>NC_060109.1:7160743-7781115 GCF_021155765.1 Diprion similis | reverse complement strand
CGAAGTCCATTTGTTTGTTTTTCAGATATCGGTTGGTAACTTTTCTTCTATACATGCTAGCGACCTAAAACTTGTTTTATCGCATTCAGCGCGTCGAATTACGCCGGAAACGGTCGTCTTTGTTCTGATATTGCTCGAAACACGGAGTCGAATTCTGTTTGTTTGTTTCGTGGATATCGGTGAGTAACTTTCTTTCTATACATGCTAGCGACCTAAAACTTGTTTTATCGCATTCAGCGCGTCAAATTACGCCGGAAACGGCCGTCTTTGTTTTGATATTGCTCGAAACACGGAGTCGAAGTCCGTTTGTTTGTTTTTCAGATATCGGTTGGAAACTTTTTTTCTATACATGCTAGCAACCTAAAACTTGTTTTATCGCATTCAGCGCGTCAAATTACGCCGGAAACGGCCGTCTTTGTTTCGATATTGCTCGAAACACGGAGTCGAAGTCCGTTTGTTTGTTTTTCAGATATCGGTTGGTAACTTTTTTTCTATACATGCTAGCGACCTAAAACTTGTTTTATCGCATTCAGCGCGTCAAATTACGCCGGAATCGGCCGTTTTTGTTTTGATATTGCTCGAAACACGGAGTCGAAGTCCATTTGTTTGTTTTTCAGAAATCGGTTGGTAACTTTTTTTCTATACATGCTAGCGACCTAAAACTTGTTTTATCGCATTCAGCGCGTCGAATTACGCCGGAAACGGTCGTCTTTGTTCTGATATTGCTCAAAACACGGAGTCGAATTCTGTTTGTTTGTTTCGTGGATATCGGTGAGTAACTTTCTTTCTATACATGCTAGCGACCTAAAACTTGTTTTATCGCATTCAGCGCGTCAAATTACGCCGGAAACGGCCGTCTTTGTTTTGATATTGCTCGAAACACGGAGTCGAAGTCCGTTTGTTTGTTTTTCAGATATCGGTTGGAAACTTTTTTTCTATACATGCTAGCAACCTAAAACTTGTTTTATCGCATTCAGCGCGTCAAATTACGCCGGAAACGGCCGTCTTTGTTTCGATATTGCTCGAAACACGGAGTCGAAGTCCGTTTGTTTGTTTTTCAGATATCGGTTGGTAACTTTTTTTCTATACATGCTAGCGACCTAAAACTTGTTTCATCGCATTCAGCGCGTCAAATTACGCCGGAAACGGCCGTTTTTGTTTTGATATTGCTCGAAACACGGAGTCGAAGTCCATTTGTTTGTTTCCAGAAATCGGTTGGTAACTTTTTTTCTATACATGCTAGCGACCTAAAACTTGTTTTATCGCATTCGGCGCGTCAAATTACGCCGGAAACGGTCGTCTTTGTTCTGATATTGCTCAAAACACGGAGTCGAATTCCGTTTGTTTGTTCCGTGAATATCGGTGAGTAACTTTTTTTCTATACATGCTAGCGACCTAAAACTTGTTTTATCGCATTCAGCGCGTCAAATTACGCCGGAAACGGCCGTCTTTGTTTTGATATTGCTCGAAACACGGAGTCGAAGTCCATTTGTTTGTTTTTCAGATATCGGTTGGTAACTTTTTTTCTATACATGCTAGCGACCTAAAACTTGTTTTATCGCATTCAGCGCGTCAAATTACGCCGGAAACGGTCGTCTTTGTTCTGATATTGCTCAAAACACGGAGTCGAATTCCGTTTGTTTGTTCCGTGAATATCGGTGAGTAACTTTTTTTCTATACATGCTAGCAACCTAAAACTTGTTTTATCGCATTCAGCGCGTCAAATTACGCCGGAATCGGTCGTCTTTGTTCTGATATTGCTCAAAACACGGAGTCGAATTCCGTTTGTTTGTTTCGTGGATATCGGTGTGTAACTTTTTTTCCATACATGCTAGCGACCTAAAACTTGTTTTATCGCATTCAGCGCGTCAAATTACGCCGGAAACGGCCGTCTTTGTTTTGATATTGCTCGAAACACGGAGTCGAAGTCCGTTTGTTTGTTTTTCAGATATCGGTTGGTAATTTTTTTTCTATACATGCCAGCAACCTGAAACTTGTTTTATCGCATTCAGCGCGTCAAATTACGCCGGAAACGGTCGTCTTTGTTCTGATATTGCTCAAAACACGGAGTCGAATTCCGTTAGTTTGTTTCGTAAATATCGGTGAGTAACTTTTTTTCTATACATGCTAGCGACCTAAAACTTGTTTTATCGCATTCAGCCCGTCAAATTACGCCGGAAACGGTCGTCTTTGTTCTGATATTGCTTAAAACACGGAGTCGAATTCCGTTTGTTTGTTTCGTAAATATCGGTGAGTAACTTTTTTTCTATACATGCTAGCGACCTAAAACTTGTTTCACCGCATTCAGCGCGTCAAATTACGCCGGAATCGGTCGTCTTTGTTCTGATATTGCTTAAAACACGGAGTCGAATTCCGTTTGTTTGTTTCGTGGATATCGGTGAGTAACTTTTTTTCTATACATGCTAGCGACCTAAAACTTGTTTTATCGCATTCAGCGCGTCAAATTACGCCGGAAACGGCCGTCTTTGTTTTGATATTGCTCGAAACACGGAGTCGAAGTCCATTTGTTTGTTTTTCAGATATCGGTTGGTAACTTTTTTTCTATACATGCTAGCGACCTAAAACTTGTTTTATCGCATTCAGCGCGTCAAATTACGCCGGAAACGGTCGTCTTTGTTCTGATATTGCTCAAAACACGGAGTCGAATTCCGTTTGTTTGTTCCGTGAATATCGGTGAGTAACTTTTTTTCTATACATGCTAGCAACCTAAAACTTGTTTTATCGCATTCAGCGCGTCAAATTACGCCGGAATCGGTCGTCTTTGTTCTGATATTGCTCAAAACACGGAGTCGAATTCCGTTTGTTTGTTTCGTGGATATCGGTGTGTAACTTTTTTTCCATACATGCTAGCGACCTAAAACTTGTTTTATCGCATTCAGCGCGTCAAATTACGCCGGAAACGGCCGTCTTTGTTTTGATATTGCTCGAAACACGGAGTCGAAGTCCGTTTGTTTGTTTTTCAGATATCGGTTGGTAACTTTTTTTCTATACATGCCAGCAACCTGAAACTTGTTTTATCGCATTCAGCGCGTCAAATTACGCCGGAAACGGTCGTCTTTGTTCTGATATTGCTCAAAACACGGAGTCGAATTCCGTTAGTTTGTTTCGTAAATATCGGTGAGTAACTTTTTTTCTATACATGCTAGCGACCTAAAACTTGTTTTATCGCATTCAGCCCGTCAAATTACGCCGGAAACGGTCGTCTTTGTTCTGATATTGCTTAAAACACGGAGTCGAATTCCGTTTGTTTGTTTCGTAAATATCGGTGAGTAACTTTTTTTCTATACATGCTAGCGACCTCAAACTTGTTTTATCGCATTCAGCGCGTCAAATTACGCCGGAAACGGCCGTCTTTGTTTTGATATTGCTCGAAACACGGAGTCGAAGTCCGTTTGTTTGTTTTTCAGATATCGGTTGGTCACTTTTTTTCTATACATGCTAGCGACCTAAGACTTGTTTTATCGCATTCATCGCGTCAAATTACGCCGGAAACGGCCGTCTTTGTTTTGATATTGCTCGAAACACGGAGTCGAAGTCCGTTTGTTTGTTTTTCAGATATCGGTTGGTAACTTTTTTTCTATACATGCCAGCAACCTAAAACTTGTTTCATCGCATTCAGCGCGTCGAATTACGCCGGAAACGGTCGTCTTTGTTCTGATATTGCTCAAAACACGGAGTCGAATTCCGTTTGTTTGTTCCGTGAATATCGGTAACTTTTTTTCTATACATGCTAGCGACCTAAAACTTGTTTGATCGCATTCAGCGCGTCAAATTACGCCGGAAACGGCCGTCTTTGTTTTGATATTGCTCGAAACACGGAGTCGAAGTCCATTTGTTTGTTTTTCAGATATCGGTTGGTAACTTTTTTTCTATACATGCTAGCGACCTAAAACTTGTTTTATCGCATTCAGCGCGTCAAATTACGCCGGAAACGGTCGTCTTTGTTCTGATATTGCTCAAAACACGGAGTCGAATTCCGTTTGTTTGTTCCGTGAATATCGGTGAGTAACTTTTTTTCTATACATGCTAGCAACCTAAAACTTGTTTTATCGCATTCAGCGCGTCAAATTACGCCGGAATCGGTCGTCTTTGTTCTGATATTGCTCAAAACACGGAGTCGAATTCCGTTTGTTTGTTTCGTGGATATCGGTGTGTAACTTTTTTTCCATACATGCTAGCGACCTAAAACTTGTTTTATCGCATTCAGCGCGTCAAATTACGCCGGAAACGGCCGTCTTTGTTTTGATATTGCTCGAAACACGGAGTCGAAGTCCGTTTGTTTGTTTTTCAGATATCGGTTGGTAACTTTTTTTCTATACATGCCAGCAACCTAAAACTTGTTTTATCGCATTCAGCGCGTCAAATTACGCCGGAAACGGTCGTTTTTGTTCTGATATTGCTCAAAACACGGAGTCGAATTCCGTTCGTTTGTTTCGTGAATATCGGTGAGTAACTTTTTTTCTGTACATGCTAGCGACCTAAAACTTGTTTTATCGCATTCAGCGCGTCAAATTACGCCGAAAACGGCCGTCTTTGTTTCGATATTGCTCAAAACACGACGTCGAATTCCGTTCGTTTGTTTCGTGGATATCGGTGAGTAACTTCTTTTCTATACATGCTAGCGACCTAAAACTTGTTTTATCGCATTCAGCGCGTCGAATTACGCCGGAAACGGCCGTCTTTGTTTTGATATTGCTCGAAACACGGAGTCGAAGTCCATTTGTTTGTTTTTCAGATATCGGTTGGTAACTTTTCTTCTATACATGCTAGCGACCTAAAACTTGTTTTATCGCATTCAGCGCGTCGAATTACGCCGGAAACGGTCGTCTTTGTTCTGATATTGCTCGAAACACGGAGTCGAATTCTGTTTGTTTGTTTCGTGGATATCGGTGAGTAACTTTCTTTCTATACATGCTAGCGACCTAAAACTTGTTTTATCGCATTCAGCGCGTCAAATTACGCCGGAAACGGCCGTCTTTGTTTTGATATTGCTCGAAACACGGAGTCGAAGTCCGTTTGTTTGTTTTTCAGATATCGGTTGGAAACTTTTTTTCTATACATGCTAGCAACCTAAAACTTGTTTTATCGCATTCAGCGCGTCAAATTACGCCGGAAACGGCCGTCTTTGTTTCGATATTGCTCGAAACACGGAGTCGAAGTCCGTTTGTTTGTTTTTCAGATATCGGTTGGTAACTTTTTTTCTATACATGCCAGCAACCTAAAACTTGTTTCATCGCATTCAGCGCGTCGAATTACGCCGGAAACGGTCGTCTTTGTTCTGATATTGCTCAAAACACGGAGTCGAATTCCGTTTGTTTGTTCCGTGAATATCGGTAACTTTTTTTCTATACATGCTAGCGACCTAAAACTTGTTTGATCGCATTCAGCGCGTCAAATTACGCCGGAAACGGCCGTCTTTGTTTTGATATTGCTCGAAACACGGAGTCGAAGTCCATTTGTTTGTTTTTCAGATATCGGTTGGTAACTTTTTTTCTATACATGCCAGCAACCTAAAACTTGTTTTATCGCATTCAGCGCGTCAAATTACGCCGGAAACGGTCGTTTTTGTTCTGATATTGCTCAAAACACGGAGTCGAATTCCGTTCGTTTGTTTCGTGAATATCGGTGAGTAACTTTTTTTCTGTACATGCTAGCGACCTAAAACTTGTTTTATCGCATTCAGCGCGTCAAATTACGCCGAAAACGGCCGTCTTTGTTTCGATATTGCTCAAAACACGACGTCGAATTCCGTTCGTTTGTTTCGTGGATATCGGTGAGTAACTTCTTTTCTATACATGCTAGCGACCTAAAACTTGTTTTATCGCATTCAGCGCGTCGAATTACGCCGGAAACGGCCGTCTTTGTTTTGATATTGCTCGAAACACGGAGTCGAAGTCCATTTGTTTGTTTTTCAGATATCGGTTGGTAACTTTTCTTCTATACATGCTAGCGACCTAAAACTTGTTTTATCGCATTCAGCGCGTCGAATTACGCCGGAAACGGTCGTCTTTGTTCTGATATTGCTCGAAACACGGAGTCGAATTCTGTTTGTTTGTTTCGTGGATATCGGTGAGTAACTTTCTTTCTATACATGCTAGCGACCTAAAACTTGTTTTATCGCATTCAGCGCGTCAAATTACGCCGGAAACGGCCGTCTTTGTTTTGATATTGCTCGAAACACGGAGTCGAAGTCCGTTTGTTTGTTTTTCAGATATCGGTTGGAAACTTTTTTTCTATACATGCTAGCAACCTAAAACTTGTTTTATCGCATTCAGCGCGTCAAATTACGCCGGAAACGGCCGTCTTTGTTTCGATATTGCTCGAAACACGGAGTCGAAGTCCGTTTGTTTGTTTTTCAGATATCGGTTGGTAACTTTTTTTCTATACATGCTAGCGACCTAAAACTTGTTTTATCGCATTCAGCGCGTCAAATTACGCCGGAAACGGCCGTTTTTGTTTTGATATTGCTCGAAACACGGAGTCGAAGTCCATTTGTTTGTTTTTCAGAAATCGGTTGGTAACTTTTTTTCTATACATGCTAGCGACCTAAAACTTGTTTTATCGCATTCAGCGCGTCGAATTACGCCGGAAACGGTCGTCTTTGTTCTGATATTGCTCAAAACACGGAGTCGAATTCTGTTTGTTTGTTTCGTGGATATCGGTGAGTAACTTTCTTTCTATACATGCTAGCGACCTAAAACTTGTTTTATCGCATTCAGCGCGTCAAATTACGCCGGAAACGGCCGTCTTTGTTTTGATATTGCTCGAAACACGGAGTCGAAGTCCATTTGTTTGTTTTTCAGATATCGGTTGGTAACTTTTTTTCTATACATGCTAGCGACCTAAAACTTGTTTTATCGCATTCAGCGCGTCAAATTACGCCGGAAACGGCCGTCTTTGTTTTGATATTGCTCGAAACACGGAGTCGAAGTCCATTTGTTTGTTTTTCAGATATCGGTTGGTAACTTTTTTTCTATACATGCTAGCGACCTAAAACTTGTTTTATCGCATTCAGCGCGTCGAATTACGCCGGAATCGGTCGTCTTTGTTCTGATATTGCTTAAAACACGGAGTCGAATTCCGTTTGTTTGTTTCGTGGATATCGGTGAGTAACTTTTTTTCTATACATGCTAGCGACCTAAAACTTGTTTTATCGCATTCAGCGCGTCAAATTACGCCGGAAACGGCCGTCTTTGTTTTGATATTGCTCGAAACACGGAGTCGAAGTCCATTTGTTTGTTTTTCAGATATCGGTTGGTAACTTTTTTTCTATACATGCTAGCGACCTAAAACTTGTTTTATCGCATTCAGCGCGTCAAATTACGCCGGAAACGGTCGTCTTTGTTCTGATATTGCTCAAAACACGGAGTCGAATTCCGTTTGTTTGTTCCGTGAATATCGGTGAGTAACTTTTTTTCTATACATGCTAGCAACCTAAAACTTGTTTTATCGCATTCAGCGCGTCAAATTACGCCGGAATCGGTCGTCTTTGTTCTGATATTGCTCAAAACACGGAGTCGAATTCCGTTTGTTTGTTTCGTGGATATCGGTGTGTAACTTTTTTTCCATACATGCTAGCGACCTAAAACTTGTTTTATCGCATTCAGCGCGTCAAATTACGCCGGAAACGGCCGTCTTTGTTTTGATATTGCTCGAAACACGGAGTCGAAGTCCGTTTGTTTGTTTTTCAGATATCGGTTGGTAACTTTTTTTCTATACATGCCAGCAACCTGAAACTTGTTTTATCGCATTCAGCGCGTCAAATTACGCCGGAAACGGTCGTCTTTGTTCTGATATTGCTCAAAACACGGAGTCGAATTCCGTTAGTTTGTTTCGTAAATATCGGTGAGTAACTTTTTTTCTATACATGCTAGCGACCTAAAACTTGTTTTATCGCATTCAGCCCGTCAAATTACGCCGGAAACGGTCGTCTTTGTTCTGATATTGCTTAAAACACGGAGTCGAATTCCGTTTGTTTGTTTCGTAAATATCGGTGAGTAACTTTTTTTCTATACATGCTAGCGACCTCAAACTTGTTTTATCGCATTCAGCGCGTCAAATTACGCCGGAAACGGCCGTCTTTGTTTTGATATTGCTCGAAACACGGAGTCGAAGTCCGTTTGTTTGTTTTTCAGATATCGGTTGGTAACTTTTTTTCTATACATGCTAGCGACCTAAGACTTGTTTTATCGCATTCATCGCGTCAAATTACGCCGGAAACGGCCGTCTTTGTTTTGATATTGCTCGAAACACGGAGTCGAAGTCCGTTTGTTTGTTTTTCAGATATCGGTTGGTAACTTTTTTTCTATACATGCCAGCAACCTAAAACTTGTTTCATCGCATTCAGCGCGTCGAATTACGCCGGAAACGGTCGTCTTTGTTCTGATATTGCTCAAAACACGGAGTCGAATTCCGTTTGTTTGTTCCGTGAATATCGGTAACTTTTTTTCTATACATGCTAGCGACCTAAAACTTGTTTTATCGCATTCAGCGCGTCGAATTACGCCGGAAACGGTCGTCTTTGTTCTGATATTATTCGAAACACGGAGTCGAATTCTGTTTGTTTGTTTCGTGGATATCGGTGAGTAACTTTCTTTCTATACATGCTAGCGACCTAAAACTTGTTTTATCGCATTCAGCGCGTCAAATTACGCCGGAAACGGCCGTCTTTGTTTTGATATTGCTCGAAACACGGAGTCGAAGTCCGTTTGTTTGTTTTTCAGATATCGGTTGGAAACTTTTTTTCTATACATGCTAGCAACCTAAAACTTGTTTTATCGCATTCAGCGCGTCAAATTACGCCGGAAACGGCCGTCTTTGTTTCGATATTGCTCGAAACACGGAGTCGAAGTCCGTTTGTTTGTTTTTCAGATATCGGTTGGTAACTTTTTTTCTATACATGCTAGCGACCTAAAACTTGTTTTATCGCATTCAGCGCGTCAAATTACGCCGGAAACGGCCGTTTTTGTTTTGATATTGCTCGAAACACGGAGTCGAAGTCCATTTGTTTGTTTTTCAGAAATCGGTTGGTAACTTTTTTTCTATACATGCTAGCGACCTAAAACTTGTTTTATCGCATTCAGCGCGTCGAATTACGCCGGAAACGGTCGTCTTTGTTCTGATATTGCTCAAAACACGGAGTCGAATTCTGTTTGTTTGTTTCGTGGATATCGGTGAGTAACTTTCTTCCTATACATGCTAGCGACCTAAAACTTGTTTTATCGCATTCAGCGCGTCAAATTACGCCGGAAACGGCCGTCTTTGTTTTGATATTGCTCGAAACACGGAGTCGAAGTCCATTTGTTTGTTTTTCAGATATCGGTTGGTAACTTTTTTTCTATACATGCTAGCGACCTAAAACTTGTTTTATCGCATTCAGCGCGTCAAATTACGCCGGAAACGGCCGTCTTTGTTTTGATATTGCTCGAAACACGGAGTCGAAGTCCATTTGTTTGTTTTTCAGATATCGGTTGGTAACTTTTTTTCTATACATGCTAGCGACCTAAAACTTGTTTTATCGCATTCAGCGCGTCGAATTACGCCGGAATCGGTCGTCTTTGTTCTGATATTGCTTAAAACACGGAGTCGAATTCCGTTTGTTTGTTTCGTGGATATCGGTGAGTAACTTTTTTTCTATACATGCTAGCGACCTAAAACTTGTTTTATCGCATTCAGCGCGTCAAATTACGCCGGAAACGGCCGTCTTTGTTTTGATATTGCTCGAAACACGGAGTCGAAGTCCATTTGTTTGTTTTTCAGATATCGGTTGGTAACTTTTTTTCTATACATGCTAGCGACCTAAAACTTGTTTTATCGCATTCAGCGCGTCAAATTACGCCGGAAACGGTCGTCTTTGTTCTGATATTGCTCAAAACACGGAGTCGAATTCCGTTTGTTTGTTCCGTGAATATCGGTGAGTAACTTTTTTTCTATACATGCTAGCAACCTAAAACTTGTTTTATCGCATTCAGCGCGTCAAATTACGCCGGAATCGGTCGTCTTTGTTCTGATATTGCTCAAAACACGGAGTCGAATTCCGTTTGTTTGTTTCGTGGATATCGGTGTGTAACTTTTTTTCCATACATGCTAGCGACCTAAAACTTGTTTTATCGCATTCAGCGCGTCAAATTACGCCGGAAACGGCCGTCTTTGTTTTGATATTGCTCGAAACACGGAGTCGAAGTCCGTTTGTTTGTTTTTCAGATATCGGTTGGTAACTTTTTTTCTATACATGCCAGCAACCTGAAACTTGTTTTATCGCATTCAGCGCGTCAAATTACGCCGGAAACGGTCGTCTTTGTTCTGATATTGCTCAAAACACGGAGTCGAATTCCGTTAGTTTGTTTCGTAAATATCGGTGAGTAACTTTTTTTCTATACATGCTAGCGACCTAAAACTTGTTTTATCGCATTCAGCCCGTCAAATTACGCCGGAAACGGTCGTCTTTGTTCTGATATTGCTTAAAACACGGAGTCGAATTCCGTTTGTTTGTTTCGTAAATATCGGTGAGTAACTTTTTTTCTATACATGCTAGCGACCTCAAACTTGTTTTATCGCATTCAGCGCGTCAAATTACGCCGGAAACGGCCGTCTTTGTTTTGATATTGCTCGAAACACGGAGTCGAAGTCCGTTTGTTTGTTTTTCAGATATCGGTTGGTAACTTTTTTTCTATACATGCTAGCGACCTAAGACTTGTTTTATCGCATTCATCGCGTCAAATTACGCCGGAAACGGCCGTCTTTGTTTTGATATTGCTCGAAACACGGAGTCGAAGTCCGTTTGTTTGTTTTTCAGATATCGGTTGGTAACTTTTTTTCTATACATGCCAGCAACCTAAAACTTGTTTCATCGCATTCAGCGCGTCGAATTACGCCGGAAACGGTCGTCTTTGTTCTGATATTGCTCAAAACACGGAGTCGAATTCCGTTTGTTTGTTCCGTGAATATCGGTAACTTTTTTTCTATACATGCTAGCGACCTAAAACTTGTTTGATCGCATTCAGCGCGTCAAATTACGCCGGAAACGGCCGTCTTTGTTTTGATATTGCTCGAAACACGGAGTCGAAGTCCATTTGTTTGTTTTTCAGATATCGGTTGGTAACTTTTTTTCTATACATGCTAGCGACCTAAAACTTGTTTTATCGCATTCAGCGCGTCAAATTACGCCGGAAACGGTCGTCTTTGTTCTGATATTGCTCAAAACACGGAGTCGAATTCCGTTTGTTTGTTCCGTGAATATCGGTGAGTAACTTTTTTTCTATACATGCTAGCAACCTAAAACTTGTTTTATCGCATTCAGCGCGTCAAATTACGCCGGAATCGGTCGTCTTTGTTCTGATATTGCTCAAAACACGGAGTCGAATTCCGTTTGTTTGTTTCGTGGATATCGGTGTGTAACTTTTTTTCCATACATGCTAGCGACCTAAAACTTGTTTTATCGCATTCAGCGCGTCAAATTACGCCGGAAACGGCCGTCTTTGTTTTGATATTGCTCGAAACACGGAGTCGAAGTCCGTTTGTTTGTTTTTCAGATATCGGTTGGTAACTTTTTTTCTATACATGCCAGCAACCTAAAACTTGTTTTATCGCATTCAGCGCGTCAAATTACGCCGGAAACGGTCGTTTTTGTTCTGATATTGCTCAAAACACGGAGTCGAATTCCGTTCGTTTGTTTCGTGAATATCGGTGAGTAACTTTTTTTCTGTACATGCTAGCGACCTAAAACTTGTTTTATCGCATTCAGCGCGTCAAATTACGCCGAAAACGGCCGTCTTTGTTTCGATATTGCTCAAAACACGACGTCGAATTCCGTTCGTTTGTTTCGTGGATATCGGTGAGTAACTTCTTTTCTATACATGCTAGCGACCTAAAACTTGTTTTATCGCATTCAGCGCGTCGAATTACGCCGGAAACGGCCGTCTTTGTTTTGATATTGCTCGAAACACGGAGTCGAAGTCCATTTGTTTGTTTTTCAGATATCGGTTGGTAACTTTTCTTCTATACATGCTAGCGACCTAAAACTTGTTTTATCGCATTCAGCGCGTCGAATTACGCCGGAAACGGTCGTCTTTGTTCTGATATTGCTCGAAACACGGAGTCGAATTCTGTTTGTTTGTTTCGTGGATATCGGTGAGTAACTTTCTTTCTATACATGCTAGCGACCTAAAACTTGTTTTATCGCATTCATCGCGTCAAATTACGCCGGAAACGGCCGTCTTTGTTTTGATATTGCTCGAAACACGGAGTCGAAGTCCGTTTGTTTGTTTTTCAGATATCGGTTGGAAACTTTTTTTCTATACATGCTAGCAACCTAAAACTTGTTTTATCGCATTCAGCGCGTCAAATTACGCCGGAAACGGCCGTCTTTGTTTCGATATTGCTCGAAACACGGAGTCGAAGTCCGTTTGTTTGTTTTTCAGATATCGGTTGGTAACTTTTTTTCTATACATGCCAGCAACCTAAAACTTGTTTCATCGCATTCAGCGCGTCGAATTACGCCGGAAACGGTCGTCTTTGTTCTGATATTGCTCAAAACACGGAGTCGAATTCCGTTTGTTTGTTCCGTGAATATCGGTAACTTTTTTTCTATACATGCTAGCGACCTAAAACTTGTTTGATCGCATTCAGCGCGTCAAATTACGCCGGAAACGGCCGTCTTTGTTTTGATATTGCTCGAAACACGGAGTCGAAGTCCATTTGTTTGTTTTTCAGATATCGGTTGGTAACTTTTTTTCTATACATGCTAGCGACCTAAAACTTGTTTTATCGCATTCAGCGCGTCAAATTACGCCGGAAACGGTCGTCTTTGTTCTGATATTGCTCAAAACACGGAGTCGAATTCCGTTTGTTTGTTCCGTGAATATCGGTGAGTAACTTTTTTTCTATACATGCTAGCAACCTAAAACTTGTTTTATCGCATTCAGCGCGTCAAATTACGCCGGAATCGGTCGTCTTTGTTCTGATATTGCTCAAAACACGGAGTCGAATTCCGTTTGTTTGTTTCGTGGATATCGGTGTGTAACTTTTTTTCCATACATGCTAGCGACCTAAAACTTGTTTTATCGCATTCAGCGCGTCAAATTACGCCGGAAACGGCCGTCTTTGTTTTGATATTGCTCGAAACACGGAGTCGAAGTCCGTTTGTTTGTTTTTCAGATATCGGTTGGTAACTTTTTTTCTATACATGCCAGCAACCTAAAACTTGTTTTATCGCATTCAGCGCGTCAAATTACGCCGGAAACGGTCGTTTTTGTTCTGATATTGCTCAAAACACGGAGTCGAATTCCGTTCGTTTGTTTCGTGAATATCGGTGAGTAACTTTTTTTCTGTACATGCTAGCGACCTAAAACTTGTTTTATCGCATTCAGCGCGTCAAATTACGCCGAAAACGGCCGTCTTTGTTTCGATATTGCTCAAAACACGACGTCGAATTCCGTTCGTTTGTTTCGTGGATATCGGTGAGTAACTTCTTTTCTATACATGCTAGCGACCTAAAACTTGTTTTATCGCATTCAGCGCGTCGAATTACGCCGGAAACGGCCGTCTTTGTTTTGATATTGCTCGAAACACGGAGTCGAAGTCCATTTGTTTGTTTTTCAGATATCGGTTGGTAACTTTTCTTCTATACATGCTAGCGACCTAAAACTTGTTTTATCGCATTCAGCGCGTCGAATTACGCCGGAAACGGTCGTCTTTGTTCTGATATTGCTCGAAACACGGAGTCGAATTCTGTTTGTTTGTTTCGTGGATATCGGTGAGTAACTTTCTTTCTATACATGCTAGCGACCTAAAACTTGTTTTATCGCATTCAGCGCGTCAAATTACGCCGGAAACGGCCGTCTTTGTTTTGATATTGCTCGAAACACGGAGTCGAAGTCCGTTTGTTTGTTTTTCAGATATCGGTTGGAAACTTTTTTTCTATACATGCTAGCAACCTAAAACTTGTTTTATCGCAATCAGCGCGTCAAATTACGCCGGAAACGGCCGTCTTTGTTTCGATATTGCTCAAAACACGGAGTCGAATTCTGTTTGTTTGTTTCGTGGATATCGGTGAGTAACTTTCTTTCTATACATGCTAGCGACCTAAAACTTGTTTTATCGCATTCAGCGCGTCGAATTACGCCGGAAACGGTCGTCTTTGTTCTGATATTGCTCAAAACACGGAGTCGAATTCTGTTTGTTTGTTTCGTGGATATCGGTGAGTAACTTTCTTTCTATACATGCTAGCGACCTAAAACTTGTTTTATCGCATTCAGCGCGTCAAATTACGCCGGAAACGGCCGTCTTTGTTTTGATATTGCTCGAAACACGGAGTCGAAGTCCGTTTGTTTGTTTTTCAGATATCGGTTGGAAACTTTTTTTCTATACATGCTAGCAACCTAAAACTTGTTTTATCGCATTCAGCGCGTCAAATTACGCCGGAAACGGCCGTCTTTGTTTCGATATTGCTCGAAACACGGAGTCGAAGTCCGTTTGTTTGTTTTTCAGATATCGGTTGGTAACTTTTTTTCTATACATGCTAGCGACCTAAAACTTGTTTTATCGCATTCAGCGCGTCAAATTACGCCGGAAACGGCCGTTTTTGTTTTGATATTGCTCGAAACACGGAGTCGAAGTCCATTTGTTTGTTTCCAGAAATCGGTTGGTAACTTTTTTTCTATACATGCTAGCGACCTAAAACTTGTTTTATCGCATTCAGCGCGTCAAATTACGCCGGAAACGGTCGTCTTTGTTCTGATATTGCTCAAAACACGGAGTCGAATTCCGTTTGTTTGTTCCGTGAATATCGGTGAGTAACTTTTTTTCTATACATGCTAGCAACCTAAAACTTGTTTTATCGCATTCAGCGCGTCAAATTACGCCGGAAACGGCCGTCTTTGTTTCGATATTGCTCGAAACACGGAGTCGAAGTCCGTTTGTTTGTTTTTCAGATATCGGTTGGTAACTTTTTTTCTATACATGCTAGCGACCTAAAACTTGTTTTATCGCATTCAGCGCGTCAAATTACGCCGGAAACGGCCGTTTTTGTTTTGATATTGCTCGAAACACGGAGTCGAAGTCCATTTGTTTGTTTCCAGAAATCGGTTGGTAACTTTTTTTCTATACATGCTAGCGACCTAAAACTTGTTTTATCGCATTCAGCGCGTCAAATTACGCCGGAAACGGTCGTCTTTGTTCTGATATTGCTCAAAACACGGAGTCGAATTCCGTTTGTTTGTTCCGTGAATATCGGTGAGTAACTTTTTTTATATACATGCTAGCGACCTAAAACTTGTTTTATCGCATTCAGCGCGTCAAATTACGCCGGAAACGGTCGTCTTTGTTCTGATATTGCTCAAAACACGGAGTCGAATTCCGTTTGTTTGTTCCGTGAATATCGGTGAGCAACTTTTTTTCTATACATGCTAGCAACCTAAAACTTGTTTTATCGCATTCAGCGCGTCAAATTACGCCGGAAACGGCCGTCTTTGTTTCGATATTGCTCGAAACACGGAGTCGAAGTCCGTTTGTTTGTTTTTCAGATATCGGTTGGTAACTTTTTTTCTATACATGCTAGCGACCTGAAACTTGTTTTATCGCATTCAGCGCGTCAAATTACGCCGGAAACGGCCGTTTTTGTTTTGATATTGCTCGAAACACGGAGTCGAAGTCCATTTGTTTGTTTCCAGAAATCGGTTGGTAACTTTTTTTCTATACATGCTAGCGACCTAAAACTTGTTTTATCGCATTCAGCGCGTCAAATTACGCCGGAAACGGTCGTCTTTGTTCTGATATTGCTCAAAACACGGAGTCGAATTCCGTTTGTTTGTTCCGTGAATATCGGTGAGTAACTTTTTTTCTATACATGCTAGCGACCTAAAACTTGTTTTATCGCATTCAGCGCGTCAAATTACGCCGGAAACGGCCGTCTTTGTTCTGATATTGCTCAAAACACGGAGTCGAATTCTGTTTGTTTGTTTCGTGGATATCGGTGAGTAACTTTCTTTCTATACATGCTAGCGACCTAAAACTTGTTTTATCGCATTCAGCGCGTCAAATTACGCCGGAAACGGCCGTCTTTGTTTTGATATTGCTCGAAACACGGAGTCGAAGTCCGTTTGTTTGTTTTTCAGATATCGGTTGGAAACTTTTTTTCTATACATGCTAGCAACCTAAAACTTGTTTTATCGCAATCAGCGCGTCAAATTACGCCGGAAACGGCCGTCTTTGTTTCGATATTGCTCGAAACACGGAGTCGAAGTCCGTTTGTTTGTTTTTCAGATATCGGTTGGTAACTTTTTTTCTATACATGCTAGCGACCTAAAACTTGTTTTATCGCATTCAGCGCGTCAAATTACGCCGGAAACGGCCGTTTTTGTTTTGATATTGCTCGAAACACGGAGTCGAAGTCCATTTGTTTGTTTTTCAGAAATCGGTTGGTAACTTTTTTTCTATACATGCTAGCGACCTAAAACTTGTTTTATCGCATTCAGCGCGTCGAATTACGCCGGAAACGGTCGTCTTTGTTCTGATATTGCTCAAAACACGGAGTCGAATTCTGTTTGTTTGTTTCGTGGATATCGGTGAGTAACTTTCTTTCTATACATGCTAGCGACCTAAAACTTGTTTTATCGCATTCAGCGCGTCAAATTACGCCGGAAACGGCCGTCTTTGTTTTGATATTGCTCGAAACACGGAGTCGAAGTCCGTTTGTTTGTTTTTCAGATATCGGTTGGAAACTTTTTTTCTATACATGCTAGCAACCTAAAACTTGTTTTATCGCATTCAGCGCGTCAAATTACGCCGGAAACGGCCGTCTTTGTTTCGATATTGCTCGAAACACGGAGTCGAAGTCCGTTTGTTTGTTTTTCAGATATCGGTTGGTAACTTTTTTTCTATACATGCTAGCGACCTAAAACTTGTTTTATCGCATTCAGCGCGTCAAATTACGCCGGAAACGGCCGTCTTTGTTCTGATATTGCTCAAAACACGGAGTCGAATTCTGTTTGTTTGTTTCGTGGATATCGGTGAGTAACTTTCTTTCTATACATGCTAGCGACCTAAAACTTGTTTTATCGCATTCAGCGCGTCAAATTACGCCGGAAACGGCCGTCTTTGTTTTGATATTGCTCGAAACACGGAGTCGAAGTCCGTTTGTTTGTTTTTCAGATATCGGTTGGAAACTTTTTTTCTATACATGCTAGCAACCTAAAACTTGTTTTATCGCAATCAGCGCGTCAAATTACGCCGGAAACGGCCGTCTTTGTTTCGATATTGCTCGAAACACGGAGTCGAAGTCCGTTTGTTTGTTTTTCAGATATCGGTTGGTAACTTTTTTTCTATACATGCTAGCGACCTAAAACTTGTTTTATCGCATTCAGCGCGTCAAATTACGCCGGAAACGGCCGTTTTTGTTTTGATATTGCTCGAAACACGGAGTCGAAGTCCATTTGTTTGTTTTTCAGAAATCGGTTGGTAACTTTTTTTCTATACATGCTAGCGACCTAAAACTTGTTTTATCGCATTCAGCGCGTCGAATTACGCCGGAAACGGTCGTCTTTGTTCTGATATTGCTCAAAACACGGAGTCGAATTCTGTTTGTTTGTTTCGTGGATATCGGTGAGTAACTTTCTTTCTATACATGCTAGCGACCTAAAACTTGTTTTATCGCATTCAGCGCGTCAAATTACGCCGGAAACGGCCGTCTTTGTTTTGATATTGCTCGAAACACGGAGTCGAAGTCCGTTTGTTTGTTTTTCAGATATCGGTTGGAAACTTTTTTTCTATACATGCTAGCAACCTAAAACTTGTTTTATCGCATTCAGCGCGTCAAATTACGCCGGAAACGGCCGTCTTTGTTTCGATATTGCTCGAAACACGGAGTCGAAGTCCGTTTGTTTGTTTTTCAGATATCGGTTGGTAACTTTTTTTCTATACATGCTAGCGACCTAAAACTTGTTTTATCGCATTCAGCGCGTCAAATTACGCCGGAAACGGCCGTTTTTGTTTTGATATTGCTCGAAACACGGAGTCGAAGTCCATTTGTTTGTTTCCAGAAATCGGTTGGTAACTTTTTTTCTATACATGCTAGCGACCTAAAACTTGTTTTATCGCATTCAGCGCGTCAAATTACGCCGGAAACGGTCGTCTTTGTTCTGATATTGCTCAAAACACGGAGTCGAATTCCGTTTGTTTGTTCCGTGAATATCGGTGAGTAACTTTTTTTCTATACATGCTAGCAACCTAAAACTTGTTTTATCGCATTCAGCGCGTCAAATTACGCCGGAAACGGCCGTCTTTGTTTCGATATTGCTCGAAACACGGAGTCGAAGTCCGTTTGTTTGTTTTTCAGATATCGGTTGGTAACTTTTTTTCTATACATGCTAGCGACCTAAAACTTGTTTTATCGCATTCAGCGCGTCAAATTACGCCGGAAACGGCCGTTTTTGTTTTGATATTGCTCGAAACACGGAGTCGAAGTCCATTTGTTTGTTTCCAGAAATCGGTTGGTAACTTTTTTTCTATACATGCTAGCGACCTAAAACTTGTTTTATCGCATTCAGCGCGTCAAATTACGCCGGAAACGGTCGTCTTTGTTCTGATATTGCTCAAAACACGGAGTCGAATTCCGTTTGTTTGTTCCGTGAATATCGGTGAGTAACTTTTTTTATATACATGCTAGCGACCTAAAACTTGTTTTATCGCATTCAGCGCGTCAAATTACGCCGGAAACGGTCGTCTTTGTTCTGATATTGCTCAAAACACGGAGTCGAATTCCGTTTGTTTGTTCCGTGAATATCGGTGAGCAACTTTTTTTCTATACATGCTAGCAACCTAAAACTTGTTTTATCGCATTCAGCGCGTCAAATTACGCCGGAAACGGCCGTCTTTGTTTCGATATTGCTCGAAACACGGAGTCGAAGTCCGTTTGTTTGTTTTTCAGATATCGGTTGGTAACTTTTTTTCTATACATGCTAGCGACCTGAAACTTGTTTTATCGCATTCAGCGCGTCAAATTACGCCGGAAACGGCCGTTTTTGTTTTGATATTGCTCGAAACACGGAGTCGAAGTCCATTTGTTTGTTTCCAGAAATCGGTTGGTAACTTTTTTTCTATACATGCTAGCGACCTAAAACTTGTTTTATCGCATTCAGCGCGTCAAATTACGCCGGAAACGGTCGTCTTTGTTCTGATATTGCTCAAAACACGGAGTCGAATTCCGTTTGTTTGTTCCGTGAATATCGGTGAGTAACTTTTTTTCTATACATGCTAGCGACCTAAAACTTGTTTTATCGCATTCAGCGCGTCAAATTACGCCGGAAACGGCCGTCTTTGTTTTGATATTGCTCGAAACACGGAGTCGAAGTCCATTTGTTTGTTTTTCAGATATCGGTTGGTAACTTTTTTTCTATACATGCTAGCGACCTAAAACTTGTTTTATCGCATTCAGCGCGTCAAATTACGCCGGAAACGGTCGTCTTTGTTCTGATATTGCTCAAAACACGGAGTCGAATTCCGTTTGTTTGTTTCGTAAATATCGGTGAGTAACTTTTTTTCTATACATGCTAGCGACCTAAAACTTGTTTTATCGCATTCAGCCCGTCAAATTACGCCGGAAACGGTCGTCTTTGTTTTGATATTGCTCAAAACACGGAGTCAAATTCCGTTTGTTTGTTTCGTAAATATCGGTGAGTAACTTTTTTTCTATACATGCTTGCGACCTGAAACTTGTTTTATCGCATTCAGCGCGTCAAATTACGCCGGAAACGGTCGTCTTTGTTCTGATATTGCTCAAAACACGGAGTCGAATTCCGTTTGTTTGTTCCGTGAATATCGGTGAGTAACTTTTTTTCTATACATGCTAGCAACCTAAAACTTGTTTTATCGCATTCAGCGCGTCAAATTACGCCGGAATCGGTCGTCTTTGTTCTGATATTGCTCAAAACACGGAGTCGAATTCCGTTTGTTTGTTTCGTGGATATCGGTGTGTAACTTTTTTTCCATACATGCTAGCGACCTAAAACTTGTTTTATCGCATTCAGCGCGTCAAATTACGCCGGAAACGGCCGTCTTTGTTTTGATATTGCTCGAAACACGGAGTCGAAGTCCGTTTGTTTGTTTTTCAGATATCGGTTGGTAACTTTTTTTCTATACATGCCAGCAACCTGAAACTTGTTTTATCGCATTCAGCGCGTCAAATTACGCCGGAAACGGTCGTCTTTGTTCTGATATTGCTCAAAACACGGAGTCGAATTCCGTTAGTTTGTTTCGTAAATATCGGTGAGTAACTTTTTTTCTATACATGCTAGCGACCTAAAACTTGTTTTATCGCATTCAGCCCGTCAAATTACGCCGGAAACGGTCGTCTTTGTTCTGATATTGCTTAAAACACGGAGTCGAATTCCGTTTGTTTGTTTCGTAAATATCGGTGAGTAACTTTTTTTCTATACATGCTAGCGACCTAAAACTTGTTTTATCGCATTCAGCGCGTCAAATTACGCCGGAAACGGCCGTCTTTGTTTTGATATTGCTCGAAACACGGAGTCGAAGTCCGTTTGTTTGTTTTTCAGATATCGGTTGGTAACTTTTTTTCTATACATGCTAGCGACCTAAGACTTGTTTTATCGCATTCATCGCGTCAAATTACGCCGGAAACGGCCGTCTTTGTTTTGATATTGCTCGAAACACGGAGTCGAAGTCCGTTTGTTTGTTTTTCAGATATCGGTTGGTAACTTTTTTTCTATACATGCTAGCGACCTAAAACTTGTTTTATCGCATTCAGCGCGTCAAATTACGCCGGAAACGGTCGTCTTTGTTCTGATATTGCTCAAAACACGGAGTCGAATTCCGTTTGTTTGTTCCGTGAATATCGGTGAGTAACTTTTTTTCTATACATGCTAGCAACCTAAAACTTGTTTTATCGCATTCAGCGCGTCAAATTACGCCGAAATCGGTCGTCTTTGTTCTGATATTGCTCAGAACACGGAGTCGAATTCCGTTTGTTTGTTTCGTGGATATCGGTGTGTAACTTTTTTTCCATACATGCTAGCGACCTAAAACTTGTTTTATCGCATTCAGCGCGTCAAATTACGCCGGAAACGGCCGTCTTTGTTTTGATATTGCTCGAAACACGGAGTCGAAGTCCGTTTGTTTGTTTTTCAGATATCGGTTGGTAACTTTTTTTCTATACATGCCAGCAACCTGAAACTTGTTTTATCGCATTCAGCGCGTCAAATTACGCCGGAAACGGTCGTCTTTGTTCTGATATTGCTCAAAACACGGAGTCGAATTCCGTTAGTTTGTTTCGTAAATATCGGTGAGTAACTTTTTTTCTATACATGCTAGCGACCTAAAACTTGTTTTATCGCATTCAGCCCGTCAAATTACGCCGGAAACGGTCGTCTTTGTTCTGATATTGCTTAAAACACGGAGTCGAATTCCGTTTGTTTGTTTCGTAAATATCGGTGAGTAACTTTTTTTCTATACATGCTAGCGACCTAAAACTTGTTTTATCGCATTCAGCGCGTCAAATTACGCCGGAAACGGCCGTCTTTGTTTTGATATTGCTCGAAACACGGAGTCGAAGTCCGTTTGTTTGTTTCTCAGATATCGGTTGGTAACTTTTTTTCTATACATGCTAGCGACCTAAGACTTGTTTTATCGCATTCATCGCGTCAAATTACGCCGGAAACGGCCGTCTTTGTTTTGATATTGCTCGAAACACGGAGTCGAAGTCCGTTTGTTTGTTTTTCAGATATCGGTTGGTAACTTTTTTTCTATACATGCCAGCAACCTAAAACTTGTTTTATCGCATTCAGCGCGTCGAATTACGCCGGAAACGGTCGTCTTTGTTCTGATATTGCTCAAAACACGGAGTCGAATTCCGTTTGTTTGTTCCGTGAATATCGGTAACTTTTTTTCTATACATGCTAGCGACCTAAAACTTGTTTTATCGCATTCAGCGCGTCAAATTACGCCGGAAACGGTCGTCTTTGTTCTGATATTGCTCAAAACACGGAGTCGAATTCCGTTTGTTTGTTCCGTGAATATCGGTGAGTAACTTTTTTTCTATACATGCTAGCAACCTAAAACTTGTTTTATCGCATTCAGCGCGTCAAATTACGCCGGAATCGGTCGTCTTTGTTCTGATATTGCTCAAAACACGGAGTCGAATTCCGTTTGTTTGTTTCGTGGATATCGGTGTGTAACTTTTTTTCCATACATGCTAGCGACCTAAAACTTGTTTTATCGCATTCAGCGCGTCAAATTACGCCGGAAACGGCCGTCTTTGTTTTGATATTGCTCGAAACACGGAGTCGAAGTCCGTTTGTTTGTTTTTCAGATATCGGTTGGTAACTTTTTTTCTATACATGCCAGCAACCTAAAACTTGTTTTATCGCATTCAGCGCGTCAAATTACGCCGGTAACGGTCGTCTTTGTTCTGATATTGCTTAAAACACGGAGTCGAATTCCGTTTGTTTGTTTCGTAAATATCGGTGAGTAACTTTTTTTCTATACATGCTAGCGACCTAAAACTTGTTTTATCGCATTCAGCGCGTCAAATTACGCCGGAAACGGCCGTCTTTGTTTTGATATTGCTCGAAACACGGAGTCGAAGTCCGTTTGTTTGTTTCTCAGATATCGGTTGGTAACTTTTTTTCTATACATGCCAGCAACCTGAAACTTGTTTTATCGCATTCAGCGCGTCAAATTACGCCGGAAACGGTCGTCTTTGTTCTGATATTGCTCAAAACACGGAGTCGAATTCCGTTAGTTTGTTTCGTAAATATCGGTGAGTAACTTTTTTTCTATACATGCTAGCGACCTAAAACTTGTTTTATCGCATTCAGCCCGTCAAATTACGCCGGAAACGGTCGTCTTTGTTCTGATATTGCTTAAAACACGGAGTCGAATTCCGTTTGTTTGTTTCGTAAATATCGGTGAGTAACTTTTTTTCTATACATGCTAGCGACCTAAAACTTGTTTTATCGCATTCAGCGCGTCAAATTACGCCGGAAACGGCCGTCTTTGTTTTGATATTGCTCGAAACACGGAGTCGAAGTCCGTTTGTTTGTTTCTCAGATATCGGTTGGTAACTTTTTTTCTATACATGCTAGCGACCTAAAACTTGTTTTATCGCATTCAGCGCGTCAAATTACGCCGGAAACGGTCGTCTTTGTTCTGATATTGCTCAAAACACGGAGTCGAATTCCGTTTGTTTGTTTCGCGAATATCGGTTAGTAACTTTTTTTCTATACATGCTAGCGACCTAAAACTTGTTTTATCGCATTCAGCGCGTCAAATTACGCCGGAAACGGCCGTCTTTGTTTTGATATTGCTCGAAACACGGAGTCGAAGTCCGTTTGTTTGTTTCTCAGATATCGGTTGGTAACTTTTTTTCTATACATGCTAGCGACCTAAGACTTGTTTTATCGCATTCATCGCGTCAAATTACGCCGGAAACGGCCGTCTTTGTTTTGATATTGCTCGAAACACGGAGTCGAAGTCCGTTTGTTTGTTTTTCAGATATCGGTTGGTAACTTTTTTTCTATACATGCCAGCAACCTAAAACTTGTTTTATCGCATTCAGCGCGTCGAATTACGCCGGAAACGGTCGTCTTTGTTCTGATATTGCTCAAAACACGGAGTCGAATTCCGTTTGTTTGTTCCGTGAATATCGGTAACTTTTTTTCTATACATGCTAGCGACCTAAAACTTGTTTTATCGCATTCAGCGCGTCAAATTACGCCGGAAACGGTCGTCTTTGTTCTGATATTGCTCAAAACACGGAGTCGAATTCCGTTTGTTTGTTCCGTGAATATCGGTGAGTAACTTTTTTTCTATACATGCTAGCAACCTAAAACTTGTTTTATCGCATTCAGCGCGTCAAATTACGCCGGAATCGGTCGTCTTTGTTCTGATATTGCTCAAAACACGGAGTCGAATTCCGTTTGTTTGTTTCGTGGATATCGGTGTGTAACTTTTTTTCCATACATGCTAGCGACCTAAAACTTGTTTTATCGCATTCAGCGCGTCAAATTACGCCGGAAACGGCCGTCTTTGTTTTGATATTGCTCGAAACACGGAGTCGAAGTCCGTTTGTTTGTTTTTCAGATATCGGTTGGTAACTTTTTTTCTATACATGCCAGCAACCTAAAACTTGTTTTATCGCATTCAGCGCGTCAAATTACGCCGGTAACGGTCGTCTTTGTTCTGATATTGCTTAAAACACGGAGTCGAATTCCGTTTGTTTGTTTCGTAAATATCGGTGAGTAACTTTTTTTCTATACATGCTAGCGACCTGAAACTTGTTTTATCGCATTCAGCGCGTCAAATTACGCCGGAAACGGTCGTCTTTGTTCTGATATTGCTCAAAACACGGAGTCGAATTCCGTTCGTTTGTTTCGTGAATATCGGTGAGTAACTTTTTTTCTATACATGCTAGCGACCTAAAACTTATTTTATCGCATTCAGCGCGTCAAATTACGCCGGAAACGGTCGTCCTTGTTCTGATATTGCTCGAAACACGGAGTCGAATTCCGTTTGTTTGTTTCGTGAATATCGGTGAGTAACTTTTTTTCTATACATGCTAGCGACCTAAAACTTGTTTTATCGCATTCAGCGCGTCAAATTACGCCGGACACGGTCGTCTTTGTTCTGATATTGCTCAAAACACGGAGTCGAATTCCGTTTGTTTGTTTCGCGAATATCGGTTAGTAACTTTTTTTCTATACATGCTAGCGACCTAAAACTTGTTTTATCGCATTCAGCGCGTCAAATTACGCCGGAAACGGCCGTCTTTGTTCTGATATTGCTCAAAACACGGAGTCGAAGTCCGTTTGTTTGTTTTTCAGATATCGGTTGGTAACTTTTTTTCTATACATGCTAGCGACCTAAAACTTGTTTTACCGCATTCAGCGCGTCAAATTACGCCGGAATCGGTCGTCTTTGTTCTGATATTGCTCAAAACACGGAGTCGAATTCCGTTTGTTTGTTTCGTGTATATCGGTGAGTAACTTTTTTTCTATACATGCTAGCGACCTAAAACTTGTTTTATCGCATTCAGCGCGTCAAATTACGCCGAAAACGGCCGTCTTTGTTTTGATATTGCTCAAAACACGACGTCGAATTCCGTTCGTTTGTTTCGTGGATATCGGTGAGTAACTTTTTTTCTATACATGCTAGCGACCTAAAACTTGTTTTATCGCATTCAGCGCGTCAAATTACGCCGGAAACGGCCGTCTTTGTTTTGATATTGCTCGAAACACGGAGTCGAAGTCCATTTGTTTGTTTTTCAGATATCGGTTGGTAACTTTTTTTCTATACATGCTAGCGACCTAAAACTTGTTTTATCGCATTCAGCGCGTCAAATTACGCCGGAAACGGTCGTCTTTGTTCTGATATTGCTCAAAACACGGAGTCGAATTCCGTTCGTTTGTTCCGTGAATATCGGTGAGTAACTTTTTTTCTGTACATGCTAGCGACCTAAAACTTGTTTTATCGCATTCAGCGCGTCAAATTACGCCGGAAACGGCCGTCTTTGTTTTGATATTGCTCGAAACACGGAGTCGAAGTCCGTTTGTTTGTTTTTCAGATACCGGTTGGTAACTTTTTTTCTATACATGCCAGCAACCTAAAACTTGTTTTATCGCATTCAGCGCGTCAAATTACGCCGGAAACGGTCGTCTTTGTTCTGATATTGCTCAAAACACGGAGTCGAATTCCGTTAGTTTGTTTCGTAAATATCGGTGAGTAACTTTTTTTCTATACATGCTAGCGACCTAAAACTTGTTTGATCGCATTCAGCCCGTCAAATTACGCCGGAAACGGTCGTCTTTGTTCTGATATTGCTTAAAACACGTAGTCGAATTCCGTTTGTTTGTTTCGTAAATATCGGTGAGTAACTTTTTTTCTATACATGCTAGCGACCTAAAACTTGTTTTATCGCATTCAGCGCGTCAAATTACGCCGGAAACGGCCGTCTTTGTTTTGATATTGCTCGAAACACGGAGTCGAAGTCCGTTTGTTTGTTTTTCAGATATCGGTTGGTAACTTTTTTTCTATACATGCTAGCGACCTAAGACTTGTTTTATCGCATTCAGCGCGTCAAATTACGCCGGAAACGGCCGTCTTTGTTTTGATATTGCTCGAAACACGGAGTCGAAGTCCGTTTGTTTGTTTTTCAGATATCGGTTGGTAACTTTTTTTCTATACATGCCAGCAACCTAAAACTTGTTTTATCGCATTCAGCGCGTCAAATAACGCCGGAATCGGTCGTCTTTGTTCTGATATTGCTCAAAACACGGAGTCGAATTCCGTTTGTTTGTTTCGTGGATATCGGTGTGTAACTTTTTTTCCATACATGCTAGCGACCTAAAACTTGTTTTATCGCATTCAGCGCGTCAAATTACGCCGGAAACGGCCGTCTTTGTTTTGATATTGCTCGAAACACGGAGTCGAAGTCCGTTTGTTTGTTTTTCAGATATCGGTTGGTAACTTTTTTTCTATACATGCCAGCAACCTAAAACTTGTTTTATCGCATTCAGCGCGTCAAATTACGCCGGTAACGGTCGTCTTTGTTCTGATATTGCTTAAAACACGGAGTCGAATTCCGTTTGTTTGTTTCGTAAATATCGGTGAGTAACTTTTTTTCTATACATGCTAGCGACCTGAAACTTGTTTGATCGCATTCAGCGCGTCAAATTACGCCGGAAACGGTCGTCTTTGTTCTGATATTGCTCAAAACACGGAGTCGAATTCCGTTCGTTTGTTTCGTGAATATCGGTGAGTAACTTTTTTTCTATACATGCTAGCGACCTAAAACTTATTTTATCGCATTCAGCGCGTCAAATTACGCCGGAAACGGTCGTCCTTGTTCTGATATTGCTCGAAACACGGAGTCGAATTCCGTTTGTTTGTTTCGTGAATATCGGTGAGTAACTTTTTTTCTATACATGCTAGCGACCTAAAACTTGTTTTATCGCATTCAGCGCGTCAAATTACGCCGGAAACGGTCGTCTTTGTTCTGATATTGCTCAAAACACGGAGTCGAATTCCGTTTGTTTGTTTCGCGAATATCGGTTAGTAACTTTTTTTCTATACATGCTAGCGACCTAAAACTTGTTTTATCGCATTCAGCGCGTCAAATTACGCCGGAAACGGCCGTCTTTGTTCTGATATTGCTCAAAACACGGAGTCGAAGTCCGTTTGTTTGTTTTTCAGATATCGGTTGGTAACTTTTTTTCTATACATGCTAGCGACCTAAAACTTGTTTTACCGCATTCAGCGCGTCAAATTACGCCGGAATCGGTCGTCTTTGTTCTGATATTGCTCAAAACACGGAGTCGAATTCCGTTTGTTTGTTTCGTGTATATCGGTGAGTAACTTTTTTTCTATACATGCTAGCGACCTAAAACTTGTTTTATCGCATTCAGCGCGTCAAATTACGCCGAAAACGGCCGTCTTTGTTTTGATATTGCTCAAAACACGACGTCGAATTCCGTTCGTTTGTTTCGTGGATATCGGTGAGTAACTTTTTTTCTATACATGCTAGCGACCTAAAACTTGTTTTATCGCATTCAGCGCGTCAAATTACGCCGGAAACGGCCGTCTTTGTTTTGATATTGCTCGAAACACGGAGTCGAAGTCCATTTGTTTGTTTTTCAGATATCGGTTGCTAACTTTTTTTCTATACATGCTAGCGACCTAAAACTTGTTTTATCGCATTCAGCGCGTCAAATTACGCCGGAAACGGTCGTCTTTGTTCTGATATTGCTCAAAACACGGAGTCGAATTCCGTTCGTTTGTTCCGTGAATATCGGTGAGTAACTTTTTTTCTGTACATGCTAGCGACCTAAAACTTGTTTTATCGCATTCAGCGCGTCAAATTACGCCGGAAACGGCCGTCTTTGTTTTGATATTGCTCGAAACACGGAGTCGAAGTCCGTTTGTTTGTTTTTCAGATACCGGTTGGTAACTTTTTTTCTATACATGCCAGCAACCTAAAACTTGTTTTATCGCATTCAGCGCGTCAAATTACGCCGGAAACGGTCGTCTTTGTTCTGATATTGCTCAAAACACGGAGTCGAATTCCGTTAGTTTGTTTCGTAAATATCGGTGAGTAACTTTTTTTCTATACATGCTAGCGACCTAAAACTTGTTTTATCGCATTCAGCCCGTCAAATTACGCCGGAAACGGTCGTCTTTGTTCTGATATTGCTTAAAACACGGAGTCGAATTCCGTTTGTTTGTTTCGTAAATATCGGTAAGTAACTTTTTTTCTATACATGCTAGCGACCTAAAACTTGTTTTATCGCATTCAGCGCGTCAAATTACGCCGGAAACGGCCGTCTTTGTTTTGATATTGCTCGAAACACGGAGTCGAAGTCCGTTTGTTTGTTTTTCAGATATCGGTTGGTAACTTTTTTTCTATACATGCTAGCGACCTAAGACTTGTTTTATCGCATTCAGCGCGTCAAATTACGCCGGAAACGGCCGTCTTTGTTTTGATATTGCTCGAAACACGGAGTCGAAGTCCGTTTGTTTGTTTTTCAGATATCGGTTGGTAACTTTTTTTCTATACATGCCAGCAACCTAAAACTTGTTTTATCGCATTCAGCGCGTCAAATTACGCCGGAAACGGTCGTCTTTGTTCTGATATTGCTCAAAACACGGAGTCGAATTCCGTTAGTTTGTTTCGTAAATATCGGTGAGTAACTTTTTTTCTATACATGCTAGCGACCTAAAACTTGTTTTATCGCATTCAGCCCGTCAAATTACGCCGGTAACGGTCGTCTTTGTTCTGATATTGCTTAAAACACGGAGTCGAATTCCGTTTGTTTGTTTCGTAAATATCGGTAAGTAACTTTTTTTCTATACATGCTAGCGACCTAAAACTTGTTTGATCGCATTCAGCGCGTCAAATTACGCCGGAAACGGCCGTCTTTGTTTTGATATTGCTCGAAACACGGAGTCGAAGTCCATTTGTTTGTTTTTCAGATATCGGTTGGTAACTTTTTTTCTATACATGCTAGCGACCTAAAACTTGTTTTATCGCATTCAGCGCGTCAAATTACGCCGGAAACGGCCGTCTTTGTTCTGATATTGCTCAAAACACGGAGTCGAAGTCCGTTTGTTTGTTTTTCAGATATCGGTTGGTAACTTTTTTTCTATACATGCTAGCGACCTAAAACTTGTTTCACCGCATTCAGCGCGTCAAATTACGCCGGAATCGGTCGTCTTTGTTCTGATATTGCTTAAAACACGGAGTCGAATTCCGTTTGTTTGTTTCGTGGATATCGGTGAGTAACTTTTTTTCTATACATGCTAGCGACCTAAAACTTGTTTTATCGCATTCAGCGCGTCAAATTACGCCGAAAACGGCCGTCTTTGTTTTGATATTGCTCAAAACACGACGTCGAATTCCGTTCGTTTGTTTCGTGGATATCGGTGAGTAACTTTTTTTCTATACATGCTAGCGACCTAAAACTTGTTTGATCGCATTCAGCGCGTCAAATTACGCCAGAAACGGCCGTCTTTGTTTTGATATTGCTCGAAACACGGAGTCGAAGTCCATTTGTTTGTTTTTCAGATATCGGTTGGTAACTTTTTTTCTATACATGCTAGCGACCTAAAACTTGTTTTATCGCATTCAGCGCGTCAAATTACGCCGGAAACGGTCGTCTTTGTTCTGATATTGCTAAAAACACGGAGTCGAATTCCGTTCGTTTGTTCCGTGAATATCGGTGAGTAACTTTTTTTCTGTACATGCTAGCGACCTAAAACTTGTTTTATCGCATTCAGCGCGTTAAATTACGCCGGAATCGGTCGTCTTTGTTCTGATATTGCTCAAAACACGGAGTCGAATTCCGTTTGTTTGTTTCGTGGATATCGGTGTGTAACTTTTTTTCCATACATGCTAGCGACCTAAAACTTGTTTTATCGCATTCAGCGCGTCAAATTACGCCGGAACCGGCCGTCTTTGTTTTGATATTGCTCGAAACACGGAGTCGAAGTCCGTTTGTTTGTTTTTCAGATATCGGTTGGTAACTTTTTTTCTATACATGCTAGCGACCTAAAACTTGTTTTATCGCATTCAGCGCGTCACATTACGCCGGAAACGGCCGTCTTTGTTTTGATATTGCTCGAAACACGGAGTCGAAGTCCGTTTGTTTGTTTTTCAGATATCGGTTGGTAACTTTTTTTCTATACATGCCAGCAACCTAAAACTTGTTTTATCGCATTCAGCGCGTCAAATTACGCCGGAAACGGTCGTCTTTGTTCTGATATTGCTCAAAACACGGAGTCGAATTCCGTTTGTTTGTTTCGTAAATATCGGTGAGTAACTTTTTTTCTATACATGCTAACGACCTAAAACTTGTTTTATCGCATTCAGCGCGTCAAATTACGCCGGAAACGGTCGTCTTTGTTCTGATATTGCTCAAAACACGGAGTCGAATTCCGTTTGTTTGTTTCGTGAATATCGGTGAGTAACTTTTTTTCTATACATGCTAGCGACCTAAAACTTGTTTTATCGCATTCAGCGCGTCAAATTACGCCGGAAACGGTCGTCTTTGTTCTGATATTGCTCAAAACACGGAGTCGAATTCCGTTTGTTTGTTTCGTGAATATCGGTGAGTAACTTTTTTTCTATACATGCTAGCGACCTAAAACTTGTTTTATCGCATTCAGCGCGTGAAATTACGCCGGAAACGGTCGTCTTTGTTCTGATATTGCTCAAAACACGGAGTCGAATTCCGTTTGTTTGTTTCGCGAATATCGGTTAGTAACTTTTTTTCTATACATGCTAGCGACCTAAAACTTGTTTTATCGCATTCAGCGCGTCAAATTACGCCGGAAACGGTCGTCTTTGTTCTGATATTGCTCAAAACACGGAGTCGAATTCCGTTTGTTTGTTTCGTGAATATCGGTGAGTAACTTTTTTTCTATACATGCTAGCGACCTAAAACTTGTTTTATCGCATTCAGCGCGTCAAATTACGCCGGAAACGGTCGTCTTTGTTCTGATATTGCTCGAAACACGGAGTCGAATTCCGTTTGTTTGTTTCGTGAATATCGGTGAGTAACTTTTTTTCTATACATGCTAGCGACCTAAAACTTGTTTTATCGCATTCAGCGCGTCAAATTACGCCGGAAACGGTCGTCTTTGTTCTGATATTGCTCAAAACACGGAGTCGAATTCCGTTTGTTTGTTTCGCGAATATCGGTTAGTAACTTTTTTTCTATACATGCTAGCGACCTAAAACTTGTTTTATCGCATTCAGCGCGTCAAATTACGCCGGAAACGGTCGTCTTTGTTCTGATATTGCTCAAAACACGGAGTCGAATTCCGTTCGTTTGTTTCGTGAATATCGGTGAGTAACTTTTTTTCTATACATGCTAGCGACCTAAAACTTGTTTTATCGCATTTAGCGCGTCAAATTACGCCGAAGACGGACGTCTTTGTTTTGATATTGCTCAAAACACGACGTCGAATTCCGTTCGTTTGTTTCGTGGATATCGGTGAGTAACTTTTTTTCTATACATGCTAGCGACCTAAAACTTGTTTTATCGCATTCAGCGCGTCGAATTACGCCGGAAACGGCCGTCTTTGTTTTGATATTGCTCGAAACACGGAGTCGAAGTCCATTTGTTTGTTTTCCAGATATCGGTTGGTAACTTTTTTTCTATACATGCTAGCGACCTAAAACTTGTTTTATCGCATTCAGCGCGTCAAATTACGCCGGAAACGGTCGTCTTTGTTCTGATATTGCACAAAACACGGAGTCGAATTCCGTTTGTTTGTTTCGTGGATATCGGTGAGTAACTTTCTTTCTATACATGCTAGCGACCTAAAACTTGTTTAATCGCATTCAGCGCGTCAAATTACGCCGGAATCGGTCGTCTTTGTCCTGATATTGCTCAAAACACGGAGTCGAATTCCGTTTGTTTGTTTCGTGGATATCGGTGAGTAACTTTTTTTCTATACATGCTAGCGACCTAAAACTTGTTTTATCGCATTCAGCGCGTCAAATTACGCCGGAAACGGTCGTCTTTGTTCTGATATTGCTCAAAACACGGAGTCGAATTCCGTTTGTTTGTTTCGTGAATATCGGTGAGTAACTTTTTTTCTATACATGCTAGCGACCTAAAACTTGTTTTATCGCATTCAGCGCGTCAAATTACGCCGGAAACGGTCGTCTTTGTTCTGATATTGCTCAAAACACGGAGTCGAATTCCGTTTGTTTGTTTCGCGAATATCGGTTAGTAACTTTTTTTCTATACATGCTAGCGACCTAAAACTTGTTTTATCGCATTCAGCGCGTCAAATTACGCCGGAAACGGTCGTCTTTGTTCTGATATTGCTCAAAACACGGAGTCGAATTCCGTTTGTTTGTTTCGTGAATATCGGTGAGTAACTTTTTTTCTATACATGCTAGCGACCTAAAACTTGTTTTATCGCATTCAGCGCGTCAAATTACGCCGGAAACGGTCGTCTTTGTTCTGATATTGCTCAAAACACGGAGTCGAATTCCGTTTGTTTGTTTCGTGAATATCGGTGAGTAACTTTTTTTCTATACATGCTAGCGACCTAAAACTTGTTTTATCGCATTCAGCGCGTCAAATTACGCCGGAAACGGTCGTCTTTGTTCTGATATTGCTCAAAACACGGAGTCGAATTCCGTTTGTTTGTTTCGCGAATATCGGTTAGTAACTTTTTTTCTATACATGCTAGCGACCTAAAACTTGTTTTATCGCATTCAGCGCGTCAAATTACGCCGGAAACGGTCGTCTTTGTTCTGATATTGCTCAAAACACGGAGTCGAATTCCGTTCGTTTGTTTCGTGAATATCGGTGAGTAACTTTTTTTCTATACATGCTAGCGACCTAAAACTTGTTTTATCGCATTTAGCGCGTCAAATTACGCCGAAGACGGACGTCTTTGTTTTGATATTGCTCAAAACACGACGTCGAATTCCGTTCGTTTGTTTCGTGGATATCGGTGAGTAACTTTTTTTCTATACATGCTAGCGACCTAAAACTTGTTTTATCGCATTCAGCGCGTCGAATTACGCCGGAAACGGCCGTCTTTGTTTTGATATTGCTCGAAACACGGAGTCGAAGTCCATTTGTTTGTTTTCCAGATATCGGTTGGTAACTTTTTTTCTATACATGCTAGCGACCTAAAACTTGTTTTATCGCATTCAGCGCGTCAAATTACGCCGGAAACGGCCGTCTTTGTTTTGATATTGCTCGAAACACGGAGTCGAAGTCCGTTTGTTTGTTTCGTGGATATCGGTGAGTAACTTTTTTTCTATACATGCTAGCGACCTAAAACTTGTTTTATCGCATTCAGCGCGTCAAATTACGCCGAAAACGGCCGTCTTTGTTTTGATATTGCTTAAAACACGACGTCGAATTCCGTTCGTTTGTTTCGTGGATATCGGTGAGTAACTTTTTTTCTATACATGCTAGCGACCTAAAACTTGTTTCATCGCATTCAGCGCGTCAAATTACGCCGGAAACGGCCGTCTTTGTTTTGATATTGCTCGAAACACGGAGTCGAAGTCCATTTGTTTGTTTTTCAGATATCGGTTGGTAACTTTTTTTCTATACATGCTAGCGACCTAAAACTTGATTTATCGCATTCAGCGCGTCAAATTACGCCGGAAACGGTCGTCTTTGTTCTAATATTGCTCAAACCACGGAGTCGAATTCCGTTTGTTTGTTCCGTGAATATCGGTGAGTAACTTTTTTTCTAACATGCTAGCGACCTAAAACTTGTTTTATCGCAGTCAGCGCGTCAAATTACGCCGGAAACGGCCGTCTTTGTTCTGATATTGCTCGAAACACGGAGTCGAAGTCCGTTTGTTTGTTTTTCAGATATCGGTTGGTAACTTTTTTTCTATACATGCTAGCGACCTAAAACTTGTTTTATCGCATTCAGCGCGTCAAATTACGCCGAAGACGGCCGTCTTTGTTTTGATATTGCTCAAAACACGACGTCGAATTCCGTTCGTTTGTTTCGTGGATATCGGTGAGTAACTTTTTTTCTATACACGCTAGCGACCTAAAACTTGTTTTATCGCATTCAGCGCGTCAAATTACGCCGGAAACGGCCGTCTTTGTTTTGATATTGCTCGAAACACGGAGTCGAAGTCCGTTTGTTTGTTTTTCAGATATCGGTTGGTAACTTTTTTTCTATACATGCTAGCGACCTAAAACTTGTTATATCGCATTCAGCGCGTCAAATTACGCCGGAAACGGCCGTCTTTGTTCTGATATTGCTCGAAACACGGAGTCGAAGTCCGTTTGTTTGTTTTTCAGATATCGGTTGGTAACTTTTTTTCTCTACATGCCAGCGACCTAAAACTTGTTTTATCGCATTCAGCGCGTCAAATTACGCCGGAAACGGTCGTCTTTGTTCTGATATTGCTCAAAACACGGAGTCGAATTCCGTTTGTTTGTTTCGTAAATATCGGTGAGTAACTTTTTTTCTATACATGCTAGCGACCTAAAACTTGTTTTATCGCATTCAGCGCGTCAAATTACGCCGGAAACGGTCGTCTTTGTTTTGATATTGCTCGAAACACGGAGTCGAAGTCCGTTTGTTTGTTTTTCAGATATCGGTTGGTAACTTTTTTTCTATACATGCCAGCGACCTAAAACTTGTTTTATCGCATTCAGCGCGTCAAATTACGCCGGAAACGGCCGTCTTTGTTTTGATATTGCTCGAAACACGGAGTCGAAGTCCGTTTGTTTGTTTCGTGGATATCGGGGAGTAACTTTTTTTCTATACATGCTAGCGACCTAAAACTTGTTTTATCGCATTCAGCGCGTCAAATTACGCCGAAAACGGCCGTCTTTGTTTTGATATTGCTTAAAACACGACGTCGAATTCCGTTCGTTTGTTTCGTGGATATCGGTGAGTAACTTTTTTTCTATACATGCTAGCGACCTAAAACTTGTTTCATCGCATTCAGCGCGTCAAATTACGCCGGAAACGGCCGTCTTTGTTTTGATATTGCTCGAAACACGGAGTCGAAGTCCATTTGTTTGTTTTTCAGATATCGGTTGGTAACTTTTTTTCTATACATGCTAGCGACCTAAAACTTGATTTATCGCATTCAGCGCGTCAAATTACGCCGGAAACGGTCGTCTTTGTTCTGATATTGCTCAAACCACGGAGTCGAATTCCGTTTGTTTGTTCCGTGAATATCGGTGAGTAACTTTTTTTCTAACATGCTAGCGACCTAAAACTTGTTTTATCGCAGTCAGCGCGTCAAATTACGCCGGAAACGGCCGTCTTTGTTTTGATATTGCTCGAAACACGGAGTCGAAGTCCATTTGTTTGTTTTTCAGATATCGGTTGGTAACTTTTTTTCTATACATGCTAGCGACCTAAAACTTGTTTTATCGCATTCAGCGCGTCAAATTACGCCGGAAACGGCCGTCTTTGTTCTGATATTGCTCAAAACACGGAGTCGAAGTCCGTTTGTTTGTTTTTCAGATATCGGTTGGTAACTTTTTTTCTATACATGCTAGCGACCTAAAACTTGTTTTATCGCATTCAGCGCGTCAAATTACGCCGAAAACGGCCGTCTTTGTTTTGATATTGCTCAAAACACGACGTCGAATTCCGTTCGTTTGTTTCGTGGATATCGGTGAGTAACTTTTTTTCTATACATGCTAGCGACCTCAAACTTGTTTGATCGCATTCAGCGCGTCAAATTACGCCGGAAACGGCCGTCTTTGTTTTGATATTGCTCGAAACACGGAGTCGAAGTCCATTTGTTTGTTTTTCAGATATCGGTTGGTAACTTTTTTTCTATACATGCTAGCGACCTAAAACTTGTTTTATCGCATTCAGCGCGTCAAATTACGCCGGAAACGGTCGTCTTTGTTCTGATATTGCTCAAAACACGGAGTCGAATTCCGTTTGTTTGTTCCGTGAATATCGGTGAGTAACTTTTTTTCTATACATGCTAGCGACCTAAAACTTGTTTTATCGCATTCAGCGCGTCAAATTACGCCGGAAACGGCCGTCTTTGTTTTGATATTGCTCGGAACACGGAGTCGAAGTCCGTTTGTTTGTTTTTCAGATATCGGTTGGTAACTTTTTTTCTATACATGCTAGCGACCTAAAACTTGTTTTATCGCATTCAGCGCGTCAAATTACGCCGGAAACGGCCGTCTTTGTTTTGATATTGCTCGAAACACGGAGTCGAAGTCCGTTTGTTTGTTTCGTGGATATCGGTGAGTAACTTTTTTTCTATACATGCTAGCGACCTAAAACTTGTTTTATCGCATTCAGCGCGTCAAATTACGCCGAAAACGGCCGTCTTTGTTTTGATATTGCTTAAAACACGACGTCGAATTCCGTTCGTTTGTTTCGTGGATATCGGTGAGTAACTTTTTTTCTATACATGCTAGCGACCTAAAACTTGTTTCATCGCATTCAGCGCGTCAAATTACGCCGGAAACGGCCGTCTTTGTTTTGATATTGCTCGAAACACGGAGTCGAAGTCCATTTGTTTGTTTTTCAGATATCGGTTGGTAACTTTTTTTCTATACATGCTAGCGACCTAAAACTTGATTTATCGCCCTCAGCGCGTCAAATTACGCCGGAAACGGTCGTCTTTGTTCTGATATTGCTCAAACCACGGAGTCGAATTCCGTTTGTTTGTTCCGTGAATATCGGTGAGTAACTTTTTTTCTAACATGCTAGCGACCTAAAACTTGTTTTATCGCAGTCAGCGCGTCAAATTACGCCGGAAACGGCCGTCTTTGTTCTGATATTGCTCGAAACACGGAGTCGAAGTCCATTTGTTTGTTTTTCAGATATCGGTTGGTAACTTTTTTTCTATACATGCTAGCGACCTAAAACTTGATTTATCGCATTCAGCGCGTCAAATTACGCCGGAAACGGTCGTCTTTGTTCTGATATTGCTCAAACCACGGAGTCGAATTCCGTTTGTTTGTTCCGTGAATATCGGTGAGTAACTTTTTTTCTAACATGCTAGCGACCTAAAACTTGTTTTATCGCATTCAGCGCGTCAAATTACGCCGAAAACGGCCGTCTTTGTTTTGATATTGCTCAAAACACGACGTCGAATTCCGTTCGTTTGTTTCGTGGATATCGGTGAGTAACTTTTTTTCTATACATGCTAGCGACCTCAAACTTGTTTGATCGCATTCAGCGCGTCAAATTACGCCGGAAACGGCCGTCTTTGTTTTGATATTGCTTGAACCACGGAGTCGAAGTCCATTTGTTTGTTTTTCAGATATCGGTTGGTAACTTTTTTTCTATACATGCTAGCGACCTAAAACTTGTTTTATCGCATTCAGCGCGTCAAATTACGCCGGAAACGGTCGTCTTTGTTCTGATATTGCTCAAAACACGAAGTCGAATTCCGTTTGTTTGTTCCGTGAATATCGGTGAGTAACTTTTTTTCTATACATGCTAGCGACCTAAAACTTGTTTTATCGCATTCAGCGCGTCAAATTACGCCGGAAACGGCCGTCTTTGTTTTGATATTGCTCGGAACACGGAGTCGAAGTCCGTTTGTTTGTTTTTCAGATATCGGTTGGTAACTTTTTTTCTATACATGCTAGCGACCTAAAACTTGTTTTATCGCATTCAGCGCGTCAAATTACGCCGGAAACGGCCGTCTTTGTTTTGATATTGCTCGAAACACGGAGTCGAAGTCCGTTTGTTTGTTTCGTGGATATCGGTGAGTAACTTTTTTTCTATACATGCTAGCGACCTAAAACTTGTTTTATCGCATTCAGCGCGTCAAATTACGCCAAAAACGGCCGTCTTTGTTTTGATATTGCTTAAAACACGACGTCGAATTCCGTTCGTTTGTTTCGTGGATATCGGTGAGTAACTTTTTTTCTATACATGCTAGCGACCTAAAACTTGTTTCATCGCATTCAGCGCGTCAAATTACGCCGGAAACGGCCGTCTTTGTTTTGATATTGCTCGAAACACGGAGTCGAAGTCCATTTGTTTGTTTTTCAGATATCGGTTGGTAACTTTTTTTCTATACATGCTAGCGACCTAAAACTTGATTTATCGCATTCAGCGCGTCAAATTACGCCGGAAACGGTCGTCTTTGTTCTGATATTGCTCAAACCACGGAGTCGAATTCCGTTTGTTTGTTCCGTGAATATCGGTGAGTAACTTTTTTTCTAACATGCTAGCGACCTAAAACTTGTTTTATCGCAGTCAGCGCGTCAAATTACGCCGGAAACGGCCGTCTTTGTTCTGATATTGCTCGAAACACGGAGTCGAAGTCCGTTTGTTTGTTTTTCAGATATCGGTTGGTAACTTTTTTTCTATACATGCTAGCGACCTAAAACTTGTTTTATCGCATTCAGCGCGTCAAATTACGCCGAAGACGGCCGTCTTTGTTTTGATATTGCTCAAAACACGACGTCGAATTCCGTTCGTTTGTTTCGTGGATATCGGTGAGTAACTTTTTTTCTATACACGCTAGCGACCTAAAACTTGTTTTATCGCATTCAGCGCGTCAAATTACGCCGGAAACGGCCGTCTTTGTTTTGATATTGCTCGAAACACGGAGTCGAAGTCCGTTTGTTTGTTTTTCAGATATCGGTTGGTAACTTTTTTTCTATACATGCTAGCGACCTAAAACTTGTTTTATCGCATTCAGCGCGTCAAATTACGCCGGAAACGGCCGTCTTTGTTTTGATATTGCTCGAAACACGGAGTCGAAGTCCGTTTGTTTGTTTTTCAGATATCGGTTGGTAACTTTTTTTCTATACATGCTAGCGACCTAAAACTTGTTATATCGCATTCAGCGCGTCAAATTACGCCGGAAACGGCCGTCTTTGTTCTGATATTGCTCGAAACACGGAGTCGAAGTCCGTTTGTTTGTTTTTCAGATATCGGTTGGTAACTTTTTTTCTCTACATGCCAGCGACCTAAAACTTGTTTTATTGCATTCAGCGCGTCAAATTACGCCGGAAACGGTCGTCTTTGTTCTGATATTGCTCAAAACACGGAGTCGAATTCCGTTTGTTTGTTTCGTAAATATCGGTGAGTAACTTTTTTTCTATACATGCTAGCGACCTAAAACTTGTTTTATCGCATTCAGCGCGTCAAATTACGCCGGAAACGGTCGTCTTTGTTTTGATATTGCTCGAAACACGGAGTCGAAGTCCGTTTGTTTGTTTTTCAGATATCGGTTGGTAACTTTTTTTCTATACATGCCAGCGACCTAAAACTTGTTTTATCGCATTCAGCGCGTCAAATTACGCCGGAAACGGCCGTCTTTGTTTTGATATTGCTCGAAACACGGAGTCGAAGTCCATTTGTTTGTTTTTCAGATATCGGTTGGTAACTTTTTTTCTATACATGCTAGCGACCTAAAACTTGTTTTATCGCATTCAGCGCGTCAAATTACGCCGGAAACGGCCGTCTTTGTTCTGATATTGCTCAAAACACGGAGTCGAAGTCCGTTTGTTTGTTTTTCAGATATCGGTTGGTAACTTTTTTTCTATACATGCTAGCGACCTAAAACTTGTTTCACCGCATTCAGCGCGTCAAATTACGCCGGAATCGGTCGTCTTTGTTCTGATATTGCTTAAAACACGGAGTCGAATTCCGTTTGTTTGTTTCGTGGATATCGGTGAGTAACTTTTTTTCTATACATGCTAGCGACCTAAAACTTGTTTTATCGCATTCAGCGCGTCAAATTACGCCGAAAACGGCCGTCTTTGTTTTGATATTGCTCAAAACACGACGTCGAATTCCGTTCGTTTGTTTCGTGGATATCGGTGAGTAACTTTTTTTCTATACATGCTAGCGACCTCAAACTTGTTTGATCGCATTCAGCGCGTCAAATTACGCCGGAAACGGCCGTCTTTGTTTTGATATTGCTCGAAACACGGAGTCGAAGTCCATTTGTTTGTTTTTCAGATATCGGTTGGTAACTTTTTTTCTATACATGCTAGCGACCTAAAACTTGTTTTATCGCATTCAGCGCGTCAAATTACGCCGGAAACGGTCGTCTTTGTTCTGATATTGCTAAAAACACGGAGTCGAATTCCGTTCGTTTGTTCCGTGAATATCGGTGAGTAACTTTTTTTCTGTACATGCTAGCGACCTAAAACTTGTTTTATCGCATTCAGCGCGTCAAATTACGCCGGAAACGGCCGTCTTTGTTTTGATATTGCTCGAAACACGGAGTCGAAGTCCGTTTGTTTGTTTTTCAGATATCGGTTGGTAACTTTTTTTCTATACATGCTAGCGACCTAAAACTTGTTATATCGCATTCAGCGCGTCAAATTACGCCGGAAACGGCCGTCTTTGTTCTGATATTGCTCGAAACACGGAGTCGAAGTCCGTTTGTTTGTTTTTCAGATATCGGTTGGTAACTTTTTTTCTCTACATGCCAGCGACCTAAAACTTGTTTTATCGCATTCAGCGCGTCAAATTACGCCGGAAACGGTCGTCTTTGTTCTGATATTGCTCAAAACACGGAGTCGAATTCCGTTTGTTTGTTTCGTAAATATCGGTGAGTAACTTTTTTTCTATACATGCTAGCGACCTAAAACTTGTTTTATCGCATTCAGCGCGTCAAATTACGCCGGAAACGGTCGTCTTTGTTTTGATATTGCTCGAAACACGGAGTCGAAGTCCGTTTGTTTGTTTTTCAGATATCGGTTGGTAACTTTTTTTCTATACATGCCAGCGACCTAAAACTTGTTTTATCGCATTCAGCGCGTCAAATTACGCCGGAAACGGCCGTCTTTGTTTTGATATTGCTCGAAACACGGAGTCGAAGTCCGTTTGTTTGTTTCGTGGATATCGGTGAGTAACTTTTTTTCTATACATGCTAGCGACCTAAAACTTGTTTTATCGCATTCAGCGCGTCAAATTACGCCGAAAACGGCCGTCTTTGTTTTGATATTGCTTAAAACACGACGTCGAATTCCGTTCGTTTGTTTCGTGGATATCGGTGAGTAACTTTTTTTCTATACATGCTAGCGACCTAAAACTTGTTTCATCGCATTCAGCGCGTCAAATTACGCCGGAAACGGCCGTCTTTGTTTTGATATTGCTCGAAACACGGAGTCGAAGTCCATTTGTTTGTTTTTCAGATATCGGTTGGTAACTTTTTTTCTATACATGCTAGCGACCTAAAACTTGATTTATCGCATTCAGCGCGTCAAATTACGCCGGAAACGGTCGTCTTTGTTCTGATATTGCTCAAACCACGGAGTCGAATTCCGTTTGTTTGTTCCGTGAATATCGGTGAGTAACTTTTTTTCTAACATGCTAGCGACCTCAAACTTGTTTTATCGCAGTCAGCGCGTCAAATTACGCCGGAACCGGCCGTCTTTGTTTTGATATTGCTCGAAACACGGAGTCGAAGTCCGTTTGTTTGTTTTTCAGATATCGGTTGGTAACTTTTTTTCTATACATGCTAGCGACCTAAAACTTGTTTTATCGCATTCAGCGCGTCACATTACGCCGGAAACGGCCGTCTTTGTTTTGATATTGCTCGAAACACGGAGTCGAAGTCCGTTTGTTTGTTTTTCAGATATCGGTTGGTAACTTTTTTTCTATACATGCCAGCAACCTAAAACTTGTTTTATCGCATTCAGCGCGTCAAATTACGCCGGAAACGGTCGTCTTTGTTCTGATATTGCTCAAAACACGGAGTCGAATTCCGTTTGTTTGTTTCGTAAATATCGGTGAGTAACTTTTTTTCTATACATGCTAACGACCTAAAACTTGTTTTATCGCATTCAGCGCGTCAAATTACGCCGGAAACGGTCGTCTTTGTTCTGATATTGCTCAAAACACGGAGTCGAATTCCGTTTGTTTGTTTCGTGAATATCGGTGAGTAACTTTTTTTCTATACATGCTAGCGACCTAAAACTTGTTTTATCGCATTCAGCGCGTCAAATTACGCCGGAAACGGTCGTCTTTGTTCTGATATTGCTCAAAACACGGAGTCGAATTCCGTTTGTTTGTTTCGTGAATATCGGTGAGTAACTTTTTTTCTATACATGCTAGCGACTTAAAACTTGTTTTATCGCATTCAGCGCGTCAAATTACGCCGGAAACGGCCGTCTTTGTTCTGATATTGCTCAAAACACGGAGTCGAAGTCCGTTTGTTTGTTTTTCAGATATCGGTTGGTAACTTTTTTTCTATACATGCTAGCGACCTAAAACTTGTTTTACCGCATTCAGCGCGTCAAATTACGCCGGAATCGGTCGTCTTTGTTCTGATATTGCTCAAAACACGGAGTCGAATTCCGTTTGTTTGTTTCGTGGATATCGGTGAGTAACTTTTTTTCTATACATGCTAGCGACCTAAAACTTGTTTTATCGCATTCAGCGCGTCAAATTACGCCGAAAACGGCCGTCTTTGTTTTGATATTGCTTAAAACACGACGTCGAATTCCGTTCGTTTGTTTCGTGGATATCGGTGAGTAACTTTTTTTCTATACATGCTAGCGACCTAAAACTTGTTTCATCGCATTCAGCGCGTCAAATTACGCCGGAAACGGCCGTCTTTGTTTTGATATTGCTCGAAACACGGAGTCGAAGTCCATTTGTTTGTTTTTCAGATATCGGTTGGTAACTTTTTTTCTATACATGCTAGCGACCTAAAACTTGATTTATCGCATTCAGCGCGTCAAATTACGCCGGAAACGGTCGTCTTTGTTCTGATATTGCTCAAACCACGGAGTCGAATTCCGTTTGTTTGTTCCGTGAATATCGGTGAGTAACTTTTTTTCTATACATGCTAGCGACCTAAAACTTGTTTTATCGCATTCAGCGCGTCAAATTACGCCGGAAACGGTCGTCTTTGTTCTGATATTGCTCAAAACACGGAGTCGAATTCCGTTTGTTTGTTTCGCGAATATCGGTTAGTAACTTTTTTTCTATACATGCTAGCGACCTAAAACTTGTTTTATCGCATTCAGCGCGTCAAATTACGCCGGAAACGGCCGTCTTTGTTCTGATATTGCTCAAAACACGGAGTCGAAGTCCGTTTGTTTGTTTTTCAGATATCGGTTGGTAACTTTTTTTCTATACATGCTAGCGACCTAAAACTTGTTTTACCGCATTCAGCGCGTCAAATTACGCCGGAATCGGTCGTCTTTGTTTTGATATTGCTCGAAACACGGAGTCGAAGTCCGTTTGTTTGTTTCGTGGATATCGGTGAGTAACTTTTTTTCTATACATGCTAGCGACCTAAAACTTGTTTTATCGCATTCAGCGCGTCAAATTACGCCGAAAACGGCCGTCTTTGTTTTGATATTGCTTGAAACACGACGTCGAATTCCGTTCGTTTGTTTCGTGGATATCGGTGAGTAACTTTTTTTCTATACATGCTAGCGACCTAAAACTTGTTTCATCGCATTCAGCGCGTCAAATTACGCCGGAAACGGCCGTCTTTGTTTTGATATTGCTCGAAACACGGAGTCGAAGTCCATTTGTTTGTTTTTCAGATATCGGTTGGTAACTTTTTTTCTATACATGCTAGCGACCTAAAACTTGATTTATCGCATTCAGCGCGTCAAATTACGCCGGAAACGGTCGTCTTTGTTCTGATATTGCTCAAACCACGGAGTCGAATTCCGTTTGTTTGTTCCGTGAATATCGGTGAGTAACTTTTTTTCTAACATGCTAGCGACCTAAAACTTGTTTTATCGCAGTCAGCGCGTCAAATTACGCCGGAAACGGCCGTCTTTGTTCTGATATTGCTCGAAACACGGAGTCGAAGTCCGTTTGTTTGTTTTTCAGATATCGGTTGGTAACTTTTTTTCTATACATGCTAGCGACCTAAAACTTGTTTTATCGCATTCAGCGCGTCAAATTACGCCGAAGACGGCCGTCTTTGTTTTGATATTGCTCAAAACACGACGTCGAATTCCGTTCGTTTGTTTCGTGGATATCGGTGAGTAACTTTTTTTCTATACACGCTAGCGACCTAAAACTTGTTTTATCGCATTCAGCGCGTCAAATTACGCCGGAAACGGCCGTCTTTGTTTTGATATTGCTCGAAACACGGAGTCGAAGTCCGTTTGTTTGTTTTTCAGATACCGGTTGGTAACTTTTTTTCTATACATGCTAGCGACCTAAAACTTGTTTTATCGCATTCAGCGCGTCAAATTACGCCGAAAACGGCCGTCTTTGTTTTGATATTGCTTGAAACACGACGTCGAATTCCGTTCGTTTGTTTCGTGGATATCGGTGAGTAACTTTTTTTCTATACATGCTAGCGACCTAAAACTTGTTTCATCGCATTCAGCGCGTCAAATTACGCCGGAAACGGCCGTCTTTGTTTTGATATTGCTCGAAACACGGAGTCGAAGTCCATTTGTTTGTTTTTCAGATATCGGTTGGTAACTTTTTTTCTATACATGCTAGCGACCTAAAACTTGATTTATCGCATTCAGCGCGTCAAATTACGCCGGAAACGGTCGTCTTTGTTCTGATATTGCTCAAACCACGGAGTCGAATTCCGTTTGTTTGTTCCGTGAATATCGGTGAGTAACTTTTTTTCTAACATGCTAGCGACCTAAAACTTGTTTTATCGCAGTCAGCGCGTCAAATTACGCCGGAAACGGCCGTCTTTGTTCTGATATTGCTCGAAACACGGAGTCGAAGTCCGTTTGTTTGTTTTTCAGATATCGGTTGGTAACTTTTTTTCTATACATGCTAGCGACCTAAAACTTGTTTTATCGCATTCAGCGCGTCAAATTACGCCGAAGACGGCCGTCTTTGTTTTGATATTGCTCAAAACACGACGTCGAATTCCGTTCGTTTGTTTCGTGGATATCGGTGAGTAACTTTTTTTCTATACACGCTAGCGACCTAAAACTTGTTTTATCGCATTCAGCGCGTCAAATTACGCCGGAAACGGCCGTCTTTGTTTTGATATTGCTCGAAACACGGAGTCGAAGTCCGTTTGTTTGTTTTTCAGATACCGGTTGGTAACTTTTTTTCTATACATGCTAGCGACCTAAAACTTGTTTTATCGCATTCAGCGCGTCAAATTACGCCGGAAACGGCCGTCTTTGTTTTGATATTGCTCGAAACACGGAGTCGAAGTCCGTTTCTTTGTTTTTCAGATATCGGTTGGTAACTTTTTTTCTATACATGCTAGCGACCTAAAACTTGTTATATCGCATTCAGCGCGTCAAATTACGCCGGAAACGGCCGTCTTTGTTCTGATATTGCTCGAAACACGGAGTCGAAGTCCGTTTGTTTGTTTTTCAGATATCGGTTGGTAACTTTTTTTCTCTACATGCCAGCGACCTAAAACTTGTTTTATCGCATTCAGCGCGTCAAATTACGCCGGAAACGGTCGTCTTTGTTCTGATATTGCTCAAAACACGGAGTCGAATTCCGTTTGTTTGTTTCGTAAATATCGGTGAGTAACTTTTTTTCTATACATGCTAGCGACCTGAAACTTGTTTTATCGCATTCAGCGCGTCAAATTACGCCGGAAACGGTCGTCTTTGTTTTGATATTGCTCGAAACACGGAGTCGAAGTCCGTTTGTTTGTTTTTCAGATATCGGTTGGTAACTTTTTTTCTATACATGCCAGCGACCTAAAACTTGTTTTATCGCATTCAGCGCGTCAAATTACGCCGGAAACGGTCGTCTTTGTTCTGATATTGCTCAAAACACGGAGTCGAATTTCGTTTGTTTGTTTCGTAAATATCGGTGAGTAACTTTTTTTCTATACATGCTAGCGACCTCAAACTTGTTTTATCGCATTCAGCGCGTCAAATTACGCCGGAAAGGGTCGTCTTTGTTCTGATATTGCTCAAAACACAGAGTCGAATTCCGTTTGTGTGTTTCGTGAATATCGGTGAGTAACTTTTTTTCTATACATGCTAGCGACCTAAAACTTGTTTTATCGCATTCAGCGCGTCAAATTACGCCGCAAACGGTCGTCTTTGTTCTGATATTGCTCAAAACACGGAGTCGAATTCCGTTTGTTTGTTCCGTGAATATCGGTGAGTAACTTTTTTTCTATACATGCTAGCGACCTAAAACTTGTTTTATCGCATTCAGCGCGTCAAATTACGCCGGAAACGGCCGTCTTTGTTTTGATATTGCTCGGAACACGGAGTCGAAGTCCGTTTGTTTGTTTTTCAGATATCGGTTGGTAACTTTTTTTCTATACATGCTAGCGACCTAAAACTTGTTTTATCGCATTCAGCGCGTCAAATTACGCCGGAAACGGCCGTCTTTGTTTTGATATTGCTCGAAACACGGAGTCGAAGTCCGTTTGTTTGTTTCGTGGATATCGGTGAGTAACTTTTTTTCTATACATGCTAGCGACCTAAAACTTGTTTTATCGCATTCAGCGCGTCAAATTACGCCGAAAACGGCCGTCTTTGTTTTGATATTGCTTAAAACACGACGTCGAATTCCGTTCGTTTGTTTCGTGGATATCGGTGAGTAACTTTTTTTCTATACATGCTAGCGACCTAAAACTTGTTTCATCGCATTCAGCGCGTCAAATTACGCCGGAAACGGCCGTCTTTGTTTTGATATTGCTCGAAACACGGAGTCGAAGTCCGTTTGTTTGTTTTTCAGATATCGGTTGGTAACTTTTTTTCTATACATGCTAGCGACCTAAGACTTGTTTTATCGCATTCAGCGCGTCAAATTACGCCGAAAACGGCCGTCTTTGTTTTGATATTGCTCGAAACACGGAGTCGAAGTCCGTTTGTTTGTTTTTCAGATATCGGTTGGTAACTTTTTTTCTATACATGCCAGCAACCTAAAACTTGTTTTATCGCATTCAGCGCGTCAAATAACGCCGGAATCGGTCGTCTTTGTTCTAATATTGCTCAAAACACGGAGTCGAATTCCGTTTGTTTGTTTCGTGGATATCGGTGTGTAACTTTCTTTCCATACATGCTAGCGACCTAAAACTTGTTTTATCGCATTCAGCGCGTCAAATTACGCCGGAAACGGCCGTCTTTGTTTTGATATTGCTCGAAACACGGAGTCGAAGTCCGTTTGTTTGTTTCGTGGATATCGGTGAGTAACTTTTTTTCTATACATGCTAGCGACCTAAAACTTGTTTTATCGCATTCAGCGCGTCAAATTACGCCGAAAACGGCCGTCTTTGTTTTGATATTGCTTAAAACACGACGTCGAATTCCGTTCGTTTGTTTCGTGGATATCGGTGAGTCACTTTTTTTCTATACATGCTAGCGACCTAAAACTTGTTTCATCGCATTCAGCGCGTCAAATTACGCCGGAAACGGCCGTCTTTGTTTTGATATTGCTCGAAACACGGAGTCGAAGTCCGTTTGTTTGTTTTTCAGATATCGGTTGGTAACTTTTTTTCTATACATGCTAGCGACCTAAGACTTGTTTTATCGCATTCAGCGCGTCAAATTACGCCGGAAACGGCCGTCTTTGTTTTGATATTGCTCGAAACACGGAGTCGAAGTCCGTTTGTTTGTTTTTCAGATATCGGTTGGTAACTTTTTTTCTATACATGCCAGCAACCTAAAACTTGTTTTATCGCATTCAGCGCGTCAAATAACGCCGGAATCGGTCGTCTTTGTTCTGATATTGCTCAAAACACGGAGTCGAATTCCGTTTGTTTGTTTCGTGGATATCGGTGTGTAACTTTTTTTCCATACATGCTAGCGACCTAAAACTTGTTTTATCGCATTCAGCGCGTCAAATTACGCCGGAAACGGCCGTCTTTGTTTTGATATTGCTCGAAACACGGAGTCGAAGTCCGTTTGTTTGTTTTTCAGATATCGGTTGGTAACTTTTTTTCTATACATGCCAGCAACCTAAAACTTGTTTTATCGCATTCAGCGCGTCAAATTACGCCGGTAACGGTCGTCTTTGTTCTGATATTGCTTAAAACACGGAGTCGAATTCCGTTTGTTTGTTTCGTAAATATCGGTGAGTAACTTTTTTTCTATACATGCTAGCGACCTGAAACTTGTTTGATCGCATTCAGCGCGTCAAATTACGCCGGAAACGGTCGTCTTTGTTCTGATATTGCTCAAAACACGGAGTCGAATTCCGTTCGTTTGTTTCGTGAATATCGGTGAGTAACTTTTTTTCTATACATGCTAGCGACCTAAAACTTATTTTATCGCATTCAGCGCGTCAAATTACGCCGGAAACGGTCGTCCTTGTTCTGATATTGCTCGAAACACGGAGTCGAATTCCGTTTGTTTGTTTCGTGAATATCGGTGAGTAACTTTTTTTCTATACATGCTAGCGACCTAAAACTTGTTTTATCGCATTCAGCGCGTCAAATTACGCCGGAAACGGTCGTCTTTGTTCTGATATTGCTCAAAACACGGAGTCGAATTCCGTTTGTTTGTTTCGCGAATATCGGTTAGTAACTTTTTTTCTATACATGCTAGCGACCTAAAACTTGTTTTATCGCATTCAGCGCGTCAAATTACGCCGGAAACGGCCGTCTTTGTTCTGATATTGCTCAAAACACGGAGTCGAAGTCCGTTTGTTTGTTTTTCAGATATCGGTTGGTAACTTTTTTTCTATACATGCTAGCGACCTAAAACTTGTTTTACCGCATTCAGCGCGTCAAATTACGCCGGAATCGGTCGTCTTTGTTCTGATATTGCTCAAAACACGGAGTCGAATTCCGTTTGTTTGTTTCGTGTATATCGGTGAGTAACTTTTTTTCTATACATGCTAGCGACCCAAAACTTGTTTTATCGCATTCAGCGCGTCAAATTACGCCGAAAACGGCCGTCTTTGTTTTGATATTGCTCAAAACACGACGTCGAATTCCGTTATTTTGTTTCGTGGATATCGGTGAGTAACTTTTTTTCTATACATGCTAGCGACCTAAAACTTGTTTTATCGCATTCAGCGCGTCAAATTACGCCGGAAACGGCCGTCTTTGTTTTGATATTGCTCGAAACACGGAGTCGAAGTCCATTTGTTTGTTTTTCAGATATCGGTTGCTAACTTTTTTTCTATACATGCTAGCGACCTAAAACTTGTTTTATCGCATTCAGCGCGTCAAATTACGCCGGAAACGGTCGTCTTTGTTCTGATATTGCTCAAAACACGGAGTCGAATTCCGTTCGTTTGTTCCGTGAATATCGGTGAGTAACTTTTTTTCTGTACATGCTAGCGACCTAAAACTTGTTTTATCGCATTCAGCGCGTCAAATTACGCCGGAAACGGCCGTCTTTGTTTTGATATTGCTCGAAACACGGAGTCGAAGTCCGTTTGTTTGTTTTTCAGATACCGGTTGGTAACTTTTTTTCTATACATGCCAGCAACCTAAAACTTGTTTTATCGCATTCAGCGCGTCAAATTACGCCGGAAACGGTCGTCTTTGTTCTGATATTGCTCAAAACACGGAGTCGAATTCCGTTAGTTTGTTTCGTAAATATCGGTGAGTAACTTTTTTTCTATACATGCTAGCGACCTAAAACTTGTTTTATCGCATTCAGCCCGTCAAATTACGCCGGAAACGGTCGTCTTTGTTCTGATATTGCTTAAAACACGGAGTCGAATTCCGTTTGTTTGTTTCGTAAATATCGGTGAGTAACTTTTTTTCTATACATGCTAGCGACCTAAAACTTGTTTTATCGCTTTCAGCGCGTCAAATTACGCCGGAAACGGCCGTCTTTGTTTTGATATTGCTCGAAACACGGAGTCGAAGTCCGTTTGTTTGTTTTTCAGATATCGGTTGGTAACTTTTTTTCTATACATGCTAGCGACCTAAGACTTGTTTTATCGCATTCAGCGCGTCAAATTACGCCGGAAACGGCCGTCTTTGTTTTGATATTGCTCGAAACACGGAGTCGAAGTCCGTTTGTTTGTTTTTCAGATATCGGTTGGTAACTTTTTTTCTATACATGCCAGCAACCTAAAACTTGTTTTATCGCATTCAGCGCGTCAAATTACGCCGGAAACGGTCGTCTTTGTTCTGATATTGCTCAAAACACGGAGTCGAATTCCGTTAGTTTGTTTCGTAAATATCGGTGAGTAACTTTTTTTCTATACATGCTAGCGACCTAAAACTTGTTTTATCGCATTCAGCCCGTCAAATTACGCCGGTAACGGTCGTCTTTGTTCTGATATTGCTTAAAACACGGAGTCGAATTCCGTTTGTTTGTTTCGTAAATATCGGTAAGTAACTTTTTTTCTATACATGCTAGCGACCTAAAACTTGTTTGATCGCATTCAGCGCGTCAAATTACGCCGGAAACGGCCGTCTTTGTTTTGATATTGCTCGAAACACGGAGTCGAAGTCCATTTGTTTGTTTTTCAGATATCGGTTGGTAACTTTTTTTCTATACATGCTAGCGACCTAAAACTTGTTTTATCGCATTCAGCGCGTCAAATTACGCCGGAAACGGCCGTCTTTGTTCTGATATTGCTCAAAACACGGAGTCGAAGTCCGTTTGTTTGTTTTTCAGATATCGGTTGGTAACTTTTTTTCTATACATGCTAGCGACCTAAAACTTGTTTCACCGCATTCAGCGCGTCAAATTACGCCGGAATCGGTCGTCTTTGTTCTGATATTGCTTAAAACACGGAGTCGAATTCCGTTTGTTTGTTTCGTGGATATCGGTGAGTAACTTTTTTTCTATACATGCTAGCGACCTAAAACTTGTTTTATCGCATTCAGCGCGTCAAATTACGCCGAAAACGGCCGTCTTTGTTTTGATATTGCTCAAAACACGACGTCGAATTCCGTTCGTTTGTTTCGTGGATATCGGTGAGTAACTTTTTTTCTATACATGCTAGCGACCTAAAACTTGTTTGATCGCATTCAGCGCGTCAAATTACGCCAGAAACGGCCGTCTTTGTTTTGATATTGCTCGAAACACGGAGTCGAAGTCCATTTGTTTGTTTTTCAGATATCGGTTGGTAACTTTTTTTCTATACATGCTAGCGACCTAAAACTTGTTTTATCGCATTCAGCGCGTCAAATTACGCCGGAAACGGTCGTCTTTGTTCTGATATTGCTAAAAACACGGAGTCGAATTCCGTTCGTTTGTTCCGTGAATATCGGTGAGTAACTTTTTTTCTGTACATGCTAGCGACCTAAAACTTGTTTTATCGCATTCAGCGCGTTAAATTACGCCGGAATCGGTCGTCTTTGTTCTGATATTGCTCAAAACACGGAGTCGAATTCCGTTTGTTTGTTTCGTGGATATCGGTGTGTAACTTTTTTTCCATACATGCTAGCGACCTAAAACTTGTTTTATCGCATTCAGCGCGTCAAATTACGCCGGAACCGGCCGTCTTTGTTTTGATATTGCTCGAAACACGGAGTCGAAGTCCGTTTGTTTGTTTTTCAGATATCGGTTGGTAACTTTTTTTCTATACATGCTAGCGACCTAAAACTTGTTTTATCGCATTCAGCGCGTCACATTACGCCGGAAACGGCCGTCTTTGTTTTGATATTGCTCGAAACACGGAGTCGAAGTCCGTTTGTTTGTTTTTCAGATATCGGTTGGTAACTTTTTTTCTATACATGCCAGCAACCTAAAACTTGTTTTATCGCATTCAGCGCGTCAAATTACGCCGGAAACGGTCGTCTTTGTTCTGATATTGCTCAAAACACGGAGTCGAATTCCGTTTGTTTGTTTCGTAAATATCGGTGAGTAACTTTTTTTCTATACATGCTAACGACCTAAAACTTGTTTTATCGCATTCAGCGCGTCAAATTACGCCGGAAACGGTCGTCTTTGTTCTGATATTGCTCAAAACACGGAGTCGAATTCCGTTTGTTTGTTTCGTGAATATCGGTGAGTAACTTTTTTTCTATACATGCTAGCGACCTAAAACTTGTTTTATCGCATTCAGCGCGTCAAATTACGCCGGAAACGGTCGTCTTTGTTCTGATATTGCTCAAAACACGGAGTCGAATTCCGTTTGTTTGTTTCGCGAATATCGGTTAGTAACTTTTTTTCTATACATGCTAGCGACCTAAAACTTGTTTTATCGCATTCAGCGCGTCAAATTACGCCGGAAACGGCCGTCTTTGTTCTGATATTGCTCAAAACACGGAGTCGAAGTCCGTTTGTTTGTTTTTCAGATATCGGTTGGTAACTTTTTTTCTATACATGCTAGCGACCTAAAACTTGTTTTACCGCATTCAGCGCGTCAAATTACGCCGGAATCGGTCGTCTTTGTTCTGATATTGCTCAAAACACGGAGTCGAATTCCGTTTGTTTGTTTCGTGGATATCGGTGAGTAACTTTTTTTCTATACATGCTAGCGACCTAAAACTTGTTTTATCGCATTCAGCGCGTCAAATTACGCCGAAAACGGCCGTCTTTGTTTTGATATTGCTTAAAACACGACGTCGAATTCCGTTCGTTTGTTTCGTGGATATCGGTGAGTAACTTTTTTTCTATACATGCTAGCGACCTAAAACTTGTTTCATCGCATTCAGCGCGTCAAATTACGCCGGAAACGGCCGTCTTTGTTTTGATATTGCTCGAAACACGGAGTCGAAGTCCATTTGTTTGTTTTTCAGATATCGGTTGGTAACTTTTTTTCTATACATGCTAGCGACCTAAAACTTGATTTATCGCATTCAGCGCGTCAAATTACGCCGGAAACGGTCGTCTTTGTTCTGATATTGCTCAAACCACGGAGTCGAATTCCGTTTGTTTGTTCCGTGAATATCGGTGAGTAACTTTTTTTCTAACATGCTAGCGACCTAAAACTTGTTTTATCGCAGTCAGCGCGTCAAATTACGCCGGAAACGGCCGTCTTTGTTCTGATATTGCTCGAAACACGGAGTCGAAGTCCGTTTGTTTGTTTTTCAGATATCGGTTGGTAACTTTTTTTCTATACATGCTAGCGACCTAAAACTTGTTTTATCGCATTCAGCGCGTCAAATTACGCCGAAGACGGCCGTCTTTGTTTTGATATTGCTCAAAACACGACGTCGAATTCCGTTCGTTTGTTTCGTGGATATCGGTGAGTAACTTTTTTTCTATACACGCTAGCGACCTAAAACTTGTTTTATCGCATTCAGCGCGTCAAATTACGCCGGAAACGGCCGTCTTTGTTTTGATATTGCTCGAAACACGGAGTCGAAGTCCGTTTGTTTGTTTTTCAGATATCGGTTGGTAACTTTTTTTCTATACATGCTAGCGACCTGAAACTTGTTTTATCGCATTCAGCGCGTCAAATTACGCCGGAAACGGCCGTCTTTGTTTTGATATTGCTCGAAACACGGAGTCGAAGTCCGTTTCTTTGTTTTTCAGATATCGGTTGGTAACTTTTTTTCTATACATGCTAGCGACCTAAAACTTGTTATATCGCATTCAGCGCGTCAAATTACGCCGGAAACGGCCGTCTTTGTTCTGATATTGCTCGAAACACGGAGTCGAAGTCCGTTTGTTTGTTTTTCAGATATCGGTTGGTAACTTTTTTTCTCTACATGCCAGCGACCTAAAACTTGTTTTATCGCATTCAGCGCGTCAAATTACGCCGGAAACGGTCGTCTTTGTTCTGATATTGCTCAAAACACGGAGTCGAATTCCGTTTGTTTGTTTCGTAAATATCGGTGAGTAACTTTTTTTCTATACATGCTAGCGACCTAAAACTTGTTTTATCGCATTCAGCGCGTCAAATTACGCCGGAAACGGTCGTCTTTGTTTTGATATTGCTCGAAACACGGAGTCGATGTCCGTTTGTTTGTTTTTCAGATATCGGTTGGTAACTTTTTTTCTATACATGCCAGCGACCTAAAACTTGTTTTATCGCATTCAGCGCGTCAAATTACGCCGGAAACGGTCGTCTTTGTTCTGATATTGCTCAAAACACGGAGTCGAATTCCGTTTGTTTGTTTCGTAAATATCGGTAAGTAACTTTTTTTCTATACATGCTAGCGACCTAAAACTTGTTTTATCGCATTCAGCGCGTCAAATTACGCCGGAAACGGTCGTCTTTGTTCTGATATTGCTCAAAACACAGAGTCGAATTCCGTTTGTGTGTTTCGTGAATATCGGTGAGTAACTTTTTTTCTATACATGCTAGCGACCTAAAACTTGTTTTATCGCATTCAGCGCGTCAAATTACGCCGGAAACGGTCGTCTTTGTTCTGATATTGCTCAAAACACGGAGTCGAATTCCGTTTGTTTGTTCCGTGAATATCGGTGAGTAACTTTTTTTCTATACATGCTAGCGACCTAAAACTTGTTTTATCGCATTCAGCGCGTCAAATTACGCCGGAAACGGCCGTCTTTGTTTTGATATTGCTCGGAACACGGAGTCGAAGTCCGTTTGTTTGTTTTTCAGATATCGGTTGGTAACTTTTTTTCTATACATGCTAGCGACCTAAAACTTGTTTTATCGCATTCAGCGCGTCAAATTACGCCGGAAACGGCCGTCTTTGTTTTGATATTGCTCGAAACACGGAGTCGAAGTCCGTTTGTTTGTTTCGTGGATATCGGTGAGTAACTTTTTTTCTATACATGCTAGCGACCTAAAACTTGTTTTATCGCATTCAGCGCGTCAAATTACGCCGAAAACGGCCGTCTTTGTTTTGATATTGCTTAAAACACGACGTCGAATTCCGTTCGTTTGTTTCGTGGATATCGGTGAGTAACTTTTTTTCTATACATGCTAGCGACCTAAAACTTGTTTCATCGCATTCAGCGCGTCAAATTACGCCGGAAACGGCCGTCTTTGTTTTGATATTGCTCGAAACACGGAGTCGAAGTCCATTTGTTTGTTTTTCAGATATCGGTTGGTAACTTTTTTTCTATACATGCTAGCGACCTAAAACTTGATTTATCGCATTCAGCGCGTCAAATTACGCCGGAAACGGTCGTCTTTGTTCTGATATTGCTCAAACCACGGAGTCGAATTCCGTTTGTTTGTTCCGTGAATATCGGTGAGTAACTTTTTTTCTAACATGCTAGCGACCTAAAACTTGTTTTATCGCAGTCAGCGCGTCAAATTACGCCGGAAACGGCCGTCTTTGTTCTGATATTGCTCGAAACACGGAGTCGAAGTCCGTTTGTTTGTTTTTCAGATATCGGTTGGTAACTTTTTTTCTATACATGCTAGCGACCTAAAACTTGTTTTATCGCATTCAGCGCGTCAAATTACGCCGAAGACGGCCGTCTTTGTTTTGATATTGCTCAAAACACGACGTCGAATTCCGTTCGTTTGTTTCGTGGATATCGGTGAGTAACTTTTTTTCTATACACGCTAGCGACCTAAAACTTGTTTTATCGCATTCAGCGCGTCAAATTACGCCGGAAACGGCCGTCTTTGTTTTGATATTGCTCGAAACACGGAGTCGAAGTCCGTTTGTTTGTTTTTCAGATATCGGTTGGTAACTTTTTTTCTATACATGCTAGCGACCTAAAACTTGTTTTATCGCATTCAGCGCGTCAAATTACGCCGGAAACGGCCGTCTTTGTTTTGATATTGCTCGAAACACGGAGTCGAAGTCCGTTTGTTTGTTTTTCAGATATCGGTTGGTAACTTTTTTTCTATACATGCTAGCGACCTAAAACTTGTTATATCGCATTCAGCGCGTCAAATTACGCCGGAAACGGCCGTCTTTGTTCTGATATTGCTCGAAACACGGAGTCGAAGTCCGTTTGTTTGTTTTTCAGATATCGGTTGGTAACTTTTTTTCTCTACATGCCAGCGACCTGAAACTTGTTTTATCGCATTCAGCGCGTCAAATTACGCCGGAAACGGTCGTCTTTGTTCTGATATTGCTCAAAACACGGAGTCGAATTCCGTTTGTTTGTTTTGTAAATATCGGTGAGTAACTTTTTTTCTATACATGCTAGCGACCTAAAACTAGTTTTATCGCATTCAGCGCGTCAAATTACGCCGGAAACGGTCGTCTTTGTTTTGATATTGCTCGAAACACGGAGTCGAAGTCCGTTTGTTTGTTTTTCAGATATCGGTTAGTAACTTTTTTTCTATACATGCCAGCGACCTAAAACTTGTTTTATCGCATTCAGCGCGTCAAATTACGCCGGAAACGGCCGTCTCTGTTTTGATATTGCTCGAAACACGGAGTCGAAGTCCGTTTGTTTGTTTCGTGGATATCGGTGAGTAACTTTTTTTCTATACATGCTAGCGACCTAAAACTTGTTTTATCGCATTCAGCGCGTCAAATTACGCCGAAAACGGCCGTCTTTGTTTTGATATTGCTTCAAACACGACGTCGAATTCCGTTCGTTTGTTTCGTGGATATCGGTGAGTAACTTTTTTTCTATACATGCTAGCGACCTAAAACTTGTTTCATCGCATTCAGCGCGTCAAATTACGCCGGAAACGGCCGTCTTTGTTTTGATATTGCTCGAAACACGGAGTCGAAGTCCATTTGTTTGTTTTTCAGATATCGGTTGGTAACTTTTTTTCTATACATGCTAGCGACCTAAAACTTGTTTTATCGCATTCAGCGCGTCAAATTACGCCGAAGACGGCCGTCTTTGTTTTGATATTGCTCAAAACACGACGTCGAATTCCGTTCGTTTGTTTCGTGGATATCGGTGTGTTACTTTTTTTCCATACATGCTAGCGACCTAAAACTTGTTTTATCGCATTCAGCGCGTCAAATTACGCCGGAAACGGTCGTCTTTGTTCTGATATTGCTCAAAACACGGAGTCGAATTCCGTTCGTTTGTTTCGTGAATATCGGTGAGTAACTTTTTTTCTATACATGCTAGCGACCTAAAACTTGTTTTATCGCATTCAGCGCGTCAAATTACGCCGAAAACGGCCGTCTTTGTTTTGATATTGCTTAAAACACGACGTCGAATTCCGTTCGTTTGTTTCGTGGATATCGGTGAGTAACTTTTTTTCTATACATGCTAGCGACCTAAAACTTGTTTCATCGCATTCAGCGCGTCAAATTACGCCGGAAACGGCCGTCTTTGTTTTGATATTGCTCGAAACACGGAGTCGAAGTCCATTTGTTTGTTTTTCAGATATCGGTTGGTAACTTTTTTTCTATACATGCTAGCGACCTAAAACTTGATTTATCGCATTCAGCGCGTCAAATTACGCCGGAAACGGTCGTCTTTGTTCTGATATTGCTCAAACCACGGAGTCGAATTCCGTTTGTTTGTTCCGTGAATATCGGTGAGTAACTTTTTTTCTAACATGCTAGCGACCTAAAACTTGTTTTATCGCAGTCAGCGCGTCAAATTACGCCGGAAACGGCCGTCTTTGTTCTGATATTGCTCGAAACACGGAGTCGAAGTCCGTTTGTTTGTTTTTCAGATATCGGTTGGTAACTTTTTTTCTATACATGCTAGCGACCTAAAACTTGTTTTATCGCATTCAGCGCGTCAAATTACGCCGAAGACGGCCGTCTTTGTTTTGATATTGCTCAAAACACGACGTCGAATTCCGTTCGTTTGTTTCGTGGATATCGGTGAGTAACTTTTTTTCTATACACGCTAGCGACCTAAAACTTGTTTTATCGCATTCAGCGCGTCAAATTACGCCGGAAACGGCCGTCTTTGTTTTGATATTGCTCGAAACACGGAGTCGAAGTCCGTTTGTTTGTTTTTCAGATATCGGTTGGTAACTTTTTTTCTATACATGCTAGCGACCTAAAACTTGTTTTATCGCATTCAGCGCGTCAAATTACGCCGGAAACGGCCGTCTTTGTTTTGATATTGCTCGAAACACGGAGTCGAAGTCCGTTTGTTTGTTTTTCAGATATCGGTTGGTAACTTTTTTTCTATACATGCTAGCGACCTAAAACTTGTTATATCGCATTCAGCGCGTCAAATTACGCCGGAAACGGCCGTCTTTGTTCTGATATTGCTCGAAACACGGAGTCGAAGTCCGTTTGTTTGTTTTTCAGATATCGGTTGGTAACTTTTTTTCTCTACATGCCAGCGACCTGAAACTTGTTTTATCGCATTCAGCGCGTCAAATTACGCCGGAAACGGTCGTCTTTGTTCTGATATTGCTCAAAACACGGAGTCGAATTCCGTTTGTTTGTTTCGTAAATATCGGTGAGTAACTTTTTTTCTATACATGCTAGCGACCTAAAACTAGTTTTATCGCATTCAGCGCGTCAAATTACGCCGGAAACGGTCGTCTTTGTTTTGATATTGCTCGAAACACGGAGTCGAAGTCCGTTTGTTTGTTTTTCAGATATCGGTTAGTAACTTTTTTTCTATACATGCCAGCGACCTAAAACTTGTTTTATCGCATTCAGCGCGTCAAATTACGCCGGAAACGGCCGTCTTTGTTTTGATATTGCTCGAAACACGGAGTCGAAGTCCGTTTGTTTGTTTCGTGGATATCGGTGAGTAACTTTTTTTCTATACATGCTAGCGACCTAAAACTTGTTTTATCGCATTCAGCGCGTCAAATTACGCCGAAAACGGCCGTCTTTGTTTTGATATTGCTTCAAACACGACGTCGAATTCCGTTCGTTTGTTTCGTGGATATCGGTGAGTAACTTTTTTTCTATACATGCTAGCGACCTAAAACTTGTTTCATCGCATTCAGCGCGTCAAATTACGCCGGAAACGGCCGTCTTTGTTTTGATATTGCTCGAAACACGGAGTCGAAGTCCATTTGTTTGTTTTTCAGATATCGGTTGGTAACTTTTTTTCTATACATGCTAGCGACCTAAAACTTGATTTATCGCATTCAGCGCGTCAAATTACGCCGGAAACGGTCGTCTTTGTTCTGATATTGCTCAAACCACGGAGTCGAATTCCGTTTGTTTGTTCCGTGAATATCGGTGAGTAACTTTTTTTCTAACATGCTAGCGACCTAAAACTTGTTTTATCGCAGTCAGCGCGTCAAATTACGCCGGAAACGGCCGTCTTTGTTTTGATATTGCTCGAAACACGGAGTCGAAGTCCATTTGTTTGTTTTTCAGATATCGGTTGGTAACTTTTTTTCTATACATGCTAGCGACCTAAAACTTGTTTTATCGCATTCAGCGCGTCAAATTACGCCGGAAACGGCCGTCTTTGTTCTGATATTGCTCAAAACACGGAGTCGAAGTCCGTTTGTTTGTTTTTCAGATATCGGTTGGTAACTTTTTTTCTATACATGCTAGCGACCTAAAACTTGTTTCACCGCATTCAGCGCGTCAAATTACGCCGGAATCGGTCGTCTTTGTTCTGATATTGCTTAAAACACGGAGTCGAATTCCGTTTGTTTGTTTCGTGGATATCGGTGAGTAACTTTTTTTCTATACATGCTAGCGACCTAAAACTTGTTTTATCGCATTCAGCGCGTCAAATTACGCCGAAAACGGCCGTCTTTGTTTTGATATTGCTCAAAACACGACGTCGAATTCCGTTCGTTTGTTTCGTGGATATCGGTGAGTAACTTTTTTTCTATACATGCTAGCGACCTCAAACTTGTTTGATCGCATTCAGCGCGTCAAATTACGCCGGAAACGGCCGTCTTTGTTTTGATATTGCTCGAAACACGGAGTCGAAGTCCATTTGTTTGTTTTTCAGATATCGGTTGGTAACTTTTTTTCTATACATGCTAGCGACCTAAAACTTGTTTTATCGCATTCAGCGCGTCAAATTACGCCGGAAACGGTCGTCTTTGTTCTGATATTGCTCAAAACACGGAGTCGAATTCCGTTTGTTTGTTCCGTGAATATCGGTGAGTAACTTTTTTTCTATACATGCTAGCGACCTAAAACTTGTTTTATCGCATTCAGCGCGTCAAATTACGCCGGAAACGGCCGTCTTTGTTTTGATATTGCTCGGAACACGGAGTCGAAGTCCGTTTGTTTGTTTTTCAGATATCGGTTGGTAACTTTTTTTCTATACATGCTAGCGACCTAAAACTTGTTTTATCGCATTCAGCGCGTCAAATTACGCCGGAAACGGCCGTCTTTGTTTTGATATTGCTCGAAACACGGAGTCGAAGTCCGTTTGTTTGTTTCGTGGATATCGGTGAGTAACTTTTTTTCTATACATGCTAGCGACCTAAAACTTGTTTTATCGCATTCAGCGCGTCAAATTACGCCGAAAACGGCCGTCTTTGTTTTGATATTGCTTAAAACACGACGTCGAATTCCGTTCGTTTGTTTCGTGGATATCGGTGAGTAACTTTTTTTCTATACATGCTAGCGACCTAAAACTTGTTTCATCGCATTCAGCGCGTCAAATTACGCCGGAAACAGCCGTCTTTGTTTTGATATTGCTCGAAACACGGAGTCGAAGTCCATTTGTTTGTTTTTCAGATATCGGTTGGTAACTTTTTTTCTATACATGCTAGCGACCTAAAACTTGATTTATCGCATTCAGCGCGTCAAATTACGCCGGAAACGGTCGTCTTTGTTCTGATATTGCTCAAACCACGGAGTCGAATTCCGTTTGTTTGTTCCGTGAATATCGGTGAGTAACTTTTTTTCTAACATGCTAGCGACCTAAAACTTGTTTTATCGCAGTCAGCGCGTCAAATTACGCCGGAAACGGCCGTCTTTGTTCTGATATTGCTCGAAACACGGAGTCGAAGTCCGTTTGTTTGTTTTTCAGATATCGGTTGGTAACTTTTTTTCTATACATGCTAGCGACCTAAAACTTGTTTTATCGCATTCAGCGCGTCAAATTACGCCGAAGACGGCCGTCTTTGTTTTGATATTGCTCAAAACACGACGTCGAATTCCGTTCGTTTGTTTCGTGGATATCGGTGAGTAACTTTTTTTCTATACACGCTAGCGACCTAAAACTTGTTTTATCGCATTCAGCGCGTCAAATTACGCCGGAAACGGCCGTCTTTGTTTTGATATTGCTCGAAACACGGAGTCGAAGTCCGTTTGTTTGTTTTTCAGATATCGGTTGGTAACTTTTTTTCTATACATGCTAGCGACCTAAAACTTGTTTTATCGCATTCAGCGCGTCAAATTACGCCGGAAACGGCCGTCTTTGTTTTGATATTGCTCGAAACACGGAGTCGAAGTCCGTTTGTTTGTTTTTCAGATATCGGTTGGTAACTTTTTTTCTATACATGCTAGCGACCTAAAACTTGTTATATCGCATTCAGCGCGTCAAATTACGCCGGAAACGGCCGTCTTTGTTCTGATATTGCTCGAAACACGGAGTCGAAGTCCGTTTGTTTGTTTTTCAGATATCGGTTGGTAACTTTTTTTCTCTACATGCCAGCGACCTAAAACTTGTTTTATCGCATTCAGCGCGTCAAATTACGCCGGAAACGGTCGTCTTTGTTCTGATATTGCTCAAAACACGGAGTCGAATTCCGTTTGTTTGTTTCGTAAATATCGGTGAGTAACTTTTTTTCTATACATGCTAGCGACCTAAAACTTGTTTTATCGCATTCAGCGCGTCAAATTACGCCGGAAACGGTCGTCTTTGTTTTGATATTGCTCGAAACACGGAGTCGAAGTCCGTTTGTTTGTTTTTCAGATATCGGTTGGTAACTTTTTTTCTATACATGCCAGCGACCTAAAACTTGTTTTATCGCATTCAGCGCGTCAAATTACGCCGGAAACGGCCGTCTTTGTTTTGATATTGCTCGAAACACGGAGTCGAAGTCCGTTTGTTTGTTTCGTGGATATCGGTGAGTAACTTTTTTTCTATACATGCTAGCGACCTAAAACTTGTTTTATCGCATTCAGCGCGTCAAATTACGCCGAAAACGGCCGTCTTTGTTTTGATATTGCTTAAAACACGACGTCGAATTCCGTTCGTTTGTTTCGTGGATATCGGTGAGTAACTTTTTTTCTATACATGCTAGCGACCTAAAACTTGTTTCATCGCATTCAGCGCGTCAAATTACGCCGGAAACGGCCGTCTTTGTTTTGATATTGCTCGAAACACGGAGTCGAAGTCCATTTGTTTGTTTTTCAGATATCGGTTGGTAACTTTTTTTCTATACATGCTAGCGACCTAAAACTTGATTTATCGCATTCAGCGCGTCAAATTACGCCGGAAACGGTCGTCTTTGTTCTGATATTGCTCAAACCACGGAGTCGAATTCCGTTTGTTTGTTCCGTGAATATCGGTGAGTAACTTTTTTTCTAACATGCTAGCGACCTAAAACTTGTTTTATCGCAGTCAGCGCGTCAAATTACGCCGGAAACGGCCGTCTTTGTTTTGATATTGCTCGAAACACGGAGTCGAAGTCCATTTGTTTGTTTTTCAGATATCGGTTGGTAACTTTTTTTCTATACATGCTAGCGACCTAAAACTTGTTTTATCGCATTCAGCGCGTCAAATTACGCCGGAAACGGCCGTCTTTGTTCTGATATTGCTCAAAACACGGAGTCAAAGTCCGTTTGTTTGTTTTTCAGATATCGGTTGGTAACTTTTTTTCTATACATGCTAGCGACCTAAAACTTGTTCCACCGCATTCAGCGCGTCAAATTACGCCGGAATCGGTCGTCTTTGTTCTGATATTGCTTAAAACACGGAGTCGAATTCCGTTTGTTTGTTTCGTGGATATCGGTGAGTAACTTTTTTTCTATACATGCTAGCGACCTAAAACTTGTTTTATCGCATTCAGCGCGTCAAATTACGCCGAAAACGGCCGTCTTTGTTTTGATATTGCTCAAAACACGATGTCGAATTCCGTTCGTTTGTTTCGTGGATATCGGTGAGTAACTTTTTTTCTATACATGCTCGCGACCTCAAACTTGTTTGATCGCATTCAGCGCGTCAAATTACGCCGGAAACGGCCGTCTTTGTTTTGATATTGCTCGAAACACGGAGTCGAAGTCCATTTGTTTGTTTTTCAGATATCGGTTGGTAACTTTTTTTCTATACATGCTAGCGACCTAAAACTTGTTTTATCGCATTCAGCGCGTCAAATTACGCCGGAAACGGTCGTCTTTGTTCTGATATTGCTAAAAACACGGAGTCGAATTCCGTTCGTTTGTTCCGTGAATATCGGTGAGTAACTTTTTTTCTGTACATGCTAGCGACCTAAAACTTGTTTTATCGCATTCAGCGCGTCAAATTACGCCGGAAACGGCCGTCTTTGTTTTGATATTGCTCGAAACACGGAGTCGAAGTCCGTTTGTTTGTTTTTCAGATATCGGTTGGTAACTTTTTTTCTATACATGCTAGCGACCTAAAACTTGTTATATCGCATTCAGCGCGTCAAATTACGCCGGAAACGGCCGTCTTTGTTCTGATATTGCTCGAAACACGGAGTCGAAGTCCGTTTGTTTGTTTTTCAGATATCGGTTGGTAACTTTTTTTCTCTACATGCCAGCGACCTAAAACTTGTTTTATCGCATTCAGCGCGTCAAATTACGCCGGAAACGGTCGTCTTTGTTCTGATATTGCTCAAAACACGGAGTCGAATTCCGTTTGTTTGTTTCGTAAATATCGGTGAGTAACTTTTTTTCTATACATGCTAGCGACCTAAAACTTGTTTTATCGCATTCAGCGCGTCAAATTACGCCGGAAACGGTCGTCTTTGTTTTGATATTGCTCGAAACACGGAGTCGAAGTCCGTTTGTTTGTTTTTCAGATATCGGTTGGTAACTTTTTTTCTATACATGCCAGCGACCTAAAACTTGTTTTATCGCATTCAGCGCGTCAAATTACGCCGGAAACGGCCGTCTTTGTTTTGATATTGCTCGAAACACGGAGTCGAAGTCCGTTTGTTTGTTTCGTGGATATCGGTGAGTAACTTTTTTTCTATACATGCTAGCGACCTAAAACTTGTTTTATCGCATTCAGCGCGTCAAATTACGCCGAAAACGGCCGTCTTTGTTTTGATATTGCTTAAAACACGACGTCGAATTCCGTTCGTTTGTTTCGTGGATATCGGTGAGTAACTTTCTTTCTATACATGCTAGCGACCTAAAACTTGTTTCATCGCATTCAGCGCGTCAAATTACGCCGGAAACGGCCGTCTTTGTTTTGATATTGCTCGAAACACGGAGTCGAAGTCCATTTGTTTGTTTTTCAGATATCGGTTGGTAACTTTTTTTCTATACATGCTAGCGACCTAAAACTTGATTTATCGCATTCAGCGCGTCAAATTACGCCGGAAACGGTCGTCTTTGTTCTGATATTGCTCAAACCACGGAGTCGAATTCCGTTTGTTTGTTCCGTGAATATCGGTGAGTAACTTTTTTTCTAACATGCTAGCGACCTAAAACTTGTTTTATCGCAGTCAGCGCGTCAAATTACGCCGGAAACGGCCGTCTTTGTTTTGATATTGCTCAAAACACGGAGTCGAAGTCCGTTTGTTTGTTTTTCAGATATCGGTTGGTAACTTTTTTTCTATACATGCTAGCGACCTAAAACTTGTTTCACCGCATTCAGCGCGTCAAATTACGCCGGAATCGGTCGTCTTTGTTCTGATATTGCTTAAAACACGGAGTCGAATTCCGTTTGTTTGTTTCGTGGATATCGGTGAGTAACTTTTTTTCTATACATGCTAGCGACCTAAAACTTGTTTTATCGCATTCAGCGCGTCAAATTACGCCGAAAACGGCCGTCTTTGTTTTGATATTGCTCAAAACACGACGTCGAATTCCGTTCGTTTGTTTCGTGGATATCGGTGAGTAACTTTTTTTCTATACATGCTAGCGACCTAAAACTTGTTTGATCGCATTCAGCGCGTCAAATTACGCCGGAAACGGCCGTCTTTGTTTTGATATTGCTCGAAACACGGAGTCGAAGTCCATTTGTTTGTTTTTCAGATATCGGTTGGTAACTTTTTTTCTATACATGCTAGCGACCTAAAACTTGTTTTATCGCATTCAGCGCGTCAAATTACGCCGGAAACGGTCGTCTTTGTTCTGATATTGCTAAAAACACGGAGTCGAATTCCGTTCGTTTGTTCCGTGAATATCGGTGAGTAACTTTTTTTCTGTACATGCTAGCGACCTAAAACTTGTTTTATCGCATTCAGCGCGTTAAATTACGCCGGAATCGGTCGTCTTTGTTCTGATATTGCTCAAAACACGGAGTCGAATTCCGTTTGTTTGTTTCGTGGATATCGGTGTGTAACTTTTTTTCCATACATGCTAGCGACCTAAAACTTGTTTTATCGCATTCAGCGCGTCAAATTACGCCGGAACCGGCCGTCTTTGTTTTGATATTGCTCGAAACACGGAGTCGAAGTCCGTTTGTTTGTTTTTCAGATATCGGTTGGTAACTTTTTTTCTATACATGCTAGCGACCTAAAACTTGTTTTATCGCATTCAGCGCGTCACATTACGCCGGAAACGGCCGTCTTTGTTTTGATATTGCTCGAAACACGGAGTCGAAGTCCGTTTGTTTGTTTTTCAGATATCGGTTGGTAACTTTTTTTCTATACATGCCAGCAACCTAAAACTTGTTTTATCGCATTCAGCGCGTCAAATTACGCCGGAAACGGTCGTCTTTGTTCTGATATTGCTCAAAACACGGAGTCGAATTCCGTTTGTTTGTTTCGTAAATATCGGTGAGTAACTTTTTTTCTATACATGCTAACGACCTAAAACTTGTTTTATCGCATTCAGCGCGTCAAATTACGCCGGAAACGGTCGTCTTTGTTCTGATATTGCTCAAAACACGGAGTCGAATTCCGTTTGTTTGTTTCGTGAATATCGGTGAGTAACTTTTTTTCTATACATGCTAGCGACCTAAAACTTGTTTTATCGCATTCAGCGCGTCAAATTACGCCGGAAACGGTCGTCTTTGTTCTGATATTGCTCAAAACACGGAGTCGAATTCCGTTTGTTTGTTTCGTGAATATCGGTGAGTAACTTTTTTTCTATACATGCTAGCGACCTAAAACTTGTTTTATCGCATTCAGCGCGTCAAATTACGCCGGAAACGGTCGTCTTTGTTCTGATATTGCTCAAAACACGGAGTCGAATTCCGTTTGTTTGTTTCGCGAATATCGGTTAGTAACTTTTTTTCTATACATGCTAGCGACCTAAAACTTGTTTTATCGCATTCAGCGCGTCAAATTACGCCGGAAACGGCCGTCTTTGTTCTGATATTGCTCAAAACACGGAGTCGAAGTCCGTTTGTTTGTTTTTCAGATATCGGTTGGTAACTTTTTTTCTATACATGCTAGCGACCTAAAACTTGTTTTACCGCATTCAGCGCGTCAAATTACGCCGGAATCGGTCGTCTTTGTTCTGATATTGCTCAAAACACGGAGTCGAATTCCGTTTGTTTGTTTCGTGGATATCGGTGAGTAACTTTTTTTCTATACATGCTAGCGACCTAAAACTTGTTTTATCGCATTCAGCGCGTCAAATTACGCCGAAAACGGCCGTCTTTGTTTTGATATTGCTTAAAACACGACGTCGAATTCCGTTCGTTTGTTTCGTGGATATCGGTGAGTAACTTTTTTTCTATACATGCTAGCGACCTAAAACTTGTTTCATCGCATTCAGCGCGTCAAATTACGCCGGAAACGGCCGTCTTTGTTTTGATATTGCTCGAAACACGGAGTCGAAGTCCATTTGTTTGTTTTTCAGATATCGGTTGGTAACTTTTTTTCTATACATGCTAGCGACCTAAAACTTGATTTATCGCATTCAGCGCGTCAAATTACGCCGGAAACGGTCGTCTTTGTTCTGATATTGCTCAAACCACGGAGTCGAATTCCGTTTGTTTGTTCCGTGAATATCGGTGAGTAACTTTTTTTCTAACATGCTAGCGACCTAAAACTTGTTTTATCGCAGTCAGCGCGTCAAATTACGCCGGAAACGGCCGTCTTTGTTCTGATATTGCTCGAAACACGGAGTCGAAGTCCGTTTGTTTGTTTTTCAGATATCGGTTGGTAACTTTTTTTCTATACATGCTAGCGACCTAAAACTTGTTTTATCGCATTCAGCGCGTCAAATTACGCCGAAGACGGCCGTCTTTGTTTTGATATTGCTTAAAACACGACGTCGAATTCCGTTCGTTTGTTTCGTGGATATCGGTGAGTAACTTTTTTTCTATACACGCTAGCGACCTAAAACTTGTTTTATCGCATTCAGCGCGTCAAATTACGCCGGAAACGGCCGTCTTTGTTTTGATATTGCTCGAAACACGGAGTCGAAGTCCGTTTGTTTGTTTTTCAGATATCGGTTGGTAACTTTTTTTCTATACATGCTAGCGACCTAAAACTTGTTTTATCGCATTCAGCGCGTCAAATTACGCCGGAAACGGCCGTCTTTGTTTTGATATTGCTCGAAACACGGAGTCGAAGTCCGTTTCTTTGTTTTTCAGATATCGGTTGGTAACTTTTTTTCTATACATGCTAGCGACCTAAAACTTGTTATATCGCATTCAGCGCGTCAAATTACGCCGGAAACGGCCGTCTTTGTTCTGATATTGCTCGAAACACGGAGTCGAAGTCCGTTTGTTTGTTTTTCAGATATCGGTTGGTAACTTTTTTTCTCTACATGCCAGCGACCTGAAACTTGTTTTATCGCATTCAGCGCGTCAAATTACGCCGAAAACGGTCGTCTTTGTTCTGATATTGCTCAAAACACGGAGTCGAATTCCGTTTGTTTGTTTCGTAAATATCGGTGAGTAACTTTTTTTCTATACATGCTAGCGACCTAAAACTTGTTTTATCGCATTCAGCGCGTCAAATTACGCCGGAAACGGTCGTCTTTGTTTTGATATTGCTCGAAACACGGAGTCGAAGTCCGTTTGTTTGTTTTTCAGATATCGGTTGGTAACTTTTTTTCTATACATGCCAGCGACCTAAAACTTGTTTTATCGCATTCAGCGCGTCAAATTACGCCGGAAACGGTCGTCTTTGTTCTGATATTGCTCAAAACACGGAGTCGAATTTCGTTTGTTTGTTTCGTAAATATCGGTGAGTAACTTTTTTTCTATACATGCTAGCGACCTAAAACTTGTTTTATCGCATTCAGCGCGTCAAATTACGCCGGAAACGGTCGTCTTTGTTCTGATATTGCTCAAAACACAGAGTCGAATTCCGTTTGTGTGTTTCGTGAATATCGGTGAGTAACTTTTTTTCTATACATGCTAGCGACCTAAAACTTGTTTTATCGCATTCAGCGCGTCAAATTACGCCGGAAACGGTCGTCTTTGTTCTGATATTGCTCAAAACACGGAGTCGAATTCCGTTTGTTTGTTCCGTGAATATCGGTGAGTAACTTTTTTTCTATACATGCTAGCGACCTAAAACTTGTTTTATCGCATTCAGCGCGTCAAATTACGCCGGAAACGGCCGTCTTTGTTTTGATATTGCTCGGAACACGGAGTCGAAGTCCGTTTGTTTGTTTTTCAGATATCGGTTGGTAACTTTTTTTCTATACATGCTAGCGACCTAAAACTTGTTTTATCGCATTCAGCGCGTCAAATTACGCCGGAAACGGCCGTCTTTGTTTTGATATTGCTCGAAACACGGAGTCGAAGTCCGTTTGTTTGTTTCGTGGATATCGGTGAGTAACTTTTTTTCTATACATGCTAGCGACCTAAAACTTGTTTTATCGCATTCAGCGCGTCAAATTACGCCGAAAACGGCCGTCTTTGTTTTGATATTGCTTAAAACACGACGTCGAATTCCGTTCGTTTGTTTCGTGGATATCGGTGAGTAACTTTTTTTCTATACATGCTAGCGACCTAAAACTTGTTTCATCGCATTCAGCGCGTCAAATTACGCCGGAAACGGCCGTCTTTGTTTTGATATTGCTCGAAACACGGAGTCGAAGTCCATTTGTTTGTTTTTCAGATATCGGTTGGTAACTTTTTTTCTATACATGCTAGCGACCTAAAACTTGATTTATCGCATTCAGCGCGTCAAATTACGCCGGAAACGGTCGTCTTTGTTCTGATATTGCTCAAACCACGGAGTCGAATTCCGTTTGTTTGTTCCGTGAATATCGGTGAGTAACTTTTTTTCTAACATGCTAGCGACCTAAAACTTGTTTTATCGCAGTCAGCGCGTCAAATTACGCCGGAAACGGCCGTCTTTGTTCTGATATTGATCGAAACACGGAGTCGAAGTCCGTTTGTTTGTTTTTCAGATATCGGTTGGTAACTTTTTTTCTATACATGCTAGCGACCTAAAACTTGTTTTATCGCATTCAGCGCGTCAAATTACGCCGAAGACGGCCGTCTTTGTTTTGATATTGCTCAAAACACGACGTCGAATTCCGTTCGTTTGTTTCGTGGATATCGGTGAGTAACTTTTTTTCTATACACGCTAGCGACCTAAAACTTGTTTTATCGCATTCAGCGCGTCAAATTACGCCGGAAACGGCCGTCTTTGTTTTGATATTGCTCGAAACACGGAGTCGAAGTCCGTTTGTTTGTTTTTCAGATATCGGTTGGTAACTTTTTTTCTATACATGCTAGCGACCTAAAACTTGTTTTATCGCATTCAGCGCGTCAAATTACGCCGGAAACGGCCGTCTTTGTTTTGATATTGCTCGAAACACGGAGTCAAAGTCCGTTTGTTTGTTTTTCAGATATCGGTTGGTAACTTTTTTTCTATACATGCTAGCGACCTAAAACTTGTTATATCGCATTCAGCGCGTCAAATTACGCCGGAAACGGCCGTCTTTGTTCTGATATTGCTCGAAACACGGAGTCGAAGTCCGTTTGTTTGTTTTTCAGATATCGGTTGGTAACTTTTTTTCTCTACATGCCAGCGACCTAAAACTTGTTTTATCGCATTCAGCGCGTCAAATTACGCCGGAAACGGTCGTCTTTGTTCTGATATTGCTCAAAACACGGAGTCGAATTCCGTTTGTTTGTTTCGTAAATATCGGTGAGTAACTTTTTTTCTATACATGCTAGCGACCTAAAACTTGTTTTATCGCATTCAGCGCGTCAAATTACGCCGGAAACGGTCGTCTTTGTTTCGATATTGCTCGAAACACGGAGTCGAAGTCCGTTTGTTTGTTTTTCAGATATCGGTTGGTAACTTTTTTTCTATACATGCCAGCGACCTAAAACTTGTTTTATCGCATTCAGCGCGTCAAATTACGCCGGAAACGGCCGTCTTTGTTTTGATATTGCTCGAAACACGGAGTCGAAGTCCGTTTGTTTGTTTCGTGGATATCGGTGAGTAACTTTTTTTCTATACATGCTAGCGACCTAAAACTTGTTTTATCGCATTCAGCGCGTCAAATTACGCCGAAAACGGCCGTCTTTGTTTTGATATTGCTTAAAACACGACGTCGAATTCCGTTCGTTTGTTTCGTGGATATCGGTGAGTAACTTTTTTTCTATACATGCTAGCGACCTAAAACTTGTTTCATCGCATTCAGCGCGTCAAATTACGCCGGAAACGGCCGTCTTTGTTTTGATATTGCTCGAAACACGGAGTCGAAGTCCATTTGTTTGTTTTTCAGATATCGGTTGGTAACTTTTTTTCTATACATGCTAGCGACCTAAAACTTGATTTATCGCATTCAGCGCGTCAAATTACGCCGGAAACGGTCGTCTTTGTTCTGATATTGCTCAAACCACGGAGTCGAATTCCGTTTGTTTGTTCCGTGAATATCGGTGAGTAACTTTTTTTCTAACATGCTAGCGACCTAAAACTTGTTTTATCGCAGTCAGCGCGTCAAATTACGCCGGAAACGGCCGTCTTTGTTCTGATATTGCTCGAAACACGGAGTCGAAGTCCGTTTGTTTGTTTTTCAGATATCGGTTGGTAACTTTTTTTCTATACATGCTAGCGACCTAAAACTTGTTTTATCGCATTCAGCGCGTCAAATTACGCCGAAGACGGCCGTCTTTGTTTTGATATTGCTCAAAACACGACGTCGAATTCCGTTCGTTTGTTTCGTGGATATCGGTGAGTAACTTTTTTTCTATACACGCTAGCGACCTAAAACTTGTTTTATCGCATTCAGCGCGTCAAATTACGCCGGAAACGGCCGTCTTTGTTTTGATATTGCTCGAAACACGGAGTCGAAGTCCGTTTGTTTGTTTTTCAGATATCGGTTGGTAACTTTTTTTCTATACATGCTAGCGACCTAAAACTTGTTTTATCGCATTCAGCGCGTCAAATTACGCCGGAAACGGCCGTCTTTGTTTTGATATTGCTCGAAACACGGAGTCGAAGTCCGTTTGTTTGTTTTTCAGATATCGGTTGGTAACTTTTTTTCTATACATGCTAGCGACCTAAAACTTGTTATATCGCATTCAGCGCGTCAAATTACGCCGGAAACGGCCGTCTTTGTTCTGATATTGCTCGAAACACGGAGTCGAAGTCCGTTTGTTTGTTTTTCAGATATCGGTTGGTAACTTTTTTTCTCTACATGCCAGCGACCTGAAACTTGTTTTATCGCATTCAGCGCGTCAAATTACGCCGGAAACGGTCGTCTTTGTTCTGATATTGCTCAAAACACGGAGTCGAATTCCGTTTGTTTGTTTCGTAAATATCGGTGAGTAACTTTTTTTCTATACATGCTAGCGACCTAAAACTTGTTTTATCGCATTCAGCGCGTCAAATTACGCCGGAAACGGTCGTCTTTGTTTTGATATTGCTCGAAACACGGAGTCGAAGTCCGTTTGTTTGTTTTTCAGATATCGGTTGGTAACTTTTTTTCTATACATGCCAGCGACCTAAAACTTGTTTTATCGCATTCAGCGCGTCAAATTACGCCGGAAACGGTCGTCTTTGTTCTGATATTGCTCAAAACACGGAGTCGAATTTCGTTTGTTTGTTTCGTAAATATCGGTGAGTAACTTTTTTTCTATACATGCTAGCGACCTAAAACTTGTTTTATCGCATTCAGCGCGTCAAATTACGCCGGAAACGGTCGTCTTTGTTCTGATATTGCTCAAAACACAGAGTCGAATTCCGTTTGTGTGTTTCGTGAATATCGGTGAGTAACTTTTTTTCTATACATGCTAGCGACCTAAAACTTGTTTTATCGCATTCAGCGCGTCAAATTACGCCGGAAACGGTCGTCTTTGTTCTGATATTGCTCAAAACACGGAGTCGAATTCCGTTTGTTTGTTCCGTGAATATCGGTGAGTAACTTTTTTTCTATACATGCTAGCGACCTAAAACTTGTTTTATCGCATTCAGCGCGTCAAATTACGCCGGAAACGGCCGTCTTTGTTTTGATATTGCTCGGAACACGGAGTCGAAGTCCGTTTGTTTGTTTTTCAGATATCGGTTGGTAACTTTTTTTCTATACATGCTAGCGACCTAAAACTTGTTTTATCGCATTCAGCGCGTCAAATTACGCCGGAAACGGCCGTCTTTGTTTTGATATTGCTCGAAACACGGAGTCGAAGTCCGTTTGTTTGTTTTTCAGATATCGGTTGGTAACTTTTTTTCTATACATGCTAGCGACCTAAAACTTGTTTTATCGCATTCAGCGCGTCAAATTACGCCGGAAACGGCCGTCTTTGTTTTGATATTGCTCGAAACACGGAGTCGAAGTCCGTTTGTTTGTTTTTCAGATATCGGTTGGTAACTTTTTTTCTAACATGCTAGCGACCTAAAACTTGTTTCATCGCATTCAGCGCGTCAAATTACGCCGGAAACGGCCGTCTTTGTTTTGATATTGCTCGAAACACGGAGTCGAAGCCCGTTTGTTTGTTTTTCAGATATCGGTTGGTAACTTTTTTTCTATACATGCTAGCGACCTGAAACTTGTTTCATCGCATTCAGCGCGTCAAATTACGCCGAAATCGGTCGTCTTTGTTCTGATATTGCTCAAAACACGGAGTCGAATTCCGTTTGTTTGTTCCGTGAATATCGGTGAGTAACTTTTTTTCTATACATGCTAGCGACCTAAAACTTGTTTTATCGCATTCAGCGCGTCAAATTACGCCGAAAACGGTCGTCTTTGTTCTGATATTGCTCAAAACACGGAGTCGAATTCCGTTCGTTTGTTTCGTGAATATCGGTGAGTAACTTTTTTTCTATACATGCTAGCGACCTAAAACTTGTTTTATCGCATTCAGCGCGTCAAATTACGCCGAAAACGGCCGTCTTTGTTTTGATATTGCTCAAAACACGACGTCGAATTCCGTTCGTTTGTTTCGTGGATATCGGTGAGTAACTTTTTTTCTATACATGCTAGCGACCTAAAACTTGTTTTATCGCATTCAGCGCGTCGAATTACGCCGGAAACGGCCGTCTTTGTTTTGATATTGCTCGAAACACGGAGTCGAAGTCCATTTGTTTGTTTTTCAGATATCGGTTGGTCACTTTTTTTCTATACATGCTAGCGACCTAAAACTTGTTTTATCGCATTCAGCGCGTCAAATTACGCCGGAAACGGTCGTCTTTGTTCTGATATTGCTCAAAACACGGAGTCGAATTCCGTTTGTTTGTTTTGTGGATATCGGTGAGTAACTTTCTTTCTATACATGCTAGCGACCTAAAACTTGTTTTATCGCATTCAGCGCGTCAAATTACGCCGGAAACGGCCGTCTTTGTTTTGATATTGCTCGAAACACGGAGTCGAAGTCCGTTTGTTTGTTTTTCAGATATCGGTTGGTAACTTTTATTCTATACATGCTAGCGACCTAAAACTTGTTTTATCGCATTCAGCGCGTCAAATTACGCCGGAAACGGCCGTCTTTGTTTTGATATTGCTCGAAACACGGAGTCGAAGTCCGTTTGTTTGTTTTTCAGATATCGGTTAGTAACTTTTCTTCTATACATGCTAGCGACCTAAAACTTGTTTTATCGCATTCAGCGCGTCAAATTACGCCGGAATCGGTCGTCTTTGTTTTGATATTGCTCAAAACACGGAGTCAAATTCCGTTTGTTTGTTTCGTGGATATCGGTGAGTAACTTTTTTTCTATACATGCTAGCGACCTAAAACTTGATCTATCGCATTCAGCGCGTCAAATTACGCCGGAAACGGTCGTCTTTGTTCTGATATTGCTCAAAACACGGAGTCGAATTCCGTTTGTTTGTTCCGTGAATATCGGTGAGTAACTTTTTTTCTATACATGCTAGCGACCTAAAACTTGTTTTATCGCATTCAGCGCGTCAAATTACGCCGAAAACGGTCGTCTTTGTTCTGATATTGCTCAAAACACGGAGTCGAATTCCGTTCGTTTGTTTCGTGAATATCGGTGAGTAACTTTTTTTCTATACATGCTAGCGACCTAAAACTTGTTTTATCGCATTCAGCGCGTCAAATTACGCCGAAAACGGCCGTCTTTGTTTTGATATTGCTCAAAACACGACGTCGAATTCCGTTCGTTTGTTTCGTGGATATCGGTGAGTAACTTTTTTTCTATACATGCTAGCGACCTAAAACTTGTTTTATCGCATTCAGCGCGTCGAATTACGCCGGAAACGGCCGTCTTTGTTTTGATATTGCTCGAAACACGGAGTCGAAGTCCATTTGTTTGTTTTTCAGATATCGGTTGGTCACTTTTTTTCTATACATGCTAGCGACCTAAAACTTGTTTTATCGCATTCAGCGCGTCAAATTACGCCGGAAACGGTCGTCTTTGTTCTGATATTGCTCAAAACACGGAGTCGAATTCCGTTTGTTTGTTTTGTGGATATCGGTGAGTAACTTTCTTTCTATACATGCTAGCGACCTAAAACTTGTTTTATCGCATTCAGCGCGTCAAATTACGCCGGAAACGGCCGTCTTTGTTTTGATATTGCTCGAAACACGGAGTCGAAGTCCGTTTGTTTGTTTTTCAGATATCGGTTGGTAACTTTTATTCTATACATGCTAGCGACCTAAAACTTGTTTTATCGCATTCAGCGCGTCAAATTACGCCGGAAACGGCCGTCTTTGTTTTGATATTGCTCGAAACACGGAGTCGAAGTCCGTTTGTTTGTTTTTCAGATATCGGTTAGTAACTTTTCTTCTATACATGCTAGCGACCTAAAACTTGTTTTATCGCATTCAGCGCGTCAAATTACGCCGGAATCGGTCGTCTTTGTTCTGATATTGCTCAAAACACGGAGTCGAATTCCGTTTGTTTGTTTCGTGGATATCGGTGAGTAACTTTTTTTCTATACATGCTAGCGACCTAAAACTTGATCTATCGCATTCAGCGCGTCAAATTACGCCGGAAACGGTCGTCTTTGTTCTGATATTGCTCAAAACACGGAGTCGAATTCCGTTCGTTTGTTTCGTGAATATCGGTGAGTAACTTTTTTTCTATACATGCTAGCGACCTAAAACTTGTTTTATCGCATTTAGCGCGTCAAATTACGCCGAAGACGGACGTCTTTGTTTTGATATTGCTCAAAACACGACGTCGAATTCCGTTCGTTTGTTTCGTGGATATCGGTGAGTAACTTTTTTTCTATACATGCTAGCGACCTAAAACTTGTTTTATCGCATTCAGCGCGTCGAATTACGCCGGAAACGGCCGTCTTTGTTTTGATATTGCTCGAAACACGGAGTCGAAGTCCATTTGTTTGTTTTCCAGATATCGGTTGGTAACTTTTTTTCTATACATGCTAGCGACCTAAAACTTGTTTTATCGCATTCAGCGCGTCAAATTACGCCGGAAACGGTCGTCTTTGTTCTGATATTGCACAAAACACGGAGTCGAATTCCGTTTGTTTGTTTCGTGGATATCGGTGAGTAACTTTCTTTCTATACATGCTAGCGACCTAAAACTTGTTTAATCGCATTCAGCGCGTCAAATTACGCCGGAATCGGTCGTCTTTGTCCTGATATTGCTCAAAACACGGAGTCGAATTCCGTTTGTTTGTTTCGCGGATATCGGTGAGTAACTTTTTTTCTATACATGCTAGCGACCTAAAACTTGTTTTATCGCATTCAGCGCGTCAAATTACGCCGGAAACGGTCGTCTTTGTTCTGATATTGCTCAAAACACGGAGTCGAATTCCGTTCGTTTGTTTCGTGAATATCGGTGAGTAACTTTTTTTCTATACATGCTAGCGACCTAAAACTTGTTTTATCGCATTCAGCGCGTCAAATTACGCCGGAATCGGTCGTCTTTGTTCTGATATTGCTCAAAACAGGGAGTCGAATTCCGTTTGTTTGTTTCGTGGATATCGGTGAGTAACTTTTTTTCTATACATGCTAGCGACCTAAAACTTGTTTTATCGCATTCAGCGCGTCAAATTACGCCGGAAACGGCCGTCTTTGTTTTGATATTGCTCGAAACACGGAGTCGAAGTCCGTTTGTTTGTTTTTCAGATATCGGTTGGAAACTTTTTTTCTATACATGCTAGCAACCTCAAACTTGTTTTATCGCATTCAGCGAGTCAAATTACGCCGGAAACGGCCGTCTTTGTTTTGATATTGCTCGAATCACGGAGTCGAAGTCCGTTTGTTTGTTTTTCAGATATCGGTTGGTAACTTTTATTCTATACATGCTAGCGACCTAAAACTTGTTTTATCGCATTCAGCGCGTCAAATTACGCCGGAAACGGCCGTCTTTGTTGTGATATTGCTCGAATCACGACGTCGAATTCCGTTCGTTTGTTTCGTGGATATCGGTGAGTAACTTTTTTTCTATACATGCTAGCAACCTCAAACTTGATCTATCGCATTCAGCGCGTCAAATTACGCCGGAAACGGTCGTCTTTGTTCTGATATTGCTCAAAACACGGAGTCGAATTCCGTTCGTTTGTTTCGTGAATATCGGTGAGTAACTTTTTTTCTATACATGCTAGCGACCTAAAACTTGTTTTATCGCATTTAGCGCGTCAAATTACGCCGAAGACGGGCGTCTTTGTTTTGATATTGCTCAAAACACGACGTCGAATTCCGTTCGTTTGTTTCGTGGATATCGGTGAGTAACTTTTTTTCTATACATGCTAGCGACCTAAAACTTGTTTTATCGCATTCAGCGCGTCGAATTACGCCGGAAACGGCCGTCTTTGTTTTGATATTGCTCGAAACACGGAGTCGAAGTCCATTTGTTTGTTTTCCAGATATCGGTTGCTAACTTTTTTTCTATACATGCTAGCGACCTAAAACTTGTTTTATCGCATTCAGCGCGTCAAATTACGCCGGAAACGGTCGTCTTTGTTCTGATATTGCACAAAACACGGAGTCGAATTCCGTTTGTTTGTTTCGTGGATATCGGTGAGTAACTTTCTTTCTATACATGCTAGCGACCTAAAACTTGTTTAATCGCATTCAGCGCGTCAAATTACGCCGGAAACGGTCGTCTTTGTTCTGATATTGCTCAAAACACGGAGTCGAATTCCGTTTGTTTGTTTCGTGAATATCGGTGAGTAACTTTTTTTCTATACATGCTAGCGACCTAAAACTTGTTTTATCGCATTCAGCGCGTGAAATTACGCCGGAAACGGTCGTCTTTGTTCTGATATTGCTCAAAACACGGAGTCGAATTCCGTTTGTTTGTTTCGCGAATATCGGTTAGTAACTTTTTTTCTATACATGCTAGCGACCTAAAACTTGTTTTATCGCATTCAGCGCGTCAAATTACGCCGGAAACGGTCGTCTTTGTTCTGATATTGCTCAAAACACGGAGTCGAATTCCGTTTGTTTGTTTCGTGAATATCGGTGAGTAACTTTTTTTCTATACATGCTAGCGACCTAAAACTTGTTTTATCGCATTCAGCGCGTCAAATTACGCCGGAAACGGTCGTCTTTGTTCTGATATTGCTCAAAACACGGAGTCGAATTCCGTTTGTTTGTTTCGTGAATATCGGTGAGTAACTTTTTTTCTATACATGCTAGCGACCTAAAACTTGTTTTATCGCATTCAGCGCGTCAAATTACGCCGGAAACGGTCGTCTTTGTTCTGATATTGCTCAAAACACGGAGTCGAATTCCGTTTGTTTGTTTCGCGAATATCGGTTAGTAACTTTTTTTCTATACATGCTAGCGACCTAAAACTTGTTTTATCGCATTCAGCGCGTCAAATTACGCCGGAAACGGTCGTCTTTGTTCTGATATTGCTCAAAACACGGAGTCGAATTCCGTTCGTTTGTTTCGTGAATATCGGTGAGTAACTTTTTTTCTATACATGCTAGCGACCTAAAACTTGTTTTATCGCATTTAGCGCGTCAAATTACGCCGAAGACGGACGTCTTTGTTTTGATATTGCTCAAAACACGACGTCGAATTCCGTTCGTTTGTTTCGTGGATATCGGTGAGTAACTTTTTTTCTATACATGCTAGCGACCTAAAACTTGTTTTATCGCATTCAGCGCGTCGAATTACGCCGGAAACGGCCGTCTTTGTTTTGATATTGCTCGAAACACGGAGTCGAAGTCCATTTGTTTGTTTTCCAGATATCGGTTGGTAACTTTTTTTCTATACATGCTAGCGACCTAAAACTTGTTTTATCGCATTCAGCGCGTCAAATTACGCCGGAAACGGTCGTCTTTGTTCTGATATTGCACAAAACACGGAGTCGAATTCCGTTTGTTTGTTTCGTGGATATCGGTGAGTAACTTTCTTTCTATACATGCTAGCGACCTAAAACTTGTTTAATCGCATTCAGCGCGTCAAATTACGCCGGAATCGGTCGTCTTTGTCCTGATATTGCTCAAAACACGGAGTCGAATTCCGTTTGTTTGTTTCGTGGATATCGGTGAGTAACTTTTTTTCTATACATGCTAGCGACCTAAAACTTGTTTTATCGCATTCAGCGCGTCAAATTACGCCGGAAACGGTCGTCTTTGTTCTGATATTGCTCAAAACACGGAGTCGAATTCCGTTTGTTTGTTTCGTGAATATCGGTGAGTAACTTTTTTTCTATACATGCTAGCGACCTAAAACTTGTTTTATCGCATTCAGCGCGTCAAATTACGCCGGAAACGGTCGTCTTTGTTCTGATATTGCTCAAAACACGGAGTCGAATTCCGTTTGTTTGTTTCGCGAATATCGGTTAGTAACTTTTTTTCTATACATGCTAGCGACCTAAAACTTGTTTTATCGCATTCAGCGCGTCAAATTACGCCGGAAACGGTCGTCTTTGTTCTGATATTGCTCAAAACACGGAGTCGAATTCCGTTTGTTTGTTTCGTGAATATCGGTGAGTAACTTTTTTTCTATACATGCTAGCGACCTAAAACTTGTTTTATCGCATTCAGCGCGTCAAATTACGCCGGAAACGGTCGTCTTTGTTCTGATATTGCTCAAAACACGGAGTCGAATTCCGTTTGTTTGTTTCGTGAATATCGGTGAGTAACTTTTTTTCTATACATGCTAGCGACCTAAAACTTGTTTTATCGCATTCAGCGCGTCAAATTACGCCGGAAACGGTCGTCTTTGTTCTGATATTGCTCAAAACACGGAGTCGAATTCCGTTTGTTTGTTTCGCGAATATCGGTTAGTAACTTTTTTTCTATACATGCTAGCGACCTAAAACTTGTTTTATCGCATTCAGCGCGTCAAATTACGCCGGAAACGGTCGTCTTTGTTCTGATATTGCTCAAAACACGGAGTCGAATTCCGTTCGTTTGTTTCGTGAATATCGGTGAGTAACTTTTTTTCTATACATGCTAGCGACCTAAAACTTGTTTTATCGCATTTAGCGCGTCAAATTACGCCGAAGACGGACGTCTTTGTTTTGATATTGCTCAAAACACGACGTCGAATTCCGTTCGTTTGTTTCGTGGATATCGGTGAGTAACTTTTTTTCTATACATGCTAGCGACCTAAAACTTGTTTTATCGCATTCAGCGCGTCGAATTACGCCGGAAACGGCCGTCTTTGTTTTGATATTGCTCGAAACACGGAGTCGAAGTCCATTTGTTTGTTTTCCAGATATCGGTTGGTAACTTTTTTTCTATACATGCTAGCGACCTAAAACTTGTTTTATCGCATTCAGCGCGTCAAATTACGCCGGAAACGGCCGTCTTTGTTTTGATATTGCTCGAAACACGGAGTCGAAGTCCGTTTGTTTGTTTCGTGGATATCGGTGAGTAACTTTTTTTCTATACATGCTAGCGACCTAAAACTTGTTTTATCGCATTCAGCGCGTCAAATTACGCCGAAAACGGCCGTCTTTGTTTTGATATTGCTTAAAACACGACGTCGAATTCCGTTCGTTTGTTTCGTGGATATCGGTGAGTAACTTTTTTTCTATACATGCTAGCGACCTAAAACTTGTTTCATCGCATTCAGCGCGTCAAATTACGCCGGAAACGGCCGTCTTTGTTTTGATATTGCTCGAAACACGGAGTCGAAGTCCATTTGTTTGTTTTTCAGATATCGGTTGGTAACTTTTTTTCTATACATGCTAGCGACCTAAAACTTGATTTATCGCATTCAGCGCGTCAAATTACGCCGGAAACGGTCGTCTTTGTTCTAATATTGCTCAAACCACGGAGTCGAATTCCGTTTGTTTGTTCCGTGAATATCGGTGAGTAACTTTTTTTCTAACATGCTAGCGACCTAAAACTTGTTTTATCGCAGTCAGCGCGTCAAATTACGCCGGAAACGGCCGTCTTTGTTCTGATATTGCTCGAAACACGGAGTCGAAGTCCGTTTGTTTGTTTTTCAGATATCGGTTGGTAACTTTTTTTCTATACATGCTAGCGACCTAAAACTTGTTTTATCGCATTCAGCGCGTCAAATTACGCCGAAGACGGCCGTCTTTGTTTTGATATTGCTCAAAACACGACGTCGAATTCCGTTCGTTTGTTTCGTGGATATCGGTGAGTAACTTTTTTTCTATACACGCTAGCGACCTAAAACTTGTTTTATCGCATTCAGCGCGTCAAATTACGCCGGAAACGGCCGTCTTTGTTTTGATATTGCTCGAAACACGGAGTCGAAGTCCGTTTGTTTGTTTTTCAGATATCGGTTGGTAACTTTTTTTCTATACATGCTAGCGACCTAAAACTTGTTATATCGCATTCAGCGCGTCAAATTACGCCGGAAACGGCCGTCTTTGTTCTGATATTGCTCGAAACACGGAGTCGAAGTCCGTTTGTTTGTTTTTCAGATATCGGTTGGTAACTTTTTTTCTCTACATGCCAGCGACCTAAAACTTGTTTTATCGCATTCAGCGCGTCAAATTACGCCGGAAACGGTCGTCTTTGTTCTGATATTGCTCAAAACACGGAGTCGAATTCCGTTTGTTTGTTTCGTAAATATCGGTGAGTAACTTTTTTTCTATACATGCTAGCGACCTAAAACTTGTTTTATCGCATTCAGCGCGTCAAATTACGCCGGAAACGGTCGTCTTTGTTTTGATATTGCTCGAAACACGGAGTCGAAGTCCGTTTGTTTGTTTTTCAGATATCGGTTGGTAACTTTTTTTCTATACATGCCAGCGACCTAAAACTTGTTTTATCGCATTCAGCGCGTCAAATTACGCCGGAAACGGCCGTCTTTGTTTTGATATTGCTCGAAACACGGAGTCGAAGTCCGTTTGTTTGTTTCGTGGATATCGGGGAGTAACTTTTTTTCTATACATGCTAGCGACCTAAAACTTGTTTTATCGCATTCAGCGCGTCAAATTACGCCGAAAACGGCCGTCTTTGTTTTGATATTGCTTAAAACACGACGTCGAATTCCGTTCGTTTGTTTCGTGGATATCGGTGAGTAACTTTTTTTCTATACATGCTAGCGACCTAAAACTTGTTTCATCGCATTCAGCGCGTCAAATTACGCCGGAAACGGCCGTCTTTGTTTTGATATTGCTCGAAACACGGAGTCGAAGTCCATTTGTTTGTTTTTCAGATATCGGTTGGTAACTTTTTTTCTATACATGCTAGCGACCTAAAACTTGATTTATCGCATTCAGCGCGTCAAATTACGCCGGAAACGGTCGTCTTTGTTCTGATATTGCTCAAACCACGGAGTCGAATTCCGTTTGTTTGTTCCGTGAATATCGGTGAGTAACTTTTTTTCTAACATGCTAGCGACCTAAAACTTGTTTTATCGCAGTCAGCGCGTCAAATTACGCCGGAAACGGCCGTCTTTGTTTTGATATTGCTCGAAACACGGAGTCGAAGTCCATTTGTTTGTTTTTCAGATATCGGTTGGTAACTTTTTTTCTATACATGCTAGCGACCTAAAACTTGTTTTATCGCATTCAGCGCGTCAAATTACGCCGGAAACGGCCGTCTTTGTTCTGATATTGCTCAAAACACGGAGTCGAAGTCCGTTTGTTTGTTTTTCAGATATCGGTTGGTAACTTTTTTTCTATACATGCTAGCGACCTAAAACTTGTTTCACCGCATTCAGCGCGTCAAATTACGCCGGAATCGGTCGTCTTTGTTCTGATATTGCTTAAAACACGGAGTCGAATTCCGTTTGTTTGTTTCGTGGATATCGGTGAGTAACTTTTTTTCTATACATGCTAGCGACCTAAAACTTGTTTTATCGCATTCAGCGCGTCAAATTACGCCGAAAACGGCCGTCTTTGTTTTGATATTGCTCAAAACACGACGTCGAATTCCGTTCGTTTGTTTCGTGGATATCGGTGAGTAACTTTTTTTCTATACATGCTAGCGACCTCAAACTTGTTTGATCGCATTCAGCGCGTCAAATTACGCCGGAAACGGCCGTCTTTGTTTTGATATTGCTCGAAACACGGAGTCGAAGTCCATTTGTTTGTTTTTCAGATATCGGTTGGTAACTTTTTTTCTATACATGCTAGCGACCTAAAACTTGTTTTATCGCATTCAGCGCGTCAAATTACGCCGGAAACGGTCGTCTTTGTTCTGATATTGCTCAAAACACGGAGTCGAATTCCGTTTGTTTGTTCCGTGAATATCGGTGAGTAACTTTTTTTCTATACATGCTAGCGACCTAAAACTTGTTTTATCGCATTCAGCGCGTCAAATTACGCCGGAAACGGCCGTCTTTGTTTTGATATTGCTCGGAACACGGAGTCGAAGTCCGTTTGTTTGTTTTTCAGATATCGGTTGGTAACTTTTTTTCTATACATGCTAGCGACCTAAAACTTGTTTTATCGCATTCAGCGCGTCAAATTACGCCGGAAACGGCCGTCTTTGTTTTGATATTGCTCGAAACACGGAGTCGAAGTCCGTTTGTTTGTTTCGTGGATATCGGTGAGTAACTTTTTTTCTATACATGCTAGCGACCTAAAACTTGTTTTATCGCATTCAGCGCGTCAAATTACGCCGAAAACGGCCGTCTTTGTTTTGATATTGCTTAAAACACGACGTCGAATTCCGTTCGTTTGTTTCGTGGATATCGGTGAGTAACTTTTTTTCTATACATGCTAGCGACCTAAAACTTGTTTCATCGCATTCAGCGCGTCAAATTACGCCGGAAACGGCCGTCTTTGTTTTGATATTGCTCGAAACACGGAGTCGAAGTCCGTTTGTTTGTTTCGTGGATATCGGTGAGTAACTTTTTTTCTATACATGCTAGCGACCTAAAACTTGTTTTATCGCATTCAGCGCGTCAAATTACGCCGAAAACGGCCGTCTTTGTTTTGATATTGCTTAAAACACGACGTCGAATTCCGTTCGTTTGTTTCGTGGATATCGGTGAGTAACTTTTTTTCTATACATGCTAGCGACCTAAAACTTGTTTCATCGCATTCAGCGCGTCAAATTACGCCGGAAACGGCCGTCTTTGTTTTGATATTGCTCGAAACACGGAGTCGAAGTCCATTTGTTTGTTTTTCAGATATCGGTTGGTAACTTTTTTTCTATACATGCTAGCGACCTAAAACTTGATTTATCGCATTCAGCGCGTCAAATTACGCCGGAAACGGTCGTCTTTGTTCTGATATTGCTCAAACCACGGAGTCGAATTCCGTTTGTTTGTTCCGTGAATATCGGTGAGTAACTTTTTTTCTAACATGCTAGCGACCTAAAACTTGTTTTATCGCAGTCAGCGCGTCAAATTACGCCGGAAACGGCCGTCTTTGTTCTGATATTGCTCGAAACACGGAGTCGAAGTCCGTTTGTTTGTTTTTCAGATATCGGTTGGTAACTTTTTTTCTATACATGCTAGCGACCTAAAACTTGTTTTATCGCATTCAGCGCGTCAAATTACGCCGAAGACGGCCGTCTTTGTTTTGATATTGCTCAAAACACGACGTCGAATTCCGTTCGTTTGTTTCGTGGATATCGGTGAGTAACTTTTTTTCTATACACGCTAGCGACCTAAAACTTGTTTTATCGCATTCAGCGCGTCAAATTACGCCGGAAACGGCCGTCTTTGTTTTGATATTGCTCGAAACACGGAGTCGAAGTCCGTTTGTTTGTTTTTCAGATATCGGTTGGTAACTTTTTTTCTATACATGCTAGCGACCTAAAACTTGTTTTATCGCATTCAGCGCGTCAAATTACGCCGGAAACGGCCGTCTTTGTTTTGATATTGCTCGAAACACGGAGTCGAAGTCCGTTTGTTTGTTTTTCAGATATCGGTTGGTAACTTTTTTTCTATACATGCTAGCGACCTAAAACTTGTTATATCGCATTCAGCGCGTCAAATTACGCCGGAAACGGCCGTCTTTGTTCTGATATTGCTCGAAACACGGAGTCGAAGTCCGTTTGTTTGTTTTTCAGATATCGGTTGGTAACTTTTTTTCTCTACATGCCAGCGACCTAAAACTTGTTTTATTGCATTCAGCGCGTCAAATTACGCCGGAAACGGTCGTCTTTGTTCTGATATTGCTCAAAACACGGAGTCGAATTCCGTTTGTTTGTTTCGTAAATATCGGTGAGTAACTTTTTTTCTATACATGCTAGCGACCTAAAACTTGTTTTATCGCATTCAGCGCGTCAAATTACGCCGGAAACGGTCGTCTTTGTTTTGATATTGCTCGAAACACGGAGTCGAAGTCCGTTTGTTTGTTTTTCAGATATCGGTTGGTAACTTTTTTTCTATACATGCTAGCGACCTAAAACTTGTTTTATCGCATTCAGCGCGTCAAATTACGCCGGAAACGGCCGTCTTTGTTTTGATATTGCTCGAAACACGGAGTCGAAGTCCGTTTGTTTGTTTTTCAGATATCGGTTGGTAACTTTTTTTCTATACATGCTAGCGACCTAAAACTTGTTATATCGCATTCAGCGCGTCAAATTACGCCGGAAACGGCCGTCTTTGTTCTGATATTGCTCGAAACACGGAGTCGAAGTCCGTTTGTTTGTTTTTCAGATATCGGTTGGTAACTTTTTTTCTCTACATGCCAGCGACCTAAAACTTGTTTTATTGCATTCAGCGCGTCAAATTACGCCGGAAACGGTCGTCTTTGTTCTGATATTGCTCAAAACACGGAGTCGAATTCCGTTTGTTTGTTTCGTAAATATCGGTGAGTAACTTTTTTTCTATACATGCTAGCGACCTAAAACTTGTTTTATCGCATTCAGCGCGTCAAATTACGCCGGAAACGGTCGTCTTTGTTTTGATATTGCTCGAAACACGGAGTCGAAGTCCGTTTGTTTGTTTTTCAGATATCGGTTGGTAACTTTTTTTCTATACATGCCAGCGACCTAAAACTTGTTTTATCGCATTCAGCGCGTCAAATTACGCCGGAAACGGCCGTCTTTGTTTTGATATTGCTCGAAACACGGAGTCGAAGTCCATTTGTTTGTTTTTCAGATATCGGTTGGTAACTTTTTTTCTATACATGCTAGCGACCTAAAACTTGTTTTATCGCATTCAGCGCGTCAAATTACGCCGGAAACGGCCGTCTTTGTTCTGATATTGCTCAAAACACGGAGTCGAAGTCCGTTTGTTTGTTTTTCAGATATCGGTTGGTAACTTTTTTTCTATACATGCTAGCGACCTAAAACTTGTTTCACCGCATTCAGCGCGTCAAATTACGCCGGAATCGGTCGTCTTTGTTCTGATATTGCTTAAAACACGGAGTCGAATTCCGTTTGTTTGTTTCGTGGATATCGGTGAGTAACTTTTTTTCTATACATGCTAGCGACCTAAAACTTGTTTTATCGCATTCAGCGCGTCAAATTACGCCGAAAACGGCCGTCTTTGTTTTGATATTGCTCAAAACACGACGTCGAATTCCGTTCGTTTGTTTTGTGGATATCGGTGAGTAACTTTTTTTCTATACATGCTAGCGACCTCAAACTTGTTTGATCGCATTCAGCGCGTCAAATTACGCCGGAAACGGCCGTCTTTGTTTTGATATTGCTCGAAACACGGAGTCGAAGTCCATTTGTTTGTTTTTCAGATATCGGTTGGTAACTTTTTTTCTATACATGCTAGCGACCTAAAACTTGTTTTATCGCATTCAGCGCGTCAAATTACGCCGGAAACGGTCGTCTTTGTTCTGATATTGCTAAAAACACGGAGTCGAATTCCGTTCGTTTGTTCCGTGAATATCGGTGAGTAACTTTTTTTCTGTACATGCTAGCGACCTAAAACTTGTTTTATCGCATTCAGCGCGTCAAATTACGCCGGAAACGGCCGTCTTTGTTTTGATATTGCTCGAAACACGGAGTCGAAGTCCGTTTGTTTGTTTTTCAGATATCGGTTGGTAACTTTTTTTCTATACATGCTAGCGACCTAAAACTTGTTATATCGCATTCAGCGCGTCAAATTACGCCGGAAACGGCCGTCTTTGTTCTGATATTGCTCGAAACACGGAGTCGAAGTCCGTTTGTTTGTTTTTCAGATATCGGTTGGTAACTTTTTTTCTCTACATGCCAGCGACCTAAAACTTGTTTTATCGCATTCAGCGCGTCAAATTACGCCGGAAACGGTCGTCTTTGTTTTGATATTGCTCGAAACACGGAGTCGAAGTCCGTTTGTTTGTTTTTCAGATATCGGTTGGTAACTTTTTTTCTCTACATGCCAGCGACCTAAAACTTGTTTTATCGCATTCAGCGCGTCAAATTACGCCGGAAACGGTCGTCTTTGTTTTGATATTGCTCAAAACACGGAGTCGAATTCCGTTTGTTTGTTTCGTAAATATCGGTGAGTAACTTTTTTTCTATACATGCTAGCGACCTAAAACTTGTTTTATCGCATTCAGCGCGTCAAATTACGCCGGAAACGGTCGTCTTTGTTTTGATATTGCTCGAAACACGGAGTCGAAGTCCGTTTGTTTGTTTTTCAGATATCGGTTGGTAACTTTTTTTCTATACATGCCAGCGACCTAAAACTTGTTTTATCGCATTCAGCGCGTCAAATTACGCCGGAAACGGCCGTCTTTGTTTTGATATTGCTCGAAACACGGAGTCGAAGTCCGTTTGTTTGTTTCGTGGATATCGGTGAGTAACTTTTTTTCTATACATGCTAGCGACCTAAAACTTGTTTTATCGCATTCAGCGCGTCAAATTACGCCGAAAACGGCCGTCTTTGTTTTGATATTGCTTAAAACACGACGTCGAATTCCGTTCGTTTGTTTCGTGGATATCGGTGAGTAACTTTTTTTCTATACATGCTAGCGACCTAAAACTTGTTTCATCGCATTCAGCGCGTCAAATTACGCCGGAAACGGCCGTCTTTGTTTTGATATTGCTCGAAACACGGAGTCGAAGTCCATTTGTTTGTTTTTCAGATATCGGTTGGTAACTTTTTTTCTATACATGCTAGCGACCTAAAACTTGATTTATCGCATTCAGCGCGTCAAATTACGCCGGAAACGGTCGTCTTTGTTCTGATATTGCTCAAACCACGGAGTCGAATTCCGTTTGTTTGTTCCGTGAATATCGGTGAGTAACTTTTTTTCTAACATGCTAGCGACCTAAAACTTGTTTTATCGCAGTCAGCGCGTCAAATTACGCCGGAACCGGCCGTCTTTGTTTTGATATTGCTCGAAACACGGAGTCGAAGTCCGTTTGTTTGTTTTTCAGATATCGGTTGGTAACTTTTTTTCTATACATGCTAGCGACCTAAAACTTGTTATATCGCATTCAGCGCGTCACATTACGCCGGAAACGGCCGTCTTTGTTTTGATATTGCTCGAAACACGGAGTCGAAGTCCGTTTGTTTGTTTTTCAGATATCGGTTGGTAACTTTTTTTCTATACATGCCAGCAACCTAAAACTTGTTTTATCGCATTCAGCGCGTCAAATTACGCCGGAAACGGTCGTCTTTGTTCTGATATTGCTCAAAACACGGAGTCGAATTCCGTTTGTTTGTTTCGTGGATATCGGTGAGTAACTTTTTTTCTATACATGCTAGCGACCTAAAACTTGTTTCATCGCATTCAGCGCGTCAAATTACGCCGGAAACGGCCGTCTTTGTTTTGATATTGCTCGAAACACGGAGTCGAAGTCCATTTGTTTGTTTTTCAGATATCGGTTGGTAACTTTTTTTCTATACATGCTAGCGACCTAAAACTTGATTTATCGCATTCAGCGCGTCAAATTACGCCGGAAACGGTCGTCTTTGTTCTGATATTGCTCAAACCACGGAGTCGAATTCCGTTTGTTTGTTCCGTGAATATCGGTGAGTAACTTTTTTTCTATACATGCTAGCGACCTAAAACTTGTTTTATCGCATTCAGCGCGTCAAATTACGCCGGAAACGGTCGTCTTTGTTCTGATATTGCTCAAAACACGGAGTCGAATTCCGTTTGTTTGTTTCGCGAATATCGGTTAGTAACTTTTTTTCTATACATGCTAGCGACCTAAAACTTGTTTTATCGCATTCAGCGCGTCAAATTACGCCGGAAACGGCCGTCTTTGTTCTGATATTGCTCAAAACACGGAGTCGAAGTCCGTTTGTTTGTTTTTCAGATATCGGTTGGTAACTTTTTTTCTATACATGCTAGCGACCTAAAACTTGTTTTACCGCATTCAGCGCGTCAAATTACGCCGGAATCGGTCGTCTTTGTTTTGATATTGCTCGAAACACGGAGTCGAAGTCCGTTTGTTTGTTTCGTGGATATCGGTGAGTAACTTTTTTTCTATACATGCTAGCGACCTAAAACTTGTTTTATCGCATTCAGCGCGTCAAATTACGCCGAAAACGGCCGTCTTTGTTTTGATATTGCTTGAAACACGACGTCGAATTCCGTTCGTTTGTTTCGTGGATATCGGTGAGTAACTTTTTTTCTATACATGCTAGCGACCTAAAACTTGTTTCATCGCATTCAGCGCGTCAAATTACGCCGGAAACGGCCGTCTTTGTTTTGATATTGCTCGAAACACGGAGTCGAAGTCCATTTGTTTGTTTTTCAGATATCGGTTGGTAACTTTTTTTCTATACATGCTAGCGACCTAAAACTTGATTTATCGCATTCAGCGCGTCAAATTACGCCGGAAACGGTCGTCTTTGTTCTGATATTGCTCAAACCACGGAGTCGAATTCCGTTTGTTTGTTCCGTGAATATCGGTGAGTAACTTTTTTTCTAACATGCTAGCGACCTAAAACTTGTTTTATCGCAGTCAGCGCGTCAAATTACGCCGGAAACGGCCGTCTTTGTTCTGATATTGCTCGAAACACGGAGTCGAAGTCCGTTTGTTTGTTTTTCAGATATCGGTTGGTAACTTTTTTTCTATACATGCTAGCGACCTAAAACTTGTTTTATCGCATTCAGCGCGTCAAATTACGCCGAAGACGGCCGTCTTTGTTTTGATATTGCTCAAAACACGACGTCGAATTCCGTTCGTTTGTTTCGTGGATATCGGTGAGTAACTTTTTTTCTATACACGCTAGCGACCTAAAACTTGTTTTATCGCATTCAGCGCGTCAAATTACGCCGGAAACGGCCGTCTTTGTTTTGATATTGCTCGAAACACGGAGTCGAAGTCCGTTTGTTTGTTTTTCAGATATCGGTTGGTAACTTTTTTTCTATACATGCTAGCGACCTAAAACTTGTTTTATCGCATTCAGCGCGTCAAATTACGCCGGAAACGGCCGTCTTTGTTTTGATATTGCTCGAAACACGGAGTCGAAGTCCGTTTCTTTGTTTTTCAGATATCGGTTGGTAACTTTTTTTCTATACATGCTAGCGACCTAAAACTTGTTATATCGCATTCAGCGCGTCAAATTACGCCGGAAACGGCCGTCTTTGTTCTGATATTGCTCAAACCACGGAGTCGAATTCCGTTTGTTTGTTCCGTGAATATCGGTGAGTAACTTTTTTTCTAACATGCTAGCGACCTAAAACTTGTTTTATCGCAGTCAGCGCGTCAAATTACGCCGGAACCGGCCGTCTTTGTTTTGATATTGCTCGAAACACGGAGTCGAAGTCCGTTTGTTTGTTTTTCAGATATCGGTTGGTAACTTTTTTTCTATACATGCTAGCGACCTAAAACTTGTTATATCGCATTCAGCGCGTCACATTACGCCGGAAACGGCCGTCTTTGTTTTGATATTGCTCGAAACACGGAGTCGAAGTCCGTTTGTTTGTTTTTCAGATATCGGTTGGTAACTTTTTTTCTATACATGCCAGCAACCTAAAACTTGTTTTATCGCATTCAGCGCGTCAAATTACGCCGGAAACGGTCGTCTTTGTTCTGATATTGCTCAAAACACGGAGTCGAATTCCGTTTGTTTGTTTCGTGGATATCGGTGAGTAACTTTTTTTCTATACATGCTAGCGACCTAAAACTTGTTTCATCGCATTCAGCGCGTCAAATTACGCCGGAAACGGCCGTCTTTGTTTTGATATTGCTCGAAACACGGAGTCGAAGTCCATTTGTTTGTTTTTCAGATATCGGTTGGTAACTTTTTTTCTATACATGCTAGCGACCTAAAACTTGATTTATCGCATTCAGCGCGTCAAATTACGCCGGAAACGGTCGTCTTTGTTCTGATATTGCTCAAACCACGGAGTCGAATTCCGTTTGTTTGTTCCGTGAATATCGGTGAGTAACTTTTTTTCTATACATGCTAGCGACCTAAAACTTGTTTTATCGCATTCAGCGCGTCAAATTACGCCGGAAACGGTCGTCTTTGTTCTGATATTGCTCAAAACACGGAGTCGAATTCCGTTTGTTTGTTTCGCGAATATCGGTTAGTAACTTTTTTTCTATACATGCTAGCGACCTAAAACTTGTTTTATCGCATTCAGCGCGTCAAATTACGCCGGAAACGGCCGTCTTTGTTCTGATATTGCTCAAAACACGGAGTCGAAGTCCGTTTGTTTGTTTTTCAGATATCGGTTGGTAACTTTTTTTCTATACATGCTAGCGACCTAAAACTTGTTTTACCGCATTCAGCGCGTCAAATTACGCCGGAATCGGTCGTCTTTGTTTTGATATTGCTCGAAACACGGAGTCGAAGTCCGTTTGTTTGTTTCGTGGATATCGGTGAGTAACTTTTTTTCTATACATGCTAGCGACCTAAAACTTGTTTTATCGCATTCAGCGCGTCAAATTACGCCGAAAACGGCCGTCTTTGTTTTGATATTGCTTGAAACACGACGTCGAATTCCGTTCGTTTGTTTCGTGGATATCGGTGAGTAACTTTTTTTCTATACATGCTAGCGACCTAAAACTTGTTTCATCGCATTCAGCGCGTCAAATTACGCCGGAAACGGCCGTCTTTGTTTTGATATTGCTCGAAACACGGAGTCGAAGTCCATTTGTTTGTTTTTCAGATATCGGTTGGTAACTTTTTTTCTATACATGCTAGCGACCTAAAACTTGATTTATCGCATTCAGCGCGTCAAATTACGCCGGAAACGGTCGTCTTTGTTCTGATATTGCTCAAACCACGGAGTCGAATTCCGTTTGTTTGTTCCGTGAATATCGGTGAGTAACTTTTTTTCTAACATGCTAGCGACCTAAAACTTGTTTTATCGCAGTCAGCGCGTCAAATTACGCCGGAAACGGCCGTCTTTGTTCTGATATTGCTCGAAACACGGAGTCGAAGTCCGTTTGTTTGTTTTTCAGATATCGGTTGGTAACTTTTTTTCTATACATGCTAGCGACCTAAAACTTGTTTTATCGCATTCAGCGCGTCAAATTACGCCGAAGACGGCCGTCTTTGTTTTGATATTGCTCAAAACACGACGTCGAATTCCGTTCGTTTGTTTCGTGGATATCGGTGAGTAACTTTTTTTCTATACACGCTAGCGACCTAAAACTTGTTTTATCGCATTCAGCGCGTCAAATTACGCCGGAAACGGCCGTCTTTGTTTTGATATTGCTCGAAACACGGAGTCGAAGTCCGTTTGTTTGTTTTTCAGATATCGGTTGGTAACTTTTTTTCTATACATGCTAGCGACCTAAAACTTGTTTTATCGCATTCAGCGCGTCAAATTACGCCGGAAACGGCCGTCTTTGTTTTGATATTGCTCGAAACACGGAGTCGAAGTCCGTTTCTTTGTTTTTCAGATATCGGTTGGTAACTTTTTTTCTATACATGCTAGCGACCTAAAACTTGTTATATCGCATTCAGCGCGTCAAATTACGCCGGAAACGGCCGTCTTTGTTCTGATATTGCTCGAAACACGGAGTCGAAGTCCGTTTGTTTGTTTTTCAGATATCGGTTGGTAACTTTTTTTCTCTACATGCCAGCGACCTAAAACTTGTTTTATCGCATTCAGCGCGTCAAATTACGCCGGAAACGGTCGTCTTTGTTCTGATATTGCTCAAAACACGGAGTCGAATTCCGTTTGTTTGTTTCGTAAATATCGGTGAGTAACTTTTTTTCTATACATGCTAGCGACCTGAAACTTGTTTTATCGCATTCAGCGCGTCAAATTACGCCGGAAACGGTCGTCTTTGTTTTGATATTGCTCGAAACACGGAGTCGAAGTCCGTTTGTTTGTTTTTCAGATATCGGTTGGTAACTTTTTTTCTATACATGCCAGCGACCTAAAACTTGTTTTATCGCATTCAGCGCGTCAAATTACGCCGGAAACGGTCGTCTTTGTTCTGATATTGCTCAAAACACGGAGTCGAATTTCGTTTGTTTGTTTCGTAAATATCGGTGAGTAACTTTTTTTCTATACATGCTAGCGACCTCAAACTTGTTTTATCGCATTCAGCGCGTCAAATTACGCCGGAAACGGTCGTCTTTGTTCTGATATTGCTCAAAACACGGAGTCGAATTCCGTTTGTTTGTTCCGTGAATATCGGTGAGTAACTTTTTTTCTATACATGCTAGCGACCTAAAACTTGTTTTATCGCATTCAGCGCGTCAAATTACGCCGGAAACGGCCGTCTTTGTTTTGATATTGCTCGGAACACGGAGTCGAAGTCCGTTTGTTTGTTTTTCAGATATCGGTTGGTAACTTTTTTTCTATACATGCTAGCGACCTAAAACTTGTTTTATCGCATTCAGCGCGTCAAATTACGCCGGAAACGGCCGTCTTTGTTTTGATATTGCTCGAAACACGGAGTCGAAGTCCGTTTGTTTGTTTCGTGGATATCGGTGAGTAACTTTTTTTCTATACATGCTAGCGACCTAAAACTTGTTTTATCGCATTCAGCGCGTCAAATTACGCCGAAAACGGCCGTCTTTGTTTTGATATTGCTTAAAACACGACGTCGAATTCCGTTCGTTTGTTTCGTGGATATCGGTGAGTAACTTTTTTTCTATACATGCTAGCGACCTAAAACTTGTTTCATCGCATTCAGCGCGTCAAATTACGCCGGAAACGGCCGTCTTTGTTTTGATATTGCTCGAAACACGGAGTCGAAGTCCGTTTGTTTGTTTTTCAGATATCGGTTGGTAACTTTTTTTCTATACATGCTAGCGACCTAAGACTTGTTTTATCGCATTCAGCGCGTCAAATTACGCCGGAAACGGCCGTCTTTGTTTTGATATTGCTCGAAACACGGAGTCGAAGTCCGTTTGTTTGTTTTTCAGATATCGGTTGGTAACTTTTTTTCTATACATGCCAGCAACCTAAAACTTGTTTTATCGCATTCAGCGCGTCAAATAACGCCGGAATCGGTCGTCTTTGTTCTAATATTGCTCAAAACACGGAGTCGAATTCCGTTTGTTTGTTTCGTGGATATCGGTGTGTAACTTTTTTTCCATACATGCTAGCGACCTAAAACTTGTTTTATCGCATTCAGCGCGTCAAATTACGCCGGAAACGGCCGTCTTTGTTTTGATATTGCTCAAAACACGGAGTCGAAGTCCGTTTGTTTGTTTCGTGGATATCGGTGAGTAACTTTTTTTCTATACATGCTAGCGACCTAAAACTTGTTTTATCGCATTCAGCGCGTCAAATTACGCCGAAAACGGCCGTCTTTGTTTTGATATTGCTTAAAACACGACGTCGAATTCCGTTCGTTTGTTTCGTGGATATCGGTGAGTCACTTTTTTTCTATACATGCTAGCGACCTAAAACTTGTTTCATCGCATTCAGCGCGTCAAATTACGCCGGAAACGGCCGTCTTTGTTTTGATATTGCTCGAAACACGGAGTCGAAGTCCGTTTGTTTGTTTTTCAGATATCGGTTGGTAACTTTTTTTCTATACATGCTAGCGACCTAAGACTTGTTTTATCGCATTCAGCGCGTCAAATTACGCCGGAAACGGCCGTCTTTGTTTTGATATTGCTCGAAACACGGAGTCGAAGTCCGTTTGTTTGTTTTTCAGATATCGGTTGGTAACTTTTTTTCTATACATGCCAGCAACCTAAAACTTGTTTTATCGCATTCAGCGCGTCAAATAACGCCGGAATCGGTCGTCTTTGTTCTGATATTGCTCAAAACACGGAGTCGAATTCCGTTTGTTTGTTTCGTGGATATCGGTGTGTAACTTTTTTTCCATACATGCTAGCGACCTAAAACTTGTTTTATCGCATTCAGCGCGTCAAATTACGCCGGAAACGGCCGTCTTTGTTTTGATATTGCTCGAAACACGGAGTCGAAGTCCGTTTGTTTGTTTTTCAGATATCGGTTGGTAACTTTTTTTCTATACATGCCAGCAACCTAAAACTTGTTTTATCGCATTCAGCGCGTCAAATTACGCCGGTAACGGTCGTCTTTGTTCTGATATTGCTTAAAACACGGAGTCGAATTCCGTTTGTTTGTTTCGTAAATATCGGTGAGTAACTTTTTTTCTATACATGCTAGCGACCTGAAACTTGTTTGATCGCATTCAGCGCGTCAAATTACGCCGGAAACGGTCGTCTTTGTTCTGATATTGCTCAAAACACGGAGTCGAATTCCGTTCGTTTGTTTCGTGAATATCGGTGAGTAACTTTTTTTCTATACATGCTAGCGACCTAAAACTTATTTTATCGCATTCAGCGCGTCAAATTACGCCGGAAACGGTCGTCCTTGTTCTGATATTGCTCGAAACACGGAGTCGAATTCCGTTTGTTTGTTTCGTGAATATCGGTGAGTAACTTTTTTTCTATACATGCTAGCGACCTAAAACTTGTTTTATCGCATTCAGCGCGTCAAATTACGCCGGAAACGGTCGTCTTTGTTCTGATATTGCTCAAAACACGGAGTCGAATTCCGTTTGTTTGTTTCGCGAATATCGGTTAGTAACTTTTTTTCTATACATGCTAGCGACCTGAAACTTGTTTTATCGCATTCAGCGCGTCAAATTACGCCGGAAACGGTCGTCTTTGTTTTGATATTGCTCGAAACACGGAGTCGAAGTCCGTTTGTTTGTTTTTCAGATATCGGTTGGTAACTTTTTTTCTATACATGCCAGCGACCTAAAACTTGTTTTATCGCATTCAGCGCGTCAAATTACGCCGGAAACGGTCGTCTTTGTTCTGATATTGCTCAAAACACGGAGTCGAATTTCGTTTGTTTGTTTCGTAAATATCGGTGAGTAACTTTTTTTCTATACATGCTAGCGACCTCAAACTTGTTTTATCGCATTCAGCGCGTCAAATTACGCCGGAAAGGGTCGTCTTTGTTCTGATATTGCTCAAAACACAGAGTCGAATTCCGTTTGTGTGTTTCGTGAATATCGGTGAGTAACTTTTTTTCTATACATGCTAGCGACCTAAAACTTGTTTTATCGCATTCAGCGCGTCAAATTACGCCGGAAACGGCCGTCTTTGTTTTGATATTGCTCGAAACACGGAGTCGAAGTCCATTTGTTTGTTTTTCAGATATCGGTTGCTAACTTTTTTTCTATACATGCTAGCGACCTAAAACTTGTTTTATCGCATTCAGCGCGTCAAATTACGCCGGAAACGGTCGTCTTTGTTCTGATATTGCTCAAAACACGGAGTCGAATTCCGTTCGTTTGTTCCGTGAATATCGGTGAGTAACTTTTTTTCTAACATGCTAGCGACCTAAAACTTGTTTTATCGCAGTCAGCGCGTCAAATTACGCCGGAAACGGCCGTCTTTGTTCTGATATTGCTCGAAACACGGAGTCGAAGTCCGTTTGTTTGTTTTTCAGATATCGGTTGGTAACTTTTTTTCTATACATGCTAGCGACCTAAAACTTGTTTTATCGCATTCAGCGCGTCAAATTACGCCGAAGACGGCCGTCTTTGTTTTGATATTGCTCAAAACACGACGTCGAATTCCGTTCGTTTGTTTCGTGGATATCGGTGAGTAACTTTTTTTCTATACACGCTAGCGACCTAAAACTTGTTTTATCGCATTCAGCGCGTCAAATTACGCCGGAAACGGCCGTCTTTGTTTTGATATTGCTCGAAACACGGAGTCGAAGTCCGTTTGTTTGTTTTTCAGATATCGGTTGGTAACTTTTTTTCTATACATGCTAGCGACCTAAAACTTGTTTTATCGCATTCAGCGCGTCAAATTACGCCGGAAACGGCCGTCTTTGTTTTGATATTGCTCGAAACACGGAGTCGAAGTCCGTTTCTTTGTTTTTCAGATATCGGTTGGTAACTTTTTTTCTATACATGCTAGCGACCTAAAACTTGTTATATCGCATTCAGCGCGTCAAATTACGCCGGAAACGGCCGTCTTTGTTCTGATATTGCTCGAAACACGGAGTCGAAGTCCGTTTGTTTGTTTTTCAGATATCGGTTGGTAACTTTTTTTCTCTACATGCCAGCGACCTAAAACTTGTTTTATCGCATTCAGCGCGTCAAATTACGCCGGAAACGGTCGTCTTTGTTCTGATATTGCTCAAAACACGGAGTCGAATTCCGTTTGTTTGTTTCGTAAATATCGGTGAGTAACTTTTTTTCTATACATGCTAGCGACCTGAAACTTGTTTTATCGCATTCAGCGCGTCAAATTACGCCGGAAACGGTCGTCTTTGTTTTGATATTGCTCGAAACACGGAGTCGAAGTCCGTTTGTTTGTTTTTCAGATATCGGTTGGTAACTTTTTTTCTATACATGCCAGCGACCTAAAACTTGTTTTATCGCATTCAGCGCGTCAAATTACGCCGGAAACGGTCGTCTTTGTTCTGATATTGCTCAAAACACGGAGTCGAATTTCGTTTGTTTGTTTCGTAAATATCGGTGAGTAACTTTTTTTCTATACATGCTAGCGACCTCAAACTTGTTTTATCGCATTCAGCGCGTCAAATTACGCCGGAAAGGGTCGTCTTTGTTCTGATATTGCTCAAAACACAGAGTCGAATTCCGTTTGTGTGTTTCGTGAATATCGGTGAGTAACTTTTTTTCTATACATGCTAGCGACCTAAAACTTGTTTTATCGCATTCAGCGCGTCAAATTACGCCGGAAACGGTCGTCTTTGTTCTGATATTGCTCAAAACACGGAGTCGAATTCCGTTTGTTTGTTCCGTGAATATCGGTGAGTAACTTTTTTTCTATACATGCTAGCGACCTAAAACTTGTTTTATCGCATTCAGCGCGTCAAATTACGCCGGAAACGGCCGTCTTTGTTTTGATATTGCTCGGAACACGGAGTCGAAGTCCGTTTGTTTGTTTTTCAGATATCGGTTGGTAACTTTTTTTCTATACATGCTAGCGACCTAAAACTTGTTTTATCGCATTCAGCGCGTCAAATTACGCCGGAAACGGCCGTCTTTGTTTTGATATTGCTCGAAACACGGAGTCGAAGTCCGTTTGTTTGTTTCGTGGATATCGGTGAGTAACTTTTTTTCTATACATGCTAGCGACCTAAAACTTGTTTTATCGCATTCAGCGCGTCAAATTACGCCGAAAACGGCCGTCTTTGTTTTGATATTGCTTAAAACACGACGTCGAATTCCGTTCGTTTGTTTCGTGGATATCGGTGAGTAACTTTTTTTCTATACATGCTAGCGACCTAAAACTTGTTTCATCGCATTCAGCGCGTCAAATTACGCCGGAAACGGCCGTCTTTGTTTTGATATTGCTCGAAACACGGAGTCGAAGTCCGTTTGTTTGTTTTTCAGATATCGGTTGGTAACTTTTTTTCTATACATGCTAGCGACCTAAGACTTGTTTTATCGCATTCAGCGCGTCAAATTACGCCGGAAACGGCCGTCTTTGTTTTGATATTGCTCGAAACACGGAGTCGAAGTCCGTTTGTTTGTTTTTCAGATATCGGTTGGTAACTTTTTTTCTATACATGCCAGCAACCTAAAACTTGTTTTATCGCATTCAGCGCGTCAAATAACGCCGGAATCGGTCGTCTTTGTTCTAATATTGCTCAAAACACGGAGTCGAATTCCGTTTGTTTGTTTCGTGGATATCGGTGTGTAACTTTTTTTCCATACATGCTAGCGACCTAAAACTTGTTTTATCGCATTCAGCGCGTCAAATTACGCCGGAAACGGCCGTCTTTGTTTTGATATTGCTCGAAACACGGAGTCGAAGTCCGTTTGTTTGTTTCGTGGATATCGGTGAGTAACTTTTTTTCTATACATGCTAGCGACCTAAAACTTGTTTTATCGCATTCAGCGCGTCAAATTACGCCGAAAACGGCCGTCTTTGTTTTGATATTGCTTAAAACACGACGTCGAATTCCGTTCGTTTGTTTCGTGGATATCGGTGAGTCACTTTTTTTCTATACATGCTAGCGACCTAAAACTTGTTTCATCGCATTCAGCGCGTCAAATTACGCCGGAAACGGCCGTCTTTGTTTTGATATTGCTCGAAACACGGAGTCGAAGTCCGTTTGTTTGTTTTTCAGATATCGGTTGGTAACTTTTTTTCTATACATGCTAGCGACCTAAGACTTGTTTTATCGCATTCAGCGCGTCAAATTACGCCGGAAACGGCCGTCTTTGTTTTGATATTGCTTGAAACACGGAGTCGAAGTCCGTTTGTTTGTTTTTCAGATATCGGTTGGTAACTTTTTTTCTATACATGCCAGCAACCTAAAACTTGTTTTATCGCATTCAGCGCGTCAAATAACGCCGGAATCGGTCGTCTTTGTTCTGATATTGCTCAAAACACGGAGTCGAATTCCGTTTGTTTGTTTCGTGGATATCGGTGTGTAACTTTTTTTCCATACATGCTAGCGACCTAAAACTTGTTTTATCGCATTCAGCGCGTCAAATTACGCCGGAAACGGCCGTCTTTGTTTTGATATTGCTCGAAACACGGAGTCGAAGTCCGTTTGTTTGTTTTTCAGATATCGGTTGGTAACTTTTTTTCTATACATGCCAGCAACCTAAAACTTGTTTTATCGCATTCAGCGCGTCAAATTACGCCGGTAACGGTCGTCTTTGTTCTGATATTGCTTAAAACACGGAGTCGAATTCCGTTTGTTTGTTTCGTAAATATCGGTGAGTAACTTTTTTTCTATACATGCTAGCGACCTGAAACTTGTTTGATCGCATTCAGCGCGTCAAATTACGCCGGAAACGGTCGTCTTTGTTCTGATATTGCTCAAAACACGGAGTCGAATTCCGTTCGTTTGTTTCGTGAATATCGGTGAGTAACTTTTTTTCTATACATGCTAGCGACCTAAAACTTATTTTATCGCATTCAGCGCGTCAAATTACGCCGGAAACGGTCGTCCTTGTTCTGATATTGCTCGAAACACGGAGTCGAATTCCGTTTGTTTGTTTCGTGAATATCGGTGAGTAACTTTTTTTCTATACATGCTAGCGACCTAAAACTTGTTTTATCGCATTCAGCGCGTCAAATTACGCCGGAAACGGTCGTCTTTGTTCTGATATTGCTCAAAACACGGAGTCGAATTCCGTTTGTTTGTTTCGCGAATATCGGTTAGTAACTTTTTTTCTATACATGCTAGCGACCTAAAACTTGTTTTATCGCATTCAGCGCGTCAAATTACGCCGGAAACGGCCGTCTTTGTTCTGATATTGCTCAAAACACGGAGTCGAAGTCCGTTTGTTTGTTTTTCAGATATCGGTTGGTAACTTTTTTTCTATACATGCTAGCGACCTAAAACTTGTTTTACCGCATTCAGCGCGTCAAATTACGCCGGAATCGGTCGTCTTTGTTCTGATATTGCTCAAAACACGGAGTCGAATTCCGTTTGTTTGTTTCGTGTATATCGGTGAGTAACTTTTTTTCTATACATGCTAGCGACCCAAAACTTGTTTTATCGCATTCAGCGCGTCAAATTACGCCGAAAACGGCCGTCTTTGTTTTGATATTGCTCAAAACACGACGTCGAATTCCGTTATTTTGTTTCGTGGATATCGGTGAGTAACTTTTTTTCTATACATGCTAGCGACCTAAAACTTGTTTTATCGCATTCAGCGCGTCAAATTACGCCGGAAACGGCCGTCTTTGTTTTGATATTGCTCGAAACACGGAGTCGAAGTCCATTTGTTTGTTTTTCAGATATCGGTTGCTAACTTTTTTTCTATACATGCTAGCGACCTAAAACTTGTTTTATCGCATTCAGCGCGTCAAATTACGCCGGAAACGGTCGTCTTTGTTCTGATATTGCTCAAAACACGGAGTCGAATTCCGTTCGTTTGTTCCGTGAATATCGGTGAGTAACTTTTTTTCTGTACATGCTAGCGACCTAAAACTTGTTTTATCGCATTCAGCGCGTCAAATTACGCCGGAAACGGCCGTCTTTGTTTTGATATTGCTCGAAACACGGAGTCGAAGTCCGTTTGTTTGTTTTTCAGATACCGGTTGGTAACTTTTTTTCTATACATGCCAGCAACCTAAAACTTGTTTTATCGCATTCAGCGCGTCAAATTACGCCGGAAACGGTCGTCTTTGTTCTGATATTGCTCAAAACACGGAGTCGAATTCCGTTAGTTTGTTTCGTAAATATCGGTGAGTAACTTTTTTTCTATACATGCTAGCGACCTAAAACTTGTTTTATCGCATTCAGCCCGTCAAATTACGCCGGAAACGGTCGTCTTTGTTCTGATATTGCTTAAAACACGGAGTCGAATTCCGTTTGTTTGTTTCGTAAATATCGGTGAGTAACTTTTTTTCTATACATGCTAGCGACCTAAAACTTGTTTTATCGCTTTCAGCGCGTCAAATTACGCCGGAAACGGCCGTCTTTGTTTTGATATTGCTCGAAACACGGAGTCGAAGTCCGTTTGTTTGTTTTTCAGATATCGGTTGGTAACTTTTTTTCTATACATGCTAGCGACCTAAGACTTGTTTTATCGCATTCAGCGCGTCAAATTACGCCGGAAACGGCCGTCTTTGTTTTGATATTGCTCGAAACACGGAGTCGAAGTCCGTTTGTTTGTTTTTCAGATATCGGTTGGTAACTTTTTTTCTATACATGCCAGCAACCTAAAACTTGTTTTATCGCATTCAGCGCGTCAAATTACGCCGGAAACGGTCGTCTTTGTTCTGATATTGCTCAAAACACGGAGTCGAATTCCGTTAGTTTGTTTCGTAAATATCGGTGAGTAACTTTTTTTCTATACATGCTAGCGACCTAAAACTTGTTTTATCGCATTCAGCCCGTCAAATTACGCCGGTAACGGTCGTCTTTGTTCTGATATTGCTTAAAACACGGAGTCGAATTCCGTTTGTTTGTTTCGTAAATATCGGTAAGTAACTTTTTTTCTATACATGCTAGCGACCTAAAACTTGTTTGATCGCATTCAGCGCGTCAAATTACGCCGGAAACGGCCGTCTTTGTTTTGATATTGCTCGAAACACGGAGTCGAAGTCCATTTGTTTGTTTTTCAGATATCGGTTGGTAACTTTTTTTCTATACATGCTAGCGACCTAAAACTTGTTTTATCGCATTCAGCGCGTCAAATTACGCCGGAAACGGCCGTCTTTGTTCTGATATTGCTCAAAACACGGAGTCGAAGTCCGTTTGTTTGTTTTTCAGATATCGGTTGGTAACTTTTTTTCTATACATGCTAGCGACCTAAAACTTGTTTCACCGCATTCAGCGCGTCAAATTACGCCGGAATCGGTCGTCTTTGTTCTGATATTGCTTAAAACACGGAGTCGAATTCCGTTTGTTTGTTTCGTGGATATCGGTGAGTAACTTTTTTTCTATACATGCTAGCGACCTAAAACTTGTTTTATCGCATTCAGCGCGTCAAATTACGCCGAAAACGGCCGTCTTTGTTTTGATATTGCTCAAAACACGACGTCGAATTCCGTTCGTTTGTTTCGTGGATATCGGTGAGTAACTTTTTTTCTATACATGCTAGCGACCTAAAACTTGTTTGATCGCATTCAGCGCGTCAAATTACGCCAGAAACGGCCGTCTTTGTTTTGATATTGCTCGAAACACGGAGTCGAAGTCCATTTGTTTGTTTTTCAGATATCGGTTGGTAACTTTTTTTCTATACATGCTAGCGACCTGAAACTTGTTTTATCGCATTCAGCGCGTCAAATTACGCCGGAAACGGTCGTCTTTGTTCTGATATTGCTAAAAACACGGAGTCGAATTCCGTTCGTTTGTTCCGTGAATATCGGTGAGTAACTTTTTTTCTGTACATGCTAGCGACCTAAAACTTGTTTTATCGCATTCAGCGCGTTAAATTACGCCGGAATCGGTCGTCTTTGTTCTGATATTGCTCAAAACACGGAGTCGAATTCCGTTTGTTTGTTTCGTGGATATCGGTGTGTAACTTTTTTTCCATACATGCTAGCGACCTAAAACTTGTTTTATCGCATTCAGCGCGTCAAATTACGCCGGAACCGGCCGTCTTTGTTTTGATATTGCTCGAAACACGGAGTCGAAGTCCGTTTGTTTGTTTTTCAGATATCGGTTGGTAACTTTTTTTCTATACATGCTAGCGACCTAAAACTTGTTTTATCGCATTCAGCGCGTCACATTACGCCGGAAACGGCCGTCTTTGTTTTGATATTGCTCGAAACACGGAGTCGAAGTCCGTTTGTTTGTTTTTCAGATATCGGTTGGTAACTTTTTTTCTATACATGCCAGCAACCTAAAACTTGTTTTATCGCATTCAGCGCGTCAAATTACGCCGGAAACGGTCGTCTTTGTTCTGATATTGCTCAAAACACGGAGTCGAATTCCGTTTGTTTGTTTCGTAAATATCGGTGAGTAACTTTTTTTCTATACATGCTAACGACCTAAAACTTGTTTTATCGCATTCAGCGCGTCAAATTACGCCGGAAACGGTCGTCTTTGTTCTGATATTGCTCAAAACACGGAGTCGAATTCCGTTTGTTTGTTTCGTGAATATCGGTGAGTAACTTTTTTTCTATACATGCTAGCGACCTAAAACTTGTTTTATCGCATTCAGCGCGTCAAATTACGCCGGAAACGGTCGTCTTTGTTCTGATATTGCTCAAAACACGGAGTCGAATTCCGTTTGTTTGTTTCGCGAATATCGGTTAGTAACTTTTTTTCTATACATGCTAGCGACCTAAAACTTGTTTTATCGCATTCAGCGCGTCAAATTACGCCGGAAACGGCCGTCTTTGTTCTGATATTGCTCAAAACACGGAGTCGAAGTCCGTTTGTTTGTTTTTCAGATATCGGTTGGTAACTTTTTTTCTATACATGCTAGCGACCTAAAACTTGTTTTACCGCATTCAGCGCGTCAAATTACGCCGGAATCGGTCGTCTTTGTTCTGATATTGCTCAAAACACGGAGTCGAATTCCGTTTGTTTGTTTCGTGGATATCGGTGAGTAACTTTTTTTCTATACATGCTAGCGACCTAAAACTTGTTTTATCGCATTCAGCGCGTCAAATTACGCCGAAAACGGCCGTCTTTGTTTTGATATTGCTTAAAACACGACGTCGAATTCCGTTCGTTTGTTTCGTGGATATCGGTGAGTAACTTTTTTTCTATACATGCTAGCGACCTAAAACTTGTTTCATCGCATTCAGCGCGTCAAATTACGCCGGAAACGGCCGTCTTTGTTTTGATATTGCTCGAAACACGGAGTCGAAGTCCATTTGTTTGTTTTTCAGATATCGGTTGGTAACTTTTTTTCTATACATGCTAGCGACCTAAAACTTGATTTATCGCATTCAGCGCGTCAAATTACGCCGGAAACGGTCGTCTTTGTTCTGATATTGCTCAAACCACGGAGTCGAATTCCGTTTGTTTGTTCCGTGAATATCGGTGAGTAACTTTTTTTCTAACATGCTAGCGACCTAAAACTTGTTTTATCGCAGTCAGCGCGTCAAATTACGCCGGAAACGGCCGTCTTTGTTCTGATATTGCTCGAAACACGGAGTCGAAGTCCGTTTGTTTGTTTTTCAGATATCGGTTGGTAACTTTTTTTCTATACATGCTAGCGACCTAAAACTTGTTTTATCGCATTCAGCGCGTCAAATTACGCCGAAGACGGCCGTCTTTGTTTTGATATTGCTCAAAACACGACGTCGAATTCCGTTCGTTTGTTTCGTGGATATCGGTGAGTAACTTTTTTTCTATACACGCTAGCGACCTAAAACTTGTTTTATCGCATTCAGCGCGTCAAATTACGCCGGAAACGGCCGTCTTTGTTTTGATATTGCTCGAAACACGGAGTCGAAGTCCGTTTGTTTGTTTTTCAGATATCGGTTGGTAACTTTTTTTCTATACATGCTAGCGACCTGAAACTTGTTTTATCGCATTCAGCGCGTCAAATTACGCCGGAAACGGCCGTCTTTGTTTTGATATTGCTCGAAACACGGAGTCGAAGTCCGTTTCTTTGTTTTTCAGATATCGGTTGGTAACTTTTTTTCTATACATGCTAGCGACCTAAAACTTGTTATATCGCATTCAGCGCGTCAAATTACGCCGGAAACGGCCGTCTTTGTTCTGATATTGCTCGAAACACGGAGTCGAAGTCCGTTTGTTTGTTTTTCAGATATCGGTTGGTAACTTTTTTTCTCTACATGCCAGCGACCTAAAACTTGTTTTATCGCATTCAGCGCGTCAAATTACGCCGGAAACGGTCGTCTTTGTTCTGATATTGCTCAAAACACGGAGTCGAATTCCGTTTGTTTGTTTCGTAAATATCGGTGAGTAACTTTTTTTCTATACATGCTAGCGACCTAAAACTTGTTTTATCGCATTCAGCGCGTCAAATTACGCCGGAAACGGTCGTCTTTGTTTTGATATTGCTCGAAACACGGAGTCGATGTCCGTTTGTTTGTTTTTCAGATATCGGTTGGTAACTTTTTTTCTATACATGCCAGCGACCTAAAACTTGTTTTATCGCATTCAGCGCGTCAAATTACGCCGGAAACGGTCGTCTTTGTTCTGATATTGCTCAAAACACGGAGTCGAATTCCGTTTGTTTGTTTCGTAAATATCGGTGAGTAACTTTTTTTCTATACATGCTAGCGACCTAAAACTTGTTTTATCGCATTCAGCGCGTCAAATTACGCCGGAAACGGTCGTCTTTGTTCTGATATTGCTCAAAACACAGAGTCGAATTCCGTTTGTGTGTTTCGTGAATATCGGTGAGTAACTTTTTTTCTATACATGCTAGCGACCTAAAACTTGTTTTATCGCATTCAGCGCGTCAAATTACGCCGGAAACGGTCGTCTTTGTTCTGATATTGCTCAAAACACGGAGTCGAATTCCGTTTGTTTGTTCCGTGAATATCGGTGAGTAACTTTTTTTCTATACATGCTAGCGACCTAAAACTTGTTTTATCGCATTCAGCGCGTCAAATTACGCCGGAAACGGCCGTCTTTGTTTTGATATTGCTCGGAACACGGAGTCGAAGTCCGTTTGTTTGTTTTTCAGATATCGGTTGGTAACTTTTTTTCTATACATGCTAGCGACCTAAAACTTGTTTTATCGCATTCAGCGCGTCAAATTACGCCGGAAACGGCCGTCTTTGTTTTGATATTGCTCGAAACACGGAGTCGAAGTCCGTTTGTTTGTTTCGTGGATATCGGTGAGTAACTTTTTTTCTATACATGCTAGCGACCTAAAACTTGTTTTATCGCATTCAGCGCGTCAAATTACGCCGAAAACGGCCGTCTTTGTTTTGATATTGCTTAAAACACGACGTCGAATTCCGTTCGTTTGTTTCGTGGATATCGGTGAGTAACTTTTTTTCTATACATGCTAGCGACCTAAAACTTGTTTCATCGCATTCAGCGCGTCAAATTACGCCGGAAACGGCCGTCTTTGTTTTGATATTGCTCGAAACACGGAGTCGAAGTCCATTTGTTTGTTTTTCAGATATCGGTTGGTAACTTTTTTTCTATACATGCTAGCGACCTAAAACTTGATTTATCGCATTCAGCGCGTCAAATTACGCCGGAAACGGTCGTCTTTGTTCTGATATTGCTCAAACCACGGAGTCGAATTCCGTTTGTTTGTTCCGTGAATATCGGTGAGTAACTTTTTTTCTAACATGCTAGCGACCTAAAACTTGTTTTATCGCAGTCAGCGCGTCAAATTACGCCGGAAACGGCCGTCTTTGTTCTGATATTGCTCGAAACACGGAGTCGAAGTCCGTTTGTTTGTTTTTCAGATATCGGTTGGTAACTTTTTTTCTATACATGCTAGCGACCTAAAACTTGTTTTATCGCATTCAGCGCGTCAAATTACGCCGAAGACGGCCGTCTTTGTTTTGATATTGCTCAAAACACGACGTCGAATTCCGTTCGTTTGTTTCGTGGATATCGGTGAGTAACTTTTTTTCTATACACGCTAGCGACCTAAAACTTGTTTTATCGCATTCAGCGCGTCAAATTACGCCGGAAACGGCCGTCTTTGTTTTGATATTGCTCGAAACACGGAGTCGAAGTCCGTTTGTTTGTTTTTCAGATATCGGTTGGTAACTTTTTTTCTATACATGCTAGCGACCTAAAACTTGTTTTATCGCATTCAGCGCGTCAAATTACGCCGGAAACGGCCGTCTTTGTTTTGATATTGCTCGAAACACGGAGTCGAAGTCCGTTTGTTTGTTTTTCAGATATCGGTTGGTAACTTTTTTTCTATACATGCTAGCGACCTAAAACTTGTTATATCGCATTCAGCGCGTCAAATTACGCCGGAAACGGCCGTCTTTGTTCTGATATTGCTCGAAACACGGAGTCGAAGTCCGTTTGTTTGTTTTTCAGATATCGGTTGGTAACTTTTTTTCTCTACATGCCAGCGACCTGAAACTTGTTTTATCGCATTCAGCGCGTCAAATTACGCCGAAAACGGCCGTCTTTGTTTTGATATTGCTTAAAACACGACGTCGAATTCCGTTCGTTTGTTTCGTGGATATCGGTGAGTAACTTTTTTTCTATACATGCTAGCGACCTAAAACTTGTTTCATCGCATTCAGCGCGTCAAATTACGCCGGAAACGGCCGTCTTTGTTTTGATATTGCTCGAAACACGGAGTCGAAGTCCATTTGTTTGTTTTTCAGATATCGGTTGGTAACTTTTTTTCTATACATGCTAGCGACCTAAAACTTGATTTATCGCATTCAGCGCGTCAAATTACGCCGGAAACGGTCGTCTTTGTTCTGATATTGCTCAAACCACGGAGTCGAATTCCGTTTGTTTGTTCCGTGAATATCGGTGAGTAACTTTTTTTCTAACATGCTAGCGACCTAAAACTTGTTTTATCGCAGTCAGCGCGTCAAATTACGCCGGAAACGGCCGTCTTTGTTCTGATATTGCTCGAAACACGGAGTCGAAGTCCGTTTGTTTGTTTTTCAGATATCGGTTGGTAACTTTTTTTCTATACATGCTAGCGACCTAAAACTTGTTTTATCGCATTCAGCGCGTCAAATTACGCCGAAGACGGCCGTCTTTGTTTTGATATTGCTCAAAACACGACGTCGAATTCCGTTCGTTTGTTTCGTGGATATCGGTGAGTAACTTTTTTTCTATACACGCTAGCGACCTAAAACTTGTTTTATCGCATTCAGCGCGTCAAATTACGCCGGAAACGGCCGTCTTTGTTTTGATATTGCTCGAAACACGGAGTCGAAGTCCGTTTGTTTGTTTTTCAGATATCGGTTGGTAACTTTTTTTCTATACATGCTAGCGACCTAAAACTTGTTTTATCGCATTCAGCGCGTCAAATTACGCCGGAAACGGCCGTCTTTGTTTTGATATTGCTCGAAACACGGAGTCGAAGTCCGTTTGTTTGTTTTTCAGATATCGGTTGGTAACTTTTTTTCTATACATGCTAGCGACCTAAAACTTGTTATATCGCATTCAGCGCGTCAAATTACGCCGGAAACGGCCGTCTTTGTTCTGATATTGCTCGAAACACGGAGTCGAAGTCCGTTTGTTTGTTTTTCAGATATCGGTTGGTAACTTTTTTTCTCTACATGCCAGCGACCTGAAACTTGTTTTATCGCATTCAGCGCGTCAAATTACGCCGGAAACGGTCGTCTTTGTTCTGATATTGCTCAAAACACGGAGTCGAATTCCGTTTGTTTGTTTCGTAAATATCGGTAAGTAACTTTTTTTCTATACATGCTAGCGACCTAAAACTAGTTTTATCGCATTCAGCGCGTCAAATTACGCCGGAAACGGTCGTCTTTGTTTTGATATTGCTCGAAACACGGAGTCGAAGTCCGTTTGTTTGTTTTTCAGATATCGGTTAGTAACTTTTTTTCTATACATGCCAGCGACCTAAAACTTGTTTTATCGCATTCAGCGCGTCAAATTACGCCGGAAACGGCCGTCTTTGTTTTGATATTGCTCGAAACACGGAGTCGAAGTCCGTTTGTTTGTTTCGTGGATATCGGTGAGTAACTTTTTTTCTATACATGCTAGCGACCTAAAACTTGTTTTATCGCATTCAGCGCGTCAAATTACGCCGAGAACGGCCGTCTTTGTTTTGATATTGCTTCAAACACGACGTCGAATTCCGTTCGTTTGTTTCGTGGATATCGGTGAGTAACTTTTTTTCTATACATGCTAGCGACCTAAAACTTGTTTCATCGCATTCAGCGCGTCAAATTACGCCGGAAACGGCCGTCTTTGTTTTGATATTGCTCGAAACACGGAGTCGAAGTCCATTTGTTTGTTTTTCAGATATCGGTTGGTAACTTTTTTTCTATACATGCTAGCGACCTAAAACTTGATTTATCGCATTCAGCGCGTCAAATTACGCCGGAAACGGTCGTCTTTGTTCTGATATTGCTCAAACCACGGAGTCGAATTCCGTTTGTTTGTTCCGTGAATATCGGTGAGTAACTTTTTTTCTAACATGCTAGCGACCTAAAACTTGTTTTATCGCAGTCAGCGCGTCAAATTACGCCGGAAACGGCCGTCTTTGTTTTGATATTGCTCGAAACACGGAGTCGAAGTCCATTTGTTTGTTTTTCAGATATCGGTTGGTAACTTTTTTTCTATACATGCTAGCGACCTAAAACTTGTTTTATCGCATTCAGCGCGTCAAATTACGCCGGAAACGGCCGTCTTTGTTCTGATATTGCTCAAAACACGGAGTCGAAGTCCGTTTGTTTGTTTTTCAGATATCGGTTGGTAACTTTTTTTCTATACATGCTAGCGACCTAAAACTTGTTTCACCGCATTCAGCGCGTCAAATTACGCCGGAATCGGTCGTCTTTGTTCTGATATTGCTTAAAACACGGAGTCGAATTCCGTTTGTTTGTTTCGTGGATATCGGTGAGTAACTTTTTTTCTATACATGCTAGCGACCTAAAACTTGTTTTATCGCATTCAGCGCGTCAAATTACGCCGAAAACGGCCGTCTTTGTTTTGATATTGCTCAAAACACGACGTCGAATTCCGTTCGTTTGTTTCGTGGATATCGGTGAGTAACTTTTTTTCTATACATGCTAGCGACCTCAAACTTGTTTGATCGCATTCAGCGCGTCAAATTACGCCGGAAACGGCCGTCTTTGTTTTGATATTGCTCGAAACACGGAGTCGAAGTCCATTTGTTTGTTTTTCAGATATCGGTTGGTAACTTTTTTTCTATACATGCTAGCGACCTAAAACTTGTTTTATCGCATTCAGCGCGTCAAATTACGCCGGAAACGGTCGTCTTTGTTCTGATATTGCTCAAAACACGGAGTCGAATTCCGTTTGTTTGTTCCGTGAATATCGGTGAGTAACTTTTTTTCTATACATGCTAGCGACCTAAAACTTGTTTTATCGCATTCAGCGCGTCAAATTACGCCGGAAACGGCCGTCTTTGTTTTGATATTGCTCGGAACACGGAGTCGAAGTCCGTTTGTTTGTTTTTCAGATATCGGTTGGTAACTTTTTTTCTATACATGCTAGCGACCTAAAACTTGTTTTATCGCATTCAGCGCGTCAAATTACGCCGGAAACGGCCGTCTTTGTTTTGATATTGCTCGAAACACGGAGTCGAAGTCCGTTTGTTTGTTTCGTGGATATCGGTGAGTAACTTTTTTTCTATACATGCTAGCGACCTAAAACTTGTTTTATCGCATTCAGCGCGTCAAATTACGCCGAAAACGGCCGTCTTTGTTTTGATATTGCTTAAAACACGACGTCGAATTCCGTTCGTTTGTTTCGTGGATATCGGTGAGTAACTTTTTTTCTATACATGCTAGCGACCTAAAACTTGTTTCATCGCATTCAGCGCGTCAAATTACGCCGGAAACAGCCGTCTTTGTTTTGATATTGCTCGAAACACGGAGTCGAAGTCCATTTGTTTGTTTTTCAGATATCGGTTGGTAACTTTTTTTCTATACATGCTAGCGACCTAAAACTTGATTTATCGCATTCAGCGCGTCAAATTACGCCGGAAACGGTCGTCTTTGTTCTGATATTGCTCAAACCACGGAGTCGAATTCCGTTTGTTTGTTCCGTGAATATCGGTGAGTAACTTTTTTTCTAACATGCTAGCGACCTAAAACTTGTTTTATCGCAGTCAGCGCGTCAAATTACGCCGGAAACGGCCGTCTTTGTTCTGATATTGCTCGAAACACGGAGTCGAAGTCCGTTTGTTTGTTTTTCAGATATCGGTTGGTAACTTTTTTTCTATACATGCTAGCGACCTAAAACTTGTTTTATCGCATTCAGCGCGTCAAATTACGCCGAAGACGGCCGTCTTTGTTTTGATATTGCTCAAAACACGACGTCGAATTCCGTTCGTTTGTTTCGTGGATATCGGTGAGTAACTTTTTTTCTATACACGCTAGCGACCTAAAACTTGTTTTATCGCATTCAGCGCGTCAAATTACGCCGGAAACGGCCGTCTTTGTTTTGATATTGCTCGAAACACGGAGTCGAAGTCCGTTTGTTTGTTTTTCAGATATCGGTTGGTAACTTTTTTTCTATACATGCTAGCGACCTAAAACTTGTTTTATCGCATTTAGCGCGTCAAATTACGCCGGAAACGGCCGTCTTTGTTTTGATATTGCTCGAAACACGGAGTCGAAGTCCGTTTGTTTGTTTTTCAGATATCGGTTGGTAACTTTTTTTCTATACATGCTAGCGACCTAAAACTTGTTATATCGCATTCAGCGCGTCAAATTACGCCGGAAACGGCCGTCTTTGTTCTGATATTGCTCGAAACACGGAGTCGAAGTCCGTTTGTTTGTTTTTCAGATATCGGTTGGTAACTTTTTTTCTCTACATGCCAGCGACCTAAAACTTGTTTTATCGCATTCAGCGCGTCAAATTACGCCGGAAACGGTCGTCTTTGTTCTGATATTGCTCAAAACACGGAGTCGAATTCCGTTTGTTTGTTTCGTAAATATCGGTGAGTAACTTTTTTTCTATACATGCTAGCGACCTAAAACTTGTTTTATCGCATTCAGCGCGTCAAATTACGCCGGAAACGGTCGTCTTTGTTTTGATATTGCTCGAAACACGGAGTCGAAGTCCGTTTGTTTGTTTTTCAGATATCGGTTGGTAACTTTTTTTCTATACATGCCAGCGACCTAAAACTTGTTTTATCGCATTCAGCGCGTCAAATTACGCCGGAAACGGCCGTCTTTGTTTTGATATTGCTCGAAACACGGAGTCGAAGTCCGTTTGTTTGTTTCGTGGATATCGGTGAGTAACTTTTTTTCTATACATGCTAGCGACCTAAAACTTGTTTTATCGCATTCAGCGCGTCAAATTACGCCGAAAACGGCCGTCTTTGTTTTGATATTGCTTAAAACACGACGTCGAATTCCGTTCGTTTGTTTCGTGGATATCGGTGAGTAACTTTTTTTCTATACATGCTAGCGACCTAAAACTTGTTTCATCGCATTCAGCGCGTCAAATTACGCCGGAAACGGCCGTCTTTGTTTTGATATTGCTCGAAACACGGAGTCGAAGTCCATTTGTTTGTTTTTCAGATATCGGTTGGTAACTTTTTTTCTATACATGCTAGCGACCTAAAACTTGATTTATCGCATTCAGCGCGTCAAATTACGCCGGAAACGGTCGTCTTTGTTCTGATATTGCTCAAACCACGGAGTCGAATTCCGTTTGTTTGTTCCGTGAATATCGGTGAGTAACTTTTTTTCTAACATGCTAGCGACCTAAAACTTGTTTTATCGCAGTCAGCGCGTCAAATTACGCCGGAAACGGCCGTCTTTGTTTTGATATTGCTCGAAACACGGAGTCGAAGTCCATTTGTTTGTTTTTCAGATATCGGTTGGTAACTTTTTTTCTATACATGCTAGCGACCTAAAACTTGTTTTATCGCATTCAGCGCGTCAAATTACGCCGGAAACGGCCGTCTTTGTTCTGATATTGCTCAAAACACGGAGTCAAAGTCCGTTTGTTTGTTTTTCAGATATCGGTTGGTAACTTTTTTTCTATACATGCTAGCGACCTAAAACTTGTTTCACCGCATTCAGCGCGTCAAATTACGCCGGAATCGGTCGTCTTTGTTCTGATATTGCTTAAAACACGGAGTCGAATTCCGTTTGTTTGTTTCGTGGATATCGGTGAGTAACTTTTTTTCTATACATGCTAGCGACCTAAAACTTGTTTTATCGCATTCAGCGCGTCAAATTACGCCGAAAACGGCCGTCTTTGTTTTGATATTGCTCAAAACACGATGTCGAATTCCGTTCGTTTGTTTCGTGGATATCGGTGAGTAACTTTTTTTCTATACATGCTCGCGACCTCAAACTTGTTTGATCGCATTCAGCGCGTCAAATTACGCCGGAAACGGCCGTCTTTGTTTTGATATTGCTCGAAACACGGAGTCGAAGTCCATTTGTTTGTTTTTCAGATATCGGTTGGTAACTTTTTTTCTATACATGCTAGCGACCTAAAACTTGTTTTATCGCATTCAGCGCGTCAAATTACGCCGGAAACGGTCGTCTTTGTTCTGATATTGCTAAAAACACGGAGTCGAATTCCGTTCGTTTGTTCCGTGAATATCGGTGAGTAACTTTTTTTCTATACATGCTAGCGACCTAAAACTTGTTTTATCGCATTCAGCGCGTCAAATTACGCCGGAAACGGTCGTCTTTGTTTTGATATTGCTCGAAACACGGAGTCGAAGTCCGTTTGTTTGTTTTTCAGATATCGGTTGGTAACTTTTTTTCTATACATGCCAGCGACCTAAAACTTGTTTTATCGCATTCAGCGCGTCAAATTACGCCGGAAACGGCCGTCTTTGTTTTGATATTGCTCGAAACACGGAGTCGAAGTCCGTTTGTTTGTTTCGTGGATATCGGTGAGTAACTTTTTTTCTATACATGCTAGCGACCTAAAACTTGTTTTATCGCATTCAGCGCGTCAAATTACGCCGAAAACGGCCGTCTTTGTTTTGATATTGCTTAAAACACGACGTCGAATTCCGTTCGTTTGTTTCGTGGATATCGGTGAGTAACTTTTTTTCTATACATGCTAGCGACCTAAAACTTGTTTCATCGCATTCAGCGCGTCAAATTACGCCGGAAACGGCCGTCTTTGTTTTGATATTGCTCGAAACACGGAGTCGAAGTCCATTTGTTTGTTTTTCAGATATCGGTTGGTAACTTTTTTTCTATACATGCTAGCGACCTAAAACTTGATTTATCGCATTCAGCGCGTCAAATTACGCCGGAAACGGTCGTCTTTGTTCTGATATTGCTCAAACCACGGAGTCGAATTCCGTTTGTTTGTTCCGTGAATATCGGTGAGTAACTTTTTTTCTAACATGCTAGCGACCTAAAACTTGTTTTATCGCAGTCAGCGCGTCAAATTACGCCGGAAACGGCCGTCTTTGTTTTGATATTGCTCAAAACACGGAGTCGAAGTCCGTTTGTTTGTTTTTCAGATATCGGTTGGTAACTTTTTTTCTATACATGCTAGCGACCTAAAACTTGTTTCACCGCATTCAGCGCGTCAAATTACGCCGGAATCGGTCGTCTTTGTTCTGATATTGCTTAAAACACGGAGTCGAATTCCGTTTGTTTGTTTCGTGGATATCGGTGAGTAACTTTTTTTCTATACATGCTAGCGACCTAAAACTTGTTTTATCGCATTCAGCGCGTCAAATTACGCCGAAAACGGCCGTCTTTGTTTTGATATTGCTCAAAACACGACGTCGAATTCCGTTCGTTTGTTTCGTGGATATCGGTGAGTAACTTTTTTTCTATACATGCTAGCGACCTAAAACTTGTTTGATCGCATTCAGCGCGTCAAATTACGCCGGAAACGGCCGTCTTTGTTTTGATATTGCTCGAAACACGGAGTCGAAGTCCATTTGTTTGTTTTTCAGATATCGGTTGGTAACTTTTTTTCTATACATGCTAGCGACCTAAAACTTGTTTTATCGCATTCAGCGCGTCAAATTACGCCGGAAACGGTCGTCTTTGTTCTGATATTGCTAAAAACACGGAGTCGAATTCCGTTCGTTTGTTCCGTGAATATCGGTGAGTAACTTTTTTTCTGTACATGCTAGCGACCTAAAACTTGTTTTATCGCATTCAGCGCGTTAAATTACGCCGGAATCGGTCGTCTTTGTTCTGATATTGCTCAAAACACGGAGTCGAATTCCGTTTGTTTGTTTCGTGGATATCGGTGTGTAACTTTTTTTCCATACATGCTAGCGACCTAAAACTTGTTTTATCGCATTCAGCGCGTCAAATTACGCCGGAACCGGCCGTCTTTGTTTTGATATTGCTCGAAACACGGAGTCGAAGTCCGTTTGTTTGTTTTTCAGATATCGGTTGGTAACTTTTTTTCTATACATGCTAGCGACCTAAAACTTGTTTTATCGCATTCAGCGCGTCACATTACGCCGGAAACGGCCGTCTTTGTTTTGATATTGCTCGAAACACGGAGTCGAAGTCCGTTTGTTTGTTTTTCAGATATCGGTTGGTAACTTTTTTTCTATACATGCCAGCAACCTAAAACTTGTTTTATCGCATTCAGCGCGTCAAATTACGCCGGAAACGGTCGTCTTTGTTCTGATATTGCTCAAAACACGGAGTCGAATTCCGTTTGTTTGTTTCGTAAATATCGGTGAGTAACTTTTTTTCTATACATGCTAACGACCTAAAACTTGTTTTATCGCATTCAGCGCGTCAAATTACGCCGGAAACGGTCGTCTTTGTTCTGATATTGCTCAAAACACGGAGTCGAATTCCGTTTGTTTGTTTCGTGAATATCGGTGAGTAACTTTTTTTCTATACATGCTAGCGACCTAAAACTTGTTTTATCGCATTCAGCGCGTCAAATTACGCCGGAAACGGTCGTCTTTGTTCTGATATTGCTCAAAACACGGAGTCGAATTCCGTTTGTTTGTTTCGTGAATATCGGTGAGTAACTTTTTTTCTATACATGCTAGCGACCTAAAACTTGTTTTATCGCATTCAGCGCGTCAAATTACGCCGGAAACGGTCGTCTTTGTTCTGATATTGCTCAAAACACGGAGTCGAATTCCGTTTGTTTGTTTCGCGAATATCGGTTAGTAACTTTTTTTCTATACATGCTAGCGACCTAAAACTTGTTTTATCGCATTCAGCGCGTCAAATTACGCCGGAAACGGCCGTCTTTGTTCTGATATTGCTCAAAACACGGAGTCGAAGTCCGTTTGTTTGTTTTTCAGATATCGGTTGGTAACTTTTTTTCTATACATGCTAGCGACCTAAAACTTGTTTTACCGCATTCAGCGCGTCAAATTACGCCGGAATCGGTCGTCTTTGTTCTGATATCGCTCAAAACACGGAGTCGAATTCCGTTTGTTTGTTTCGTGGATATCGGTGAGTAACTTTTTTTCTATACATGCTAGCGACCTAAAACTTGTTTTATCGCATTCAGCGCGTCAAATTACGCCGAAAACGGCCGTCTTTGTTTTGATATTGCTTAAAACACGACGTCGAATTCCGTTCGTTTGTTTCGTGGATATCGGTGAGTAACTTTTTTTCTATACATGCTAGCGACCTAAAACTTGTTTCATCGCATTCAGCGCGTCAAATTACGCCGGAAACGGCCGTCTTTGTTTTGATATTGCTCGAAACACGGAGTCGAAGTCCATTTGTTTGTTTTTCAGATATCGGTTGGTAACTTTTTTTCTATACATGCTAGCGACCTAAAACTTGATTTATCGCATTCAGCGCGTCAAATTACGCCGGAAACGGTCGTCTTTGTTCTGATATTGCTCAAACCACGGAGTCGAATTCCGTTTGTTTGTTCCGTGAATATCGGTGAGTAACTTCTTTTCTAACATGCTAGCGACCTAAAACTTGTTTTATCGCAGTCAGCGCGTCAAATTACGCCGGAAACGGCCGTCTTTGTTCTGATATTGCTCGAAACACGGAGTCGAAGTCCGTTTGTTTGTTTTTCAGATATCGGTTGGTAACTTTTTTTCTATACATGCTAGCGACCTAAAACTTGTTTTATCGCATTCAGCGCGTCAAATTACGCCGAAGACGGCCGTCTTTGTTTTGATATTGCTCAAAACACGACGTCGAATTCCGTTCGTTTGTTTCGTGGATATCGGTGAGTAACTTTTTTTCTATACACGCTAGCGACCTAAAACTTGTTTTATCGCATTCAGCGCGTCAAATTACGCCGGAAACGGCCGTCTTTGTTTTGATATTGCTCGAAACACGGAGTCGAAGTCCGTTTGTTTGTTTTTCAGATATCGGTTGGTAACTTTTTTTCTATACATGCTAGCGACCTAAAACTTGTTTTATCGCATTCAGCGCGTCAAATTACGCCGGAAACGGCCGTCTTTGTTTTGATATTGCTCGAAACACGGAGTCGAAGTCCGTTTCTTTGTTTTTCAGATATCGGTTGGTAACTTTTTTTCTATACATGCTAGCGACCTAAAACTTGTTATATCGCATTCAGCGCGTCAAATTACGCCGGAAACGGCCGTCTTTGTTCTGATATTGCTCGAAACACGGAGTCGAAGTCCGTTTGTTTGTTTTTCAGATATCGGTTGGTAACTTTTTTTCTCTACATGCCAGCGACCTGAAACTTGTTTTATCGCATTCAGCGCGTCAAATTACGCCGGAAACGGTCGTCTTTGTTCTGATATTGCTCAAAACACGGAGTCGAATTCCGTTTGTTTGTTTCGTAAATATCGGTGAGTAACTTTTTTTCTATACATGCTAGCGACCTAAAACTCGTTTTATCGCATTCAGCGCGTCAAATTACGCCGGAAACGGTCGTCTTTGTTTTGATATTGCTCGAAACACGGAGTCGAAGTCCGTTTGTTTGTTTTTCAGATATCGGTTGGTAACTTTTTTTCTATACATGCCAGCGACCTAAAACTTGTTTTATCGCATTCAGCGCGTCAAATTACGCCGGAAACGGTCGTCTTTGTTCTGATATTGCTCAAAACACGGAGTCGAATTTCGTTTGTTTGTTTCGTAAATATCGGTGAGTAACTTTTTTTCTATACATGCTAGCGACCTAAAACTTGTTTTATCGCATTCAGCGCGTCAAATTACGCCGGAAACGGTCGTCTTTGTTCTGATATTGCTCAAAACACAGAGTCGAATTCCGTTTGTGTGTTTCGTGAATATCGGTGAGTAACTTTTTTTCTATACATGCTAGCGACCTAAAACTTGTTTTATCGCATTCAGCGCGTCAAATTACGCCGGAAACGGTCGTCTTTGTTCTGATATTGCTCAAAACACGGAGTCGAATTCCGTTTGTTTGTTCCGTGAATATCGGTGAGTAACTTTTTTTCTATACATGCTAGCGACCTAAAACTTGTTTTATCGCATTCAGCGCGTCAAATTACGCCGGAAACGGCCGTCTTTGTTTTGATATTGCTCGGAACACGGAGTCGAAGTCCGTTTGTTTGTTTTTCAGATATCGGTTGGTAACTTTTTTTCTATACATGCTAGCGACCTAAAACTTGTTTTATCGCATTCAGCGCGTCAAATTACGCCGGAAACGGCCGTCTTTGTTTTGATATTTCTCGAAACACGGAGTCGAAGTCCGTTTGTTTGTTTCGTGGATATCGGTGAGTAACTTTTTTTCTATACATGCTAGCGACCTAAAACTTGTTTTATCGCATTCAGCGCGTCAAATTACGCCGAAAACGGCCGTCTTTGTTCTGATATTGATCGAAACACGGAGTCGAAGTCCGTTTGTTTGTTTTTCAGATATCGGTTGGTAACTTTTTTTCTATACATGCTAGCGACCTAAAACTTGATTTATCGCATTCAGCGCGTCAAATTACGCCGGAAACGGTCGTCTTTGTTCTGATATTGCTCAAAACACGGAGTCGAATTCCGTTTGTTTGTTTCGTAAATATCGGTGAGTAACTTTTTTTCTATACATGCTAGCGACCTAAAACTTGTTTTATCGCATTCAGCGCGTCAAATTACGCCGGAAACGGTCGTCTTTGTTCTGATATTGCTCAAAACACGGAGTCGAATTCCGTTCGTTTGTTCCGTGAATATCGGTGAGTAACTTTTTTTCTGTACATGCTAGCGACCTAAAACTTGTTTTATCGCATTCAGCGCGTCAAATTACGCCGGAAACGGCCGTCTTTGTTTTGATATTGCTCGAAACACGGAGTCGAAGTCCGTTTGTTTGTTTTTCAGATACCGGTTGGTAACTTTTTTTCTATACATGCCAGCAACCTAAAACTTGTTTTATCGCATTCAGCGCGTCAAATTACGCCGGAAACGGTCGTCTTTGTTCTGATATTGCTCAAAACACGGAGTCGAATTCCGTTAGTTTGTTTCGTAAATATCGGTGAGTAACTTTTTTTCTATACATGCTAGCGACCTAAAACTTGTTTTATCGCATTCAGCCCGTCAAATTACGCCGGAAACGGTCGTCTTTGTTCTGATATTGCTTAAAACACGGAGTCGAATTCCGTTTGTTTGTTTCGTAAATATCGGTGAGTAACTTTTTTTCTATACATGCTAGCGACCTAAAACTTGTTTTATCGCTTTCAGCGCGTCAAATTACGCCGGAAACGGCCGTCTTTGTTTTGATATTGCTCGAAACACGGAGTCGAAGTCCGTTTGTTTGTTTTTCAGATATCGGTTGGTAACTTTTTTTCTATACATGCTAGCGACCTAAGACTTGTTTTATCGCATTCAGCGCGTCAAATTACGCCGGAAACGGCCGTCTTTGTTTTGATATTGCTCGAAACACGGAGTCGAAGTCCGTTTGTTTGTTTTTCAGATATCGGTTGGTAACTTTTTTTCTATACATGCCAGCAACCTAAAACTTGTTTTATCGCATTCAGCGCGTCAAATTACGCCGGAAACGGTCGTCTTTGTTCTGATATTGCTCAAAACACGGAGTCGAATTCCGTTAGTTTGTTTCGTAAATATCGGTGAGTAACTTTTTTTCTATACATGCTAGCGACCTAAAACTTGTTTTATCGCATTCAGCCCGTCAAATTACGCCGGTAACGGTCGTCTTTGTTCTGATATTGCTTAAAACACGGAGTCGAATTCCGTTTGTTTGTTTCGTAAATATCGGTAAGTAACTTTTTTTCTATACATGCTAGCGACCTAAAACTTGTTTGATCGCATTCAGCGCGTCAAATTACGCCGGAAACGGCCGTCTTTGTTTTGATATTGCTCGAAACACGGAGTCGAAGTCCATTTGTTTGTTTTTCAGATATCGGTTGGTAACTTTTTTTCTATACATGCTAGCGACCTAAAACTTGTTTTATCGCATTCAGCGCGTCAAATTACGCCGGAAACGGCCGTCTTTGTTCTGATATTGCTCAAAACACGGAGTCGAAGTCCGTTTGTTTGTTTTTCAGATATCGGTTGGTAACTTTTTTTCTATACATGCTAGCGACCTAAAACTTGTTTCACCGCATTCAGCGCGTCAAATTACGCCGGAATCGGTCGTCTTTGTTCTGATATTGCTTAAAACACGGAGTCGAATTCCGTTTGTTTGTTTCGTGGATATCGGTGAGTAACTTTTTTTCTATACATGCTAGCGACCTAAAACTTGTTTTATCGCATTCAGCGCGTCAAATTACGCCGAAAACGGCCGTCTTTGTTTTGATATTGCTCAAAACACGACGTCGAATTCCGTTCGTTTGTTTCGTGGATATCGGTGAGTAACTTTTTTTCTATACATGCTAGCGACCTAAAACTTGTTTGATCGCATTCAGCGCGTCAAATTACGCCAGAAACGGCCGTCTTTGTTTTGATATTGCTCGAAACACGGAGTCGAAGTCCATTTGTTTGTTTTTCAGATATCGGTTGGTAACTTTTTTTCTATACATGCTAGCGACCTAAAACTTGTTTTATCGCATTCAGCGCGTCAAATTACGCCGGAAACGGTCGTCTTTGTTCTGATATTGCTAAAAACACGGAGTCGAATTCCGTTCGTTTGTTCCGTGAATATCGGTGAGTAACTTTTTTTCTGTACATGCTAGCGACCTAAAACTTGTTTTATCGCATTCAGCGCGTTAAATTACGCCGGAATCGGTCGTCTTTGTTCTGATATTGCTCAAAACACGGAGTCGAATTCCGTTTGTTTGTTTCGTGGATATCGGTGTGTAACTTTTTTTCCATACATGCTAGCGACCTAAAACTTGTTTTATCGCATTCAGCGCGTCAAATTACGCCGGAACCGGCCGTCTTTGTTTTGATATTGCTCGAAACACGGAGTCGAAGTCCGTTTGTTTGTTTTTCAGATATCGGTTGGTAACTTTTTTTCTATACATGCTAGCGACCTAAAACTTGTTTTATCGCATTCAGCGCGTCACATTACGCCGGAAACGGCCGTCTTTGTTTTGATATTGCTCGAAACACGGAGTCGAAGTCCGTTTGTTTGTTTTTCAGATATCGGTTGGTAACTTTTTTTCTATACATGCCAGCAACCTAAAACTTGTTTTATCGCATTCAGCGCGTCAAATTACGCCGGAAACGGTCGTCTTTGTTCTGATATTGCTCAAAACACGGAGTCGAATTCCGTTTGTTTGTTTCGTAAATATCGGTGAGTAACTTTTTTTCTATACATGCTAACGACCTAAAACTTGTTTTATCGCATTCAGCGCGTCAAATTACGCCGGAAACGGTCGTCTTTGTTCTGATATTGCTCAAAACACGGAGTCGAATTCCGTTTGTTTGTTTCGTGAATATCGGTGAGTAACTTTTTTTCTATACATGCTAGCGACCTAAAACTTGTTTTATCGCATTCAGCGCGTCAAATTACGCCGGAAACGGTCGTCTTTGTTCTGATATTGCTCAAAACACGGAGTCGAATTCCGTTTGTTTGTTTCGCGAATATCGGTTAGTAACTTTTTTTCTATACATGCTAGCGACCTAAAACTTGTTTTATCGCATTCAGCGCGTCAAATTACGCCGGAAACGGCCGTCTTTGTTCTGATATTGCTCAAAACACGGAGTCGAAGTCCGTTTGTTTGTTTTTCAGATATCGGTTGGTAACTTTTTTTCTATACATGCTAGCGACCTAAAACTTGTTTTACCGCATTCAGCGCGTCAAATTACGCCGGAATCGGTCGTCTTTGTTCTGATATTGCTCAAAACACGGAGTCGAATTCCGTTTGTTTGTTTCGTGGATATCGGTGAGTAACTTTTTTTCTATACATGCTAGCGACCTAAAACTTGTTTTATCGCATTCAGCGCGTCAAATTACGCCGAAAACGGCCGTCTTTGTTTTGATATTGCTTAAAACACGACGTCGAATTCCGTTCGTTTGTTTCGTGGATATCGGTGAGTAACTTTTTTTCTATACATGCTAGCGACCTAAAACTTGTTTCATCGCATTCAGCGCGTCAAATTACGCCGGAAACGGCCGTCTTTGTTTTGATATTGCTCGAAACACGGAGTCGAAGTCCATTTGTTTGTTTTTCAGATATCGGTTGGTAACTTTTTTTCTATACATGCTAGCGACCTAAAACTTGATTTATCGCATTCAGCGCGTCAAATTACGCCGGAAACGGTCGTCTTTGTTCTGATATTGCTCAAACCACGGAGTCGAATTCCGTTTGTTTGTTCCGTGAATATCGGTGAGTAACTTTTTTTCTAACATGCTAGCGACCTAAAACTTGTTTTATCGCAGTCAGCGCGTCAAATTACGCCGGAAACGGCCGTCTTTGTTCTGATATTGCTCGAAACACGGAGTCGAAGTCCGTTTGTTTGTTTTTCAGATATCGGTTGGTAACTTTTTTTCTATACATGCTAGCGACCTAAAACTTGTTTTATCGCATTCAGCGCGTCAAATTACGCCGAAGACGGCCGTCTTTGTTTTGATATTGCTCAAAACACGACGTCGAATTCCGTTCGTTTGTTTCGTGGATATCGGTGAGTAACTTTTTTTCTATACACGCTAGCGACCTAAAACTTGTTTTATCGCATTCAGCGCGTCAAATTACGCCGGAAACGGCCGTCTTTGTTTTGATATTGCTCGAAACACGGAGTCGAAGTCCGTTTGTTTGTTTTTCAGATATCGGTTGGTAACTTTTTTTCTATACATGCTAGCGACCTGAAACTTGTTTTATCGCATTCAGCGCGTCAAATTACGCCGGAAACGGCCGTCTTTGTTTTGATATTGCTCGAAACACGGAGTCGAAGTCCGTTTCTTTGTTTTTCAGATATCGGTTGGTAACTTTTTTTCTATACATGCTAGCGACCTAAAACTTGTTATATCGCATTCAGCGCGTCAAATTACGCCGGAAACGGCCGTCTTTGTTCTGATATTGCTCGAAACACGGAGTCGAAGTCCGTTTGTTTGTTTTTCAGATATCGGTTGGTAACTTTTTTTCTCTACATGCCAGCGACCTAAAACTTGTTTTATCGCATTCAGCGCGTCAAATTACGCCGGAAACGGTCGTCTTTGTTCTGATATTGCTCAAAACACGGAGTCGAATTCCGTTTGTTTGTTTCGTAAATATCGGTGAGTAACTTTTTTTCTATACATGCTAGCGACCTAAAACTTGTTTTATCGCATTCAGCGCGTCAAATTACGCCGGAAACGGTCGTCTTTGTTTTGATATTGCTCGAAACACGGAGTCGATGTCCGTTTGTTTGTTTTTCAGATATCGGTTGGTAACTTTTTTTCTATACATGCCAGCGACCTAAAACTTGTTTTATCGCATTCAGCGCGTCAAATTACGCCGGAAACGGTCGTCTTTGTTCTGATATTGCTCAAAACAAGGAGTCGAATTCCGTTTGTTTGTTTCGTAAATATCGGTGAGTAACTTTTTTTCTATACATGCTAGCGACCTAAAACTTGTTTTATCGCATTCAGCGCGTCAAATTACGCCGGAAACGGTCGTCTTTGTTCTGATATTGCTCAAAACACAGAGTCGAATTCCGTTTGTGTGTTTCGTGAATATCGGTGAGTAACTTTTTTTCTATACATGCTAGCGACCTAAAACTTGTTTTATCGCATTCAGCGCGTCAAATTACGCCGGAAACGGTCGTCTTTGTTCTGATATTGCTCATAACACGGAGTCGAATTCCGTTTGTTTGTTCCGTGAATATCGGTGAGTAACTTTTTTTCTATACATGCTAGCGACCTAAAACTTGTTTTATCGCATTCAGCGCGTCAAATTACGCCGGAAACGGCCGTCTTTGTTTTGATATTGCTCGGAACACGGAGTCGAAGTCCGTTTGTTTGTTTTTCAGATATCGGTTGGTAACTTTTTTTCTATACATGCTAGCGACCTAAAACTTGTTTTATCGCATTCAGCGCGTCAAATTACGCCGGAAACGGCCGTCTTTGTTTTGATATTGCTCGAAACACGGAGTCGAAGTCCGTTTGTTTGTTTCGTGGATATCGGTGAGTAACTTTTTTTCTATACATGCTAGCGACCTAAAACTTGTTTTATCGCATTCAGCGCGTCAAATTACGCCGAAAACGGCCGTCTTTGTTTTGATATTGCTTAAAACACGACGTCGAATTCCGTTCGTTTGTTTCGTGGATATCGGTGAGTAACTTTTTTTCTATACATGCTAGCGACCTAAAACTTGTTTCATCGCATTCAGCGCGTCAAATTACGCCGGAAACGGCCGTCTTTGTTTTGATATTGCTCGAAACACGGAGTCGAAGTCCATTTGTTTGTTTTTCAGATATCGGTTGGTAACTTTTTTTCTATACATGCTAGCGACCTAAAACTTGATTTATCGCATTCAGCGCGTCAAATTACGCCGGAAACGGTCGTCTTTGTTCTGATATTGCTCAAACCACGGAGTCGAATTCCGTTTGTTTGTTCCGTGAATATCGGTGAGTAACTTTTTTTCTAACATGCTAGCGACCTAAAACTTGTTTTATCGCAGTCAGCGCGTCAAATTACGCCGGAAACGGCCGTCTTTGTTCTGATATTGCTCGAAACACGGAGTCGAAGTCCGTTTGTTTGTTTTTCAGATATCGGTTGGTAACTTTTTTTCTATACATGCTAGCGACCTAAAACTTGTTTTATCGCATTCAGCGCGTCAAATTACGCCGAAGACGGCCGTCTTTGTTTTGATATTGCTCAAAACACGACGTCGAATTCCGTTCGTTTGTTTCGTGGATATCGGTGAGTAACTTTTTTTCTATACACGCTAGCGACCTAAAACTTGTTTTATCGCATTCAGCGCGTCAAATTACGCCGGAAACGGCCGTCTTTGTTTTGATATTGCTCGAAACACGGAGTCGAAGTCCGTTTGTTTGTTTTTCAGATATCGGTTGGTAACTTTTTTTCTATACATGCTAGCGACCTAAAACTTGTTTTATCGCATTCAGCGCGTCAAATTACGCCGGAAACGGCCGTCTTTGTTTTGATATTGCTCGAAACACGGAGTCGAAGTCCGTTTGTTTGTTTTTCAGATATCGGTTGGTAACTTTTTTTCTATACATGCTAGCGACCTAAAACTTGTTATATCGCATTCAGCGCGTCAAATTACGCCGGAAACGGCCGTCTTTGTTCTGATATTGCTCGAAACACGGAGTCGAAGTCCGTTTGTTTGTTTTTCAGATATCGGTTGGTAACTTTTTTTCTCTACATGCCAGCGACCTGAAACTTGTTTTATCGCATTCAGCGCGTCAAATTACGCCGGAAACGGTCGTCTTTGTTCTGATATTGCTCAAAACACGGAGTCGAATTCCGTTTGTTTGTTTTGTAAATATCGGTGAGTAACTTTTTTTCTATACATGCTAGCGACCTAAAACTAGTTTTATCGCATTCAGCGCGTCAAATTACGCCGGAAACGGTCGTCTTTGTTTTGATATTGCTCGAAACACGGAGTCGAAGTCCGTTTGTTTGTTTTTCAGATATCGGTTAGTAACTTTTTTTCTATACATGCCAGCGACCTAAAACTTGTTTTATCGCATTCAGCGCGTCAAATTACGCCGGAAACGGCCGTCTTTGTTTTGATATTGCTCGAAACACGGAGTCGAAGTCCGTTTGTTTGTTTCGTGGATATCGGTGAGTAACTTTTTTTCTATACATGCTAGCGACCTAAAACTTGTTTTATCGCATTCAGCGCGTCAAATTACGCCGAAAACGGCCGTCTTTGTTTTGATATTGCTTCAAACACGACGTCGAATTCCGTTCGTTTGTTTCGTGGATATCGGTGAGTAACTTTTTTTCTATACATGCTAGCGACCTAAAACTTGTTTCATCGCATTCAGCGCGTCAAATTACGCCGGAAACGGCCGTCTTTGTTTTGATATTGCTCGAAACACGGAGTCGAAGTCCATTTGTTTGTTTTTCAGATATCGGTTGGTAACTTTTTTTCTATACATGCTAGCGACCTAAAACTTGTTTTATCGCATTCAGCGCGTCAAATTACGCCGAAGACGGCCGTCTTTGTTTTGATATTGCTCAAAACACGACGTCGAATTCCGTTCGTTTGTTTCGTGGATATCGGTGTGTTACTTTTTTTCCATACATGCTAGCGACCTAAAACTTGTTTTATCGCATTCAGCGCGTCAAATTACGCCGGAAACGGTCGTCTTTGTTCTGATATTGCTCAAAACACGGAGTCGAATTCCGTTCGTTTGTTTCGTGAATATCGGTGAGTAACTTTTTTTCTATACATGCTAGCGACCTAAAACTTGTTTTATCGCATTCAGCGCGTCAAATTACGCCGAAAACGGCCGTCTTTGTTTTGATATTGCTTAAAACACGACGTCGAATTCCGTTCGTTTGTTTCGTGGATATCGGTGAGTAACTTTTTTTCTATACATGCTAGCGACCTAAAACTTGTTTCATCGCATTCAGCGCGTCAAATTACGCCGGAAACGGCCGTCTTTGTTTTGATATTGCTCGAAACACGGAGTCGAAGTCCATTTGTTTGTTTTTCAGATATCGGTTGGTAACTTTTTTTCTATACATGCTAGCGACCTAAAACTTGATTTATCGCATTCAGCGCGTCAAATTACGCCGGAAACGGTCGTCTTTGTTCTGATATTGCTCAAACCACGGAGTCGAATTCCGTTTGTTTGTTCCGTGAATATCGGTGAGTAACTTTTTTTCTAACATGCTAGCGACCTAAAACTTGTTTTATCGCAGTCAGCGCGTCAAATTACGCCGGAAACGGCCGTCTTTGTTCTGATATTGCTCGAAACACGGAGTCGAAGTCCGTTTGTTTGTTTTTCAGATATCGGTTGGTAACTTTTTTTCTATACATGCTAGCGACCTAAAACTTGTTTTATCGCATTCAGCGCGTCAAATTACGCCGAAGACGGCCGTCTTTGTTTTGATATTGCTCAAAACACGACGTCGAATTCCGTTCGTTTGTTTCGTGGATATCGGTGAGTAACTTTTTTTCTATACACGCTAGCGACCTAAAACTTGTTTTATCGCATTCAGCGCGTCAAATTACGCCGGAAACGGCCGTCTTTGTTTTGATATTGCTCGAAACACGGAGTCGAAGTCCGTTTGTTTGTTTTTCAGATATCGGTTGGTAACTTTTTTTCTATACATGCTAGCGACCTAAAACTTGTTTTATCGCATTCAGCGCGTCAAATTACGCCGGAAACGGCCGTCTTTGTTTTGATATTGCTCGAAACACGGAGTCGAAGTCCGTTTGTTTGTTTTTCAGATATCGGTTGGTAACTTTTTTTCTATACATGCTAGCGACCTAAAACTTGTTATATCGCATTCAGCGCGTCAAATTACGCCGGAAACGGCCGTCTTTGTTCTGATATTGCTCGAAACACGGAGTCGAAGTCCGTTTGTTTGTTTTTCAGATATCGGTTGGTAACTTTTTTTCTCTACATGCCAGCGACCTGAAACTTGTTTTATCGCATTCAGCGCGTCAAATTACGCCGGAAACGGTCGTCTTTGTTCTGATATTGCTCAAAACACGGAGTCGAATTCCGTTTGTTTGTTTCGTAAATATCGGTGAGTAACTTTTTTTCTATACATGCTAGCGACCTAAAACTAGTTTTATCGCATTCAGCGCGTCAAATTACGCCGGAAACGGTCGTCTTTGTTTTGATATTGCTCGAAACACGGAGTCAAAGTCCGTTTGTTTGTTTTTCAGATATCGGTTAGTAACTTTTTTTCTATACATGCCAGCGACCTAAAACTTGTTTTATCGCATTCAGCGCGTCAAATTACGCCGGAAACGGCCGTCTTTGTTTTGATATTGCTCGAAACACGGAGTCGAAGTCCGTTTGTTTGTTTCGTGGATATCGGTGAGTAACTTTTTTTCTATACATGCTAGCGACCTAAAACTTGTTTTATCGCATTCAGCGCGTCAAATTACGCCGAAAACGGCCGTCTTTGTTTTGATATTGCTTCAAACACGACGTCGAATTCCGTTCGTTTGTTTCGTGGATATCGGTGAGTAACTTTTTTTCTATACATGCTAGCGACCTAAAACTTGTTTCATCGCATTCAGCGCGTCAAATTACGCCGGAAACGGCCGTCTTTGTTTTGATATTGCTCGAAACACGGAGTCGAAGTCCATTTGTTTGTTTTTCAGATATCGGTTGGTAACTTTTTTTCTATACATGCTAGCGACCTAAAACTTGATTTATCGCATTCAGCGCGTCAAATTACGCCGGAAACGGTCGTCTTTGTTCTGATATTGCTCAAACCACGGAGTCGAATTCCGTTTGTTTGTTCCGTGAATATCGGTGAGTAACTTTTTTTCTAACATGCTAGCGACCTAAAACTTGTTTTATCGCAGTCAGCGCGTCAAATTACGCCGGAAACGGCCGTCTTTGTTTTGATATTGCTCGAAACACGGAGTCGAAGTCCATTTGTTTGTTTTTCAGATATCGGTTGGTAACTTTTTTTCTATACATGCTAGCGACCTAAAACTTGTTTTATCGCATTCAGCGCGTCAAATTACGCCGGAAACGGCCGTCTTTGTTCTGATATTGCTCAAAACACGGAGTCGAAGTCCGTTTGTTTGTTTTTCAGATATCGGTTGGTAACTTTTTTTCTATACATGCTAGCGACCTAAAACTTGTTTCACCGCATTCAGCGCGTCAAATTACGCCGGAATCGGTCGTCTTTGTTCTGATATTGCTTAAAACACGGAGTCGAATTCCGTTTGTTTGTTTCGTGGATATCGGTGAGTAACTTTTTTTCTATACATGCTAGCGACCTAAAACTTGTTTTATCGCATTCAGCGCGTCAAATTACGCCGAAAACGGCCGTCTTTGTTTTGATATTGCTCAAAACACGACGTCGAATTCCGTTCGTTTGTTTCGTGGATATCGGTGAGTAACTTTTTTTCTATACATGCTAGCGACCTCAAACTTGTTTGATCGCATTCAGCGCGTCAAATTACGCCGGAAACGGCCGTCTTTGTTTTGATATTGCTCGAAACACGGAGTCGAAGTCCATTTGTTTGTTTTTCAGATATCGGTTGGTAACTTTTTTTCTATACATGCTAGCGACCTAAAACTTGTTTTATCGCATTCAGCGCGTCAAATTACGCCGGAAACGGTCGTCTTTGTTCTGATATTGCTCAAAACACGGAGTCGAATTCCGTTTGTTTGTTCCGTGAATATCGGTGAGTAACTTTTTTTCTATACATGCTAGCGACCTAAAACTTGTTTTATCGCATTCAGCGCGTCAAATTACGCCGGAAACGGCCGTCTTTGTTTTGATATTGCTCGGAACACGGAGTCGAAGTCCGTTTGTTTGTTTTTCAGATATCGGTTGGTAACTTTTTTTCTATACATGCTAGCGACCTAAAACTTGTTTTATCGCATTCAGCGCGTCAAATTACGCCGGAAACGGCCGTCTTTGTTTTGATATTGCTCGAAACACGGAGTCGAAGTCCGTTTGTTTGTTTCGTGGATATCGGTGAGTAACTTTTTTTCTATACATGCTAGCGACCTAAAACTTGTTTTATCGCATTCAGCGCGTCAAATTACGCCGAAAACGGCCGTCTTTGTTTTGATATTGCTTAAAACACGACGTCGAATTCCGTTCGTTTGTTTCGTGGATATCGGTGAGTAACTTTTTTTCTATACATGCTAGCGACCTAAAACTTGTTTCATCGCATTCAGCGCGTCAAATTACGCCGGAAACAGCCGTCTTTGTTTTGATATTGCTCGAAACACGGAGTCGAAGTCCATTTGTTTGTTTTTCAGATATCGGTTGGTAACTTTTTTTCTATACATGCTAGCGACCTAAAACTTGATTTATCGCATTCAGCGCGTCAAATTACGCCGGAAACGGTCGTCTTTGTTCTGATATTGCTCAAACCACGGAGTCGAATTCCGTTTGTTTGTTCCGTGAATATCGGTGAGTAACTTTTTTTCTAACATGCTAGCGACCTAAAACTTGTTTTATCGCAGTCAGCGCGTCAAATTACGCCGGAAACGGCCGTCTTTGTTCTGATATTGCTCGAAACACGGAGTCGAAGTCCGTTTGTTTGTTTTTCAGATATCGGTTGGTAACTTTTTTTCTATACATGCTAGCGACCTAAAACTTGTTTTATCGCATTCAGCGCGTCAAATTACGCCGAAGACGGCCGTCTTTGTTTTGATATTGCTCAAAACACGACGTCGAATTCCGTTCGTTTGTTTCGTGGATATCGGTGAGTAACTTTTTTTCTATACACGCTAGCGACCTAAAACTTGTTTTATCGCATTCAGCGCGTCAAATTACGCCGGAAACGGCCGTCTTTGTTTTGATATTGCTCGAAACACGGAGTCGAAGTCCGTTTGTTTGTTTTTCAGATATCGGTTGGTAACTTTTTTTCTATACATGCTAGCGACCTAAAACTTGTTTTATCGCATTCAGCGCGTCAAATTACGCCGGAAACGGCCGTCTTTGTTTTGATATTGCTCGAAACACGGAGTCGAAGTCCGTTTGTTTGTTTTTCAGATATCGGTTGGTAACTTTTTTTCTATACATGCTAGCGACCTAAAACTTGTTATATCGCATTCAGCGCGTCAAATTACGCCGGAAACGGCCGTCTTTGTTCTGATATTGCTCGAAACACGGAGTCGAAGTCCGTTTGTTTGTTTTTCAGATATCGGTTGGTAACTTTTTTTCTCTACATGCCAGCGACCTAAAACTTGTTTTATCGCATTCAGCGCGTCAAATTACGCCGGAAACGGTCGTCTTTGTTCTGATATTGCTCAAAACACGGAGTCGAATTCCGTTTGTTTGTTTCGTAAATATCGGTGAGTAACTTTTTTTCTATACATGCTAGCGACCTAAAACTTGTTTTATCGCATTCAGCGCGTCAAATTACGCCGGAAACGGTCGTCTTTGTTTTGATATTGCTCGAAACACGGAGTCGAAGTCCGTTTGTTTGTTTCGTGGATATCGGTGAGTAACTTTTTTTCTATACATGCTAGCGACCTAAAACTTGTTTTATCGCATTCAGCGCGTCAAATTACGCCGAAAACGGCCGTCTTTGTTTTGATATTGCTTAAAACACGACGTCGAATTCCGTTCGTTTGTTTCGTGGATATCGGTGAGTAACTTTTTTTCTATACATGCTAGCGACCTAAAACTTGTTTCATCGCATTCAGCGCGTCAAATTACGCCGGAAACGGCCGTCTTTGTTTTGATATTGCTCGAAACACGGAGTCGAAGTCCATTTGTTTGTTTTTCAGATATCGGTTGGTAACTTTTTTTCTATACATGCTAGCGACCTAAAACTTGATTTATCGCATTCAGCGCGTCAAATTACGCCGGAAACGGTCGTCTTTGTTCTGATATTGCTCAAACCACGGAGTCGAATTCCGTTTGTTTGTTCCGTGAATATCGGTGAGTAACTTTTTTTCTAACATGCTAGCGACCTAAAACTTGTTTTATCGCAGTCAGCGCGTCAAATTACGCCGGAAACGGCCGTCTTTGTTTTGATATTGCTCGAAACACGGAGTCGAAGTCCATTTGTTTGTTTTTCAGATATCGGTCGGTAACTTTTTTTCTATACATGCTAGCGACCTAAAACTTGTTTTATCGCATTCAGCGCGTCAAATTACGCCGGAAACGGCCGTCTTTGTTCTGATATTGCTCAAAACACGGAGTCAAAGTCCGTTTGTTTGTTTTTCAGATATCGGTTGGTAACTTTTTTTCTATACATGCTAGCGACCTAAAACTTGTTTCACCGCATTCAGCGCGTCAAATTACGCCGGAATCGGTCGTCTTTGTTCTGATATTGCTTAAAACACGGAGTCGAATTCCGTTTGTTTGTTTCGTGGATATCGGTGAGTAACTTTTTTTCTATACATGCTAGCGACCTAAAACTTGTTTTATCGCATTCAGCGCGTCAAATTACGCCGAAAACGGCCGTCTTTGTTTTGATATTGCTCAAAACACGATGTCGAATTCCGTTCGTTTGTTTCGTGGATATCGGTGAGTAACTTTTTTTCTATACATGCTCGCGACCTCAAACTTGTTTGATCGCATTCAGCGCGTCAAATTACGCCGGAAACGGCCGTCTTTGTTTTGATATTGCTCGAAACACGGAGTCGAAGTCCATTTGTTTGTTTTTCAGATATCGGTTGGTAACTTTTTTTCTATACATGCTAGCGACCTAAAACTTGTTTTATCGCATTCAGCGCGTCAAATTACGCCGGAAACGGTCGTCTTTGTTCTGATATTGCTAAAAACACGGAGTCGAATTCCGTTCGTTTGTTCCGTGAATATCGGTGAGTAACTTTTTTTCTGTACATGCTAGCGACCTAAAACTTGTTTTATCGCATTCAGCGCGTCAAATTACGCCGGAAACGGCCGTCTTTGTTTTGATATTGCTCGAAACACGGAGTCGAAGTCCGTTTGTTTGTTTTTCAGATATCGGTTGGTAACTTTTTTTCTATACATGCTAGCGACCTAAAACTTGTTATATCGCATTCAGCGCGTCAAATTACGCCGGAAACGGCCGTCTTTGTTCTGATATTGCTCGAAACACGGAGTCGAAGTCCGTTTGTTTGTTTTTCAGATATCGGTTGGTAACTTTTTTTCTCTACATGCCAGCGACCTGAAACTTGTTTTATCGCATTCAGCGCGTCAAATTACGCCGGAAACGGTCGTCTTTGTTCTGATATTGCTCAAAACACGGAGTCGAATTCCGTTTGTTTGTTTCGTAAATATCGGTGAGTAACTTTTTTTCTATACATGCTAGCGACCTAAAACTTGTTTTATCGCATTCAGCGCGTCAAATTACGCCGGAAACGGTCGTCTTTGTTTTGATATTGCTCGAAACACGGAGTCGAAGTCCGTTTGTTTGTTTTTCAGATATCGGTTGGTAACTTTTTTTCTATACATGCCAGCGACCTAAAACTTGTTTTATCGCATTCAGCGCGTCAAATTACGCCGGAAACGGCCGTCTTTGTTTTGATATTGCTCGAAACACGGAGTCGAAGTCCGTTTGTTTGTTTCGTGGATATCGGTGAGTAACTTTTTTTCTATACATGCTAGCGACCTAAAACTTGTTTTATCGCATTCAGCGCGTCAAATTACGCCGAAAACGGCCGTCTTTGTTTTGATATTGCTTAAAACACGACGTCGAATTCCGTTCGTTTGTTTCGTGGATATCGGTGAGTAACTTTTTTTCTATACATGCTAGCGACCTAAAACTTGTTTCATCGCATTCAGCGCGTCAAATTACGCCGGAAACGGCCGTCTTTGTTTTGATATTGCTCGAAACACGGAGTCGAAGTCCATTTGTTTGTTTTTCAGATATCGGTTGGTAACTTTTTTTCTATACATGCTAGCGACCTAAAACTTGATTTATCGCATTCAGCGCGTCAAATTACGCCGGAAACGGTCGTCTTTGTTCTGATATTGCTCAAACCACGGAGTCGAATTCCGTTTGTTTGTTCCGTGAATATCGGTGAGTAACTTTTTTTCTAACATGCTAGCGACCTAAAACTTGTTTTATCGCAGTCAGCGCGTCAAATTACGCCGGAAACGGCCGTCTTTGTTTTGATATTGCTCAAAACACGGAGTCGAAGTCCGTTTGTTTGTTTTTCAGATATCGGTTGGTAACTTTTTTTCTATACATGCTAGCGACCTAAAACTTGTTTCACCGCATTCAGCGCGTCAAATTACGCCGGAATCGGTCGTCTTTGTTCTGATATTGCTTAAAACACGGAGTCGAATTCCGTTTGTTTGTTTCGTGGATATCGGTGAGTAACTTTTTTTCTATACATGCTAGCGACCTAAAACTTGTTTTATCGCATTCAGCGCGTCAAATTACGCCGAAAACGGCCGTCTTTGTTTTGATATTGCTCAAAACACGACGTCGAATTCCGTTCGTTTGTTTCGTGGATATCGGTGAGTAACTTTTTTTCTATACATGCTAGCGACCTAAAACTTGTTTGATCGCATTCAGCGCGTCAAATTACGCCGGAAACGGCCGTCTTTGTTTTGATATTGCTCGAAACACGGAGTCGAAGTCCATTTGTTTGTTTTTCAGATATCGGTTGGTAACTTTTTTTCTATACATGCTAGCGACCTAAAACTTGTTTTATCGCATTCAGCGCGTCAAATTACGCCGGAAACGGTCGTCTTTGTTCTGATATTGCTAAAAACACGGAGTCGAATTCCGTTCGTTTGTTCCGTGAATATCGGTGAGTAACTTTTTTTCTGTACATGCTAGCGACCTAAAACTTGTTTTATCGCATTCAGCGCGTTAAATTACGCCGGAATCGGTCGTCTTTGTTCTGATATTGCTCAAAACACGGAGTCGAATTCCGTTTGTTTGTTTCGTGGATATCGGTGTGTAACTTTTTTTCCATACATGCTAGCGACCTAAAACTTGTTTTATCGCATTCAGCGCGTCAAATTACGCCGGAACCGGCCGTCTTTGTTTTGATATTGCTCGAAACACGGAGTCGAAGTCCGTTTGTTTGTTTTTCAGATATCGGTTGGTAACTTTTTTTCTATACATGCTAGCGACCTAAAACTTGTTTTATCGCATTCAGCGCGTCACATTACGCCGGAAACGGCCGTCTTTGTTTTGATATTGCTCGAAACACGGAGTCGAAGTCCGTTTGTTTGTTTTTCAGATATCGGTTGGTAACTTTTTTTCTATACATGCCAGCAACCTAAAACTTGTTTTATCGCATTCAGCGCGTCAAATTACGCCGGAAACGGTCGTCTTTGTTCTGATATTGCTCAAAACACGGAGTCGAATTCCGTTTGTTTGTTTCGTAAATATCGGTGAGTAACTTTTTTTCTATACATGCTAACGACCTAAAACTTGTTTTATCGCATTCAGCGCGTCAAATTACGCCGGAAACGGTCGTCTTTGTTCTGATATTGCTCAAAACACGGAGTCGAATTCCGTTTGTTTGTTTCGTGAATATCGGTGAGTAACTTTTTTTCTATACATGCTAGCGACCTAAAACTTGTTTTATCGCATTCAGCGCGTCAAATTACGCCGGAAACGGTCGTCTTTGTTCTGATATTGCTCAAAACACGGAGTCGAATTCCGTTTGTTTGTTTCGTGAATATCGGTGAGTAACTTTTTTTCTATACATGCTAGCGACCTAAAACTTGTTTTATCGCATTCAGCGCGTCAAATTACGCCGGAAACGGTCGTCTTTGTTCTGATATTGCTCAAAACACGGAGTCGAATTCCGTTTGTTTGTTTCGCGAATATCGGTTAGTAACTTTTTTTCTATACATGCTAGCGACCTAAAACTTGTTTTATCGCATTCAGCGCGTCAAATTACGCCGGAAACGGCCGTCTTTGTTCTGATATTGCTCAAAACACGGAGTCGAAGTCCGTTTGTTTGTTTTTCAGATATCGGTTGGTAACTTTTTTTCTATACATGCTAGCGACCTAAAACTTGTTTTACCGCATTCAGCGCGTCAAATTACGCCGGAATCGGTCGTCTTTGTTCTGATATCGCTCAAAACACGGAGTCGAATTCCGTTTGTTTGTTTCGTGGATATCGGTGAGTAACTTTTTTTCTATACATGCTAGCGACCTAAAACTTGTTTTATCGCATTCAGCGCGTCAAATTACGCCGAAAACGGCCGTCTTTGTTTTGATATTGCTTAAAACACGACGTCGAATTCCGTTCGTTTGTTTCGTGGATATCGGTGAGTAACTTTTTTTCTATACATGCTAGCGACCTAAAACTTGTTTCATCGCATTCAGCGCGTCAAATTACGCCGGAAACGGCCGTCTTTGTTTTGATATTGCTCGAAACACGGAGTCGAAGTCCATTTGTTTGTTTTTCAGATATCGGTTGGTAACTTTTTTTCTATACATGCTAGCGACCTAAAACTTGATTTATCGCATTCAGCGCGTCAAATTACGACGGAAACGGTCGTCTTTGTTCTGATATTGCTCAAACCACGGAGTCGAATTCCGTTTGTTTGTTCCGTGAATATCGGTGAGTAACTTCTTTTCTAACATGCTAGCGACCTAAAACTTGTTTTATCGCAGTCAGCGCGTCAAATTACGCCGGAAACGGCCGTCTTTGTTCTGATATTGCTCGAAACACGGAGTCGAAGTCCGTTTGTTTGTTTTTCAGATATCGGTTGGTAACTTTTTTTCTATACATGCTAGCGACCTAAAACTTGTTTTATCGCATTCAGCGCGTCAAATTACGCCGAAGACGGCCGTCTTTGTTTTGATATTGCTCAAAACACGACGTCGAATTCCGTTCGTTTGTTTCGTGGATATCGGTGAGTAACTTTTTTTCTATACACGCTAGCGACCTAAAACTTGTTTTATCGCATTCAGCGCGTCAAATTACGCCGGAAACGGCCGTCTTTGTTTTGATATTGCTCGAAACACGGAGTCGAAGTCCGTTTGTTTGTTTTTCAGATATCGGTTGGTAACTTTTTTTCTATACATGCTAGCGACCTAAAACTTGTTTTATCGCATTCAGCGCGTCAAATTACGCCGGAAACGGCCGTCTTTGTTTTGATATTGCTCGAAACACGGAGTCGAAGTCCGTTTCTTTGTTTTTCAGATATCGGTTGGTAACTTTTTTTCTATACATGCTAGCGACCTAAAACTTGTTATATCGCATTCAGCGCGTCAAATTACGCCGGAAACGGCCGTCTTTGTTCTGATATTGCTCGAAACACGGAGTCGAAGTCCGTTTGTTTGTTTTTCAGATATCGGTTGGTAACTTTTTTTCTCTACATGCCAGCGACCTGAAACTTGTTTTATCGCATTCAGCGCGTCAAATTACGCCGGAAACGGTCGTCTTTGTTCTGATATTGCTCAAAACACGGAGTCGAATTCCGTTTGTTTGTTTCGTAAATATCGGTGAGTAACTTTTTTTCTATACATGCTAGCGACCTAAAACTTGTTTTATCGCATTCAGCGCGTCAAATTACGCCGGAAACGGTCGTCTTTGTTTTGATATTGCTCGAAACACGGAGTCGAAGTCCGTTTGTTTGTTTTTCAGATATCGGTTGGTAACTTTTTTTCTATACATGCCAGCGACCTAAAACTTGTTTTATCGCATTCAGCGCGTCAAATTACGCCGGAAACGGTCGTCTTTGTTCTGATATTGCTCAAAACACGGAGTCGAATTTCGTTTGTTTGTTTCGTAAATATCGGTGAGTAACTTTTTTTCTATACATGCTAGCGACCTAAAACTTGTTTTATCGCATTCAGCGCGTCAAATTACGCCGGAAACGGTCGTCTTTGTTCTGATATTGCTCAAAACACAGAGTCGAATTCCGTTTGTGTGTTTCGTGAATATCGGTGAGTAACTTTTTTTCTATACATGCTAGCGACCTAAAACTTGTTTTATCGCATTCAGCGCGTCAAATTACGCCGGAAACGGTCGTCTTTGTTCTGATATTGCTCAAAACACGGAGTCGAATTCCGTTTGTTTGTTCCGTGAATATCGGTGAGTAACTTTTTTTCTATACATGCTAGCGACCTAAAACTTGTTTTATCGCATTCAGCGCGTCAAATTACGCCGGAAACGGCCGTCTTTGTTTTGATATTGCTCGGAACACGGAGTCGAAGTCCGTTTGTTTGTTTTTCAGATATCGGTTGGTAACTTTTTTTCTATACATGCTAGCGACCTAAAACTTGTTTTATCGCATTCAGCGCGTCAAATTACGCCGGAAACGGCCGTCTTTGTTTTGATATTTCTCGAAACACGGAGTCGAAGTCCGTTTGTTTGTTTCGTGGATATCGGTGAGTAACTTTTTTTCTATACATGCTAGCGACCTAAAACTTGTTTTATCGCATTCAGCGCGTCAAATTACGCCGAAAACGGCCGTCTTTGTTTTGATATTGCTTAAAACACGACGTCGAATTCCGTTCGTTTGTTTCGTGGATATCGGTGAGTAACTTTTTTTCTATACATGCTAGCGACCTAAAACTTGTTTCATCGCATTCAGCGCGTCAAATTACGCCGGAAACGGCCGTCTTTGTTTTGATATTGCTCGAAACACGGAGTCGAAGTCCATTTGTTTGTTTTTCAGATATCGGTTGGTAACTTTTTTTCTATACATGCTAGCGACCTAAAACTTGATTTATCGCATTCAGCGCGTCAAATTACGCCGGAAACGGTCGTCTTTGTTCTGATATTGCTCAAACCACGGAGTCGAATTCCGTTTGTTTGTTCCGTGAATATCGGTGAGTAACTTTTTTTCTAACATGCTAGCGACCTAAAACTTGTTTTATCGCAGTCAGCGCGTCAAATTACGCCGGAAACGGCCGTCTTTGTTCTGATATTGATCGAAACACGGAGTCGAAGTCCGTTTGTTTGTTTTTCAGATATCGGTTGGTAACTTTTTTTCTATACATGCTAGCGACCTAAAACTTGATTTATCGCATTCAGCGCGTCAAATTACGCCGGAAACGGTCGTCTTTGTTCTGATATTGCTCAAACCACGGAGTCGAATTCCGTTTGTTTGTTCCGTGAATATCGGTGAGTAACTTTTTTTCTAACATGCTAGCGACCTAAAACTTGTTTTATCGCAGTCAGCGCGTCAAATTACGCCGGAAACGGCCGTCTTTGTTCTGATATTGATCGAAACACGGAGTCGAAGTCCGTTTGTTTGTTTTTCAGATATCGGTTGGTAACTTTTTTTCTATACATGCTAGCGACCTAAAACTTGTTTTATCGCATTCAGCGCGTCAAATTACGCCGAAGACGGCCGTCTTTGTTTTGATATTGCTCAAAACACGACGTCGAATTCCGTTCGTTTGTTTCGTGGATATCGGTGAGTAACTTTTTTTCTATACACGCTAGCGACCTAAAACTTGTTTTATCGCATTCAGCGCGTCAAATTACGCCGGAAACGGCCGTCTTTGTTTTGATATTGCTCGAAACACGGAGTCGAAGTCCGTTTGTTTGTTTTTCAGATATCGGTTGGTAACTTTTTTTCTATACATGCTAGCGACCTAAAACTTGTTTTATCGCATTCAGCGCGTCAAATTACGCCGGAAACGGCCGTCTTTGTTTTGATATTGCTCGAAACACGGAGTCAAAGTCCGTTTGTTTGTTTTTCAGATATCGGTTGGTAACTTTTTTTCTATACATGCTAGCGACCTAAAACTTGTTATATCGCATTCAGCGCGTCAAATTACGCCGGAAACGGCCGTCTTTGTTCTGATATTGCTCGAAACACGGAGTCGAAGTCCGTTTGTTTGTTTTTCAGATATCGGTTGGTAACTTTTTTTCTCTACATGCCAGCGACCTGAAACTTGTTTTATCGCATTCAGCGCGTCAAATTACGCCGGAAACGGTCGTCTTTGTTCTGATATTGCTCAAAACACGGAGTCGAATTCCGTTTGTTTGTTTCGTAAATATCGGTGAGTAACTTTTTTTCTATACATGCTAGCGACCTAAAACTTGTTTTATCGCATTCAGCGCGTCAAATTACGCCGGAAACGGTCGTCTTTGTTTCGATATTGCTCGAAACACGGAGTCGAAGTCCGTTTGTTTGTTTTTCAGATATCGGTTGGTAACTTTTTTTCTATACATGCCAGCGACCTAAAACTTGTTTTATCGCATTCAGCGCGTCAAATTACGCCGGAAACGGCCGTCTTTGTTTTGATATTGCTCGAAACACGGAGTCGAAGTCCGTTTGTTTGTTTCGTGGATATCGGTGAGTAACTTTTTTTCTATACATGCTAGCGACCTAAAACTTGTTTTATCGCATTTAGCGCGTCAAATTACGCCGAAAACGGCCGTCTTTGTTTTGATATTGCTTAAAACACGACGTCGAATTCCGTTCGTTTGTTTCGTGGATATCGGTGAGTAACTTTTTTTCTATACATGCTAGCGACCTAAAACTTGTTTCATCGCATTCAGCGCGTCAAATTACGCCGGAAACGGCCGTCTTTGTTTTGATATTGCTCGAAACACGGAGTCGAAGTCCATTTGTTTGTTTTTCAGATATCGGTTGGTAACTTTTTTTCTATACATGCTAGCGACCTAAAACTTGATTTATCGCATTCAGCGCGTCAAATTACGCCGGAAACGGTCGTCTTTGTTCTGATATTGCTCAAACCACGGAGTCGAATTCCGTTTGTTTGTTCCGTGAATATCGGTGAGTAACTTTTTTTCTAACATGCTAGCGACCTAAAACTTGTTTTATCGCAGTCAGCGCGTCAAATTACGCCGGAAACGGCCGTCTTTGTTCTGATATTGCTCGAAACACGGAGTCGAAGTCCGTTTGTTTGTTTTTCAGATATCGGTTGGTAACTTTTTTTCTATACATGCTAGCGACCTAAAACTTGTTTTATCGCATTCAGCGCGTCAAATTACGCCGAAGACGGCCGTCTTTGTTTTGATATTGCTCAAAACACGACGTCGAATTCCGTTCGTTTGTTTCGTGGATATCGGTGAGTAACTTTTTTTCTATACACGCTAGCGACCTAAAACTTGTTTTATCGCATTCAGCGCGTCAAATTACGCCGGAAACGGCCGTCTTTGTTTTGATATTGCTCGAAACACGGAGTCGAAGTCCGTTTGTTTGTTTTTCAGATATCGGTTGGTAACTTTTTTTCTATACATGCTAGCGACCTAAAACTTGTTTTATCGCATTCAGCGCGTCAAATTACGCCGGAAACGGCCGTCTTTGTTTTGATATTGCTCGAAACACGGAGTCGAAGTCCGTTTGTTTGTTTTTCAGATATCGGTTGGTAACTTTTTTTCTATACATGCTAGCGACCTAAAACTTGTTATATCGCATTCAGCGCGTCAAATTACGCCGGAAACGGCCGTCTTTGTTCTGATATTGCTAGAAACACGGAGTCGAAGTCCGTTTGTTTGTTTTTCAGATATCGGTTGGTAACTTTTTTTCTCTACATGCCAGCGACCTGAAACTTGTTTTATCGCATTCAGCGCGTCAAATTACGCCGGAAACGGTCGTCTTTGTTCTGATATTGCTCAAAACACGGAGTCGAATTCCGTTTGTTTGTTTCGTAAATATCGGTGAGTAACTTTTTTTCTATACATGCTAGCGACCTAAAACTTGTTTTATCGCATTCAGCGCGTCAAATTACGCCGGAAACGGTCGTCTTTGTTTTGATATTGCTCGAAACACGGAGTCGAAGTCCGTTTGTTTGTTTTTCAGATATCGGTTGGTAACTTTTTTTCTATACATGCCAGCGACCTAAAACTTGTTTTATCGCATTCAGCGCGTCAAATTACGCCGGAAACGGTCGTCTTTGTTCTGATATTGCTCAAAACACGGAGTCGAATTTCGTTTGTTTGTTTCGTAAATATCGGTGAGTAACTTTTTTTCTATACATGCTAGCGACCTAAAACTTGTTTTATCGCATTCAGCGCGTCAAATTACGCCGGAAACGGTCGTCTTTGTTCTGATATTGCTCAAAACACAGAGTCGAATTCCGTTTGTGTGTTTCGTGAATATCGGTGAGTAACTTTTTTTCTATACATGCTAGCGACCTAAAACTTGTTTTATCGCATTCAGCGCGTCAAATTACGCCGGAAACGGTCGTCTTTGTTCTGATATTGCTCAAAACACGGAGTCGAATTCCGTTTGTTTGTTCCGTGAATATCGGTGAGTAACTTTTTTTCTATACATGCTAGCGACCTAAAACTTGTTTTATCGCATTCAGCGCGTCAAATTACGCCGGAAACGGCCGTCTTTGTTTTGATATTGCTCGAAACACGGAGTCGAAGTCCGTTTGTTTGTTTTTCAGATATCGGTTGGTAACTTTTTTTCTATACATGCTAGCGACCTAAAACTTGTTTTATCGCATTCAGCGCGTCAAATTACGCCGGAAACGGCCGTCTTTGTTTTGATATTGCTCGAAACACGGAGTCGAAGTCCGTTTGTTTGTTTTTCAGATATCGGTTGGTAACTTTTTTTCTATACATGCTAGCGACCTAAAACTTGTTTTATCGCATTCAGCGCGTCAAATTACGCCGGAAACGGCCGTCTTTGTTTTGATATTGCTCGAAACACGGAGTCGAAGTCCGTTTGTTTGTTTTTCAGATATCGGTTGGTAACTTTTTTTCTAACATGCTAGCGACCTAAAACTTGTTTCATCGCATTCAGCGCGTCAAATTACGCCGGAAACGGCCGTCTTTGTTTTGATATTGCTCGAAACACGGAGTCGAAGCCCGTTTGTTTGTTTTTCAGATATCGGTTGGTAACTTTTTTTCTATACATGCTAGCGACCTGAAACTTGTTTCATCGCATTCAGCGCGTCAAATTACGCCGAAATCGGTCGTCTTTGTTCTGATATTGCTCAAAACACGGAGTCGAATTCCGTTTGTTTGTTCCGTGAATATCGGTGAGTAACTTTTTTTCTATACATGCTAGCGACCTAAAACTTGTTTTATCGCATTCAGCGCGTCAAATTACGCCGAAAACGGTCGTCTTTGTTCTGATATTGCTCAAAACACGGAGTCGAATTCCGTTCGTTTGTTTCGTGAATATCGGTGAGTAACTTTTTTTCTATACATGCTAGCGACCTAAAACTTGTTTTATCGCATTCAGCGCGTCAAATTACGCCGAGAACGGCCGTCTTTGTTTTGATATTGCTCAAAACACGACGTCGAATTCCGTTCGTTTGTTTCGTGGATATCGGTGAGTAACTTTTTTTCTATACATGCTAGCGACCTAAAACTTGTTTTATCGCATTCAGCGCGTCGAATTACGCCGGAAACGGCCGTCTTTGTTTTGATATTGCTCGAAACACGGAGTCGAAGTCCATTTGTTTGTTTTTCAGATATCGGTTGGTCACTTTTTTTCTATACATGCTAGCGACCTAAAACTTGTTTTATCGCATTCAGCGCGTCAAATTACGCCGGAAACGGTCGTCTTTGTTCTGATATTGCTCAAAACACGGAGTCGAATTCCGTTTGTTTGTTTTGTGGATATCGGTGAGTAACTTTCTTTCTATACATGCTAGCGACCTAAAACTTGTTTTATCGCATTCAGCGCGTCAAATTACGCCGGAAACGGCCGTCTTTGTTTTGATATTGCTCGAAACACGGAGTCGAAGTCCGTTTGTTTGTTTTTCAGATATCGGTTGGTAACTTTTATTCTATACATGCTAGCGACCTAAAACTTGTTTTATCGCATTCAGCGCGTCAAATTACGCCGGAAACGGCCGTCTTTGTTTTGATATTGCTCGAAACACGGAGTCGAAGTCCGTTTGTTTGTTTTTCAGATATCGGTTAGTAACTTTTCTTCTATACATGCTAGCGACCTAAAACTTGTTTTATCGCATTCAGCGCGTCAAATTACGCCGGAATCGGTCGTCTTTGTTCTGATATTGCTCAAAACACGGAGTCGAATTCCGTTTGTTTGTTTCGTGGATATCGGTGGGTAACTTTTTTTCTATACATGCTAGCGACCTAAAACTTGATCTATCGCATTCAGCGCGTCAAATTACGCCGGAAACGGTCGTCTTTGTTCTGATATTGCTCAAAACACGGAGTCGAATTCCGTTCGTTTGTTTCGTGAATATCGGTGAGTAACTTTTTTTCTATACATGCTAGCGACCTAAAACTTGTTTTATCGCATTTAGCGCGTCAAATTACGCCGAAGACGGACGTCTTTGTTTTGATATTGCTCAAAACACGACGTCGAATTCCGTTCGTTTGTTTCGTGGATATCGGTGAGTAACTTTTTTTCTATACATGCTAGCGACCTAAAACTTGTTTTATCGCATTCAGCGCGTCAAATTACGCCGGAAACGGCCGTCTTTGTTTTGATATTGCTCGAAACACGGAGTCGAAGTCCGTTTGTTTGTTTTTCAGATATCGGTTGGTAACTTTTTTTCTATACATGCTAGCGACCTAAAACTTGTTTTATCGCATTCAGCGCGTCAAATTACGCCGGAAACGGCCGTCTTTGTTTTGATATTGCTCGAAACACGGAGTCGAAGTCCGTTTGTTTGTTTTTCAGATATCGGTTGGTAACTTTTTTTCTATACATGCTAGCGACCTAAAACTTGTTATATCGCATTCAGCGCGTCAAATTACGCCGGAAACGGCCGTCTTTGTTCTGATATTGCTAGAAACACGGAGTCGAAGTCCGTTTGTTTGTTTTTCAGATATCGGTTGGTAACTTTTTTTCTCTACATGCCAGCGACCTGAAACTTGTTTTATCGCATTCAGCGCGTCAAATTACGCCGGAAACGGTCGTCTTTGTTCTGATATTGCTCAAAACACGGAGTCGAATTCCGTTTGTTTGTTTCGTAAATATCGGTGAGTAACTTTTTTTCTATACATGCTAGCGACCTAAAACTTGTTTTATCGCATTCAGCGCGTCAAATTACGCCGGAAACGGTCGTCTTTGTTTCGATATTGCTCGAAACACGGAGTCGAAGTCCGTTTGTTTGTTTTTCAGATATCGGTTGGTAACTTTTTTTCTATACATGCCAGCGACCTAAAACTTGTTTTATCGCATTCAGCGCGTCAAATTACGCCGGAAACGGCCGTCTTTGTTCTGATATTGCTCGAAACACGGAGTCGAAGTCCGTTTGTTTGTTTTTCAGATATCGGTTGGTAACTTTTTTTCTCTACATGCCAGCGACCTAAAACTTGTTTTATCGCATTCAGCGCGTCAAATTACGCCGGAAACGGTCGTCTTTGTTCTGATATTGCTCAAAACACGGAGTCGAATTCCGTTTGTTTGTTTCGTAAATATCGGTGAGTAACTTTTTTTCTATACATGCTAGCGACCTAAAACTTGTTTTATCGCATTCAGCGCGTCAAATTACGCCGGAAACGGTCGTCTTTGTTTCGATATTGCTCGAAACACGGAGTCGAAGTCCGTTTGTTTGTTTTTCAGATATCGGTTGGTAACTTTTTTTCTATACATGCCAGCGACCTAAAACTTGTTTTATCGCATTCAGCGCGTCAAATTACGCCGGAAACGGCCGTCTTTGTTTTGATATTGCTCGAAACACGGAGTCGAAGTCCGTTTGTTTGTTTCGTGGATATCGGTGAGTAACTTTTTTTCTATACATGCTAGCGACCTAAAACTTGTTTTATCGCATTTAGCGCGTCAAATTACGCCGAAAACGGCCGTCTTTGTTTTGATATTGCTTAAAACACGACGTCGAATTCCGTTCGTTTGTTTCGTGGATATCGGTGAGTAACTTTTTTTCTATACATGCTAGCGACCTAAAACTTGTTTCATCGCATTCAGCGCGTCAAATTACGCCGGAAACGGCCGTCTTTGTTTTGATATTGCTCGAAACACGGAGTCGAAGTCCATTTGTTTGTTTTTCAGATATCGGTTGGTAACTTTTTTTCTATACATGCTAGCGACCTAAAACTTGATTTATCGCATTCAGCGCGTCAAATTACGCCGGAAACGGTCGTCTTTGTTCTGATATTGCTCAAACCACGGAGTCGAATTCCGTTTGTTTGTTCCGTGAATATCGGTGAGTAACTTTTTTTCTAACATGCTAGCGACCTAAAACTTGTTTTATCGCAGTCAGCGCGTCAAATTACGCCGGAAACGGCCGTCTTTGTTCTGATATTGCTCGAAACACGGAGTCGAAGTCCGTTTGTTTGTTTTTCAGATATCGGTTGGTAACTTTTTTTCTATACATGCTAGCGACCTAAAACTTGTTTTATCGCATTCAGCGCGTCAAATTACGCCGAAGACGGCCGTCTTTGTTTTGATATTGCTCAAAACACGACGTCGAATTCCGTTCGTTTGTTTCGTGGATATCGGTGAGTAACTTTTTTTCTATACACGCTAGCGACCTAAAACTTGTTTTATCGCATTCAGCGCGTCAAATTACGCCGGAAACGGCCGTCTTTGTTTTGATATTGCTCGAAACACGGAGTCGAAGTCCGTTTGTTTGTTTTTCAGATATCGGTTGGTAACTTTTTTTCTATACATGCTAGCGACCTAAAACTTGTTTTATCGCATTCAGCGCGTCAAATTACGCCGGAAACGGCCGTCTTTGTTTTGATATTGCTCGAAACACGGAGTCGAAGTCCGTTTGTTTGTTTTTCAGATATCGGTTGGTAACTTTTTTTCTATACATGCTAGCGACCTAAAACTTGTTATATCGCATTCAGCGCGTCAAATTACGCCGGAAACGGCCGTCTTTGTTCTGATATTGCTAGAAACACGGAGTCGAAGTCCGTTTGTTTGTTTTTCAGATATCGGTTGGTAACTTTTTTTCTCTACATGCCAGCGACCTGAAACTTGTTTTATCGCATTCAGCGCGTCAAATTACGCCGGAAACGGTCGTCTTTGTTCTGATATTGCTCAAAACACGGAGTCGAATTCCGTTTGTTTGTTTCGTAAATATCGGTGAGTAACTTTTTTTCTATACATGCTAGCGACCTAAAACTTGTTTTATCGCATTCAGCGCGTCAAATTACGCCGGAAACGGTCGTCTTTGTTTTGATATTGCTCGAAACACGGAGTCGAAGTCCGTTTGTTTGTTTTTCAGATATCGGTTGGTAACTTTTTTTCTATACATGCCAGCGACCTAAAACTTGTTTTATCGCATTCAGCGCGTCAAATTACGCCGGAAACGGTCGTCTTTGTTCTGATATTGCTCAAAACACGGAGTCGAATTTCGTTTGTTTGTTTCGTAAATATCGGTGAGTAACTTTTTTTCTATACATGCTAGCGACCTAAAACTTGTTTTATCGCATTCAGCGCGTCAAATTACGCCGGAAACGGTCGTCTTTGTTCTGATATTGCTCAAAACACAGAGTCGAATTCCGTTTGTGTGTTTCGTGAATATCGGTGAGTAACTTTTTTTCTATACATGCTAGCGACCTAAAACTTGTTTTATCGCATTCAGCGCGTCAAATTACGCCGGAAACGGTCGTCTTTGTTCTGATATTGCTCAAAACACGGAGTCGAATTCCGTTTGTTTGTTCCGTGAATATCGGTGAGTAACTTTTTTTCTATACATGCTAGCGACCTAAAACTTGTTTTATCGCATTCAGCGCGTCAAATTACGCCGGAAACGGCCGTCTTTGTTTTGATATTGCTCGAAACACGGAGTCGAAGTCCGTTTGTTTGTTTTTCAGATATCGGTTGGTAACTTTTTTTCTATACATGCTAGCGACCTAAAACTTGTTTTATCGCATTCAGCGCGTCAAATTACGCCGGAAACGGCCGTCTTTGTTTTGATATTGCTCGAAACACGGAGTCGAAGTCCGTTTGTTTGTTTTTCAGATATCGGTTGGTAACTTTTTTTCTATACATGCTAGCGACCTAAAACTTGTTTTATCGCATTCAGCGCGTCAAATTACGCCGGAAACGGCCGTCTTTGTTTTGATATTGCTCGAAACACGGAGTCGAAGTCCGTTTGTTTGTTTTTCAGATATCGGTTGGTAACTTTTTTTCTAACATGCTAGCGACCTAAAACTTGTTTCATCGCATTCAGCGCGTCAAATTACGCCGGAAACGGCCGTCTTTGTTTTGATATTGCTCGAAACACGGAGTCGAAGCCCGTTTGTTTGTTTTTCAGATATCGGTTGGTAACTTTTTTTCTATACATGCTAGCGACCTGAAACTTGTTTCATCGCATTCAGCGCGTCAAATTACGCCGAAATCGGTCGTCTTTGTTCTGATATTGCTCAAAACACGGAGTCGAATTCCGTTTGTTTGTTCCGTGAATATCGGTGAGTAACTTTTTTTCTATACATGCTAGCGACCTAAAACTTGTTTTATCGCATTCAGCGCGTCAAATTATGCCGAAAACGGTCGTCTTTGTTCTGATATTGCTCAAAACACGGAGTCGAATTCCGTTCGTTTGTTTCGTGAATATCGGTGAGTAACTTTTTTTCTATACATGCTAGCGACCTAAAACTTGTTTTATCGCATTCAGCGCGTCAAATTACGCCGAAAACGGCCGTCTTTGTTTTGATATTGCTCAAAACACGACGTCGAATTCCGTTCGTTTGTTTCGTGGATATCGGTGAGTAACTTTTTTTCTATACATGCTAGCGACCTAAAACTTGTTTTATCGCATTCAGCGCGTCGAATTACGCCGGAAACGGCCGTCTTTGTTTTGATATTGCTCGAAACACGGAGTCGAAGTCCATTTGTTTGTTTTTCAGATATCGGTTGGTCACTTTTTTTCTATACATGCTAGCGACCTAAAACTTGTTTTATCGCATTCAGCGCGTCAAATTACGCCGGAAACGGTCGTCTTTGTTCTGATATTGCTCAAAACACGGAGTCGAATTCCGTTTGTTTGTTTTGTGGATATCGGTGAGTAACTTTCTTTCTATACATGCTAGCGACCTAAAACTTGTTTTATCGCATTCAGCGCGTCAAATTACGCCGGAAACGGCCGTCTTTGTTTTGATATTGCTCGAAACACGGAGTCGAAGTCCGTTTGTTTGTTTTTCAGATATCGGTTGGTAACTTTTATTCTATACATGCTAGCGACCTAAAACTTGTTTTATCGCATTCAGCGCGTCAAATTACGCCGGAAACGGCCGTCTTTGTTTTGATATTGCTCGAAACACGGAGTCGAAGTCCGTTTGTTTGTTTTTCAGATATCGGTTAGTAACTTTTCTTCTATACATGCTAGCGACCTAAAACTTGTTTTATCGCATTCAGCGCGTCAAATTACGCCGGAATCGGTCGTCTTTGTTCTGATATTGCTCAAAACACGGAGTCGAATTCCGTTTGTTTGTTTCGTGGATATCGGTGAGTAACTTTTTTTCTATACATGCTAGCGACCTAAAACTTGATCTATCGCATTCAGCGCGTCAAATTACGCCGGAAACGGTCGTCTTTGTTCTGATATTGCTCAAAACACGGAGTCGAATTCCGTTCGTTTGTTTCGTGAATATCGGTGAGTAACTTTTTTTCTATACATGCTAGCGACCTAAAACTTGTTTTATCGCATTTAGCGCGTCAAATTACGCCGAAGACGGACGTCTTTGTTTTGATATTGCTCAAAACACGACGTCGAATTCCGTTCGTTTGTTTCGTGGATATCGGTGAGTAACTTTTTTTCTATACATGCTAGCGACCTAAAACTTGTTTTATCGCATTCAGCGCGTCAAATTACGCCGGAAACGGCCGTCTTTGTTTTGATATTGCTCGAAACACGGAGTCGAAGTCCGTTTGTTTGTTTTTCAGATATCGGTTGGTAACTTTTTTTCTATACATGCTAGCGACCTAAAACTTGTTTTATCGCATTCAGCGCGTCAAATTACGCCGGAAACGGCCGTCTTTGTTTTGATATTGCTCGAAACACGGAGTCGAAGTCCGTTTGTTTGTTTTTCAGATATCGGTTGGTAACTTTTTTTCTATACATGCTAGCGACCTAAAACTTGTTATATCGCATTCAGCGCGTCAAATTACGCCGGAAACGGCCGTCTTTGTTCTGATATTGCTAGAAACACGGAGTCGAAGTCCGTTTGTTTGTTTTTCAGATATCGGTTGGTAACTTTTTTTCTCTACATGCCAGCGACCTGAAACTTGTTTTATCGCATTCAGCGCGTCAAATTACGCCGGAAACGGTCGTCTTTGTTCTGATATTGCTCAAAACACGGAGTCGAATTCCGTTTGTTTGTTTCGTAAATATCGGTGAGTAACTTTTTTTCTATACATGCTAGCGACCTAAAACTTGTTTTATCGCATTCAGCGCGTCAAATTACGCCGGAAACGGTCGTCTTTGTTTTGATATTGCTCGAAACACGGAGTCGAAGTCCGTTTGTTTGTTTTTCAGATATCGGTTGGTAACTTTTTTTCTATACATGCCAGCGACCTAAAACTTGTTTTATCGCATTCAGCGCGTCAAATTACGCCGGAAACGGTCGTCTTTGTTCTGATATTGCTCAAAACACGGAGTCGAATTTCGTTTGTTTGTTTCGTAAATATCGGTGAGTAACTTTTTTTCTATACATGCTAGCGACCTAAAACTTGTTTTATCGCATTCAGCGCGTCAAATTACGCCGGAAACGGTCGTCTTTGTTCTGATATTGCTCAAAACACAGAGTCGAATTCCGTTTGTGTGTTTCGTGAATATCGGTGAGTAACTTTTTTTCTATACATGCTAGCGACCTAAAACTTGTTTTATCGCATTCAGCGCGTCAAATTACGCCGGAAACGGTCGTCTTTGTTCTGATATTGCTCAAAACACGGAGTCGAATTCCGTTTGTTTGTTCCGTGAATATCGGTGAGTAACTTTTTTTCTATACATGCTAGCGACCTAAAACTTGTTTTATCGCATTCAGCGCGTCAAATTACGCCGGAAACGGCCGTCTTTGTTTTGATATTGCTCGGAACACGGAGTCGAAGTCCGTTTGTTTGTTTTTCAGATATCGGTTGGTAACTTTTTTTCTATACATGCTAGCGACCTAAAACTTGTTTTATCGCATTCAGCGCGTCAAATTACGCCGGAAACGGCCGTCTTTGTTTTGATATTGCTCGAAACACGGAGTCGAAGTCCGTTTGTTTGTTTTTCAGATATCGGTTGGTAACTTTTTTTCTATACATGCTAGCGACCTAAAACTTGTTTTATCGCATTCAGCGCGTCAAATTACGCCGGAAACGGCCGTCTTTGTTTTGATATTGCTCGAAACACGGAGTCGAAGTCCGTTTGTTTGTTTTTCAGATATCGGTTGGTAACTTTTTTTCTAACATGCTAGCGACCTAAAACTTGTTTCATCGCATTCAGCGCGTCAAATTACGCCGGAAACGGCCGTCTTTGTTTTGATATTGCTCGAAACACGGAGTCGAAGCCCGTTTGTTTGTTTTTCAGATATCGGTTGGTAACTTTTTTTCTATACATGCTAGCGACCTGAAACTTGTTTCATCGCATTCAGCGCGTCAAATTACGCCGAAATCGGTCGTCTTTGTTCTGATATTGCTCAAAACACGGAGTCGAATTCCGTTTGTTTGTTCCGTGAATATCGGTGAGTAACTTTTTTTCTATACATGCTAGCGACCTAAAACTTGTTTTATCGCATTCAGCGCGTCAAATTACGCCGAAAACGGTCGTCTTTGTTCTGATATTGCTCAAAACACGGAGTCGAATTCCGTTCGTTTGTTTCGTGAATATCGGTGAGTAACTTTTTTTCTATACATGCTAGCGACCTAAAACTTGTTTTATCGCATTCAGCGCGTCAAATTACGCCGAAAACGGCCGTCTTTGTTTTGATATTGCTCAAAACACGACGTCGAATTCCGTTCGTTTGTTTCGTGGATATCGGTGAGTAACTTTTTTTCTATACATGCTAGCGACCTAAAACTTGTTTTATCGCATTCAGCGCGTCGAATTACGCCGGAAACGGCCGTCTTTGTTTTGATATTGCTCGAAACACGGAGTCGAAGTCCATTTGTTTGTTTTTCAGATATCGGTTGGTCACTTTTTTTCTATACATGCTAGCGACCTAAAACTTGTTTTATCGCATTCAGCGCGTCAAATTACGCCGGAAACGGTCGTCTTTGTTCTGATATTGCTCAAAACACGGAGTCGAATTCCGTTTGTTTGTTTTGTGGATATCGGTGAGTAACTTTCTTTCTATACATGCTAGCGACCTAAAACTTGTTTTATCGCATTCAGCGCGTCAAATTACGCCGGAAACGGCCGTCTTTGTTTTGATATTGCTCGAAACACGGAGTCGAAGTCCGTTTGTTTGTTTTTCAGATATCGGTTGGTAACTTTTATTCTATACATGCTAGCGACCTAAAACTTGTTTTATCGCATTCAGCGCGTCAAATTACGCCGGAAACGGCCGTCTTTGTTTTGATATTGCTCGAAACACGGAGTCGAAGTCCGTTTGTTTGTTTTTCAGATATCGGTTAGTAACTTTTCTTCTATACATGCTAGCGACCTAAAACTTGTTTTATCGCATTCAGCGCGTCAAATTACGCCGGAATCGGTCGTCTTTGTTCTGATATTGCTCAAAACACGGAGTCGAATTCCGTTTGTTTGTTTCGTGGATATCGGTGAGTAACTTTTTTTCTATACATGCTAGCGACCTAAAACTTGATCTATCGCATTCAGCGCGTCAAATTACGCCGGAAACGGTCGTCTTTGTTCTGATATTGCTCAAAACACGGAGTCGAATTCCGTTCGTTTGTTTCGTGAATATCGGTGAGTAACTTTTTTTCTATACATGCTAGCGACCTAAAACTTGTTTTATCGCATTTAGCGCGTCAAATTACGCCGAAGACGGACGTCTTTGTTTTGATATTGCTCAAAACACGACGTCGAATTCCGTTCGTTTGTTTCGTGGATATCGGTGAGTAACTTTTTTTCTATACATGCTAGCGACCTAAAACTTGTTTTATCGCATTCAGCGCGTCGAATTACGCCGGAAACGGCCGTCTTTGTTTTGATATTGCTCGAAACACGGAGTCGAAGTCCATTTGTTTGTTTTCCAGATATCGGTTGGTAACTTTTTTTCTATACATGCTAGCGACCTAAAACTTGTTTTATCGCATTCAGCGCGTCAAATTACGCCGGAAACGGTCGTCTTTGTTCTGATATTGCACAAAACACGGAGTCGAATTCCGTTTGTTTGTTTCGTGGATATCGGTGAGTAACTTTCTTTCTATACATGCTAGCGACCTAAAACTTGTTTAATCGCATTCAGCGCGTCAAATTACGCCGGAATCGGTCGTCTTTGTCCTGATATTGCTCAAAACACGGAGTCGAATTCCGTTTGTTTGTTTCGCGGATATCGGTGAGTAACTTTTTTTCTATACATGCTAGCGACCTAAAACTTGTTTTATCGCATTCAGCGCGTCAAATTACGCCGGAAACGGTCGTCTTTGTTCTGATATTGCTCAAAACACGGAGTCGAATTCCGTTCGTTTGTTTCGTGAATATCGGTGAGTAACTTTTTTTCTATACATGCTAGCGACCTAAAACTTGTTTTATCGCATTCAGCGCGTCAAATTACGCCGGAATCGGTCGTCTTTGTTCTGATATTGCTCAAAACAGGGAGTCGAATTCCGTTTGTTTGTTTCGTGGATATCGGTGAGTAACTTTTTTTCTATACATGCTAGCGACCTAAAACTTGTTTTATCGCATTCAGCGCGTCAAATTACGCCGGAAACGGCCGTCTTTGTTTTGATATTGCTCGAAACACGGAGTCGGAGTCCGTTTGTTTGTTTTTCAGATATCGGTTGGAAACTTTTTTTCTATACATGCTAGCAACCTCAAACTTGTTTTATCGCATTCAGCGAGTCAAATTACGCCGGAAACGGCCGTCTTTGTTTTGATATTGCTCGAATCACGGAGTCGAAGTCCGTTTGTTTGTTTTTCAGATATCGGTTGGTAACTTTTATTCTATACATGCTAGCGACCTAAAACTTGTTTTATCGCATTCAGCGCGTCAAATTACGCCGGAAACGGCCGTCTTTGTTGTGATATTGCTCGAATCACGACGTCGAATTCCGTTCGTTTGTTTCGTGGATATCGGTGAGTAACTTTTTTTCTATACATGCTAGCAACCTCAAACTTGTTTTATCGCATTCAGCGCGTCAAATTACGCCGGAAACGGCCGTCTTTGTTTTGATATTGCTCGAAACACGGAGTCGAAGTCCGTTTGTTTGTTTTTCAGATATCGGTTAGTAACTTTTATTCTATACATGCTAGCGACCTAAAACTTGTTTTATCGCATTCAGCGCGTCAAATTACGCCGGAAACGGCCGTCTTTGTTTTGATATTGCTCGAAACACGGAGTCGAAGTCCGTTTGTTTGTTTTTCAGATATCGGTTAGTAACTTTTTTTCTATACATGCTAGCGACCTAAAACTTGTTTTATCGCATTCAGCGCGTCAAATTACGCCGGAATCGGTCGTCTTCGTTCTGATATTGCTCAAAACACGGAGTCGAATTCCGTTTGTTTGTTTCGTGGATATCGGTGAGTAACTTTTTTTCTATACATGCTAGCGACCTAAAACTTGATCTATCGCATTCAGCGCGTCAAATTACGCCGGAAACGGTCGTCTTTGTTCTGATATTGCTCAAAACACGGAGTCGAATTCCGTTCGTTTGTTTCGTGAATATCGGTGAGTAACTTTTTTTCTATACATGCTAGCGACCTAAAACTTGTTTTATCGCATTGAGCGCGTCAAATTACGCCGAAGACGGGCGTCTTTGTTTTGATATTGCTCAAAACACGACGTCGAATTCCGTTCGTTTGTTTCGTGGATATCGGTGAGTAACTTTTTTTCTATACATGCTAGCGACCTAAAACTTGTTTTATCGCATTCAGCGCGTCGAATTACGCCGGAAACGGCCGTCTTTGTTTTGATATTGCTCGAAACACGGAGTCGAAGTCCATTTGTTTGTTTTCCAGATATCGGTTGCTAACTTTTTTTCTATACATGCTAGCGACCTAAAACTTGTTTTATCGCATTCAGCGCGTCAAATTACGCCGGAAACGGTCGTCTTTGTTCTGATATTGCACAAAACACGGAGTCGAATTCCGTTTGTTTGTTTCGTGGATATCGGTGAGTAACTTTCTTTCTATACATGCTAGCGACCTAAAACTTGTTTAATCGCATTCAGCGCGTCAAATTACGCCGGAATCGGTCGTCTTTGTCCTGATATTGCTCAAAACACGGAGTCGAATTCCGTTTGTTTGTTTCGTGGATATTGGTGAGTAACTTTTTTTCTATACATGCTAGCGACCTAAAACTTGTTTTATCGCATTCAGCGCGTCAAATTACGCCGGAAACGGTCGTCTTTGTTCTGATATTGCTCAAAACACGGAGTCGAATTCCGTTCGTTTGTTTCGTGAATATCGGTGAGTAACTTTTTTTCTATACATGCTAGCGACCTAAAACTTGTTTTATCGCATTCAGCGCGTCAAATTACGCCGGAATCGGTCGTCTTTGTTCTGATATTGCTCAAAACAGGGAGTCGAATTCCGTTTGTTTGTTTCGTGGATATCGGTGAGTAACTTTTTTTCTATACATGCTAGCGACCTAAAACTTGTTTTATCGCATTCAGCGCGTCAAATTACGCCGGAAACGGCCGTCTTTGTTTTGATATTGCTCGAAACACGGAGTCGAAGTCCGTTTGTTTGTTTTTCAGATATCGGTTGGAAACTTTTTTTCTATACATGCTAGCAACCTCAAACTTGTTTTATCGCATTCAGCGAGTCAAATTACGCCGGAAACGGCCGTCTTTGTTTTGATATTGCTCGAATCACGGAGTCGAAGTCCGTTTGTTTGTTTTTCAGATATCGGTTGGTAACTTTTATTCTATACATGCTAGCGACCTAAAACTTGTTTTATCGCATTCAGCGCGTCAAATTACGCCGGAAACGGCCGTCTTTGTTTTGATATTGCTCGAATCACGACGTCGAATTCCGTTCGTTTGTTTCGTGGATATCGGTGAGTAACTTTTTTTCTATACATGCTAGCGACCTAAAACTTGTTTTATCGCATTCAGCGCGTCGAATTACGCCGGAAACGGCCGTCTTTGTTTTGATATTGCTCGAAACACGGAGTCGAAGTCCATTTGTTTGTTTTCCAGATATCGGTTGGTAACTTTTTTTCTATACATGCTAGCGACCTAAAACTTGTTTTATCGCATTCAGCGCGTCAAATTACGCCGGAAACGGTCGTCTTTGTTCTGATATTGCACAAAACACGGAGTCGAATTCCGTTTGTTTGTTTCGTGGATATCGGTGAGTAACTTTTTTTCTATACATGCTAGCGACCTAAAACTTGTTTTATCGCATTTAGCGCGTCAAATTACGCCGGAAACGGTCGTCTTTGTTCTGATATTGCTCAAAACACGGAGTCGAATTCCGTTCGTTTGTTTCGTGAATATCGGTGAGTAACTTTTTTTCTATACATGCTAGCGACCTAAAACTTGTTTTATCGCATTCAGCGCGTCAAATTACGCCGAAGACGGACGTCTTTGTTTTGATATTGCTCAAAACACGACGTCGAATTCCGTTTGTTTGTTTCGTGGATATCGGTGAGTAACTTTTTTTCTATACATGCTAGCGACCTAAAACTTGTTTTATCGCATTCAGCGCGTCAAATTACGCCGGAAACGGCCGTCTTTGTTTTGATATTGCTCGAAACACGGAGTCGAAGTCCATTTGTTTGTTTTTCAGATATCGGTTGGTCACTTTTTTTCTATACATGCTAGCGACCTAAAACTTGTTTTATCGCATTCAGCGCGTCAAATTACGCCGGAAACGGTCGTCTTTGTTCTGATATTGCACAAAACACGGAGTCGAATTCCGTTTGTTTGTTTCGTGGATATCGGTGAGTAACTTTCTTTCTATACATGCTAGCGACCTAAAACTTGTTTAATCGCATTCAGCGCGTCAAATTACGCCGGAATCGGTCGTCTTTGTCCTGATATTGCTCAAAACACGGAGTCGAATTCCGTTTGTTTGTTTCGTGGATATCGGTGAGTAACTTTTTTTCTATACATGCTAGCGACCTAAAACTTGTTTTATCGCATTCAGCGCGTCGAATTACGCCGGAAACGGTCGTCTTTGTTCTGATATTGCTCAAAACACGGAGTCGAATTCCGTTCGTTTGTTTCGTGAATATCGGTGAGTAACTTTTTTTCTATACATGCTAGCGACCAAAAACTTGTTTGATGGCATTCAGCGCGTCAAATTACGCCGGAATCGGTCGTCTTTGTTCTGATATTGCTCAAAACAGGGAGTCGAATTCCGTTTGTTTGTTTCGTGGATATCGGTGAGTAACTTTTTTTCTATACATGCTAGCGACCTAAAACTTGTTTTATCGCATTCAGCGCGTCAAATTACGCCGGAAACGGTCGTCTTTGTTCTGATATTGCTCAAAACACGACGTCGAATTCCGTTCGTTTGTTTCGTGAATATCGGTGTGTAACTTTTTTTCCATACATGCTAGCGACCTAAAACTTGTTTTATCGCATTCAGCGCGTCAAATTACGCCGAAGACGGCCGTCTTTGTTTTGATATTGCTCAAAACACGACGTCGAATTCCGTTCGTTTGTTTCGTGGATATCGGTGAGTAACTTTTTTTCTATACATGCTAGCGACCTAAAACTTGTTTTATCGCATTCAGCGCGTCGAATTACGCCGGAAACGGCCGTCTTTGTTTTGATATTGCTCGAAACACGGAGTCGAAGTCCATTTGTTTGTTTTTCAGATATCGGTTGGTCACTTTTTTTCTATACATGCTAGCGACCTAAAACTTGTTTTATCGCATTCAGCGCGTCAAATTACGCCGGAAACGGTCGTCTTTGTTCTGATATTGCACAAAACACGGAGTCGAATTCCGTTTGTTTGTTTCGTGGATATCGGTGAGTAACTTTCTTTCTATACATGCTAGCGACCTAAAACTTGTTTAATCGCATTCAGCGCGTCAAATTACGCCGGAATCGGTCGTCTTTGTCCTGATATTGCTCAAAACACGGAGTCGAATTCCGTTTGTTTGTTTCGTGGATATCGGTGAGTAACTTTTTTTCTATACATGCTAGCGACCTAAAACTTGTTTTATCGCATTCAGCGCGTCGAATTACGCCGGAAACGGTCGTCTTTGTTCTGATATTGCTCAAAACACGGAGTCGAATTCCGTTCGTTTGTTTCGTGAATATCGGTGAGTAACTTTTTTTCTATACATGCTAGCGACCTAAAACTTGTTTTATGGCATTCAGCGCGTCAAATTACGCCGGAATCGGTCGTCTTTGTTCTGATATTGCTCAAAACAGGGAGTCGAATTCCGTTTGTTTGTTTCGTGGATATCGGTGAGTAACTTTTTTTCTATACATGCTAGCGACCTAAAACTTGTTTTATCGCATTCAGCGCGTCAAATTACGCCGGAAACGGCCGTCTTTGTTTTGATATTGCTCGAAACACGGAGTCGAAGTCCATTTGTTTGTTTTTCAGATATCGGTTGGTCACTTTTTTTCTATACATGCTAGCGACCTAAAACTTGTTTTATCGCATTCAGCGCGTCAAATTACGCCGGAAACGGTCGTCTTTGTTCTGATATTGCACAAAACACGGAGTCGAATTCCGTTTGTTTGTTTCGTGGATATCGGTGAGTAACTTTCTTTCTATACATGCTAGCGACCTAAAACTTGTTTAATCGCATTCAGCGCGTCAAATTACGCCGGAATCGGTCGTCTTTGTCCTGATATTGCTCAAAACACGGAGTCGAATTCCGTTTGTTTGTTTCGTGGATATCGGTGAGTAACTTTTTTTCTATACATGCTAGCGACCTAAAACTTGTTTTATCGCATTCAGCGCGTCGAATTACGCCGGAAACGGTCGTCTTTGTTCTGATATTGCTCAAAACACGGAGTCGAATTCCGTTCGTTTGTTTCGTGAATATCGGTGAGTAACTTTTTTTCTATACATGCTAGCGACCAAAAACTTGTTTTATGGCATTCAGCGCGTCAAATTACGCCGGAATCGGTCGTCTTTGTTCTGATATTGCTCAAAACAGGGAGTCGAATTCCGTTTGTTTGTTTCGTGGATATCGGTGAGTAACTTTTTTTCTATACATGCTAGCGACCTAAAACTTGTTTTATCGCATTCAGCGCGTCAAATTACGCCGGAAACGGTCGTCTTTGTTCTGATATTGCTCAAAACACGACGTCGAATTCCGTTCGTTTGTTTCGTGAATATCGGTGTGTAACTTTTTTTCCATACATGCTAGCGACCTAAAACTTGTTTTATCGCATTCAGCGCGTCAAATTACGCCGAAGACGGCCGTCTTTGTTTTGATATTGCTCAAAACACGACGTCGAATTCCGTTCGTTTGTTTCGTGGATATCGGTGAGTAACTTTTTTTCTATACATGCTAGCGACCTAAAACTTGTTTTATCGCATTCAGCGCGTCGAATTACGCCGGAAACGGCCGTCTTTGTTTTGATATTGCTCGAAACACGGAGTCGAAGTCCATTTGTTTGTTTTTCAGATATCGGTTGGTCACTTTTTTTCTATACATGCTAGCGACCTAAAACTTGTTTTATCGCATTCAGCGCGTCAAATTACGCCGGAAACGGTCGTCTTTGTTCTGATATTGCACAAAACACGGAGTCGAATTCCGTTTGTTTGTTTCGTGGATATCGGTGAGTAACTTTCTTTCTATACATGCTAGCGACCTAAAACTTGTTTAATCGCATTCAGCGCGTCAAATTACGCCGGAATCGGTCGTCTTTGTCCTGATATTGCTCAAAACACGGAGTCGAATTCCGTTTGTTTGTTTCGTGGATATCGGTGAGTAACTTTTTTTCTATACATGCTAGCGACCTAAAACTTGTTTTATCGCATTCAGCGCGTCGAATTACGCCGGAAACGGTCGTCTTTGTTCTGATATTGCTCAAAACACGGAGTCGAATTCCGTTCGTTTGTTTCGTGAATATCGGTGAGTAACTTTTTTTCTATACATGCTAGCGACCTAAAACTTGTTTTATGGCATTCAGCGCGTCAAATTACGCCGGAATCGGTCGTCTTTGTTCTGATATTGCTCAAAACAGGGAGTCGAATTCCGTTTGTTTGTTTCGTGGATATCGGTGAGTAACTTTTTTTCTATACATGCTAGCGACCTAAAACTTGTTTTATCGCATTCAGCGCGTCAAATTACGCCGGAAACGGTCGTCTTTGTTCTGATATTGCTCAAAACACGACGTCGAATTCCGTTCGTTTGTTTCGTGAATATCGGTGAGTAACTTTTTTTCCATACATGCTAGCGACCTAAAACTTGTTTTATCGCATTCAGCGCGTCAAATTACGCCGAAAACGGCCGTCTTTGTTTTGATATTGCTCAAAACACGACGTCGAATTCCGTTCGTTTGTTTCGTGGATATCGGTGAGTAACTTTTTTTCTATACATGCTAGCGACCTAAAACTTGTTTTATCGCATTCAGCTCGTCAAATTACGCCGGAAACGGCCGTCTTTGTTTTGATATTGCTCGAAACACGGAGTCAAAGTCCGTTTGTTTGTTTTTCAGATATCGGTTGGTAACTTTTTTTCTATACATGCTAGCGACCTAAAACTTGTTTTATCGCATTCAGCGCGTCAAATTACGCCGGAAACGGCCGGCTTTGTTTTGATATTGCTCGAAACACGGAGTCGAAGTCCGTTTGTTTGTTTTTCAGATATCGGTTGGTTACTTTTTTTCTATACATGCTAGCGACCTAAAACTTGTTTTATCGCATTCAGCGCGTCAAATTACGCCGGAAACGGTCGTCTTTGTTCTGATATTGCTCAAAACACGGAGTCGAATTCCGTTTGTTTGTTCCGTGAATATCGGTGAGTAACTTTTTTTCTATACATGCTAGCGACCTAAAACTTGTTTTATCGCATTCAGCGCGTCAAATTACGCCGGAAACGGCCGTCTTTGTTTTGATATTGCTCGAAACACGGAGTCGAAGTCCGTTTGTTTGTTTTTCAGATATCGGTTGGTAACTTTTTTTCTATACATGCTAGCGACCTAAAACTTGTTTTATCGCATTCAGCGCGTCAAATTACGCCGGAAACGGCCGGCTTTGTTTTGATATTGCTCGAAACACGGAGTCGAAGTCCGTTTGTTTGTTTTTCAGATATCGGTTGGTTACTTTTTTTCTATACATGCTAGCGACCTAAAACTTGTTTTATCGCATTCAGCGCGTCAAATTACGCCGGAAACGGTCGTCTTTGTTCTGATATTGCTCAAAACACGGAGTCGAATTCCGTTTGTTTGTTCCGTGAATATCGGTGAGTAACTTTTTTTCTATACATGCTAGCGACCTAAAACTTGTTTTATCGCATTCAGCGCGTCAAATTACGCCGGAAACGGCCGTCTTTGTTTTGATATTGCTCGAAACACGAAGTCGAAGTCCGTTTGTTTGTTTTTCAGATATCGGTTGGTAACTTTTTTTCTAACATGCTAGCGACCTAAAACTTGTTTTATCGCATCCAGCGCGTCAAATTACGCCGGAAACGGTCGTCTTTGTTTTGATATTGCTCGAAACACGGAGTCGAAGTCCGTTTGTTTGTTTTTCAGATATCGGTTGGTAACTTTTTTTCTATTCATGCTAGCGACCTGAAACTTGTTTCATCGCATTCAGCGCGTCAAATTACGCCGGAATCGGTCGTCTTTGTTCTGATATTGCTCAAAACACGGAGTCGAATTCCGTTTGTTTGTTTCGTGGATATCGGTGTGTAACTTTTTTTCCATACATGCTCGCGACCTAAAACTTGTTTTATCGCATTCAGCGCGTCAAATTACGGCGAAAACGGTCGTCTTTGTCCTGATATTGCTCAAAACACGGAGTCGAATTCCGTTTGTTTGTTTCGTGAATATCGGTTGGTAACTTTTTTTCTATACATGCTAGCGACCTAAAACTTGTGCTATCGCATTCAGCGCGTCAAATTACGCCGGAAACGGTCGTCTTTGTTCTGATATTGCTCAAAACACGGAGTCGAATTCCGTTTGTTTGTTTCGTGGATATCGGTGACCAACTTTCTTTCTATACATGCTAGCGACCTAAAACTTGTTTTATCGCATTCAGCGCGTCAAATTACGCCGGAAACGGCCGTCTTTGTTTTGATATTGCTCGAAACACGGAGTCGAATTCCGTTCGTTTGTTTCGTGAATATCGGTGAGTAACTTTTTTTCTATACATGCTAGCGACCTAAAACTTGTTTTATCGCATTCAGCGCGTCAAATTACGCCGAAGACGGCCGTCTTTGTTTTGATATTGCTCAAAACACGACGTCGAATTCCGTTCGTTTGTTTCGTGGATATCGGTGAGTAACTTTTTTTCTATACATGCTAGCGACCTGAAACTTGTTTTATCGCATTCAGCGCGTCGAATTACGCCGGAAACGGCCGTCTTTGTTTTGATATTGCTCGAAACACGGAGTCGAAGTGCATTTGTTTGTTTTTCAGATATCGGTTGGTAACTTTTTTTCTATACATGCTAGCGACCTAAAACTTGTTTTATCGCATTCAGCGCGTCAAATTACGCCGGAAACGGTCGTCTTTGTTCTGATATTGCTCAAAACACGGAGTCGAATTCCGTTTGCTTGTTTCGTGGATATCGGTGAGTAACTTTCTTTCTATACATGCTAGCGACCTAAAACTTGTTTTATCGCATTCAGCGCGTCAAATTACGCCGGAAACGGCCGTCTTTGTTTTGATATTGCTCGAAACACGGAGTCGAAGTCCGTTTGTTTGTTTTTCAGATATCGGTTGGAAACTTTTTTTCTATACATGCTAGCAACCTAAAACTTGTTTTATCGCATTCAGCGCGTCAAATTACGCCGGAAACGGCCGTCTTTGTTTTGATATTGCTCGAAACACGGAGTCGAAGTCCGTTTGTTTGTTTTTCAGATATCGGTTGGTAACTTTTTTTCTATACATGCTAGCGACCTAAAACTTGTTTTATCGCATTCAGCGCGTCAAATTACGCCGGAAACGGCCGTCTTTGTTTTGATATTGCTCGAAACACGGAGTCGAAGTCCGTTTGTTTGTTTTTCAGATATCGGTTGGTAACTTTTTTTCTATACATGCTAGCGACCTAAAACTTGTTTCATCGCATTCAGCGCGTCAAATTACGCCGGAAACGGCCGTCTTTGTTTTGATATTGCTCGAAACACGGAGTCGAAGTCCGTTTGTTTGTTTTTCAGATATCGGTTGATAACTTTTTTTCTATACATGCTAGCGACCTAAAACTTGTTCTATCGCATTCAGCGCGTTAAATTACGCCGGAAACAGCCGTCTTTGTTCTGATATTGCTCAAAACACGAAGTCGAATTTCGTTCGTTTGTTTCGTGGATATCGGTGAGTAACTTTTTTTCTATACATGCAAGCGACCTAAAACTTGTTTTATCGCATTCAGCGCGTCAAATTACGCCGGAAACGGCCGTCTTTGTTTTGATATTGCTCAAAACACGAAGTCGAATTTCGTTCGTTTGTTTCGTGGATATCGGTAAGTAACTTTTTTTCTATACATGCTAGCGACCTAAAACTTGTTTTATCGCATTCAGCGCGTCAAATTACGCCGAAAACGGCCGTCTTTGTTTTGATATTGCTCGATAGACGAAGTCGGAGTCCGTTTGTTTGTTCTTCAGATATCGGTTAGTAACTTTTTTTCTATACATGCTAGCGACCTAAAACTTGTTTCATCGCATTCAGCGCGTCAAATTACGCCGGAAACGGTCGTCTTTGTTCTGATATTGCTCAAAACACGGAGTCAAATTCCGTTTGTTTGTTTCATGAATATCGGTGAGTAACTTTTTTTCTATACATGCTAGCGACCTAAAACTTGTTTTATCGCATTCAGCGCGTCAAATTACGCCGGAATCGGTCGTCTTTGTTCTGATATTGCTCAAAACAGGGAGTCGAATTCCGTTTGTTTGTTTCGTGGATATCGGTGAGTAACTTTTTTTCTATACATGCTAGCGACCTAAAACTTGTTTTATCGCATTCAGCGCGTCAAATTACGCCGAAGACGGCCGTCTTTGTTTTGATATTGCTCAAAACACGTCGTCGAATTCCGTTCGTTTGTTTCGTGGATATCGGTGAGTAACTTTTTTTCTATACATGCTAGGGACCTAAAACTTGTTTTATCGCATTCAGCGCGTCAAATTACGCCGGAAACGGCCGTCTTTGTTTTGATATTGCTCGAAACACGGAGTCGAAGTCCGTTTGTTTGTTTTTCAGATATCGGTTGGTAACTTTTTTTCTATACATGCTAGCGACCTAAAACTTGTTCAATCGCATTCAGCGCGTCAAATTACGCCGGAAACGGCCGTCTTTGTTTTGATATTGCTCGAAACACGAAGTCGAAGTCCGTTTGTTTGTTTTTCAGATATCGGTTGGTAACTTTTTTTCTATACATGCTAGCGACCTAAAACTTTTTTTATCGCATTCAGCGCGTCAAATTACGCCGGAAACGGTCGTCTTTGTTCTGATATTGCTCAAAACACGGAGTCGAATTCCGTTTGTTTGTTTCGTGGATATCGGTGACCAACTTTCTTTCTATACATGCTAGCGACCTAAAACTTGTTTTATCGCATTCAGCGCGTCGAATTACGCCGGAAACGGCCGTCTTTGTTTTGATATTGCTCGAAACACGGAGTCGAATTCCGTTTGTTTGTTTCGTGGATATCGGTGAGTAACTTTCTTTCTATACATGCTAGCGACCTAAAACTTGTTTTATCGCATTCAGCGCGTCAAATTACGCCGGAAACGGTCGTCTTTGTTCTGATATTGCTCAAAACACGGAGTCGAATTCCGTTCGTTTGTTTCGTGAATATCGGTGAGTAACTTTTTTTCTATACATGCTAGCGACCTAAAACTTGTTTTATGGCATTCAGCGCGTCAAATTACGCCGGAATCGGTCGTCTTTGTTCTGATATTGCTCAAAACAGGGAGTCGAATTCCGTTTGTTTGTTTCGTGGATATCGGTGAGTAACTTTTTTTCTATACATGCTAGCGACCTAAAACTTGTTTTATCGCATTCAGCGCGTCAAATTACGCCGGAAACGGCCGTCTTTGTTTTGATATTGCTCGAAACACGGAGTCGAAGTCCGTTTGTTTGTTTTTCAGATATCGGTTGGAAACTTTTTTTCTATACATGCTAGCAACCTAAAACTTGTTTTATCGCATTCAGCGCGTCAAATTACGCCGGAAACGGCCGTCTTTGTTTTGATATTGCTCGAAACACGGAGTCGAAGTCCGTTTGTTTGTTTTTCAGATATCGGTTGGTAACTTTTTTTCTATACATGCTAGCGACCTAAAACTTGTTTTATCGCATTCAGCGCGTCAAATTACGCCGGAAACGGCCGTCTTTGTTTTGATATTGCTCGAAACACGGAGTCGAAGTCCGTTTGTTTGTTTTTCAGATATCGGTTGGTAACTTTTTTTCTATACATGCTAGCGACCTAAAACTTGTTTCATCGCATTCAGCGCGTCAAATTACGCCGGAAACGGCCGTCTTTGTTTTGATATTGCTCGAAACACGGAGTCGAAGTCCGTTTGTTTGTTTTTCAGATATCGGTTGATAACTTTTTTTCTATACATGCTAGCGACCTAAAACTTGTTCTATCGCATTCAGCGCGTTAAATTACGCCGGAAACAGCCGTCTTTGTTCTGATATTGCTCAAAACACGAAGTCGAATTTCGTTCGTTTGTTTCGTGGATATCGGTGAGTAACTTTTTTTCTATACATGCGAGCGACCTAAAACTTGTTTTATCGCATTCAGCGCGTCAAATTACGCCGGAAACGGCCGTCTTTGTTTTGATATTGCTCAAAACACGAAGTCGAATTTCGTTCGTTTGTTTCGTGGATATCGGTAAGTAACTTTTTTTCTATACATGCTAGCGACCTAAAACTTGTTTTATCGCATTCAGCGCGTCAAATTACGCCGAAAACGGCCGTCTTTGTTTTGATATTGCTCGATAGACGAAGTCGGAGTCCGTTTGTTTGTTCTTCAGATATCGGTTAGTAACTTTTTTTCTATACATGCTAGCGACCTAAAACTTGTTTCATCGCATTCAGCGCGTCAAATTACGCCGGAAACGGTCGTCTTTGTTCTGATATTGCTCAAAACACGGAGTCAAATTCCGTTTGTTTGTTTCATGAATATCGGTGAGTAACTTTTTTTCTATACATGCTAGCGACCTAAAACTTGTTTTATCGCATTCAGCGCGTCAAATTACGCCGGAATCGGTCGTCTTTGTTCTGATATTGCTCAAAACAGGGAGTCGAATTCCGTTTGTTTGTTTCGTGGATATCGGTGAGTAACTTTTTTTCTATACATGCTAGCGACCTAAAACTTGTTTTATCGCATTCAGCGCGTCAAATTACGCCGAAGACGGCCGTCTTTGTTTTGATATTGCTCAAAACACGACGTCGAATTCCGTTCGTTTGTTTCGTGGATATCGGTGAGTAACTTTTTTTCTATACATGCTAGGGACCTAAAACTTGTTTTATCGCATTCAGCGCGTCAAATTACGCCGGAAACGGCCGTCTTTGTTTTGATATTGCTCGAAACACGGAGTCGAAGTCCGTTTGTTTGTTTTTCAGATATCGGTTGGTAACTTTTTTTCTATACATGCTAGCGACCTAAAACTTGTTCAATCGCATTCAGCGCGTCAAATTACGCCGGAAACGGCCGTCTTTGTTTTGATATTGCTCGAAACACGAAGTCGAAGTCCGTTTGTTTGTTTTTCAGATATCGGTTGGTAACTTTTTTTCTATACATGCTAGCGACCTAAAACTTGTTTTATCGCATTCAGCGCGTCAAATTACGCCGGAAACGGTCGTCTTTGTTCTGATATTGCTCAAAACACGGAGTCGAATTCCGTTTGTTTGTTTCGTGGATATCGGTGACCAACTTTCTTTCTATACATGCTAGCGACCTAAAACTTGTTTTATCGCATTCAGCGCGTCGAATTACGCCGGAAACGGCCGTCTTTGTTTTGATATTGCTCGAAACACGGAGTCGAATTCCGTTTGTTTGTTTCGTGGATATCGGTGAGTAACTTTCTTTCTATACATGCTAGCGACCTAAAACTTGTTTTATCGCATTCAGCGCGTCAAATTACGCCGGAAACGGTCGTCTTTGTTCTGATATTGCTCAAAACACGGAGTCGAATTCCGTTCGTTTGTTTCGTGAATATCGGTGAGTAACTTTTTTTCTATACATGCTAGCGACCTAAAACTTGTTTTATGGCATTCAGCGCGTCAAATTACGCCGGAATCGGTCGTCTTTGTTCTGATATTGCTCAAAACAGGGAGTCGAATTCCGTTTGTTTGTTTCGTGGATATCGGTGAGTAACTTTTTTTCTATACATGCTAGCGACCTAAAACTTGTTTTATCGCATTCAGCGCGTCAAATTACGCCGGAAACGGTCGTCTTTGTTCTGATATTGCTCAAAACACGACGTCGAATTCCGTTCGTTTGTTTCGTGAATATCGGTGAGTAACTTTTTTTCTATACATGCTAGCGACCTAAAACTTGTTTTATCGCATTCAGCGCGTCAAATTACGCCGAAGACGGCCGTCTTTGTTTTGATATTGCTCAAAACACGACGTCGAATTCCGTTCGTTTGTTTCGTGGATATCGGTGAGTAACTTTTTTTCTATACATGCTAGCGACCTAAAACTTGTTTTATCGCATTCAGCTCGTCAAATTACGCCGGAAACGGCCGTCTTTGTTTTGATATTGCTCGAAACACGGAGTCGAAGTCCGTTTGTTTGTTTTTCAGATATCGGTTGGTAACTTTTTTTCTATACATGCTAGCGACCTAAAACTTGTTTTATCGCATTCAGCGCGTCAAATTACGCCGGAAACGGCCGGCTTTGTTTTGATATTGCTCGAAACACGGAGTCGAAGTCCGTTTGTTTGTTTTTCAGATATCGGTTGGTTACTTTTTTTCTATACATGCTAGCGACCTAAAACTTGTTTTATCGCATTCAGCGCGTCAAATTACGCCGGAAACGGTCGTCTTTGTTCTGATATTGCTCAAAACACGGAGTCGAATTCCGTTTGTTTGTTCCGTGAATATCGGTGAGTAACTTTTTTTCCATACATGCTAGCGACCTAAAACTTGTTTTATCGCATTCAGCGCGTCAAATTACGGCGGAAACGGTCGTCTTTGTTCTGATATTGCTCAAAACACGGAGTCGAATTCCGTTTGTTTGTTTCGTGAATATCGGTTGGTAACTTTTTTTCTATACATGCTAGCGACCTAAAACTTGTTTTATCGCATTCAGCGCGTCAAATTACGCCGGAAACGGTCGTCTTTGTTCTGATATTGCTCAAAACACGGAGTCGAATTCCGTTTGTTTGTTTCGTGGATATCGGTGACCAACTTTCTTTCTATACATGCTAGCGACCTAAAACTAGTTTTATCGCATTCAGCGCGTCAAATTACGCCGGAAACGGCCGTCTTTGTTTTGATATTGCTCGAAACACGGAGTCGAATTCCGTTCGTTTGTTTCGTGAATATCGGTGAGTAACTTTTTTTCTATACATGCTAGCGACCTAAAACTTGTTTTATCGCATTCAGCGCGTCAAATTACGCCGAAGACGGCCGTCTTTGTTTTGATATTGCTCAAAACACGACGTCGAATTCCGTTCGTTTGTTTCGTGGATATCGGTGAGTAACTTTTTTTCTATACATGCTAGCGACCTGAAACTTGTTTTATCGCATTCAGCGCGTCGAATTACGCCGGAAACGGCCGTCTTTGTTTTGATATTGCTCGAAACACGGAGTCGAATTCCGTTCGTTTGTTTCGTGAATATCGGTGAGTAACTTTTTTTCTATACATGCTAGCGACCTAAAACTTGTTTTATCGCATTCAGCGCGTCAAATTACGCCGAAGACGGCCGTCTTTGTTTTGATATTGCTCAAAACACGACGTCGAATTCCGTTCGTTTGTTTCGTGGATATCGGTGAGTAACTTTTTTTCTATACATGCTAGCGACCTGAAACTTGTTTTATCGCATTCAGCGCGTCGAATTACGCCGGAAACGGCCGTCTTTGTTTTGATATTGCTCGAAACACGGAGTCGAAGTGCATTTGTTTGTTTTTCAGATATCGGTTGGTAACTTTTTTTCTATACATGCTAGCGACCTAAAACTTGTTTTATCGCATTCAGCGCGTCAAATTACGCCGGAAACGGTCGTCTTTGTTCTGATATTGCTCAAAACACGAAGTCGAATTCCGTTTGCTTGTTTCGTGGATATCGGTGAGTAACTTTCTTTCTATACATGCTAGCGACCTAAAACTTGTTTTATCGCATTCAGCGCGTCAAATTACGCCGGAAACGGCCGTCTTTGTTTTGATATTGCTCGAAACACGGAGTCGAAGTCCGTTTGTTTGTTTTTCAGATATCGGTTGGAAACTTTTTTTCTATACATGCTAGCAACCTAAAACTTGTTTTATCGCATTCAGCGCGTCAAATTACGCCGGAAACGGCCGTCTTTGTTTTGATATTGCTCGAAACACGGAGTCGAAGTCCGTTTGTTTGTTTTTCAGATATCGGTTGGTAACTTTTTTTCTATACATGCTAGCGACCTAAAACTTGTTTCATCGCATTCAGCGCGTCAAATTACGCCGGAAACGGCCGTCTTTGTTTTGATATTGCTCGAAACACGGAGTCGAAGTCCGTTTGTTTGTTTTTCAGATATCGGTTGGTAACTTTTTTTCTATACATGCTAGCGACCTAAAACTTGTTTCATCGCATTCAGCGCGTCAAATTACGCCGGAAACGGCCGTCTTTGTTTTGATATTGCTCGAAACACGGAGTCGAAGTCCGTTTGTTTGTTTTTCAGATATCGGTTGATAACTTTTTTTCTATACATGCTAGCGACCTAAAACTTGTTCTATCGCATTCAGCGCGTTAAATTACGCCGGAAACAGCCGTCTTTGTTCTGATATTGCTCAAAACACGAAGTCGAATTTCGTTCGTTTGTTTCGTGGATATCGGTGAGTAACTTTTTTTCTATACATGCAAGCGACCTAAAACTTGTTTCATCGCATTCAGCGCGTCAAATTACGCCGGAAACGGCCGTCTTTGTTTTGATATTGCTCAAAACACGAAGTCGAATTTCGTTCGTTTGTTTCGTGGATATCGGTAAGTAACTTTTTTTCTATACATGCTAGCGACCTAAAACTTGTTTTATCGCATTCAGCGCGTCAAATTACGCCGAAAACGGCCGTCTTTGTTTTGATATTGCTCGATAGACGAAGTCGGAGTCCGTTTGTTTGTTCTTCAGATATCGGTTAGTAACTTTTTTTCTATACATGCTAGCGACCTAAAACTTGTTTCATCGCATTCAGCGCGTCAAATTACGCCGGAAACGGTCGTCTTTGTTCTGATATTGCTCAAAACACGGAGTCAAATTCCGTTTGTTTGTTTCATGAATATCGGTGAGTAACTTTTTTTCTATACATGCTAGCGACCTAAAACTTGTTTTATCGCATTCAGCGCGTCAAATTACGCCGGAATCGGTCGTCTTTGTTCTGATATTGCTCAAAACAGGGAGTCGAATTCCGTTTGTTTGTTTCGTGGATATCGGTGAGTAACTTTTTTTCTATACATGCTAGCGACCTAAAACTTGTTTTATCGCATTCAGCGCGTCAAATTACGCCGAAGACGGCCGTCTTTGTTTTGATATTGCTCAAAACACGACGTCGAATTCCGTTCGTTTGTTTCGTGGATATCGGTGAGTAACTTTTTTTCTATACATGCTAGGGACCTAAAACTTGTTTTATCGCATTCAGCGCGTCAAATTACGCCGGAAACGGCCGTCTTTGTTTTGATATTGCTCGAAACACGGAGTCGAAGTCCGTTTGTTTGTTTTTCAGATATCGGTTGGTAACTTTTTTTCTATACATGCTAGCGACCTAAAACTTGTTCAATCGCATTCAGCGCGTCAAATTACGCCGGAAACGGCCGTCTTTGTTTTGATATTGCTCGAAACACGAAGTCGAAGTCCGTTTGTTTGTTTTTCAGATATCGGTTGGTAACTTTTTTTCTATACATGCTAGCGACCTAAAACTTGTTTTATCGCATTCAGCGCGTCAAATTACGCCGGAAACGGTCGTCTTTGTTCTGATATTGCTCAAAACACGGAGTCGAATTCCGTTTGTTTGTTTCGTGGATATCGGTGACCAACTTTCTTTCTATACATGCTAGCGACCTAAAACTTGTTTTATCGCATTCAGCGCGTCGAATTACGCCGGAAACGGCCGTCTTTGTTTTGATATTGCTCGAAACACGGAGTCGAATTCCGTTTGTTTGTTTCGTGGATATCGGTGAGTAACTTTCTTTCTATACATGCTAGCGACCTAAAACTTGTTTTATCGCATTCAGCGCGTCAAATTACGCCGGAAACGGTCGTCTTTGTTCTGATATTGCTCAAAACACGGAGTCGAATTCCGTTCGTTTGTTTCGTGAATATCGGTGAGTAACTTTTTTTCTATACATGCTAGCGACCTAAAACTTGTTTTATGGCATTCAGCGCGTCAAATTACGCCGGAATCGGTCGTCTTTGTTCTGATATTGCTCAAAACAGGGAGTCGAATTCCGTTTGTTTGTTTCGTGGATATCGGTGAGTAACTTTTTTTCTATACATGCTAGCGACCTAAAACTTGTTTTATCGCATTCAGCGCGTCAAATTACGCCGGAAACGGTCGTCTTTGTTCTGATATTGCTCAAAACACGACGTCGAATTCCGTTCGTTTGTTTCGTGAATATCGGTGAGTAACTTTTTTTCTATACATGCTAGCGACCTAAAACTTGTTTTATCGCATTCAGCGCGTCAAATTACGCCGAAGACGGCCGTCTTTGTTTTGATATTGCTCAAAACACGACGTCGAATTCCGTTCGTTTGTTTCGTGGATATCGGTGAGTAACTTTTTTTCTATACATGCTAGCGACCTAAAACTTGTTTTATCGCATTCAGCTCGTCAAATTACGCCGGAAACGGCCGTCTTTGTTTTGATATTGCTCGAAACACGGAGTCGAAGTCCGTTTGTTTGTTTTTCAGATATCGGTTGGTAACTTTTTTTCTATACATGCTAGCGACCTAAAACTTGTTTTATCGCATTCAGCGCGTCAAATTACGCCGGAAACGGCCGGCTTTGTTTTGATATTGCTCGAAACACGGAGTCGAAGTCCGTTTGTTTGTTTTTCAGATATCGGTTGGTTACTTTTTTTCTATACATGCTAGCGACCTAAAACTTGTTTTATCGCATTCAGCGCGTCAAATTACGCCGGAAACGGTCGTCTTTGTTCTGATATTGCTCAAAACACGGAGTCGAATTCCGTTTGTTTGTTCCGTGAATATCGGTGAGTAACTTTTTTTCCATACATGCTAGCGACCTAAAACTTGTTTTATCGCATTCAGCGCGTCAAATTACGGCGGAAACGGTCGTCTTTGTTCTGATATTGCTCAAAACACGGAGTCGAATTCCGTTTGTTTGTTTCGTGAATATCGGTTGGTAACTTTTTTTCTATACATGCTAGCGACCTAAAACTTGTTTTATCGCATTCAGCGCGTCAAATTACGCCGGAAACGGTCGTCTTTGTTCTGATATTGCTCAAAACACGGAGTCGAATTCCGTTTGTTTGTTTCGTGGATATCGGTGACCAACTTTCTTTCTATACATGCTAGCGACCTAAAACTAGTTTTATCGCATTCAGCGCGTCAAATTACGCCGGAAACGGCCGTCTTTGTTTTGATATTGCTCGAAACACGGAGTCGAATTCCGTTCGTTTGTTTCGTGAATATCGGTGAGTAACTTTTTTTCTATACATGCTAGCGACCTAAAACTTGTTTTATCGCATTCAGCGCGTCAAATTACGCCGAAGACGGCCGTCTTTGTTTTGATATTGCTCAAAACACGACGTCGAATTCCGTTCGTTTGTTTCGTGGATATCGGTGAGTAACTTTTTTTCTATACATGCTAGCGACCTGAAACTTGTTTTATCGCATTCAGCGCGTCGAATTACGCCGGAAACGGCCGTCTTTGTTTTGATATTGCTCGAAACACGGAGTCGAAGTGCATTTGTTTGTTTTTCAGATATCGGTTGGTAACTTTTTTTCTATACATGCTAGCGACCTAAAACTTGTTTTATCGCATTCAGCGCGTCAAATTACGCCGGAAACGGTCGTCTTTGTTCTGATATTGCTCAAAACACGGAGTCGAATTCCGTTTGCTTGTTTTGTGGATATCGGTGAGTAACTTTCTTTCTATACATGCTAGCGACCTAAAACTTGTTTTATCGCATTCAGCGCGTCAAATTACGCCGGAAACGGCCGTCTTTGTTTTGATATTGCTCGAAACACGGAGTCGAAGTCCGTTTGTTTGTTTTTCAGATATCGGTTGGAAACTTTTTTTCTATACATGCTAGCAACCTAAAACTTGTTTTATCGCATTCAGCGCGTCAAATTACGCCGGAAACGGCCGTCTTTGTTTTGATATTGCTCGAAACACGGAGTCGAAGTCCGTTTGTTTGTTTTTCAGATATCGGTTGGTAACTTTTTTTCTATACATGCTAGCGACCTAAAACTTGTTTTATCGCATTCAGCGCGTCAAATTACGCCGGAAACGGCCGTCTTTGTTTTGATATTGCTCGAAACACGGAGTCGAAGTCCGTTTGTTTGTTTTTCAGATATCGGTTGGTAACTTTTTTTCTATACATGCTAGCGACCTAAAACTTGTTTCATCGCATTCAGCGCGTCAAATTACGCCGGAAACGGCCGTCTTTGTTTTGATATTGCTCGAAACACGGAGTCGAAGTCCGTTTGTTTGTTTTTCAGATATCGGTTGGTAACTTTTTTTCTATACATGCTAGCGACCTAAAACTTGTTCAATCGCATTCAGCGCGTCAAATTACGCCGGAAACGGCCGTCTTTGTTTTGATATTGCTCGAAACACGAAGTCGAAGTCCGTTTGTTTGTTTTTCAGATATCGGTTGGTAACTTTTTTTCTATACATGCTAGCGACCTAAAACTTGTTTTATCGCATTCAGCGCGTCAAATTACGCCGGGAACGGCCGTCTTTGTTTTGATATTGCTCGAAACACGGAGTCGAAGTCCGTTTGTTTGTTTTTCAGATATCGGTTGGTAACTTTTTTTCTATACATGCCAGCGACCTAAAACTTGTTTTATCGCATTCAGCGCGTCAAATTACGCCGGAAACGGTCGTCTTTGTTCTGATATTGCTAAAAACACGGAGTCGAATTCCGTTCGTTTGTTCCGTGAATATCGGTGAGTAACTTTTTTTCTGTACATGCTAGCGACCTAAAACTTGTTTTATCGCATTCAGCGCGTTAAATTACGCCGGAATCGGTCGTCTTTGTTCTGATATTGCTCAAAACACGGAGTCGAATTCCGTTTGTTTGTTTCGTGGATATCGGTGTGTAACTTTTTTTCCATACATGCTAGCGACCTAAAACTTGTTTTATCGCATTCAGCGCGTCAAATTACGCCGGAACCGGCCGTCTATGTTTTGATATTGCTCGAAACACGGAGTCGAAGTCCGTTTGTTTGTTTTTCAGATATCGGTTGGTAACTTTTTTTCTATACATGCTAGCGACCTAAAACTTGTTTTATCGCATTCAGCGCGTCACATTACGCCGGAAACGGCCGTCTTTGTTTTGATATTGCTCGAAACACGGAGTCGAAGTCCGTTTGTTTGTTTTTCAGATATCGGTTGGTAACTTTTTTTCTATACATGCCAGCAACCTAAAACTTGTTTTATCGCATTCAGCGCGTCAAATTACGCCGGAAACGGTCGTCTTTGTTCTGATATTGCTCAAAACACGGAGTCGAATTCCGTTTGTTTGTTTCGTAAATATCGGTGAGTAACTTTTTTTCTATACATGCTAACGACCTAAAACTTGTTTTATCGCATTCAGCGCGTCAAATTACGCCGGAAACGGTCGTCTTTGTTCTGATATTGCTCAAAACACGGAGTCGAATTCCGTTTGTTTGTTTCGTGAATATCGGTGAGTAACTTTTTTTCTATACATGCTAGCGACCTAAAACTTGTTTTATCGCATTCAGCGCGTCAAATTACGCCGGAAACGGTCGTCTTTGTTCTGATATTGCTCAAAACACGGAGTCGAATTCCGTTTGTTTGTTTCGTGAATATCGGTGAGTAACTTTTTTTCTATACATGCTAGCGACCTAAAACTTGTTTTATCGCATTCAGCGCGTTAAATTACGCCGGAATCGGTCGTCTTTGTTCTGATATTGCTCAAAACACGGAGTCGAATTCCGTTTGTTTGTTTCGTGGATATCGGTGTGTAACTTTTTTTCCATACATGCTAGCGACCTAAAACTTGTTTTATCGCATTCAGCGCGTCAAATTACGCCGGAACCGGCCGTCTTTGTTTTGATATTGCTCGAAACACGGAGTCGAAGTCCGTTTGTTTGTTTTTCAGATATCGGTTGGTAACTTTTTTTCTATACATGCTAGCGACCTAAAACTTGTTTTATCGCATTCAGCGCGTCAAATTACGCCGGAAACGGCCGTCTTTGTTCTGATATTGCTCAAAACACGGAGTCGAAGTCCGTTTGTTTGTTTTTCAGATATCGGTTGGTAATTTTTTTTCTATACATGCTAGCGACCTAAAACTTGTTTCACCGCATTCAGCGCGTCAAATTACGCCGGAATCGGTCGTCTTTGTTCTGATATTGCTTAAAACACGGAGTCGAATTTCGTTTGTTTGTTTCGTGGATATCGGTGAGTGACTTTTTTTCTATACATGCTAGCGACCTAAAACTTGTTTTATCGCATTCAGCGCGTCAAATTACGCCGAAAACGGCCGTCTTTGTTTTGATATTGCTCAAAACACGACGTCGAATTCCGTTCGTTTGTTTCGTGGATATCGGTGAGTAACTTTTTTTCTATACATGCTAGCGACCTAAAACTTGTTTGATCGCATTCAGCGCGTCAAATTACGCCGGAAACGGCCGTCTTTGTTTTGATATTGCTCAAAACACGGAGTCGAATTCCGTTTGTTTGTTTCGTAAATATCGGTGAGTAACTTTTTTTCTATACATGCTAACGACCTAAAACTTGTTTTATCGCATTCAGCGCGTCAAATTACGCCGGAAACGGTCGTCTTTGTTCTGATATTGCTCAAAACACGGAGTCGAATTCCGTTTGTTTGTTTCGTGAATATCGGTGAGTAACTTTTTTTCTATACATGCTAGCGACCTAAAACTTGTTTTATCGCATTCAGCGCGTCAAATTACGCCGGAAACGGTCGTCTTTGTTCTGATATTGCTCAAAACACGGAGTCGAATTCCGTTTGTTTGTTTCGTGAATATCGGTGAGTAACTTTTTTTCTATACATGCTAGCGACCTAAAACTTGTTTTATCGCATTCAGCGCGTTAAATTACGCCGGAATCGGTCGTCTTTGTTCTGATATTGCTCAAAACACGGAGTCGAATTCCGTTTGTTTGTTTCGTGGATATCGGTGTGTAACTTTTTTTCCATACATGCTAGCGACCTAAAACTTGTTTTATCGCATTCAGCGCGTCAAATTACGCCGGAACCGGCCGTCTTTGTTTTGATATTGCTCGAAACACGGAGTCGAAGTCCGTTTGTTTGTTTTTCAGATATCGGTTGGTAACTTTTTTTCTATACATGCTAGCGACCTAAAACTTGTTTTATCGCATTCAGCGCGTCAAATTACGCCGGAAACGGCCGTCTTTGTTCTGATATTGCTCAAAACACGGAGTCGAAGTCCGTTTGTTTGTTTTTCAGATATCGGTTGGTAATTTTTTTTCTATACATGCTAGCGACCTAAAACTTGTTTCACCGCATTCAGCGCGTCAAATTACGCCGGAATCGGTCGTCTTTGTTCTGATATTGCTTAAAACACGGAGTCGAATTTCGTTTGTTTGTTTCGTGGATATCGGTGAGTGACTTTTTTTCTATACATGCTAGCGACCTAAAACTTGTTTTATCGCATTCAGCGCGTCAAATTACGCCGAAAACGGCCGTCTTTGTTTTGATATTGCTCAAAACACGACGTCGAATTCCGTTCGTTTGTTTCGTGGATATCGGTGAGTAACTTTTTTTCTATACATGCTAGCGACCTAAAACTTGTTTGATCGCATTCAGCGCGTCAAATTACGCCGGAAACGGCCGTCTTTGTTTTGATATTGCTCGAAACACGGAGTCGAAGTCCATTTGTTTGTTTTTCAGATATCGGTTGGTAACTTTTTTTCTATACATGCTAGCGACCTAAAACTTGTTTTATCGCATTCAGCGCGTCAAATTACGCCGGAAACGGTCGTCTTTGTTCTGATATTGCTAAAAACACGGAGTCGAATTCCGTTCGTTTGTTCCGTGAATATCGGTGAGTAACTTTTTTTCTGTACATGCTAGCGACCTAAAACTTGTTTTATCGCATTCAGCGCGTTAAATTACGCCGGAATCGGTCGTCTTTGTTCTGATATTGCTCAAAACACGGAGTCGAATTCCGTTTGTTTGTTTCGTGGATATCGGTGTGTAACTTTTTTTCCATACATGCTAGCGACCTAAAACTTGTTTTATCGCATTCAGCGCGTCAAATTACGCCGGAAACGGTCGTCTTTGTTCTGATATTGCTAAAAACACGGAGTCGAATTCCGTTCGTTTGTTCCGTGAATATCGGTGAGTAACTTTTTTTCTGTACATGCTAGCGACCTAAAACTTGTTTTATCGCATTCAGCGCGTTAAATTACGCCGGAATCGGTCGTCTTTGTTCTGATATTGCTCAAAACACGGAGTCGAATTCCGTTTGTTTGTTTCGTGGATATCGGTGTGTAACTTTTTTTCCATACATGCTAGCGACCTAAAACTTGTTTTATCGCATTCAGCGCGTCAAATTACGCCGGAACCGGCCGTCTATGTTTTGATATTGCTCGAAACACGGAGTCGAAGTCCGTTTGTTTGTTTTTCAGATATCGGTTGGTAACTTTTTTTCTATACATGCTAGCGACCTAAAACTTGTTTTATCGCATTCAGCGCGTCACATTACGCCGGAAACGGCCGTCTTTGTTTTGATATTGCTCGAAACACGGAGTCGAAGTCCGTTTGTTTGTTTTTCAGATATCGGTTGGTAACTTTTTTTCTATACATGCCAGCAACCTAAAACTTGTTTTATCGCATTCAGCGCGTCAAATTACGCCGGAAACGGTCGTCTTTGTTCTGATATTGCTCAAAACACGGAGTCGAATTCCGTCTGTTTGTTTCGTAAATATCGGTGAGTAACTTTTTTTCTATACATGCTAACGACCTAAAACTTGTTTTATCGCATTCAGCGCGTCAAATTACGCCGGAAACGGTCGTCTTTGATCTGATATTGCTCAAAACACGGAGTCGAATTCCGTTTGTTTGTTTCGTGAATATCGGTGAGTAACTTTTTTTCTATACATGCTAGCGACCTAAAACTTGTTTTATCGCATTCAGCGCGTCAAATTACGCCGGAAACGGTCGTCTTTGTTCTGATATTGCTCAAAACACGAAGTCGAATTCCGTTTGTTTGTTTCGTGAATATCGGTGAGTAACTTTTTTTCTATACATGCTAGCGACCTAAAACTTGTTTTATCGCATTCAGCGCGTTAAATTACGCCGGAATCGGTCGTCTTTGTTCTGATATTGCTCAAAACACGGAGTCGAATTCCGTTTGTTTGTTTCGTGGATATCGGTGTGTAACTTTTTTTCCATACATGCTAGCGACCTAAAACTTGTTTTATCGCATTCAGCGCGTCAAATTACGCCGGAACCGGCCGTCTTTGTTTTGATATTGCTCGAAACACGGAGTCGAAGTCCGTTTGTTCGTTTTTCAGATATCGGTTGGTAACTTTTTTTCTATACATGCTAGCGACCTAAAACTTGTTTTATCGCATTCAGCGCGTCAAATTACGCCGGAAACGGCCGTCTTTGTTCTGATATTGCTCAAAACACGGAGTCGAAGTCCGTTTGTTTGTTTTTCAGATATCGGTTGGTAATTTTTTTTCTATACATGCTAGCGACCTAAAACTTGTTTCACCGCATTCAGCGCGTCAAATTACGCCGGAATCGGTCGTCTTTGTTCTGATATTGCTTAAAACACGGAGTCGAATTTCGTTTGTTTGTTTCGTGGATATCGGTGAGTGACTTTTTTTCTATACATGCTAGCGACCTAAAACTTGTTTTATCGCATTCAGCGCGTCAAATTACGCCGAAAACGGCCGTCTTTGTTTTGATATTGCTCAAAACACGACGTCGAATTCCGTTCGTTTGTTTCGTGGATATCGGTGAGTAACTTTTTTTCTATACATGCTAGCGACCTAAAACTTGTTTGATCGCATTCAGCGCGTCAAATTACGCCGGAAACGGCCGTCTTTGTTTTGATATTGCTCGAAACACGGAGTCGAAGTCCATTTGTTTGTTTTTCAGATATCGGTTGGTAACTTTTTTTCTATACATGCTAGCGACCTAAAACTTGTTTTATCGCATTCAGCGCGTCAAATTACGCCGGAAACGGTCGTCTTTGTTCTGATATTGCTAAAAACACGGAGTCGAATTCCGTTCGTTTGTTCCGTGAATATCGGTGAGTAACTTTTTTTCTGTACATGCTAGCGACCTAAAACTTGTTTTATCGCATTCAGCGCGTTAAATTACGCCGGAATCGGTCGTCATTGTTCTGATATTGCTCAAAACACGGAGTCGAATTCCGTTTGTTTGTTTCGTGGATATCGGTGTGTAACTTTTTTTCCATACATGCTAGCGACCTAAAACTTGTTTTATCGCATTCAGCGCGTCAAATTACGCCGGAACCGGCCGTCTATGTTTTGATATTGCTCGAAACACGGAGTCGAAGTCCGTTTGTTTGTTTTTCAGATATCGGTTGGTAACTTTTTTTCTATACATGCTAGCGACCTAAAACTTGTTTTATCGCATTCAGCGCGTCACATTACGCCGGAAACGGCCGTCTTTGTTTTGATATTGCTCGAAACACGGAGTCGAAGTCCGTTTGTTTGTTTTTCAGATATCGGTTGGTAACTTTTTTTCTATACATGCCAGCAACCTAAAACTTGTTTTATCGCATTCAGCGCGTCAAATTACGCCGGAAACGGTCGTCTTTGTTCTGATATTGCTCAAAACACGGAGTCGAATTCCGTTTGTTTGTTTCGTAAATATCGGTGAGTAACTTTTTTTCTATACATGCTAACGACCTAAAACTTGTTTTATCGCATTCAGCGCGTCAAATTACGCCGGAAACGGTCGTCTTTGTTCTGATATTGCTCAAAACACGGAGTCGAATTCCGTTTGTTTGTTTCGTGAATATCGGTGAGTAACTTTTTTTCTATACATGCTAGCGACCTAAAACTTGTTTTATCGCATTCAGCGCGTCAAATTACGCCGGAAACGGTCGTCTTTGTTCTGATATTGCTCAAAACACGGAGTCGAATTCCGTTTGTTTGTTTCGTGAATATCGGTGAGTAACTTTTTTTCTATACATGCTAGCGACCTAAAACTTGTTTTATCGCATTCAGCGCGTCAAATTACGCCGGAAACGGTCGTCTTTGTTCTGATATTGCTCAAAACACGGAGTCGAATTCCGTTTGTTTGTTTCGCGAATATCGGTTAGTAACTTTTTTTCTATACATGCTAGCGACCTCAAACTTGTTTTATCGCATTCAGCGCGTCAAATTACGCCGGAAACGGCCGTCTTTGTTCTGATATTGCTCAAAACACGGAGTCGAAGTCCGTTTGTTTGTTTTTTAGATATCGGTTGGTAACTTTTTTTCTATACATGCTAGCGACCTAAAACTTGTTTTACCGCATTCAGCGCGTCAAATTACGCCGGAATCGGTCGTCTTTGTTCTGATATTGCTCAAAACACGGAGTCGAATTCCGTTTGTTTGTTTCGTGGATATCGGTGAGTAACTTTTTTTCTATACATGCTAGCGACCTAAAACTTGTTTTATCGCATTCAGCGCGTCAAATTACGCCGAAAACGGCCGTCTTTGTTTTGATATTGCTTAAAACACGACGTCGAATTCCGTTCGTTTGTTTCGTGGATATCGGTGAGTAACTTTTTTTCTATACATGCTAGCGACCTAAAACTTGTTTCATCGCATTCAGCGCGTCAAATTACGCCGGAAACGGCCGTCTTTGTTTTGATATTGCTCGAAACACGGAGTCGAAGTCCATTTGTTTGTTTTTCAGATATCGGTTGGTAACTTTTTTTCTATACATGCTAGCGACCTAAAACTTGATTTATCGCATTCAGCGCGTCAAATTACGCCGGAAACGGTCGTCTTTGTTCTGATATTGCTCAAACCACGGAGTCGAATTCCGTTTGTTTGTTCCGTGAATATCGGTGAGTAACTTTTTTTCTAACATGCTAGCGACCTAAAACTTGTTTTATCGCAGTCAGCGCGTCAAATTACGCCGGAAACGGCCGTCTTTGTTCTGATATTGCTCGAAACACGGAGTCGAAGTCCGTTTGTTTGTTTTTCAGATATCGGTTGGTAACTTTTTTTCTATACATGCTAGCGACCTAAAACTTGTTTTATCGCATTCAGCGCGTCAAATTACGCCGAAGACGGCCTTCTTTGTTTTGATATTGCTCAAAACACGACGTCGAATTCCGTTCGTTTGTTTCGTGGATATCGGTGAGTAACTTTTTTTCTATACACGCTAGCGACCTAAAACTTGTTTTATCGCATTCAGCGCGTCAAATTACGCCGGAAACGGCCGTCTTTGTTTTGATATTGCTCGAAACACGGAGTCGAAGTCCGTTTGTTTGTTTTTCAGATATCGGTTGGTAACTTTTTTTCTATACATGCTAGCGACCTAAAACTTGTTTTATCGCATTCAGCGCGTCAAATTACGCCGGAAACGGCCGTCTTTGTTTTGATATTGCTCGAAACACGGAGTCGAAGTCCGTTTGTTTGTTTTTCAGATATCGGTTGGTAACTTTTTTTCTATACATGCTAGCGACCTAAAACTTGTTATATCGCATTCAGCGCGTCAAATTACGCCGGAAACGGCCGTCTTTGTTCTGATATTGCTCGAAACACGGAGTCGAAGTCCGTTTGTTTGTTTTTCAGATATCGGTTGGTAACTTTTTTTCTCTACATGCCAGCGACCTAAAACTTGTTTTATCGCATTCAGCGCGTCAAATTACGCCGGAAACGGTCGTCTTTGTTCTGATATTGCTCAAAACACGGAGTCGAATTCCGTTTGTTTGTTTCGTAAATATCGGTGAGTAACTTTTTTTCTATACATGCTAGCGACCTAAAACTTGTTTTATCGCATTCAGCGCGTCAAATTACGCCGGAAACGGTCGTCTTTGTTCTGATATTGCTCAAAACACGGAGTCGAATTTCGTTTGTTTGTTTCGTAAATATCGGTGAGTAACTTTTTTTCTATACATGCTAGCGACCTAAAACTTGTTTTATCGCATTCAGCGCGTCAAATTACGCCGGAAACGGTCGTCTTTGTTCTGATATTGCTCAAAACACAGAGTCGAATTCCGTTTGTTTGTTTCGTGAATATCGGTGAGTAACTTTTTTTCTATACATGCTAGCGACCTAAAACTTGTTTTATCGCATTCAGCGCGTCAAATTACTCCGGAAACGGTCGTCTTTGTTCTGATATTGCTCAAAACACGGAGTCGAATTCCGTTTGTTTGTTCCGTGAATATCGGTGAGTAACTTTTTTCCTATACATGCTAGCGACCTAAAACTTGTTTTATCGCATTCAGCGCGTCAAATTACGCCGGAAACGGCCGTCTTTGTTTTGATATTGCTCGAAACACGGAGTCGAAGTCCGTTTGTTTGTTTTTCAGATATCGGTTGGTAACTTTTTTTCTATACATGCTAGCGACCTAAAACTTGTTTTATCGCATTCAGCGCGTCAAATTACGCCGGAAACGGCCGTCTTTGTTTTGATATTGCTCGAAACACGGAGTCGAAGTCCGTTTGTTTGTTTTTCAGATATCGGTTGGTAACTTTTTTTCTAACATGCTAGCGACCTAAAACTTGTTTCATCGCATTCAGCGCGTCAAATTACGCCGGAAACGGCCGTCTTTGTTTTGATATTGCTCGAAACACGGAGTCGAAGCCCGTTTGTTTGTTTTTCAGATATCGGTTGGTAACTTTTTTTCTATACATGCTAGCGACCTGAAACTTGTTTTATCGCATTCAGCGCGTCAAATTACGCCGAAATCGGTCGTCTTTGTTCTGATATTGCTCAAAACACGGAGTCGAATTCCGTTTGTTTGTTTCGTGGATATCGGTGTGTAACTTTTTTTCCATACATGCTAGCGACCTAAAACTTGTTTTATCGCATTCAGCGCGTCAAATTACGCCGGAAACGGTCGTCTTTGTTCTGATATTGCTCAAAACACGGAGTCGAATTCCGTTCGTTTGTTTCGTGAATATCGGTGAGTAACTTTTTTTCTATACATGCTAGCGACCTAAAACTTGTTTTATCGCATTCAGCGCGTCAAATTACGCCGAAAACGGCCGTCTTTGTTTTGATATTGCTCAAAACACGACGTCGAATTCCGTTCGTTTGTTTCGTGGATATCGGTGAGTAACTTTTTTTCTATACATGCTAGCGACCTAAAACTTGTTTTATCGCATTCAGCGCGTCGAATTACGCCGGAAACGGCCGTCTTTGTTTTGATATTGCTCGAAACACGGAGTCGAAGTCCATTTGTTTGTTTTTCAGATATCGGTTGGTCACTTTTTTTCTATACATGCTAGCGACCTAAAACTTGTTTTATCGCATTTAGCGCGTCAAATTACGCCGGAAACGGTCGTCTTTGTTCTGATATTGCTCAAAACACGGAGTCGAATTCCGTTTGTTTGTTTTGTGGATATCGGTGAGTAACTTTCTTTCTATACATGCTAGCGACCTAAAACTTGTTTTATCGCATTCAGCGCGTCAAATTACGCCGGAAACGGTCGTCTTTGTTTTGATATTGCTCGGAACACGGAGTCGAAGTCCGTTTGTTTGTTTTTCAGATATCGGTTGAAAACTTTTTTTCTATACATGCTAGCAACCTCAAACTTGTTTTATCGCATTCAGCGCGTCAAATTACGCCGGAAACGGCCGTCTTTGTTTTGATATTGCTCGAAACACGGAGTCGAAGTCCGTTTGTTTGTTTTTCAGATATCGGTTGGTAACTTTTATTCTATACATGCTAGCGACCTAAAACTTGTTTTATCGCATTCAGCGCGTCAAATTACGCCGGAAACGGCCGTCTTTGTTTTGATATTGCTCGAAACACGGAGTCGAAGTCCGTTTGTTTGTTTTTCAGATATCGGTTAGTAACTTTTTTTCTATACATGCTAGCGACCTAAAACTTGTTTTATCGCATTCAGCGCGTCAAATTACGCCGGAATCGGTCGTCTTTGTTCTGATATTGCTCAAAACACGGAGTCGAATTCCGTTTGTTTGTTTCGTGGATATCGGTGAGTAACTTTTTTTCTATACATGCTAGCGACCTAAAACTTGATCTATCGCATTCAGCGCGTCAAATTACGCCGGAAACGGTCGTCTTTGTTCTGATATTGCTCAAAACACGGAGTCGAATTCCGTTCGTTTGTTTCGTGAATATCGGTGAGTAACTTTTTTTCTATACATGCTAGCGACCTAAAACTTGTTTTATCGCATTCAGCGCGTCGAATTACGCCGGAAACGGCCGTCTTTGTTTTGATATTGCTCGAAACACGGAGTCGAAGTCCATTTGTTTGTTTTTCAGATATCGGTTGGTCACTTTTTTTCTATACATGCTAGCGACCTAAAACTTGTTTTATCGCATTCAGCGCGTCAAATTACGCCGGAAACGGTCGTCTTTGTTCTGATATTGCTCAAAACACGGAGTCGAATTCCGTTTGTTTGTTTTGTGGATATCGGTGAGTAACTTTCTTTCTATACATGCTAGCGACCTAAAACTTGTTTTATCGCATTCAGCGCGTCAAATTACGCCGGAAACGGTCGTCTTTGTTTTGATATTGCTCGGAACACGGAGTCGAAGTCCGTTTGTTTGTTTTTCAGATATCGGTTGAAAACTTTTTTTCTATACATGCTAGCAACCTCAAACTTGTTTTATCGCATTCAGCGCGTCAAATTACGCCGGAAACGGCCGTCTTTGTTTTGATATTGCTCGAAACACGGAGTCGAAGTCCGTTTGTTTGTTTTTCAGATATCGGTTGGTAACTTTTATTCTATACATGCTAGCGACCTAAAACTTGTTTTATCGCATTCAGCGCGTCAAATTACGCCGGAAACGGCCGTCTTTGTTTTGATATTGCTCGAAACACGGAGTCGAAGTCCGTTTGTTTGTTTTTCAGATATCGGTTAGTAACTTTTTTTCTATACATGCTAGCGACCTAAAACTTGTTTTATCGCATTCAGCGCGTCAAATTACGCCGGAATCGGTCGTCTTTGTTCTGATATTGCTCAAAACACGGAGTCGAATTCCGTTTGTTTGTTTCGTGGATATCGGTGAGTAACTTTTTTTCTATACATGCTAGCGACCTAAAACTTGATCTATCGCATTCAGCGCGTCAAATTACGCCGGAAACGGTCGTCTTTGTTCTGATATTGCTCAAAACACGGAGTCGAATTCCGTTCGTTTGTTTCGTGAATATCGGTGAGTAACTTTTTTTCTATACATGCTAGCGACCTAAAACTTGTTTTATCGCATTTAGCGCGTCAAATTACGCCGAAGACGGACGTCTCTGTTTTGATATTGCTCAAAACACGACGTCGAATTCCGTTCGTTTGTTTCGTGGATATCGGTGAGTAACTTTTTTTCTATACATGCTAGCGACCTAAAACTTGTTTTATCGCATTCAGCGCGTCGAATTACGCCGGAAACGGCCGTCTTTGTTTTGATATTGCTCGAAACACGGAGTCGAAGTCCATTTGTTTGTTTTCCAGATATCGGTTGGAAACTTTTTTTCTATACATGCTAGCAACCTCAAACTTGTTTTATCGCATTCAGCGAGTCAAATTACGCCGGAAACGGCCGTCTTTGTTTTGATATTGCTCGAAACACGGAGTCGAAGTCCGTTTGTTTGTTTTTCAGATATCGGTTGGTAACTTTTATTCTATACATGCTAGCGACCTAAAACTTGTTTTATCGCATTCAGCGCGTCAAATTACGCCGGAAACGGCCGTCTTTGTTTTGATATTGCTCGAATCACGGAGTCGAAGTCCGTTTGTTTGTTTTTCAGATATCGGTTGGTAACTTTTTTTCTATACATGCTAGCGACCTAAAACTTGTTTTATCGCATTCAGCGCGTCAAATTACGCCGGAATCGGTCGTCTTTGTTCTGATATTGCTCAAAACACGGAGTCGAATTCCGTTTGTTTGTTTCGTGGATATCGGTGAGTAACTTTTTTTCTATACATGCTAGCGACCTAAAACTTGTTTTATCGCATTTAGCGCGTCAAATTACGCCGGAAACGGTCGTCTTTGTTCTGATATTGCTCAAAACACGGAGTCGAATTCCGTTCGTTTGTTTCGTGAATATCGGTGAGTAACTTTTTTTCTATACATGCTAGCGACCTAAAACTTGTTTTATCGCATTCAGCGCGTCAAATTACGCCGAAGACGGACGTCTTTGTTTTGATATTGCTCAAAACACGACGTCGAATTCCGTTCGTTTGTTTCGTGGATATCGGTGAGTAACTTTTTTTCTATACATGCTAGCGACCTAAAACTTGTTTTATCGCATTCAGCGCGTCGAATTACGCCGGAAACGGCCGTCTTTGTTTTGATATTGCTCGAAACACGGAGTCGAAGTCCATTTGTTTGTTTTTCAGATATCGGTTGGTCACTTTTTTTCTATACATGCTAGCGACCTAAAACTTGTTTTATCGCATTCAGCGCGTCAAATTACGCCGGAAACGGTCGTCTTTGTTCTGATATTGCTCAAAACACGACGTCGAATTCCGTTCGTTTGTTTCGTGAATATCGGTGAGTAACTTTTTTTCTATACATGCTAGCGACCTAAAACTTGTTTCATCGCATTCAGCGCGTCAAATTACGCCGAAGACGGCCGTCTTTGTTTTGATATTGCTCAAAACACGACGTCGAATTCCGTTCGTTTGTTTCGTGGATATCGGTGAGTAACTTTTCTTCTATACATGCTAGCGACCTAAAACTTGTTTTATCGCATTCAGCTCGTCAAATTACGCCGGAAACGGCCGTCTTTGTTTTGATATTGCTCGAAACACGGAGTCGAAGTCCGTTTGTTTGTTTTTCAGATATCGGTTGGTAACTTTTTTTCTATACATGCTAGCGACCTAAAACTTGTTTTATCGCATTCAGCGCGTCAAATTACGCCGGAAACGGCCGGCTTTGTTTTGATATTGCTCGAAACACGGAGTCGAAGTCCGTTTGTTTGTTTTTCAGATATCGGTTGGTTACTTTTTTTCTATACATGCTAGCGACCTAAAACTTGTTTTATCGCATTCAGCGCGTCAAATTACGCCGGAAACGGTCGTCTTTGTTCTGATATTGCTCAAAACACGGAGTCGAATTCCGTTTGTTTGTTCCGTGAATATCGGTGAGTAACTTTTTTTCTATACATGCTAGCGACCTAAAACTTGTTTTATCGCATTCAGCGCGTCAAATTACGCCGGAAACGGCCGTCTTTGTTTTGATATTGCTCGAAACACGGAGTCGAAGTCCGTTTGTTTGTTTTTCAGATATCGGTTGGTAACTTTTTTTCTAACATGCTAGCGACCTAAAACTTGTTTTATCGCATTCAGCGCGTCAAATTACGCCGGAAACGGTCGTCTTTGTTTTGATATTGCTCGAAACACGGAGTCGAAGTCCGTTTGTTTGTTTTTCAGATATCGGTTGGTAACTTTTTTTCTATACATGCTAGCGACCTAAAACTTGTTTTATCGCATTCAGCGCGTCAAATTACGCCGGAATCGGTCGTCTTTGTTCTGATATTGCTCAAAACACGGAGTCGAATTCCGTTTGTTTGTTTCGTGGATATCGGTGTGTAACTTTTTTTCCATACATGCTAGCGACCTAAAACTTGTTTTATCGCATTCAGCGCGTCAAATTACGGCGGAAACGGTCGTCTTTGTTCTGATATTGCTCAAAACACGGAGTCGAATTCCGTTTGTTTGTTTCGTGAATATCGGTTGGTAACTTTTTTTCTATACATGCTAGCGACCTAAAACTTGTTTTATCGCATTCAGCGCGTCAAATTACGCCGGAAACGGTCGTCTTTGTTCTGATATTGCTCAAAACACGGAGTCGAATTCCGTTTGTTTGTTTCGTGGATATCGGTGACCAACTTTCTTTCTATACATGCTAGCGACCTAAAACTTGTTTTATCGCATTCAGCGCGTCAAATTACGCCGGAAACGGCCGTCTTTGTTTTGATATTGCTCGAATCACGGAGTCGAAGTCCGTTTGTTTGTTTTTCAGATATCGGTTGGTAACTTTTTTTCTATACATGCTAGCGACCTAAAACTTGTTTTATCGCATTCAGCGCGTCAAATTACGCCGGAATCGGTCGTCTTTGTTCTGATATTGCTCAAAACACGGAGTCGAATTCCGTTTGTTTGTTTCGTGGATATCGGTGAGTAACTTTTTTTCTATACATGCTAGCGACCTAAAACTTGTTTTATCGCATTTAGCGCGTCAAATTACGCCGGAAACGGTCGTCTTTGTTCTGATATTGCTCAAAACACGGAGTCGAATTCCGTTCGTTTGTTTCGTGAATATCGGTGAGTAACTTTTTTTCTATACATGCTAGCGACCTAAAACTTGTTTTATCGCATTCAGCGCGTCAAATTACGCCGAAGACGGACGTCTTTGTTTTGATATTGCTCAAAACACGACGTCGAATTCCGTTCGTTTGTTTCGTGGATATCGGTGAGTAACTTTTTTTCTATACATGCTAGCGACCTAAAACTTGTTTTATCGCATTCAGCGCGTCGAATTACGCCGGAAACGGCCGTCTTTGTTTTGATATTGCTCGAAACACGGAGTCGAAGTCCATTTGTTTGTTTTTCAGATATCGGTTGGTCACTTTTTTTCTATACATGCTAGCGACCTAAAACTTGTTTTATCGCATTCAGCGCGTCAAATCACGCCGGAAACGGTCGTCTTTGTTCTGATATTGCTCAAAACACGACGTCGAATTCCGTTCGTTTGTTTCGTGAATATCGGTGAGTAACTTTTTTTCTATACATGCTAGCGACCTAAAACTTGTTTTATCGCATTCAGCGCGTCAAATTACGCCGAAGACGGCCGTCTTTGTTTTGATATTGCTCAAAACACGACGTCGAATTCCGTTCGTTTGTTTCGTGGATATCGGTGAGTAACTTTTCTTCTATACATGCTAGCGACCTAAAACTTGTTTTATCGCATTCAGCTCGTCAAATTACGCCGGAAACGGCCGTCTTTGTTTTGATATTGCTCGAAACACGGAGTCGAAGTCCGTTTGTTTGTTTTTCAGATATCGGTTGGTAACTTTTTTTCTATACATGCTAGCGACCTAAAACTTGTTTTATCGCATTCAGCGCGTCAAATTACGCCGGAAACGGCCGGCTTTGTTTTGATATTGCTCGAAACACGGAGTCGAAGTCCGTTTGTTTGTTTTTCAGATATCGGTTGGTTACTTTTTTTCTATACATGCTAGCGACCTAAAACTTGTTTTATCGCATTCAGCGCGTCAAATTACGCCGGAAACGGTCGTCTTTGTTCTGATATTGCTCAAAACACGGAGTCGAATTCCGTTTGTTTGTTCCGTGAATATCGGTGAGTAACTTTTTTTCTATACATGCTAGCGACCTAAAACTTGTTTTATCGCATTCAGCGCGTCAAATTACGCCGGAAACGGCCGTCTTTGTTTTGATATTGCTCGAAACACGGAGTCGAAGTCCGTTTGTTTGTTTTTCAGATATCGGTTGGTAACTTTTTTTCTAACATGCTAGCGACCTAAAACTTGTTTTATCGCATTCAGCGCGTCAAATTACGCCGGAAACGGTCGTCTTTGTTTTGATATTGCTCGAAACACGGAGTCGAAGTCCGTTTGTTTGTTTTTCAGATATCGGTTGGTAACTTTTTTTCTATACATGCTAGCGACCTAAAACTTGTTTTATCGCATTCAGCGCGTCAAATTACGCCGGAATCGGTCGTCTTTGTTCTGATATTGCTCAAAACACGGAGTCGAATTCCGTTTGTTTGTTTCGTGGATATCGGTGTGTAACTTTTTTTCCATACATGCTAGCGACCTAAAACTTGTTTTATCGCATTCAGCGCGTCAAATTACGGCGGAAACGGTCGTCTTTGTTCTGATATTGCTCAAAACACGGAGTCGAATTCCGTTTGTTTGTTTCGTGAATATCGGTTGGTAACTTTTTTTCTATACATGCTAGCGACCTAAAACTTGTTTTATCGCATTCAGCGCGTCAAATTACGCCGGAAACGGTCGTCTTTGTTCTGATATTGCTCAAAACACGGAGTCGAATTCCGTTTGTTTGTTTCGTGGATATCGGTGACCAACTTTCTTTCTATACATGCTAGCGACCTAAAACTTGTTTTATCGCATTCAGCGCGTCAAATTACGCCGGAAACGGCCGTCTTTGTTTTGATATTGCTCGAAACACGGAGTCGAATTCCGTTCGTTTGTTTCGTGAATATCGGTGAGTAACTTTTTTTCTATACATGCTAGCGACCTAAAACTTGTTTCATCGCATTCAGCGCGTCAAATTACGCCGAAGACGGCCGTCTTTGTTTTGATATTGCTCAAAACACGACGTCGAATTCCGTTCGTTTGTTTCGTGGATATCGGTGAGTAACTTTTTTTCTATACATGCTAGCGACCTGAAACTTGTTTTATCGCATTCAGCGCGTCGAATTACGCCGGAAACGGCCGTCTTTGTTTTGATATTGCTCGAAACACGGAGTCGAAGTGCATTTGTTTGTTTTTCAGATATCGGTTGGTAACTTTCTTTCTATACATGCTAGCGACCTGAAACTTGTTTTATCGCATTCAGCGCGTCAAATTACGCCGGAAACGGTCGTCTTTGTTCTGATATTGCTCAAAACACGGAGTCGAATTCCGTTTGCTTGTTTCGTGGATATCGGTGAGTAACTTTCTTTCTATACATGCTAGCGACCTAAAACTTGTTTTATCGCATTCAGCGCGTCAAATTACGCCGGGAACGGCCGTCTTTGTTTTGATATTGCTCGAAACACGGAGTCGAAGTCCGTTTGTTTGTTTTTCAGATATCGGTTGGTAACTTTTTTTCTATACATGCCAGCGACCTAAAACTTGTTTTATCGCATTCAGCGCGTCAAATTACGCCGGAAACGGTCGTCTTTGTTCTGATATTGCTCAAAACACGGAGTCGAATTCCGTTTGTTTGTTTCGTAAATATCGGTGAGTAACTTTTTTTCTATACATGCTAGCGACCTAAAACTTGTTTTATCGCATTCAGCGCGTCAAATTACGCCGGAAACGGTCGTCTCTGTTCTGATATTGCTCAAAACACGGAGTCGAATTCCGTTTGTTTGTTTCGTGAATATCGGTGAGTAACTTTTTTTCTATACATGCTAGCGACCTGAAACTTGTTTTATCGCATTCAGCGCGTCAAATTACGCCGTAAACGGTCGTCTTTGTTTTGATATTGCTCAAAACACGGAGTCGAATTCCGTTTGTTTGTTCCGTGAATATCGGTGAGTAACTTTTTTTCTATACATGCTAGCGACCTAAAACTTGTTTTATCGCATTCAGCGCGTCAAATTACGCCGGAAACGGCCGTCTTTGTTTTGATATTGCTCGAAACACGGAGTCGAAGTCCGTTTGTTTGTTTTTCAGATATCGGTTGGTAACTTTTTTTCTATACATGCTAGCGACCTAAAACTTGTTTTATCGCATTCAGCGCGTCAAATTACGCCGGAAACGGCCGTCTTTGTTTTGATATTGCTCGAAACACGGAGTCGAAGTCCGTTTGTTTGTTTTTCAGATATCGGTTGGTAACTTTTTTTCTATACATGCTAGCGACCTAAAACTTGTTTTATCGCATTCAGCGCGTCAAATTACGCCGGAAACGGCCGTCTTTGTTTTGATATTGCTCGAAACACGGAGTCGAAGTCCGTTTGTTTGTTTTTCAGATATCGGTTGGTAACTTTTTTTCTATACATGCTAGCGACCTAAAACTTGTTTTATCGCATTCAGCGCGTCAAATTACGCCGGAAACGGCCGTCTTTGTTTTGATATTGCTCGAAACACGGAGTCGAAGTCCGTTTGTTTGTTTTTCAGATATCGGTTGGTAACTTTTTTTCTATACATGCCAGCGACCTAAAACTTGTTTCATCGCATTCAGCGCGTCAAATTACGCCGGAAACGGTCGTCTCTGTTCTGATATTGCTCAAAACACGGAGTCGAATTCCGTTTGTTTGTTTCGTGAATATCGGTGAGTAACTTTTTTTCTATACATGCTAGCGACCTGAAACTTGTTTTATCGCATTCAGCGCGTCAAATTACGCCGTAAACGGTCGTCTTTGTTTTGATATTGCTCAAAACGAGGAGTCGAATTCCGTTTGTTTGTTCCGTGAATATCGGTGAGTAACTTTTTTTCTATACATGCTAGCGACCTAAAACTTGTTTTATCGCATTCAGCGCGTCAAATTACGCCGGAAACGGCCGTCTTTGTTTTGATATTGCTCGAAACACGGAGTCGATGTCCGTTTGTTTGTTTTTCAGATATCGGTTGGTAACTTTTTTTCTAACATGCTAGCGACCTAAAACTTGTTTTATCGCATTCAGCGCGTCAAATTACGCCGGAAACGGCCGTCTTTGTTTTGATACTGCTCGAAACACGGAGTCAAAGTCCGTTTGTTTGTTTTTCAGATATCGGTTGGTAACTTTTTTTCTATACATGCCAGCGACCTAAAACTTGTTTTATCGCATTCAGCGCGTCAAATTACGCCGGAAACGGCCGTCTTTGTTTTGATATTGCTCGAAACACGGAGTCGAAGTCCGTTTGTTTGTTTTTCAGATATCGGTTGGTAACTTTTTTTCTATACATGCCAGCGACCTAAAACTTGTTTTATCGCATTCAGCGCGTCAAATTACGCCGGAAACGGTCGTCTCTGTTCTGATATTGCTCAAAACACGGAGTCGAATTTCGTTTGTTTGTTCCGTGAATATCGGTGAGTAACTTTTTTTCTATACATGCTAGCGACCTGAAACTTGTTTTATCGCATTCAGCGCGTCAAATTACGCCGTAAACGGTCGTCTTTGTTTTGATATTGCTCAAAACACGGAGTCGAATTCCGTTTGTTTGTTCCGTGAATATCGGTGAGTAACTTTTTTTCTATACATGCTAGCGACCTAAAACTTGTTTTATCGCATTCAGCGCGTCAAATTACGCCGGAAACGGCCATCTTTGTTTTGATATTGCTCGAAACACGGAGTCGAAGTCCGTTTGTTTGTTTTTCAGATATCGGTTGGCTACTTTTTTTCTATACATGCTAGCGACCTAAAACTTGTTTTATCGCATTCAGCGCGTCAAATTACGCCGGAAACGGCCGTCTTTGTTTTGATATTGCTCGAAACACGGAGTCGAAGTCTGTTTGTTTGTTTTTCAGATATCGGTTGGTAACTTTTTTTCTAACATGCTAGCGACCTAAAACTTGTTTTATCGCATTCAGCGCGTCAAATTACGCCGGAAACGGCCGTCTTTGTTTTGATACTGCTCGAAACACGGAGTCAAAGTCCGTTTGTTTGTTTTTCAGATATCGGTTGGTAACTTTTTTTCTATACATGCCAGCGACCTAAAACTTGTTTTATCGCATTCAGCGCGTCAAATTACGCCGGAAACGGTCGTCTCTGTTCTGATATTGCTCAAAACACGGAGTCGAATTCCGTTTGTTTGTTTCGTGAATATCGGTGAGTAACTTTTTTTCTATACATGCTAGCGACCTGAAACTTGTTTTATCGCATTCAGCGCGTCAAATTACGCCGTAAACGGTCGTCTTTGTTTTGATATTGCTCAAAACACGGAGTCGAATTCCGTTTGTTTGTTCCGTGAATATCGGTGAGTAACTTTTTTTCTATACATGCTAGCGACCTAAAACTTGTTTTATCGCATTCAGCGCGTCAAATTACGCCGGAATCGGTCGTCTTTGTTCTGATATTGCTCAAAACACGGAGTCGAATTCCGTTTGTTTGTTTCGTGGATATCGGTGTGTAACTTTTTTTCCATACATGCTAGCGACCTAAAACTTGTTTTATCGCATTCAGCGCGTCAAATTACGCCGGAAACGGCCGTCTTTGTTTTGATATTGCTCGAAACACGGAGTCGAAGTCCGTTTGTTTGTTTTTCAGATATCGGTTGGTAACTTTTTTCCTATACATGCCAGCGACCTAAAACTTGTTTTATCGCATTCAGCGCGTCAAATTACGCCGGAAACGGTCGTCTCTGTTCTGATATTGCTCAAAACACGGAGTCGAATTCCGTTTGTTTGTTTCGTAAATATCGGTGAGTAACTTTTTTTTTATACATGCTAGCGACCTAAAACTTGTTTTATCGCATTCAGCGCGTCAAATTACGCCGGAAACGGTCGTCTCTGTTCTGATATTGCTCAAAACACGGAGTCGAATTCCGTTTGTTTGTTTCGTGAATATCGGTGAGTAACTTTTTTTCTATACATGCTAGCGACCTGAAACTTGTTTTATCGCATTCAGCGCGTCAAATTACGCCGTAAACGGTCGTCTTTGTTTTGATATTGCTCAAAACACGGAGTCGAATTCCGTTTGTTTGTTCCGTGAATATCGGTGAGTAACTTTTTTTCTATACATGCTAGCGACCTAAAACTTGTTTTATCGCATTCAGCGCGTCAAATTACGCCGGAAACGGCCGTCTTTGTTTTGATATTGCTCGAAACACGGAGTCGAAGTCCGTTTGTTTGTTTTTCAGATATCGGTTGGTAACTTTTTTTCTATACATGCTAGCGACCTAAAACTTGTTTTATCGCATTCAGCGCGTCAAATTACGCCGGAAACGGCCGTCTTTGTTTTGATATTGCTCGAAACACGGAGTCGAAGTCCGTTTGTTTGTTTTTCAGATATCGGTTGGTAACTTTTTTTCTATACATGCTAGCGACCTAAAACTTGTTTTATCGCATTCAGCGCGTCAAATTACGCCGGAAACGGCCGTCTTTGTTTTGATATTGCTCGAAACACGGAGTCGAAGTCCGTTTGTTTGTTTTTCAGATATCGGTTGGTAACTTTTTTTCTATACATGCTAGCGACCTAAAACTTGTTTTATCGCATTCAGCGCGTCAAATTACGCCGGAAACGGCCGTCTTTGTTTTGATATTGCTCGAAACACGGAGTCGAAGTCCGTTTGTTTGTTTTTCAGATATCGGTTGGTAACTTTTTTTCTATACATGCCAGCGACCTAAAACTTGTTTTATCGCATTCAGCGCGTCAAATTACGCCGGAAACGGTCGTCTCTGTTCTGATATTGCTCAAAACACGGAGTCGAATTCCGTTTGTTTGTTTCGTGAATATCGGTGAGTAACTTTTTTTCTATACATGCTAGCGACCTGAAACTTGTTTTATCGCATTCAGCGCGTCAAATTACGCCGTAAACGGTCGTCTTTGTTTTGATATTGCTCAAAACACGGAGTCGAATTCCGTTTGTTTGTTCCGTGAATATCGGTGAGTAACTTTTTTTCTATACATGCTAGCGACCTAAAACTTGTTTTATCGCATTCAGCGCGTCAAATTACGCCGGAAACGGCCGTCTTTGTTTTGATATTGCTCGAAACACGGAGTCGAAGTCCGTTTGTTTGTTTTTCAGATATCGGTTGGTAACTTTTTTTCTATACATGCTAGCGACCTAAAACTTGTTTTATCGCATTCAGCGCGTCAAATTACGCCGGAAACGGCCGTCTTTGTTTTGATATTGCTCGAAACACGGAGTCGAAGTCCGTTTGTTTGTTTTTCAGATATCGGTTGGTAACTTTTTTTCTATACATGCTAGCGACCTAAAACTTGTTTTATCGCATTCAGCGCGTCAAATTACGCCGGAAACGGCCGTCTTTGTTTTGATATTGCTCGAAACACGGAGTCGAAGTCCGTTTGTTTGTTTTTCAGATATCGGTTGGTAACTTTTTTCCTATACATGCCAGCGACCTAAAACTTGTTTTATCGCATTCAGCGCGTCAAATTACGCCGGAAACGGTCGTCTCTGTTCTGATATTGCTCAAAACACGGAGTCGAATTCCGTTTGTTTGTTTCGTAAATATCGGTGAGTAACTTTTTTTTTATACATGCTAGCGACCTAAAACTTGTTTTATCGCATTCAGCGCGTCAAATTACGCCGGAAACGGTCGTCTCTGTTCTGATATTGCTCAAAACACGGAGTCGAATTCCGTTTGTTTGTTTCGTGAATATCGGTGAGTAACTTTTTTTCTATACATGCTAGCGACCTGAAACTTGTTTTATCGCATTCAGCGCGTCAAATTACGCCGTAAACGGTCGTCTTTGTTTTGATATTGCTCAAAACACGGAGTCGAAGTCCGTTTGTTTGTTTTTCAGATATCGGTTGGTAACTTTTTTTCTATACATGCTAGCGACCTAAAACTTGTTTTATCGCATTCAGCGCGTCAAATTACGCCGGAATCGGTCGTCTTTGTTCTGATATTGCTCAAAACACGGAGTCGAATTCCGTTTGTTTGTTTCGTGGATATCGGTGTGTAACTTTTTTTCCATACATGCTAGCGACCTAAAACTTGTTTTATCGCATTCAGCGCGTTAAATTACGCCGGAAACGGTCGTCTTTTTTCTGATATTGCTCAAAACACGGAGTCGAATTCTGTTCGTTTGTTTCGTGAATATCAGTGAGTAACTTTTTTTCTATACATGCTAGCGACCTAAAACTTGTTTTATCGCATTCAGCGCGTCAAATTACGCCGAAAACGGCCGTCTTTGTTTTGATATTGCTCAAAACACGACGTCGAATTCCGTTCGTTTGTTTCGTGGATATCGGTGAGTAACTTTTTTTCTATACATGCTAGCGACCTAAAACTTGTTTTATCGCATTCAGCGCGTCGAGTTACGCCGGAAACGGCCGTCTTTGTTTTGATATTGCTCGAAACACGGAATCGAAGTCCATTTGTTTGTTTTTCAGATATCGGTTGGTAACTTTTTTTCTATACATGCTAGCGACCTAAAACTTGTTTTATCGCATTCAGCGCGTCAAATTACGCCGGAAACGGTCGTCTTTGTTCTGATATTGCTCAAAACACGGAGTCGAAGTCCGTTTGTTTGTTTTTCAGATATCGGTCGGTAACTTTTTTTCTATACATGCTAGCGACCTAAAACTTGTTTTATCGCATTCAGCGCGTCAAATTACGCCGGAAACGGCCGTCTTTGTTTTGATATTGCTCGAAACACGGAGTCGAAGTCCGTTTGTTTGTTTTTCAGATATCGGTTGGTAACTTTTTTTCTATACATGCCAGCGACCTAAAACTTGTTTTATCGCATTCAGCGCGTCAAATTACGCCGGAAACGGTCGTCTCTGTTCTGATATTGCTCAAAACACGGAGTCGAATTCCGTTTGTTTGTTTCGTGAATATCGGTGAGTAACTTTTTTTCTATACATGCTAGCGACCTGAAACTTGTTTTATCGCATTCAGCGCGTCAAATTACGCCGTAAACGGTCGTCTTTGTTTTGATATTGCTCAAAACACGGAGTCGAATTCCGTTCGTTTGTTCCGTGAATATCGGTGAGTAACTTTTTTTCTATACATGCTAGCGACCTAAAACTTGTTTTATCGCATTCAGCGCGTCAAATTACGCCGGAAACGGCCATCTTTGTTTTGATATTGCTCGAAACACGGAGTCGAAGTCCGTTTGTTTGTTTTTCAGATATCGGTTGGTAACTTTTTTTCTATACATGCTAGCGACCTAAAACTTGTTTTATCGCATTCAGCGCGTCAAATTACGCCGGAAACGGCCGTCTTTGTTTTGATATTGCTCGAAACACGGAGTCGAAGTCTGTTTGTTTGTTTTTCAGATATCGGTTGGTAACTTTTTTTCTAACATGCTAGCGACCTAAAACTTGTTTTATCGCATTCAGCGCGTCAAATTACGCCGGAAACGGCCGTCTTTGTTTTGATACTGCTCGAAACACGGAGTCGAAGTCCGTTTGTTTGTTTTTCAGATATCGGTTGGTAACTTTTTTTCTATACATGCTAGCGACCTAAAACTTGTTTTATCGCATTCAGCGCGTCAAATTACGCCGGAATCGGTCGTCTTTGTTCTGATATTGCTCAAAACACGGAGTCGAATTCCGTTCGTTTGTTTCGTGGATATCGGTGTGTAACTTTTTTTCCATACATGCTAGCGACCTAAAACTTGTTTTATCGCATTCAGCGCGTTAAATTACGCCGGAAACGGTCGTCTTTGTTCTGATATTGCTCAAAACACGGAGTCGAATTCCGTTCGTTTGTTTCGTGAATATCAGTGAGTAACTTTTTTTCTATACATGCTAGCGACCTAAAACTTGTTTTATCGCATTCAGCGCGTCAAATTACGCCGAAAACGGCCGTCTTTGTTTTGATATTGCTCAAAACACGGAGTCGAATTCCGTTTGTTTGTTCCGTGAATATCGGTGAGTAACTTTTTTTCTATACATGCTAGCGACCTAAAACTTGTTTTATCGCATTCAGCGCGTCAAATTACGCCGGAAACGGCCGTCTTTGTTTTGATATTGCTCGAAACACGGAGTCGAAGTCCGTTTGTTTGTTTTTCAGATATCGGTTGGTAACTTTTTTTCTATACATGCCAGCGACCTAAAACTTGTTTTATCGCATTCACTGCGTCAAATTACGCCGGAAACGGTCGTCTCTGTTCTGATATTGCTCAAAACACGGAGTCGAATTCCGTTTGTTTGTTTCGTGAATATCGGTGAGTAACTTTTTTTCTATACATGCTAGCGACCTGAAACTTGTTTTATCGCATTCAGCGCGTCAAATTACGCCGGAAACGGCCATCTTTTTTTTGATATTGCTCGAAACACGGAGTCGAAGTCCGTTTGTTTGTTTTTCAGATATCGGTTGGTAACTTTTTTTCTATACATGCTAGCGACCTAAAACTTGTTTTATCGCATTCAGCGCGTCAAATTACGCCGGAAACGGCCGTCTTTGTTTTGATATTGCTCGAAACACGGAGTCGAAGTCTGTTTGTTTGTTTTTCAGATATCGGTTGGTAACTTTTTTTCTAACATGCTAGCGACCTAAAACTTGTTTTATCGCATTCAGCGCGTCAAATTACGCCGGAAACGGCCGTCTTTGTTTTGATACTGCTCGAAACACGGAGTCGAAGTCCGTTTGTTTGTTTTTCAGATATCGGTTGGTAACTTTTTTTCTATACATGCTAGCGACCTAAAACTTGTTTTATCGCATTCAGCGCGTCAAATTACGCCGGAATCGGTCATCTTTGTTCTGATATTGCTCAAAACACGGAGTCGAATTCCGTTTGTTTGTTTCGTGGATATCGGTGTGTAACTTTTTTTCCATACATGCTAGCGACCTAAAACTTGTTTTATCGCATTCAGCGCGTTAAATTACGCCGGAAACGGTCGTCTTTGTTCTGATATTGCTCAAAACACGGAGTCGAATTCCGTTCGTTTGTTTCGTGAATATCAGTGAGTAACTTTTTTTCTATACATGCTAGCGACCTAAAACTTGTTTTATCGCATTCAGCGCGTCAAATTACGCCGAAAACGGCCGTCTTTGTTTTGATATTGCTCAAAACACGACGTCGGATTCCGTTCGTTTGTTTCGTGGATATCGGTGAGTCACTTTTTTTCTATACATGCTAGCGACCTAAAACTTGTTTTATCGCATTCAGCGCGTCGAATTACGCCGGAAACGGCCGTCTTTGTTTTGATATTGCTCGAAACACGGAATCGAAGTCCATTTGTTTGTTTTTCAGATATCGGTTGGTAACTTTTTTTCTATACATGCTAGCGACCTAAAACTTGTTTTATCGCATTCAGCGCGTCAAATTACGCCGGAAACGGTCGTCTTTGTTCTGATATTGCTCAAAACACGGAGTCGAAGTCCGTTTGTTTGTTTTTCAGATATCGGTTGGTAACTTTTTTTCTATACATGCTAGCGACCTAAAACTTGTTTTATCGCATTCAGCGCGTCAAATTACGCCGGAATCGGTCGTCTTTGTTTTGATATTGCTCGAAACACGGAGTCGAAGTCCGTTTGTTTATTTTTCAGATATCGGTTGGTAACTTTTTTTCTATACATGCTAGCGACCTAAAACTTGTTTTATCGCATTCAGCGCGTCAAATTACGCCGGAATCGGTCGTCTTTGTTCTGATATTGCTCAAAACACGGAGTCGAATTCCGTTTGTTTGTTTCGTGGATATCGGTGTGTAACTTTTTTTCCATACATGCTAGCGACCTAAAACTCGTTTTATCGCATTCAGCGCGTCAAATTACGCCGGAATCGGTCGTCTTTGTTCTGATATTGCTCAAAACACGGAGTCGAATTCCGTTTGTTTGTTTCGTGGATATCGGTGTGTAACTTTTTTTCCATACATGCTAGCGACCTAAAACTTGTTTTATCGCATTCAGCGCGTTAAATTACGCCGGAAACGGTCGTCTTTGTTCTGATATTGCTCAAAACACGGAGTCGAATTCCGTTCGTTTGTTTCGTGAATATCAGTGAGTAACTTTTTTTCTATACATGCTAGCGACCTAAAACTTGTTTTATCGCATTCAGCGCGTCAAATTACGCCGGAAACGGCCGTCTTTGTTTTGATATTGCTCGAAACACGGAGTCGAATTCCGTTCGTTTGTTTCGTGAATATCAGTGAGTAACTTTTTTTCTATACATGCTAGCGACCTAAAACTTGTTTTATCGCATTCAGCGCGTCAAATTACGCCGAAAACGGCCGTCTTTGTTTTGATATTGCTCAAAACACGACGTCGAATTCCGTTCGTTTGTTTCGTGGATATCGGTGAGTAACTTTTTTTCTATACATGCTAGCGACCTAAAACTTGTTTTATCGCATTCAGCGCGTCGAATTACGCCGGAAACGGCCGTCTTTGTTTTGATATTGCTCGAAACACGGAATCGAAGTCCATTTGTTTGTTTTTCAGATATCGGTTGGTAACTTTTTTTCTATACATGCTAGCGACCTAAAACTTGTTTTATCGCATTCAGCGCGTCAAATTACGCCGGAAACGGTCGTCTTTGTTCTGATATTGCTCAAAACACGGAGTCGAAGTCCGTTTGTTTGTTTTTCAGATATCGGTTGGTAACTTTTTTTCTATACATGCTAGCGACCTAAAACTTGTTTTATCGCATTCAGCGCGTCAAATTACGCCGGAATCGGTCGTCTTTGTTTTGATATTGCTCGAAACACGGAGTCGAAGTCCGTTTGTTTGTTTTTCAGATATCGGTTGGTAACTTTTTTTCTATACATGCTAGCGACCTAAAACTTGTTTTATCGCATTCAGCGCGTCAAATTACGCCGGAATCGGTCGTCTTTGTTCTGATATTGCTCAAAACACGGAGTCGAATTCCGTTTGTTTGTTTCGTGGATATCGGTGTGTAACTTTTTTTCCATACATGCTAGCGACCTAAAACTCGTTTTATCGCATTCAGCGCGTCAAATTACGCCGGAATCGGTCGTCTTTGTTCTGATATTGCTCAAAACACGGAGTCGAATTCCGTTTGTTTGTTTCGTGGATATCGGTGTGTAACTTTTTTTCCATACATGCTAGCGACCTAAAACTTGTTTTATCGCATTCAGCGCGTTAAATTACGCCGGAAACGGTCGTCTTTGTTCTGATATTGCTCAAAACACGGAGTCGAATTCCGTTCGTTTGTTTCGTGAATATCAGTGAGTAACTTTTTTTCTATACATGCTAGCGACCTAAAACTTGTTTTATCGCATTCAGCGCGTCAAATTACGCCGGAAACGGCCGTCTTTGTTTTGATATTGCTCAAAACACGACGTCGAATTCCGTTCGTTTGTTTCGTGGATATCGGTGAGTAACTTTTTTTCTATACATGCTAGCGACCTAAAACTTGTTTTATCGCATTCAGCGCGTCGAATTACGCCGGAAACGGCCGTCTTTGTTCTGATATTGCTCGAAACACGGAGTCGAAGTCCGTTTGTTTGTTTTTCAGATATCGGTTGGTAACTTTTTTTCTATACATGCTAGCGACCTAAAACTTGTTTTATCGCATTCAGCGCGTCAAATTACGCCGGAAACGGCCGTCTTTGTTTTGATATTGCTCGAAACACGGAGTCGAAGTCTGTTTGTTTGTTTTTCAGATATCGGTTGGTAACTTTTTTTCCAACATGCTAGCGACCTAAAACTTGTTTTATCGCATTCAGCGCGTCAAATTACGCCGGAAACGGCCGTCTTTGTTTTGATACTGCTCGAAACACGGAGTCGAAGTCCGTTTGTTTGTTTTTCAGATATCGGTTGGTAACTTTTTTTCTATACATGCTAGCGACCTAAAACTTGTTTTATCGCATTCAGCGCGTCAAATTACGCCGGAATCGGTCGTCTTTGTTCTGATATTGCTCAAAACACGGAGTCGAATTCCGTTCGTTTGTTTCGTGGATATCGGTGTGTAACTTTTTTTCCATACATGCTAGCGACCTAAAACTTGTTTTATCGCATTCAGCGCGTTAAATTACGCCGGAAACGGTCGTCTTTGTTCTGATATTGCTCAAAACACGGAGTCGAATTCCGTTCGTTTGTTTCGTGAATATCAGTGAGTAACTTTTTTTCTATACATGCTAGCGACCTAAAACTTGTTTTATCGCATTCAGCGCGTCAAATTACGCCGAAAACGGCCGTCTTTGTTTTGATATTGCTCAAAACACGGAGTCGAATTCCGTTTGTTTGTTCCGTGAATATCGGTGAGTAACTTTTTTTCTATACATGCTAGCGACCTAAAACTTGTTTTATCGCATTCAGCGCGTCAAATTACGCCGGAAACGGCCGTCTTTGTTTTGATATTGCTCGAAACACGGAGTCGAAGTCCGTTTGTTTGTTTTTCAGATATCGGTTGGTAACTTTTTTTCTATACATGCCAGCGACCTAAAACTTGTTTTATCGCATTCACTGCGTCAAATTACGCCGGAAACGGTCGTCTCTGTTCTGATATTGCTCAAAACACGGAGTCGAATTCCGTTTGTTTGTTTCGTGAATATCGGTGAGTAACTTTTTTTCTATACATGCTAGCGACCTGAAACTTGTTTTATCGCATTCAGCGCGTCAAATTACGCCGTAAACGGTCGTCTTTGTTTTGATATTGCTCAAAACACGGAGTCGAATTCCGTTCGTTTGTTCCGTGAATATCGGTGAGTAACTTTTTTTCTATACATGCTAGCGACCTAAAACTTGTTTTATCGCATTCAGCGCGTCAAATTACGCCGGAAACGGCCATCTTTTTTTTGATATTGCTCGAAACACGGAGTCGAAGTCCGTTTGTTTGTTTTTCAGATATCGGTTGGTAACTTTTTTTCTATACATGCTAGCGACCTAAAACTTGTTTTATCGCATTCAGCGCGTCAAATTACGCCGGAAACGGCCGTCTTTGTTTTGATATTGCTCGAAACACGGAGTCGAAGTCTGTTTGTTTGTTTTTCAGATATCGGTTGGTAACTTTTTTTCTAACATGCTAGCGACCTAAAACTTGTTTTATCGCATTCAGCGCGTCAAATTACGCCGGAAACGGCCGTCTTTGTTTTGATACTGCTCGAAACACGGAGTCGAAGTCCGTTTGTTTGTTTTTCAGATATCGGTTGGTAACTTTTTTTCTATACATGCTAGCGACCTAAAACTTGTTTTATCGCATTCAGCGCGTCAAATTACGCCGGAATCGGTCATCTTTGTTCTGATATTGCTCAAAACACGGAGTCGAATTCCGTTTGTTTGTTTCGTGGATATCGGTGTGTAACTTTTTTTCCATACATGCTAGCGACCTAAAACTTGTTTTATCGCATTCAGCGCGTTAAATTACGCCGGAAACGGTCGTCTTTGTTCTGATATTGCTCAAAACACGGAGTCGAATTCCGTTCGTTTGTTTCGTGAATATCAGTGAGTAACTTTTTTTCTATACATGCTAGCGACCTAAAACTTGTTTTATCGCATTCAGCGCGTCAAATTACGCCGAAAACGGCCGTCTTTGTTTTGATATTGCTCAAAACACGACGTCGGATTCCGTTCGTTTGTTTCGTGGATATCGGTGAGTAACTTTTTTTCTATACATGCTAGCGACCTAAAACTTGTTTTATCGCATTCAGCGCGTCGAATTACGCCGGAAACGGCCGTCTTTGTTTTGATATTGCTCGAAACACGGAATCGAAGTCCATTTGTTTGTTTTTCAGATATCGGTTGGTAACTTTTTTTCTATACATGCTAGCGACCTAAAACTTGTTTTATCGCATTCAGCGCGTCAAATTACGCCGGAAACGGTCGTCTTTGTTCTGATATTGCTCAAAACACGGAGTCGAAGTCCGTTTGTTTGTTTTTCAGATATCGGTTGGTAACTTTTTTTCTATACATGCTAGCGACCTAAAACTTGTTTTATCGCATTCAGCGCGTCAAATTACGCCGGAATCGGTCGTCTTTGTTTTGATATTGCTCGAAACACGGAGTCGAAGTCCGTTTGTTTGTTTTTCAGATATCGGTTGGTAACTTTTTTTCTATACATGCTAGCGACCTAAAACTTGTTTTATCGCATTCAGCGCGTCAAATTACGCCGGAATCGGTCGTCTTTGTTCTGATATTGCTCAAAACACGGAGTCGAATTCCGTTTGTTTGTTTCGTGGATATCGGTGTGTAACTTTTTTTCCATACATGCTAGCGACCTAAAACTCGTTTTATCGCATTCAGCGCGTCAAATTACGCCGGAATCGGTCGTCTTTGTTCTGATATTGCTCAAAACACGGAGTCGAATTCCGTTTGTTTGTTTCGTGGATATCGGTGTGTAACTTTTTTTCCATACATGCTAGCGACCTAAAACTTGTTTTATCGCATTCAGCGCGTTAAATTACGCCGGAAACGGTCGTCTTTGTTCTGATATTGCTCAAAACACGGAGTCGAATTCCGTTCGTTTGTTTCGTGAATATCAGTGAGTAACTTTTTTTCTATACATGCTAGCGACCTAAAACTTGTTTTATCGCATTCAGCGCGTCAAATTACGCCGGAAACGGCCGTCTTTGTTTTGATATTGCTCAAAACACGGAGTCGAATTCCGTTCGTTTGTTTCGTGAATATCAGTGAGTAACTTTTTTTCTATACATGCTAGCGACCTAAAACTTGTTTTATCGCATTCAGCGCGTCAAATTACGCCGAAAACGGCCGTCTTTGTTTTGATATTGCTCAAAACACGACGTCGAATTCCGTTCGTTTGTTTCGTGGATATCGGTGAGTAACTTTTTTTCTATACATGCTAGCGACCTAAAACTTGTTTTATCGCATTCAGCGCGTCGAATTACGCCGGAAACGGCCGTCTTTGTTTTGATATTGCTCGAAACACGGAATCGAAGTCCATTTGTTTGTTTTTCAGATATCGGTTGGTAACTTTTTTTCTATACATGCTAGCGACCTAAAACTTGTTTTATCGCATTCAGCGCGTCAAATTACGCCGGAAACGGTCGTCTTTGTTCTGATATTGCTCAAAACACGGAGTCGAAGTCCGTTTGTTTGTTTTTCAGATATCGGTTGGTAACTTTTTTTCTATACATGCTAGCGACCTAAAACTTGTTTTATCGCATTCAGCGCGTCAAATTACGCCGGAATCGGTCGTCTTTGTTTTGATATTGCTCGAAACACGGAGTCGAAGTCCGTTTGTTTGTTTTTCAGATATCGGTTGGTAACTTTTTTTCTATACATGCTAGCGACCTAAAACTTGTTTTATCGCATTCAGCGCGTCAAATTACGCCGGAATCGGTCGTCTTTGTTCTGATATTGCTCAAAACACGGAGTCGAATTCCGTTTGTTTGTTTCGTGGATATCGGTGTGTAACTTTTTTTCCATACATGCTAGCGACCTAAAACTCGTTTTATCGCATTCAGCGCGTCAAATTACGCCGGAATCGGTCGTCTTTGTTCTGATATTGCTCAAAACACGGAGTCGAATTCCGTTTGTTTGTTTCGTGGATATCGGTGTGTAACTTTTTTTCCATACATGCTAGCGACCTAAAACTTGTTTTATCGCATTCAGCGCGTTAAATTACGCCGGAAACGGTCGTCTTTGTTCTGATATTGCTCAAAACACGGAGTCGAATTCCGTTCGTTTGTTTCGTGAATATCAGTGAGTAACTTTTTTTCTATACATGCTAGCGACCTAAAACTTGTTTTATCGCATTCAGCGCGTCAAATTACGCCGGAAACGGCCGTCTTTGTTTTGATATTGCTCAAAACACGACGTCGAATTCCGTTCGTTTGTTTCGTGGATATCGGTGAGTAACTTTTTTTCTATACATGCTAGCGACCTAAAACTTGTTTTATCGCATTCAGCGCGTCGAATTACGCCGGAAACGGCCGTCTTTGTTCTGATATTGCTCGAAACACGGAATCAAAGTCCATTTGTTTGTTTTTCAGATATCGGTTGGTAACTTTTTTTCTATACATGCTAGCGACCTAAAACTTGTTTTATCGCATTCAGCGCGTCAAATTACGCCGGAAACGGTCGTCTTTGTTCTGATATTGCCCGAAACACGGAGTCGAAGTCCGTTTGTTTGTTTTTCAGATATCGGTTGGTAACTTTTTTTCTATACATGCCAGCGACCTAAAACTTGTTTTATCGCATTCAGCGCGTCAAATTACGCCGGAAACGGCCGTCTTTGTTTTGATATTGCTCGAAACACGGAGTCGAAGTCCGTTTGTTTGTTTTTCAGATATCGGTTGGTAACTTTTTTTCTAACATGCTAGCGACCTAAAACTTGTTTTATCGCATTCAGCGCGTCAAATTACGCCGGAAACGGCCGTCTTTGTTTTGATATTGCTCGAAACACGGAGTCGAAGTCCGTTTGTTTGTTTTTCAGATATCGGTTGGTAACTTTTTTTCTATACATGCTAGCGACCTAAAACTTGTTTTATCGCATTCAGCGCGTCAAATTACGCCGGAATCGGTCGTCTTTGTTCTGATATTGCTCAAAACACGGAGTCGAATTCCGTTTGTTTGTTTCGTGGATATCGGTGTGTAACTTTTTTTCCATACATGCTAGCGACCTAAAACTTGTTTTATCGCATTCAGCGCGTTAAATTACGCCGGAAACGGTCGTCTTTGTTCTGATATTGCTCAAAACACGGAGTCGAATTCCGTTCGTTTGTTTCGTGAATATCAGTGAGTAACTTTTTTTCTATACATGCTAGCGACCTAAAACTTGTTTTATCGCATTCAGCGCGTCAAATTACGCCGAAAACGGCCGTCTTTGTTTTGATATTGCTCAAAACACGACGTCGAATTCCGTTCGTTTGTTTCGTGGATATCGGTGAGTAACTTTTTTTCTATACATGCTAGCGACCTAAAACTTGTTTGATCGCATTCAGCGCGTCGAATTACGCCGGAAACGGCCTTCTTTGTTTTGATATTGCTCGAAACACGGAATCGAAGTCCATTTGTTTGTTTTTCAGATATCGGTGGTAACTTTTTTTCTATACATGCTAGCGACCTAAAACTTGTTTTATCGCATTCAGCGCGTCAAATTACGCCGGAAACGGTCGTCTTTGTTCTGATATTGCTCAAAACACGGAGTCGAAGTCCGTTTGTTTGTTTTTCAGATATCGGTTGGTAACTTTTTTTCTATACATGCTAGCGACCTAAAACTTGTTTTATCGCATTCAGCGCGTCAAATTACGCCGGAATCGGTCGTCTTTGTTTTGATATTGCCCGAAACACGGAGTCGAAGTCCGTTTGTTTGTTTTTCAGATATCGGTTGGTAACTTTTTTTCTATACATGCTAGCGACCTAAAACTTGTTTGATCGCATTCAGCGCGTTAAATTACGCCGGAAACGGCCGTCTTTGTTTTTATATTGCTCGAAACACGGAGTCGAAGTCCGTTTGTTTGTTTTTCAGATATCGGTTGGTAACTTTTTTTCTATACATGCTAGCGACCTAAAACTTGTTTTATCGCATTCAGCGCGTCAAATTACGCCGGAATCGGTCGTCTTTGTTCTGATATTGCTCAAAACACAGAGTCGAATTCCGTTTGTTTGTTTCGTGGATATCGGTGTGTAACTTTTTTTCCATACATGCTAGCGACCTAAAACTCGTTTTATCGCATTCAGCGCGTCAAATTACGCCGGAAACGGTCGTCTTTGTTCTGATATTGCTCAAAACACGGAGTCGAATTCCGTTCGTTTGTTTCGTGCATATCGGTGAGTAACTTTTTTTCTATACATGCTAGCGACCTAAAACTTGTTTTATCGCATTCAGCGCGTCAAATTACGCCGGAATCGGTCGTCTTTGTTCTGATATTGCTCAAAACACGGAGTCGAATTCCGTTTGTTTGTTTCGTGGATATCGGTGAGTAACTTTCTTTCTATACATGCTAGCGACCTAAAACTCGTTTTATCGCATTCAGCGCGTCAAATTACGCCGGAAACGGCCGTCTTTGTTTTGATATTGCTCGAAACACGGAGTCGAAGTCCGTTTGTTTGTTTTTCAGATATCGGTTGGTAACTTTTTTTCTAACATGCTAGCGACCTAAAACTTGTTTTATCGCATTCAGCGCGTCAAATTACGCCGGAAACGGCCGTCTTTGTTTTGATATTGCTCGAAACACGGAGTCGAAGTCCGTTTGTTTGTTTTTCAGATATCGGTTGGTAACTTGTTTTCTATACATGCTAGCGACCTAAAACTTGTTTTATCGCATTCAGCGCGTCTAATTACGCCGGAAACGGTCGTCTCTGTTCTGATATTGCTCAAAACACGGAGTCGAATTCCGTTTGTTTGTTTCGTGAATATCGGTGAGTAACTTTTTTTCTATACATGCTAGCGACCTGAAACTTGTTTTATCGCATTCAGCGCGTCAAATTACGCCGTAAACGGTCGTCTTTGTTTTGATATTGCTCAAAACACGGAGTCGAATTCCGTTTGTTTGTTCCGTGAATATCGGTGAGTAACTTTTTTTCTATACATGCTAGCGACCTAAAACTTGTTTTATCGCATTCAGCGCGTCAAATTACGCCGGAATCGGTCGTCTTTGTTCTGATATTGCTCAAAACACGGAGTCGAATTCCGTTTGTTTGTTTCGTGGATATCGGTGTGTAACTTTTTTTCCATACATGCTAGCGACCTAAAACTTGTTTTATCGCATTCAGCGCGTTAAATTACGCCGGAAACGGTCGTCTTTGTTCTGATATTGCTCAAAACACGGAGTCGAATTCCGTTCGTTTGTTTCGTGAATATCAGTGAGTAACTTTTTTTCTATACATGCTAGCGACCTAAAACTTGTTTTATCGCATTCAGCGCGTCAAATTACGCCGAAAACGGCCGTCTTTGTTTTGATATTGCTCAAAACACGACGTCGAATTCCGTTCGTTTGTTTCGTGGATATCGGTGAGTAACTTTTTTTCTATACATGCTAGCGACCTAAAACTTGTTTTATCGCATTCAGCGCGTCGAATTACGCCGGAAACGGCCGTCTTTGTTTTGATATTGCTCGAAACACGGAATCGAAGTCCATTTGTTTGTTTTTCAGATATCGGTTGGTAACTTTTTTTCTATACATGCTAGCGACCTAAAACTTGTTTTATCGCATTCAGCGCGTCAAATTACGCCGGAAACGGTCGTCTTTGTTCTGATATTGCTCAAAACACGGAGTCGAAGTCCGTTTGTTTGTTTTTCAGATATCGGTTGGTAACTTTTTTTCTATACATGCTAGCGACCTAAAACTTGTTTTATCGCATTCAGCGCGTCAAATTACGCCGGAATCGGTCGTCTTTGTTTTGATATTGCCCGAAACACGGAGTCGAAGTCCGTTTGTTTGTTTTTCAGATATCGGTTGGTAACTTTTTTTCTATACATGCTAGCGACCTAAAACTTGTTTGATCGCATTCAGCGCGTTAAATTACGCCGGAAACGGCCGTCTTTGTTTTTATATTGCTCGAAACACGGAGTCGAAGTCCGTTTGTTTGTTTTTCAGATATCGGTTGGTAACTTTTTTTCTATACATGCTAGCGACCTAAAACTTGTTTTATCGCATTCAGCGCGTCAAATTACGCCGGAATCGGTCGTCTTTGTTCTGATATTGCTCAAAACACGGAGTCGAATTCCGTTTGTTTGTTTCGTAGATATCGGTGTGTAACTTTTTTTCCATACATGCTAGCGACCTAAAACTCGTTTTATCGCATTCAGCGCGTCAAATTACGCCGGAAACGGTCGTCTTTGTTCTGATATTGCTCAAAACACGGAGTCGAATTCCGTTCGTTTGTTTCGTGAATATCGGTGAGTAACTTTTTTTCTATACATGCTAGCGACCTAAAACTTGTTTTATCGCATTCAGCGCGTCAAATTACGCCGGAATCGGTTCTCTTTGTTCTGATATTGCTCAAAACACGGAGTCGAATTCCGTTTGTTTGTTTCGTGAATATCGGTGAGTAACTTTTTTTCTATACATGCTAGCGACCTGAAACTTGTTTTATCGCATTCAGCAAGTCAAATTACGCCGTAAACGGTCGTCTTTGTTTTGATATTGCTCAAAACACGGAGTCGAATTCCGTTTGTTTGTTCCGTGAATATCGGTGAGTAACTTTTTTTCTATACATGCTAGCGACCTAAAACTTGTTTTATCGCATTCAGCGCGTCAAATTACGCCGGAAACGGTCGTCTTTGTTCTGATATTGCTCAAAACACGGAGTCGAATTCCGTTCGTTTGTTTCGTGAATATCGGTGAGAAACTTTTTTTCTATACATGCTAGCGACCTAAAACTTGTTTTATCGCATTCAGCGCGTCAAATTACGCCGGAATCGGTCGTCTTTGTTCTGATATTGCTCAAAACACGGAGTCGAATTCCGTTTGTTTGTTTCGTGGATATCGGTGTGTAACTTTTTTTCCATACATGCTAGCGACCTGAAACTTGTTTTATCGCATTCAGCGCGTTAAATTACGCCGGAAACGGTCGTCTTTGTTCTGATATTGCTCAAAACACGGAGTCGAATTCCGTTCGTTTGTTTCGTGAATATCAGTGAGTAACTTTTTTTCTATACATGCTAGCGACCTAAAACTTGTTTTATCGCATTCAGCGCGTCGAATTACGCCGGAAACGGCCGTCTTTGTTCTGATATTGCTCGAAACACGGAATCAAAGTCCATTTGTTTGTTTTTCAGATATCGGTTGGTAACTTTTTTTCTAACATGCTAGCGACCTAAAACTTGTTTTATCGCATTCAGCGCGTCAAATTACGCCGGAAACGGCCGTCTTTGTTTTGATATTGCTCGAAACACGGAGTCGAAGTCCGTTTGTTTGTTTTTCAGATATCGGTTGGTAACTTGTTTTCTATACATGCTAGCGACCTAAAACTTGTTTTATCGCATTCAGCGCGTCTAATTACGCCGGAAACGGTCGTCTCTGTTCTGATATTGCTCAAAACACGGAGTCGAATTCCGTTTGTTTGTTTCGTGAATATCGGTGAGTAACTTTTTTTCTATACATGCTAGCGACCTGAAACTTGTTTTATCGCATTCAGCGCGTCAAATTACGCCGTAAACGGTCGTCTTTGTTTTGATATTGCTCAAAACACGGAGTCGAATTCCGTTTGTTTGTTCCGTGAATATCGGTGAGTAACTTTTTTTCTATACATGCTAGCGACCTAAAACTTGTTTTATCGCATTCAGCGCGTCAAATTACGCCGGAATCGGTCGTCTTTGTTCTGATATTGCTCAAAACACGGAGTCGAATTCCGTTCGTTTGTTTCGTGAATATCAGTGAGTAACTTTTTTTCTATACATGCTAGCGACCTAAAACTTGTTTTATCGCATTCAGCGCGTCGAATTACGCCGGAAACGGCCGTCTTTGTTCTGATATTGCTCGAAACACGGAATCAAAGTCCATTTGTTTGTTTTTCAGATATCGGTTGGTAACTTTTTTTCTATACATGCTAGCGACCTAAAACTTGTTTTATCGCATTCAGCGCGTCAAATTACGCCGGAAACGGTCGTCTTTGTTCTGATATTGCTCGAAACACGGAGTCGAAGTCCGTTTGTTTGTTTTTCAGATATCGGTTGGTAACTTTTTTTCTATACATGCTAGCGACCTAAAACTTGTTTTATCGCATTCAGCGCGTCAAATTACGCCGGAATCGGTCGTCTTTGTTCTGATATTGCTCAAAACACGGAGTCGAATTCCGTTTGTTTGTTTCGTGGATATCGGTGTGTAACTTTTTTTCCATACATGCTAGCGACCTAAAACTCGTTTTATCGCATTCAGCGCGTCAAATTACGCCGGAAACGGTCGTCTTTGTTCTGATATTGCTCAAAACACGGAGTCGAATTCCGTTCGTTTGTTTCGTGCATATCGGTGAGTAACTTTTTTTCTATACATGCTAGCGACCTAAAACTTGTTTTATCGCATTCAGCGCGTCAAATTACGCCGGAATCGGTCGTCTTTGTTCTGATATTGCTCAAAACACGGAGTCGAATTCCGTTTGTTTGTTTCGTGGATATCGGTGAGTAACTTTCTTTCTATACATGCTAGCGACCTAAAACTCGTTTTATCGCATTCAGCGCGTCAAATTACGCCGGAAACGGCCGTCTTTGTTTTGATATTGCTCGAAACACGGAGTCGAAGTCCGTTTGTTTGTTTTTCAGATATCGGTTGGTAACTTTTTTTCTAACATGCTAGCGACCTAAAACTTGTTTTATCGCATTCAGCGCGTCAAATTACGCCGGAAACGGCCGTCTTTGTTTTGATATTGCTCGAAACACGGAGTCGAAGTCCGTTTGTTTGTTTTTCAGATATCGGTTGGTAACTTGTTTTCTATACATGCTAGCGACCTAAAACTTGTTTTATCGCATTCAGCGCGTCTAATTACGCCGGAAACGGTCGTCTCTGTTCTGATATTGCTCAAAACACGGAGTCGAATTCCGTTTGTTTGTTTCGTGAATATCGGTGAGTAACTTTTTTTCTATACATGCTAGCGACCTGAAACTTGTTTTATCGCATTCAGCGCGTCAAATTACGCCGTAAACGGTCGTCTTTGTTTTGATATTGCTCAAAACACGGAGTCGAATTCCGTTTGTTTGTTCCGTGAATATCGGTGAGTAACTTTTTTTCTATACATGCTAGCGACCTAAAACTTGTTTTATCGCATTCAGCGCGTCAAATTACGCCGGAATCGGTCGTCTTTGTTCTGATATTGCTCAAAACACGGAGTCGAATTCCGTTTGTTTGTTTCGTGGATATCGGTGTGTAACTTTTTTTCCATACATGCTAGCGACCTAAAACTTGTTTTATCGCATTCAGCGCGTTAAATTACGCCGGAAACGGTCGTCTTTGTTCTGATATTGCTCAAAACACGGAGTCGAATTCCGTTCGTTTGTTTCGTGAATATCAGTGAGTAACTTTTTTTCTATACATGCTAGCGACCTAAAACTTGTTTTATCGCATTCAGCGCGTCAAATTACGCCGAAAACGGCCGTCTTTGTTTTGATATTGCTCAAAACACGACGTCGAATTCCGTTCGTTTGTTTCGTGGATATCGGTGAGTAACTTTTTTTCTATACATGCTAGCGACCTAAAACTTGTTTTATCGCATTCAGCGCGTCGAATTACGCCGGAAACGGCCGTCTTTGTTTTGATATTGCTCGAAACACGGAATCGAAGTCCATTTGTTTGTTTTTCAGATATCGGTTGGTAACTTTTTTTCTATACATGCTAGCGACCTAAAACTTGTTTTATCGCATTCAGCGCGTCAAATTACGCCGGAAACGGTCGTCTTTGTTCTGATATTGCTCAAAACACGGAGTCGAAGTCCGTTTGTTTGTTTTTCAGATATCGGTTGGTAACTTTTTTTCTATACATGCTAGCGACCTAAAACTTGTTTTATCGCATTCAGCGCGTCAAATTACGCCGGAATCGGTCGTCTTTGTTTTGATATTGCCCGAAACACGGAGTCGAAGTCCGTTTGTTTGTTTTTCAGATATCGGTTGGTAACTTTTTTTCTATACATGCTAGCGACCTAAAACTTGTTTGATCGCATTCAGCGCGTTAAATTACGCCGGAAACGGCCGTCTTTGTTTTTATATTGCTCGAAACACGGAGTCGAAGTCCGTTTGTTTGTTTTTCAGATATCGGTTGGTAACTTTTTTTCTATACATGCTAGCGACCTAAAACTTGTTTTATCGCATTCAGCGCGTCAAATTACGCCGGAATCGGTCGTCTTTGTTCTGATATTGCTCAAAACACGGAGTCGAATTCCGTTTGTTTGTTTCGTAGATATCGGTGTGTAACTTTTTTTCCATACATGCTAGCGACCTAAAACTCGTTTTATCGCATTCAGCGCGTCAAATTACGCCGGAAACGGTCGTCTTTGTTCTGATATTGCTCAAAACACGGAGTCGAATTCCGTTCGTTTGTTTCGTGAATATCGGTGAGTAACTTTTTTTCTATACATGCTAGCGACCTAAAACTTGTTTTATCGCATTCAGCGCGTCAAATTACGCCGGAATCGGTCGTCTTTGTTCTGATATTGCTCAAAACACGGAGTCGAATTCCGTTTGTTTGTTTCGTGAATATCGGTGAGTAACTTTTTTTCTATACATGCTAGCGACCTGAAACTTGTTTTATCGCATTCAGCAAGTCAAATTACGCCGTAAACGGTCGTCTTTGTTTTGATATTGCTCAAAACACGGAGTCGAATTCCGTTTGTTTGTTCCGTGAATATCGGTGAGTAACTTTTTTTCTATACATGCTAGCGACCTAAAACTTGTTTTATCGCATTCAGCGCGTCAAATTACGCCGGAAACGGTCGTCTTTGTTCTGATATTGCTCAAAACACGGAGTCGAATTCCGTTCGTTTGTTTCGTGAATATCGGTGAGAAACTTTTTTTCTATACATGCTAGCGACCTAAAACTTGTTTTATCGCATTCAGCGCGTCAAATTACGCCGGAATCGGTCGTCTTTGTTCTGATATTGCTCAAAACACGGAGTCGAATTCCGTTTGTTTGTTTCGTGGATATCGGTGTGTAACTTTTTTTCCATACATGCTAGCGACCTGAAACTTGTTTTATCGCATTCAGCGCGTTAAATTACGCCGGAAACGGTCGTCTTTGTTCTGATATTGCTCAAAACACGGAGTCGAATTCCGTTCGTTTGTTTCGTGAATATCAGTGAGTAACTTTTTTTCTATACATGCTAGCGACCTAAAACTTGTTTTATCGCATTCAGCGCGTCGAATTACGCCGGAAACGGCCGTCTTTGTTCTGATATTGCTCGAAACACGGAATCAAAGTCCATTTGTTTGTTTTTCAGATATCGGTTGGTAACTTTTTTTCTATACATGCTAGCGACCTAAAACTTGTTTTATCGCATTCAGCGCGTCAAATTACGCCGGAAACGGTCGTCTTTGTTCTGATATTGCTCGAAACACGGAGTCGAAGTCCGTTTGTTTGTTTTTCAGATATCGGTTGGTAACTTTTTTTCTATACATGCCAGCGACCTAAAACTTGTTTTATCGCATTCAGCGCGTCAAATTACGCCGGAAACGGTCGTCTCTGTTCTGATATTGCTCAAAACACGGAGTCGAAGTCCGTTTGTTTGTTTTTCAGATATCGGTTGGTAACTTTTTTTCTATACATGCTAGCGACCTAAAACTTGTTTTATCGCATTCAGCGCGTCAAATTACGCCGGAAACGGCCGTCTTTGTTTTGATATTGCTCGAAACACGGAGTCGAAGTCCGTTTGTTTGTTTTTCAGATATCGGTTGGTAACTTTTTTTCTAACATGCTAGCGACCTAAAACTTGTTTTATCGCATTCAGCGCGTCAAATTACGCCGGAAACGGCCGTCTTTGTTTTGATATTGCTCGAAACACGGAGTCGAAGTCCGTTTGTTTGTTTTTCAGATATCGGTTGGTAACTTTTTTTCTATACATGCTAGCGACCTAAAACTTGTTTTATCGCATTCAGCGCGTCAAATTACGCCGGAATCGGTCGTCTTTGTTCTGATATTGCTCAAAACACGGAGTCGAATTCCGTTTGTTTGTTCCGTGAATATCGGTTGGTAACTTTTTTTCTATACATGCTAGCGACCTAAAACTTGTTTTATCGCATTCAGCGCGTCAAATTACGCCGGAAACGGCCGTCTTTGTTTTGATATTGCTCGAAACACGGAGTCGAAGTCCGTTTGTTTGTTTTTCAGATATCGGTTGGTAACTTTTTTTCTAACATGCTAGCGACCTAAAACTTGTTTTATCGCATTCAGCGCGTCAAATTACGCCGGAAACGGCCGTCTTTGTTTTGATATTGCTCGAAACACGGAGTCGAAGTCCGTTTGTTTGTTTTTCAGATATCGGTTGGTAACTTTTTTTCTATACATGCTAGCGACCTAAAACTTGTTTTATCGCATTCAGCGCGTCAAATTACGCCGGAGTCGGTCGTCTTTGTTCTGATATTGCTCAAAACACGGAGTCGAATTCCGTTTGTTTGTTTCGTGGATATCGGTGTGTAACTTTTTTTCCATACATGCTAGCGACCTAAAACTTGTTTTATCGCATTCAGCGCGTTAAATTACGCCGGAAACGGTCGTCTTTGTTCTGATATTGCTCAAAACACGGAGTCGAATTCCGTTCGTTTGTTTCGTGAATATCAGTGAGTAACTTTTTTTCTATACATGCTAGCGACCTAAAACTTGTTTTATCGCATTCAGCGCGTCAAATTACGCCGAAAACGGCCGTCTTTGTTTTGATATTGCTCAAAACACGACGTCGAATTCCGTTCGTTTGTTTCGTGGATATCGGTGAGTAACTTTTTTTCTATACATGCTAGCGACCTAAAACTTGTTTTATCGCATTCAGCGCGTCAAATTACGCCGGAAACGGCCGTCTTTGTTTTGATATTGCTCGAAACACGGAGTCGAAGTCCGTTTGTTTGTTTTTCAGATATCGGTTGGTAACTTTTTTTCTAACATGCTAGCGACCTAAAACTTGTTTTATCGCATTCAGCGCGTCAAATTACGCCGGAAACGGCCGTCTTTGTTTTGATATTGCTCGAAACACGGAGTCGAAGTCCGTTTGTTTGTTTTTCAGATATCGGTTGGTAACTTTTTTTCTATACATGCTAGCGACCTAAAACTTGTTTTATCGCATTCAGCGCGTCAAATTACGCCGGAATCGGTCGTCTTTGTTCTGATATTGCTCAAAACACGGAGTCGAATTCCGTTTGTTTGTTTTTCAGATATCGGTTGGTAACTTTTTTTCTATACATGCTAGCGACCTAAAACTTGTTTTATCGCATTCAGCGCGTCAAATTACGCCGGAAACGGCCGTCTTTGTTTTGATATTGCTCGAAACACGGAGTCGAAGTCCGTTTGTTTGTTTTTCAGATATCGGTTGGTAACTTTTTTTCTAACATGCTAGCGACCTAAAACTTGTTTTATCGCATTCAGCGCGTCAAATTACGCCGGAAACGGCCGTCTTTGTTTTGATATTGCTCGAAACACGGAGTCGAAGTCCGTTTGTTTGTTTTTCAGATATCGGTTGGTAACTTTTTTTCTATACATGCTAGCGACCTAAAACTTGTTTTATCGCATTCAGCGCGTCAAATTACGCCGGAGTCGGTCGTCTTTGTTCTGATATTGCTCAAAACACGGAGTCGAATTCCGTTTGTTTGTTTCGTGGATATCGGTGTGTAACTTTTTTTCCATACATGCTAGCGACCTAAAACTTGTTTTATCGCATTCAGCGCGTTAAATTACGCCGGAAACGGTCGTCTTTGTTCTGATATTGCTCAAAACACGGAGTCGAATTCCGTTCGTTTGTTTCGTGAATATCAGTGAGTAACTTTTTTTCTATACATGCTAGCGACCTAAAACTTGTTTTATCGCATTCAGCGCGTCAAATTACGCCGAAAACGGCCGTCTTTGTTTTGATATTGCTCAAAACACGACGTCGAATTCCGTTCGTTTGTTTCGTGGATATCGGTGAGTAACTTTTTTTCTATACATGCTAGCGACCTAAAACTTGTTTTATCGCATTCAGCGCGTCGAATTACGCCGGAAACGGCCGTCTTTGTTTTGATATTGCTCGAAACACGGAATTGAAGTCCATTTGTTTGTTTTTCAGATATCGGTTGGTAACTTTTTTTCTATACATGCTAGCGACCTAAAACTTGTTTTATCGCATTCAGCGCGTCAAATTACGCCAGAAACGGTCGTCTTTGTTCTGATATTGCTCGAAACACGGAGTCGAAGTCCGTTTGTTTGTTTTTCAGATATCGGTTGGTAACTTTTTTTCTATACATGCTAGCGACCTAAAACTTGTTTTATCGCATTCAGCGCGTCAAATTACGCCGGAATCGGTCGTCTTTGTTCTGATATTGCTCAAAACACGGAGTCGAATTCCGTTTGTTTGTTCCGTGAATATCGGTTGGTAACTTTTTTTCTATACATGCTAGCGACCTAAAACTTGTTTTATCGCATTCAGCGCGTCAAATTACGCCGGAAACGGCCGTCTTTGTTTTGATATTGCTCGAAACACGGAGTCGAAGTCCGTTTGTTTGTTTTTCAGATATCGGTTGGTAACTTTTTTTCTAACATGCTAGCGACCTAAAACTTGTTTTATCGCATTCAGCGCGTCAAATTACGCCGGAAACGGCCGTCTTTGTTTTGATATTGCTCGAAACACGGAGTCGAAGTCCGTTTGTTTGTTTTTCAGATATCGGTTGGTAACTTTTTTTCTATACATGCTAGCGACCTAAAACTTGTTTTATCGCATTCAGCGCGTCAAATTACGCCGGAGTCGGTCGTCTTTGTTCTGATATTGCTCAAAACACGGAGTCGAATTCCGTTTGTTTGTTTCGTGGATATCGGTGTGTAACTTTTTTTCCATACATGCTAGCGACCTAAAACTTGTTTTATCGCATTCAGCGCGTTAAATTACGCCGGAAACGGTCGTCTTTGTTCTGATATTGCTCAAAACACGGAGTCGAATTCCGTTCGTTTGTTTCGTGAATATCAGTGAGTAACTTTTTTTCTATACATGCTAGCGACCTAAAACTTGTTTTATCGCATTCAGCGCGTCAAATTACGCCGGAAACGGCCGTCTTTGTTTTGATATTGCTCGAAACACGGAGTCGAAGTCCGTTTGTTTGTTTTTCAGATATCGGTTGGTAACTTTTTTTCTAACATGCTAGCGACCTAAAACTTGTTTTATCGCATTCAGCGCGTCAAATTACGCCGGAAACGGCCGTCTTTGTTTTGATATTGCTCGAAACACGGAGTCGAAGTCCGTTTGTTTGTTTTTCAGATATCGGTTGGTAACTTTTTTTCTATACATGCTAGCGACCTAAAACTTGTTTTATCGCATTCAGCGCGTCGAATTACGCCGGAAACGGCCGTCTTTGTTCTGATATTGCTCGAAACACGGAATCAAAGTCCATTTGTTTGTTTTTCAGATATCGGTTGGTAACTTTTTTTCTATACATGCTAGCGACCTAAAACTTGTTTTATCGCATTCAGCGCGTCAAATTACGCCGAAAACGGCCGTCTTTGTTTTGATATTGCTCAAAACACGACGTCGAATTCCGTTCGTTTGTTTCGTGGATATCGGTGAGTAACTTTTTTTCTATACATGCTAGCGACCTAAAACTTGTTTTATCGCATTCAGCGCGTCAAATTACGCCGGAAACGGCCGTCTTTGTTTTGATATTGCTCGAAACACGGAGTCGAAGTCCGTTTGTTTGTTTTTCAGATATCGGTTGGTAACTTTTTTTCTAACATGCTAGCGACCTAAAACTTGTTTTATCGCATTCAGCGCGTCAAATTACGCCGGAAACGGCCGTCTTTGTTTTGATATTGCTCGAAACACGGAGTCGAAGTCCGTTTGTTTGTTTTTCAGATATCGGTTGGTAACTTTTTTTCTATACATGCTAGCGACCTAAAACTTGTTTTATCGCATTCAGCGCGTCGAATTACGCCGGAAACGGCCGTCTTTGTTCTGATATTGCTCGAAACACGGAATCAAAGTCCATTTGTTTGTTTTTCAGATATCGGTTGGTAACTTTTTTTCTATACATGCTAGCGACCTAAAACTTGTTTTATCGCATTCAGCGCGTCAAATTACGCCGGAAACGGTCGTCTTTGTTCTGATATTGCTCGAAACACGGAGTCGAAGTCCGTTTGTTTGTTTTTCAGATATCGGTTGGTAACTTTTTTTCTATACATGCCAGCGACCTAAAACTTGTTTTATCGCATTCAGCGCGTCAAATTACGCCGGAAACGGTCGTCTCTGTTCTGATATTGCTCAAAACACGGAGTCGAAGTCCGTTTGTTTGTTTTTCAGATATCGGTTGGTAACTTTTTTTCTATACATGCTAGCGACCTAAAACTTGTTTTATCGCATTCAGCGCGTCAAATTACGCCGGAAACGGCCGTCTTTGTTTTGATATTGCTCGAAACACGGAGTCGAAGTCCGTTTGTTTGTTTTTCAGATATCGGTTGGTAACTTTTTTTCTAACATGCTAGCGACCTAAAACTTGTTTTATCGCATTCAGCGCGTCAAATTACGCCGGAAACGGCCGTCTTTGTTTTGATATTGCTCGAAACACGGAGTCGAAGTCCGTTTGTTTGTTTTTCAGATATCGGTTGGTAACTTTTTTTCTATACATGCTAGCGACCTAAAACTTGTTTTATCGCATTCAGCGCGTCAAATTACGCCGGAATCGGTCGTCTTTGTTCTGATATTGCTCAAAACACGGAGTCGAATTCCGTTTGTTTGTTTTTCAGATATCGGTTGGTAACTTTTTTTCTATACATGCTAGCGACCTAAAACTTGTTTTATCGCATTCAGCGCGTCAAATTACGCCGGAAACGGCCGTCTTTGTTTTGATATTGCTCGAAACACGGAGTCGAAGTCCGTTTGTTTGTTTTTCAGATATCGGTTGGTAACTTTTTTTCTAACATGCTAGCGACCTAAAACTTGTTTTATCGCATTCAGCGCGTCAAATTACGCCGGAAACGGCCGTCTTTGTTTTGATATTGCTCGAAACACGGAGTCGAAGTCCGTTTGTTTGTTTTTCAGATATCGGTTGGTAACTTTTTTTCTATACATGCTAGCGACCTAAAACTTGTTTTATCGCATTCAGCGCGTCAAATTACGCCGGAGTCGGTCGTCTTTGTTCTGATATTGCTCAAAACACGGAGTCGAATTCCGTTTGTTTGTTTCGTGGATATCGGTGTGTAACTTTTTTTCCATACATGCTAGCGACCTAAAACTTGTTTTATCGCATTCAGCGCGTTAAATTACGCCGGAAACGGTCGTCTTTGTTCTGATATTGCTCAAAACACGGAGTCGAATTCCGTTCGTTTGTTTCGTGAATATCAGTGAGTAACTTTTTTTCTATACATGCTAGCGACCTAAAACTTGTTTTATCGCATTCAGCGCGTCAAATTACGCCGAAAACGGCCGTCTTTGTTTTGATATTGCTCAAAACACGACGTCGAATTCCGTTCGTTTGTTTCGTGGATATCGGTGAGTAACTTTTTTTCTATACATGCTAGCGACCTAAAACTTGTTTTATCGCATTCAGCGCGTCGAATTACGCCGGAAACGGCCGTCTTTGTTTTGATATTGCTCGAAACACGGAATCGAAGTCCATTTGTTTGTTTTTCAGATATCGGTTGGTAACTTTTTTTCTATACATGCTAGCGACCTAAAACTTGTTTTATCGCATTCAGCGCGTCAAATTACGCCAGAAACGGTCGTCTTTGTTCTGATATTGCTCGAAACACGGAGTCGAATTCCGTTTGTTTGTTTCGTGGATATCGGTGTGTAACTTTTTTTCCATACATGCTAGCGACCTAAAACTTGTTTTATCGCATTCAGCGCGTTAAATTACGCCGGAAACGGTCGTCTTTGTTCTGATATTGCTCAAAACACGGAGTCGAATTCCGTTCGTTTGTTTCGTGAATATCAGTGAGTAACTTTTTTTCTATACATGCTAGCGACCTAAAACTTGTTTTATCGCATTCAGCGCGTCAAATTACGCCGAAAACGGCCGTCTTTGTTTTGATATTGCTCAAAACACGACGTCGAATTCCGTTCGTTTGTTTCGTGGATATCGGTGAGTAACTTTTTTTCTATACATGCTAGCGACCTAAAACTTGTTTTATCGCATTCAGCGCGTCGAATTACGCCGGAAACGGCCGTCTTTGTTTTGATATTGCTCGAAACACGGAATCGAAGTCCATTTGTTTGTTTTTCAGATATCGGTTGGTAACTTTTTTTCTATACATGCTAGCGACCTAAAACTTGTTTTATCGCATTTAGCGCGTCAAATTACGCCGGAAACGGTCGTCTTTGTTCTGATATTGCTCAAAACACGGAGTCGAAGTCCGTTTGTTTGTTTTTCAGATATCGGTTGGTAACTTTTTTTCTATACATGCTAGCGACCTAAAACTTGTTTTATCGCATTCAGCGCGTCAAATTACGCCGAAAACGGCCGTCTTTGTTTTGATATTGCTCAAAACACGACGTCGAATTCCGTTCGTTTGTTTCGTGGATATCGGTGAGTAACTTTTTTTCTATACATGCTAGCGACCTAAAACATGTTTTATCGCATTCAGCGCGTCGAATTACGCCGGAAACGGCCGTCTTTGTTTTGATATTGCTCGAAACACGGAATCAAAGTCCATTTGTTTGTTTTTCAGATATCGGTTGGTAACTTTTTTTCTATACATGCTAGCGACCTAAAACTTGTTTTATCGCATTCAGCGCGTCAAATTACGCCAGAAACGGTCGTCTTTGTTCTGATATTGCTCGAAACACGGAGTCGAAGTCCGTTTGTTTGTTTTTCAGATATCGGTTGGTAACTTTTTTTCTATACATGCCAGCGACCTAAAACTTGTTTTATCGCATTCAGCGCGTCAAATTACGCCGGAAACGGTCGTCTCTGTTCTGATATTGCTCAAAACACGGAGTCGAATTCCGTTTGTTTGTTTCGTGAATATCGGTGAGTAACTTTTTTTCTATACATGCTAGCGACCTGAAACTTGTTTTATCGCATTCAGCGCGTTAAATTACGCCGGAAACGGTCGTCTTTGTTCTGATATTGCTCAAAACACGGAGTCGAATTCCGTTCGTTTGTTTCGTGAATATCAGTGAGTAACTTTTTTTCTATACATGCTAGCGACCTAAAACTTGTTTTATCGCATTCAGCGCGTCAAATTACGCCGAAAACGGCCGTCTTTGTTTTGATATTGATCAAAACACGACGTCGAATTCCGTTCGTTTGTTTCGTGGATATCGGTGAGTAACTTTTTTTCTATACATGCTAGCGACCTAAAACTTGTTTTATCGCATTCAGCGCGTCGAATTACGCCGGAAACGGCCGTCTTTGTTTTGATATTGCTCGAAACACGGAATCGAAGTCCATTTGTTTGTTTTTCAGATATCGGTTGGTAACTTTTTTTCTATACATGCTAGCGACCTAAAACTTGTTTTATCGCATTCAGCGCGTCAAATTACGCCGGAAACGGTCGTCTTTGTTCTGATATTGCTCAAAACACGGAGTCGAAGTCCGTTTGTTTGTTTTTCAGATATCGGTTGGTAACTTTTTTTCTATACATGCTAGCGACCTAAAACTTGTTTTATCGCATTCAGCGCGTCAAATTACGCCGAAAACGGCCGTCTTTGTTTTGATATTGCTCAAAACACGACGTCGAATTCCGTTCGTTTGTTTCGTGGATATCGGTGAGTAACTTTTTTTCTATACATGCTAGCGACCTAAAACATGTTTTATCGCATTCAGCGCGTCGAATTACGCCGGAAACGGCCGTCTTTGTTTTGATATTGCTCGAAACACGGAATCAAAGTCCATTTGTTTGTTTTTCAGATATCGGTTGGTAACTTTTTTTCTATACATGCTAGCGACCTAAAACTTGTTTTATCGCATTCAGCGCGTCAAATTACGCCAGAAACGGTCGTCTTTGTTCTGATATTGCTCGAAACACGGAGTCGAAGTCCGTTTGTTTGTTTTTCAGATATCGGTTGGTAACTTTTTTTCTATACATGCCAGCGACCTAAAACTTGTTTTATCGCATTCAGCGCGTCAAATTGCGCCGGAAACGGTCGTCTCTGTTCTGATATTGCTCAAAACACGGAGTCGAATTCCGTTTGTTTGTTTCGTGAATATCGGTGAGTAACTTTTTTTCTATACATGCTAGCGACCTGAAACTTGTTTTATCGCATTCAGCGCGTCAAATTACGCCGTAAACGGTCGTCTTTGTTTTGATATTGCTCAAAACACGACGTCGAATTCCGTTCGTTTGTTTCGTGGATATCGGTGAGTAACTTTTTTTCTATACATGCTAGCGACCTAAAACATGTTTTATCGCATTCAGCGCGTCGAATTACGCCGGAAACGGCCGTCTTTGTTTTGATATTGCTCAAAACACGACGTCGAATTCCGTTCGTTTGTTTCGTGGATATCGGTGAGTAACTTTTTTTCTATACATGCTAGCGACCTAAAACATGTTTTATCGCATTCAGCGCGTCGAATTACGCCGGAAACGGCCGTCTTTGTTTTGATATTGCTCGAAACACGGAATCAAAGTCCATTTGTTTGTTTTTCAGATATCGGTTGGTAACTTTTTTTCTATACATGCTAGCGACCTAAAACTTGTTTTATCGCATTCAGCGCGTCAAATTACGCCAGAAACGGTCGTCTTTGTTCTGATATTGCTCGAAACACGGAGTCGAAGTCCGTTTGTTTGTTTTTCAGATATCGGTTGGTAACTTTTTTTCTATACATGCCAGCGACCTAAAACTTGTTTTATCGCATTCAGCGCGTCAAATTGCGCCGGAAACGGTCGTCTCTGTTCTGATATTGCTCAAAACACGGAGTCGAATTCCGTTTATTTGTTTCGTGAATATCGGTGAGTAACTTTTTTTCTATACATGCTAGCGACCTGAAACTTGTTTTATCGCATTCAGCGCGTCAAATTACGCCGTAAACGGTCGTCTTTGTTTTGATATTGCTCAAAACACGACGTCGAATTCCGTTCGTTTGTTTCGTGGATATCGGTGAGTAACTTTTTTTCTATACATGCTAGCGACCTAAAACATGTTTTATCGCATTCAGCGCGTCGAATTACGCCGGAAACGGCCGTCTTTGTTTTGATATTGCTCGAAACACGGAATCAAAGTCCATTTGTTTGTTTTTCAGATATCGGTTGGTAACTTTTTTTCTATACATGCTAGCGACCTAAAACTTGTTTTATCGCATTCAGCGCGTCAAATTACGCCAGAAACGGTCGTCTTTGTTCTGATATTGCTCGAAACACGGAGTCGAAGTCCGTTTGTTTGTTTTTCAGATATCGGTTGGTAACTTTTTTTCTATACATGCCAGCGACCTAAAACTTGTTTTATCGCATTCAGCGCGTCAAATTACGCCGGAAACGGTCGTCTCTGTTCTGATATTGCTCAAAACACGGAGTCGAATTCCGTTTGTTTGTTTCGTGAATATCGGTGAGTAACTTTTTTTCTATACATGCTAGCGACCTGAAACTTGTTTTATCGCATTCAGCGCGTCAAATTACGCCGTAAACGGTCGTCTTTGTTTTGATATTGCTCAAAACACGGAGTCGAATTCCGTTTGTTTGTTCCGTGAATATCGGTGAGTAACTTTTTTTCTATACATGCTAGCGACCTAAAACTTGTTTTATCGCATTCAGCGCGTCGAATTACGCCGGAAACGGCCGTCTTTGTTTTGATATTGCTCGAAACACGGAATCGAAGTCCATTTGTTTGTTTTTCAGATATCGGTTGGTAACTTTTTTTCTATACATGCTAGCGACCTAAAACTTGTTTTATCGCATTCAGCGCGTCAAATTACGCCGGAAACGGTCGTCTTTGTTCTGATATTGCTCAAAACACGGAGTCGAAGTCCGTTTGTTTGTTTTTCAGATATCGGTTGGTAACTTTTTTTCTATACATGCTAGCGACCTAAAACTTGTTTTATCGCATTCAGCGCGTCAAATTACGCCGAAAACGGCCGTCTTTGTTTTGATATTGCTCAAAACACGACGTCGAATTCCGTTCGTTTGTTTCGTGGATATCGGTGAGTAACTTTTTTTCTATACATGCTAGCGACCTAAAACTTGTTTTATCGCATTCAGCGCGTCAAATTACGCCGGAAACGGTCGTCTTTGTTCTGATATTGCTCAAAACACGGAGTCGAAGTCCGTTTGTTTGTTTTTCAGATATCGGTTGGTAACTTTTTTTCTATACATGCTAGCGACCTAAAACTTGTTTTATCGCATTCAGCGCGTCAAATTACGCCGAAAACGGCCGTCTTTGTTTTGATATTGCTCAAAACACGACGTCGAATTCCGTTCGTTTGTTTCGTGGATATCGGTGAGTAACTTTTTTTCTATACATGCTAGCGACCTAAAACTTGTTTTATCGCATTCAGCGCGTCGAATTACGCCGGAAACGGCCGTCTTTGTTTTGATATTGCTCGAAACACGGAATCAAAGTCCATTTGTTTGTTTTTCAGATATCGGTTGGTAACTTTTTTTCTATACATGCTAGCGACCTAAAACTTGTTTTATCGCATTCAGCGCGTCAAATTACGCCAGAAACGGTCGTCTTTGTTCTGATATTGCTCGAAACACGGAGTCGAATTCCGTTTGTTTGTTTCGTGGATATCGGTGTGTAACTTTTTTTCCATACATGCTAGCGACCTAAAACTTGTTTTATCGCATTCAGCGCGTTAAATTACGCCGGAAACGGTCGTCTTTGTTCTGATATTGCTCAAAACACGGAGTCGAATTCCGTTCGTTTGTTTCGTGAATATCAGTGAGTAACTTTTTTTCTATACATGCTAGCGACCTAAAACTTGTTTTATCGCATTCAGCGCGTCAAATTACGCCGAAAACGGCCGTCTTTGTTTTGATATTGCTCAAAACACGACGTCGAATTCCGTTCGTTTGTTTTGTGGATATCGGTGAGTAACTTTTTTTCTATACATGCTAGCGACCTAAAACTTGTTTTATCGCATTCAGCGCGTTAAATTACGCCGGAAACGGTCGTCTTTGTTTTGATATTGCTCGAAACACGGAGTCGAATTCCGTTTGTTTGTTCCGTGAATATCGGTGAGTAACTTTTTTTCTATACATGCTAGCGACCTAAAACTTGTTTTATCGCATTCAGCGCGTCAAATTACGCCAGAAACGGTCGTCTTTGTTCTGATATTGCTCGAAACACGGAGTCGAAGTCCGTTTGTTTGTTTTTCAGATATCGGTTGGTAACTTTTTTTCTATACATGCCAGCGACCTAAAACTTGTTTTATCGCATTCAGCGCGTCAAATTACGCCGGAAACGGTCGTCTCTGTTCTGATATTGCTCAAAACACGGAGTCGAATTCCGTTTGTTTGTTTCGTGAATATCGGTGAGTAACTTTTTTTCTATACATGCTAGCGACCTGAAACTTGTTTTATCGCATTCAGCGCGTCAAATTACGCCGTAAACGGTCGTCTTTGTTTTGATATTGCTCAAAACACGGAGTCGAATTCCGTTTGTTTGTTCCGTGAATATCGGTGAGTAACTTTTTTTCTATACATGCTAGCGACCTAAAACTTGTTTTATCGCATTCAGCGCGTCGAATTACGCCGGAAACGGCCGTCTTTGTTTTGATATTGCTCGAAACACGGAATCGAAGTCCATTTGTTTGTTTTTCAGATATCGGTTGGTAACTTTTTTTCTATACATGCTAGCGACCTAAAACTTGTTTTATCGCATTCAGCGCGTCAAATTACGCCGGAAACGGTCGTCTTTGTTCTGATATTGCTCAAAACACGGAGTCGAAGTCCGTTTGTTTGTTTTTCAGATATCGGTTGGTAACTTTTTTTCTATACATGCTAGCGACCTAAAACTTGTTTTATCGCATTCAGCGCGTCAAATTACGCCGAAAACGGCCGTCTTTGTTTTGATATTGCTCAAAACACGACGTCGAATTCCGTTCGTTTGTTTCGTGGATATCGGTGAGTAACTTTTTTTCTATACATGCTAGCGACCTAAAACTTGTTTTATCGCATTCAGCGCGTCAAATTACGCCGGAAACGGTCGTCTTTGTTCTGATATTGCTCAAAACACGGAGTCGAAGTCCGTTTGTTTGTTTTTCAGATATCGGTTGGTAACTTTTTTTCTATACATGCTAGCGACCTAAAACTTGTTTTATCGCATTCAGCGCGTCAAATTACGCCGAAAACGGCCGTCTTTGTTTTGATATTGCTCAAAACACGACGTCGAATTCCGTTCGTTTGTTTCGTGGATATCGGTGAGTAACTTTTTTTCTATACATGCTAGCGACCTAAAACTTGTTTTATCGCATTCAGCGCGTCGAATTACGCCGGAAACGGCCGTCTTTGTTTTGATATTGCTCGAAACACGGAATCAAAGTCCATTTGTTTGTTTTTCAGATATCGGTTGGTAACTTTTTTTCTATACATGCTAGCGACCTAAAACTTGTTTTATCGCATTCAGCGCGTCAAATTACGCCAGAAACGGTCGTCTTTGTTCTGATATTGCTCGAAACACGGAGTCGAATTCCGTTTGTTTGTTTCGTGGATATCGGTGTGTAACTTTTTTTCCATACATGCTAGCGACCTAAAACTTGTTTTATCGCATTCAGCGCGTTAAATTACGCCGGAAACGGTCGTCTTTGTTCTGATATTGCTCAAAACACGGAGTCGAATTCCGTTCGTTTGTTTCGTGAATATCAGTGAGTAACTTTTTTTCTATACATGCTAGCGACCTAAAACTTGTTTTATCGCATTCAGCGCGTCAAATTACGCCGAAAACGGCCGTCTTTGTTTTGATATTGCTCAAAACACGACGTCGAATTCCGTTCGTTTGTTTTGTGGATATCGGTGAGTAACTTTTTTTCTATACATGCTAGCGACCTAAAACATGTTTTATCGCATTCAGCGCGTCGAATTACGCCGGAAACGGCCGTCTTTGTTTTGATATTGCTCGAAACACGGAATCGAAGTCCATTTGTTTGTTTTTCAGATATCGGTTGGTAACTTTTTTTCTATACATGCTAGCGACCTAAAACTTGTTTTATCGCATTCAGCGCGTCAAATTACGCCGGAAACGGTCGTCTTTGTTCTGATATTGCTCAAAACACGGAGTCGAAGTCCGTTTGTTTGTTTTTCAGATATCGGTTGGTAACTTTTTTTCTATACATGCTAGCGACCTAAAACTTGTTTTATCGCATTCAGCGCGTCAAATTACGCCGAAAACGGCCGTCTTTGTTTTGATATTGCTCAAAACACGACGTCGAATTCCGTTCGTTTGTTTCGTGGATATCGGTGAGTAACTTTTTTTCTATACATGCTAGCGACCTAAAACATGTTTTATCGCATTCAGCGCGTCGAATTACGCCGGAAACGGCCGTCTTTGTTTTGATATTGCTCGAAACACGGAATCAAAGTCCATTTGTTTGTTTTTCAGATATCGGTTGGTAACTTTTTTTCTATACATGCTAGCGACCTAAAACTTGTTTTATCGCATTCAGCGCGTCAAATTACGCCAGAAACGGTCGTCTTTGTTCTGATATTGCTCGAAACACGGAGTCGAAGTCCGTTTGTTTGTTTTTCAGATATCGGTTGGTAACTTTTTTTCTATACATGCCAGCGACCTAAAACTTGTTTTATCGCATTCAGCGCGTCAAATTGCGCCGGAAACGGTCGTCTCTGTTCTGATATTGCTCAAAACACGGAGTCGAATCCCGTTTGTTTGTTTCGTGAATATCGGTGAGTAACTTTTTTTCTATACATGCTAGCGACCTGAAACTTGTTTTATCGCATTCAGCGCGTCAAATTACGCCGTAAACGGTCGTCTTTGTTTTGATATTGCTCAAAACACGGAGTCGAATTCCGTTTGTTTGTTCCGTGAATATCGGTGAGTAACTTTTTTTCTATACATGCTAGCGACCTAAAACTTGTTCTATCGCATTCAGCGCGTCAAATTACGCCGGAAACGGCCGTCTTTGTTTTGATATTGCTCGAAACACGGAGTCGAAGTCCGTTTGTTTGTTTTTCAGATATCGGTTGGTAACTTTTTTTCTATACATGCTAGCGACCTAAAACTTGTTTTATCGCATTCAGCGCGTCAAATTACGCCGGAAACGGCCGTCTTTGGTTTGATATTGCTCGAAACACGGAGTCGAAGTCCGTTTGTTTGTTTTTCAGATATCGGTTGGTAACTTTTTTTCTAACATGCTAGCGACCTAAAACTTGTTTTATCGCATTCAGCGCGTCAAATTACGCCGGAAACGGCCGTCTTTGTTTTGATATTGCTCGAAACACGGAGTCGAAGTCCGTTTGTTTGTTTTTCAGATATCGGTTGGTAACTTTTTTTCTATACATGCTAGCGACCTAAAACTTGTTTTATCGCATTCAGCGCGTCAAATTACGCCGGAATCGGTCGTCTTTGTTCTGATATTGCTCAAAACACGGAGTCGAATTCCGTTTGTTTGTTTCGTGGATATCGGTGTGTAACTTTTTTTCCATACATGCTAGCGACCTAAAACTTGTTTTATCGCATTCAGCGCGTCAAATTACGCCGGAATCGGTCGTCTTTGTTCTGATATTGCTCAAAACACGGAGTCGAATTCCGTTTGTTTGTTTCGTGGATATCGGTGTGTAACTTTTTTTCCATACATGCTAGCGACCTGAAACTTGTTTTATCGCATTCAGCGCGTTAAATTACGCCGGAAACGGTCGTCTTTGTTCTGATATTGCTCAAAACACGGAGTCGAATTCCGTTCGTTTGTTTCGTGGATATCGGTGAGTAACTTTTTTTCTATACATGCTAGCGACCTAAAACTTGTTTTATCGCATTCAGCGCGTCAAATTACGCCGGAAACGGTCGTCTTTGTTCTGATATTGCTCAAAACACGGAGTCGAAGTCCGTTTGTTTGTTTTTCAGATATCGGTTGGTAACTTTTTTTCTATACATGCTAGCGACCTAAAACTTGTTTTATCGCATTCAGCGCGTCAAATTACGCCGAAAACGGCCGTCTTTGTTTTGATATTGCTCAAAACACGACGTCGAATTCCGTTCGTTTGTTTCGTGGATATCGGTGAGTAACTTTTTTTCTATACATGCTAGCGACCTAAAACTTGTTTTATCGCATTCAGCGCGTCGAATTACGCCGGAAACGGCCGTCTTTGTTTTGATATTGCTCGAAACACGGAATCAAAGTCCATTTGTTTGTTTTTCAGATATCGGTTGGTAACTTTTTTTCTATACATGCTAGCGACCTAAAACTTGTTTTATCGCATTCAGCGCGTCAAATTACGCCAGAAACGGTCGTCTTTGTTCTGATATTGCTCGAAACACGGAGTCGAATTCCGTTTGTTTGTTTCGTGGATATCGGTGTGTAACTTTTTTTCCATACATGCTAGCGACCTAAAACTTGTTTTATCGCATTCAGCGCGTTAAATTACGCCGGAAACGGTCGTCTTTGTTCTGATATTGCTCAAAACACGGAGTCGAATTCCGTTCGTTTGTTTCGTGAATATCAGTGAGTAACTTTTTTTCTATACATGCTAGCGACCTAAAACTTGTTTTATCGCATTCAGCGCGTCAAATTAAGCCGAAAACGGCCGTCTTTGTTTTGATATTGCTCAAAACACGACGTCGAATTCCGTTCGTTTGTTTTGTGGATATCGGTGAGTAACTTTTTTTCTATACATGCTAGCGACCTAAAACATGTTTTATCGCATTCAGCGCGTCGAATTACGCCGGAAACGGCCGTCTTTGTTTTGATATTGCTCGAAACACGGAATCGAAGTCCATTTGTTTGTTTTTCAGATATCGGTTGGTAACTTTTTTTCTATACATGCTAGCGACCTAAAACTTGTTTTATCGCATTCAGCGCGTCAAATTACGCCGGAAACGGTCGTCTTTGTTCTGATATTGCTCAAAACACGGAGTCGAAGTCCGTTTGTTTGTTTTTCAGATATCGGTTGGTAACTTTTTTTCTATACATGCTAGCGACCTAAAACTTGTTTTATCGCATTCAGCGCGTCAAATTACGCCGAAAACGGCCGTCTTTGTTTTGATATTGCTCAAAACACGACGTCGAATTCCGTTCGTTTGTTTCGTGGATATCGGTGAGTAACTTTTTTTCTATACATGCTAGCGACCTAAAACATGTTTTATCGCATTCAGCGCGTCGAATTACGCCGGAAACGGCCGTCTTTGTTTTGATATTGCTCGAAACACGGAATCAAAGTCCATTTGTTTGTTTTTCAGATATCGGTTGGTAACTTTTTTTCTATACATGCTAGCGACCTAAAACTTGTTTTATCGCATTCAGCGCGTCAAATTACGCCAGAAACGGTCGTCTTTGTTCTGATATTGCTCGAAACACGGAGTCGAATCCCGTTTGTTTGTTTCGTGAATATCGGTGAGTAACTTTTTTTCTATACATGCTAGCGACCTGAAACTTGTTTTATCGCATTCAGCGCGTCAAATTACGCCAGAAACGGTCGTCTTTGTTCTGATATTGCTCGAAACACGGAGTCGAAGTCCGTTTGTTTGTTTTTCAGATATCGGTTGGTAACTTTTTTTCTATACATGCCAGCGACCTAAAACTTGTTTTATCGCATTCAGCGCGTCAAATTGCGCCGGAAACGGTCGTCTCTGTTCTGATATTGCTCAAAACACGGAGTCGAATCCCGTTTGTTTGTTTCGTGAATATCGGTGAGTAACTTTTTTTCTATACATGCTAGCGACCTGAAACTTGTTTTATCGCATTCAGCGCGTCAAATTACGCCGTAAACGGTCGTCTTTGTTTTGATATTGCTCAAAACACGGAGTCGAATTCCGTTTGTTTGTTCCGTGAATATCGGTGAGTAACTTTTTTTCTATACATGCTAGCGACCTAAAACTTGTTTTATCGCATTCAGCGCGTCAAATTACGCCGGAAACGGTCGTCTTTGTTCTGATATTGCTCAAAACACGGAGTCGAAGTCCGTTTGTTTGTTTTTCAGATATCGGTTGGTAACTTTTTTTCTATACATGCTAGCGACCTAAAACTTGTTTTATCGCATTCAGCGCGTCAAATTACGCCGAAAACGGCCGTCTTTGTTTTGATATTGCTCAAAACACGACGTCGAATTCCGTTCGTTTGTTTCGTGGATATCGGTGAGTAACTTTTTTTCTATACATGCTAGCGACCTAAAACATGTTTTATCGCATTCAGCGCGTCGAATTACGCCGGAAACGGCCGTCTTTGTTTTGATATTGCTCGAAACACGGAATCAAAGTCCATTTGTTTGTTTTTCAGATATCGGTTGGTAACTTTTTTTCTATACATGCTAGCGACCTAAAACTTGTTTTATCGCATTCAGCGCGTCAAATTACGCCAGAAACGGTCGTCTTTGTTCTGATATTGCTCGAAACACGGAGTCGAAGTCCGTTTGTTTGTTTTTCAGATATCGGTTGGTAACTTTTTTTCTATACATGCCAGCGACCTAAAACTTGTTTTATCGCATTCAGCGCGTCAAATTGCGCCGGAAACGGTCGTCTCTGTTCTGATATTGCTCAAAACACGGAGTCGAATCCCGTTTGTTTGTTTCGTGAATATCGGTGAGTAACTTTTTTTCTATACATGCTAGCGACCTGAAACTTGTTTTATCGCATTCAGCGCGTCAAATTACGCCGTAAACGGTCGTCTTTGTTTTGATATTGCTCAAAACACGGAGTCGAATTCCGTTTGTTTGTTCCGTGAATATCGGTGAGTAACTTTTTTTCTATACATGCTAGCGACCTAAAACTTGTTTTATCGCATTCAGCGCGTCAAATTACGCCGGAAACGGCCGTCTTTGTTTTGATATTGCTCGAAACACGGAGTCGAAGTCCGTTTGTTTGTTTTTCAGATATCGGTTGGTAACTTTTTTTCTATACATGCTAGCGACCTAAAACTTGTTTTATCGCATTCAGCGCGTCAAATTACGCCGGAAACGGCCGTCTTTGGTTTGATATTGCTCGAAACACGGAGTCGAAGTCCGTTTGTTTGTTTTTCAGATATCGGTTGGTAACTTTTTTTCTAACATGCTAGCGACCTAAAACTTGTTTTATCGCATTCAGCGCGTCAAATTACGCCGGAAACGGCCGTCTTTGTTTTGATATTGCTCGAAACACGGAGTCGAAGTCCGTTTGTTTGTTTTTCAGATATCGGTTGGTAACTTTTTTTCTATACATGCTAGCGACCTAAAACTTGTTTTATCGCATTCAGCGCGTCAAATTACGCCGGAATCGGTCGTCTTTGTTCTGATATTGCTCAAAACACGGAGTCGAATTCCGTTTGTTTGTTTCGTGGATATCGGTGTGTAACTTTTTTTCCATACATGCTAGCGACCTAAAACTTGTTTTATCGCATTCAGCGCGTCAAATTACGCCGGAATCGGTCGTCTTTGTTCTGATATTGCTCAGAACACGGAGTCGAATTCCGTTTGTTTGTTTCGTGGATATCGGTGTGTAACTTTTTTTCCATACATGCTAGCGACCTGAAACTTGTTTTATCGCATTCAGCGCGTTAAATTACGCCGGAAACGGTCGTCTTTGTTCTGATATTGCTCAAAACACGGAGTCGAATTCCGTTCGTTTGTTTCGTGAATATCAGTAAGTAACTTTTTTTCTATACATGCTAGCGACCTAAAACTTGTTTTATCGCATTCAGCGCGTCGAATTACGCCGGAAACGGCCGTCTTTGTTCTGATATTGCTCGAAACACGGAATCAAAGTCCATTTGTTTGTTTTTCAGATATCGGTTGGTAACTTTTTTTCTATACATGCTAGCGACCTAAAACTTGTTTTATCGCATTCAGCGCGTCAAATTACGCCGGAAACGGTCGTCTTTGTTCTGATATTGCTCGAAACACGGAGTCGAAGTCCGTTTGTTTGTTTTTCAGATATCGGTTGGTAACTTTTTTTCTATACATGCCAGCGACCTAAAACTTGTTTTATCGCATTCAGCGCGTCAAATTACGCCGGAAACGGTCGTCTCTGTTCTGATATTGCTCAAAACACGGAGTCGAATTCCGTTTGTTTGTTTCGTGAATATCGGTGAGTAACTTTTTTTCTATACATGCTAGCGACCTGAAACTTGTTTTATCGCATTCAGCGCGTCAAATTACGCCGTAAACGGTCGTCTTTGTTTTGATATTGCTCCAAACACGGAGTCGAATTCCGTTTGTTTGTTCCGTGAATATCGGTGAGTAACTTTTTTTCTATACATGCTAGCGACCTAAAACTTGTTTTATCGCATTCAGCGCGTCAAATTACGCCGGAAACGCCGTCTTTGTTTTGATATTGCTCGAAACACGGAGTCGAAGTCCGTTTGTTTGTTTTTCAGATATCGGTTGGTAACTTTTTTTCTATACATGCTAGCGACCTAAAACTTGTTTTATCGCATTCAGCGCGTCAAATTACGCCGGAAACGGCCGTCTTTGTTTTGATATTGCTCGAAACACGGAGTCGAAGTCCGTTTGTTTGTTTTTCAGATATCGGTTGGTAACTTTTTTTCTAACATGCTAGCGACCTAAAACTTGTTTTATCGCATTCAGCGCGTCAAATTACGCCGGAAACGGCCGTCTTTGTTTTGATATTGCTCGAAACACGGAGTCGAAGTCCGTTTGTTTGTTTTTCAGATATCGGTTGGTAACTTTTTTTCTATACATGCTAGCGACCTAAAACTTGTTTTATCGCATTCAGCGCGTCAAATTACGCCGGAAACGGTCGTCTCTGTTCTGATATTGCTCAAAACACGGAGTCGAATTCCGTTTGTTTGTTTCGTGGATATCGGTGTGTAACTTTTTTTCCATACATGCTAGCGACCTGAAACTTGTTTTATCGCATTCAGCGCGTCAAATTACGCCAGAAACGGTCGTCTTTGTTCTGATATTGCTCGAAACACGGAGTCGAAGTCCGTTTGTTTGTTTTTCAGATATCGGTTGGTAACTTTTTTTCTATACATGCCAGCGACCTAAAACTTGTTTTATCGCATTCAGCGCGTCAAATTGCGCCGGAAACGGTCGTCTCTGTTCTGATATTGCTCAAAACACGGAGTCGAATTCCGTTTGTTTGTTTCGTGAATATCGGTGAGTAACTTTTTTTCTATACATGCTAGCGACCTGAAACTTGTTTTATCGCATTCAGCGCGTCAAATTACGCCGTAAACGGTCGTCTTTGTTTTGATATTGCTCAAAACACGGAGTCGAATTCCGTTTGTTTGTTCCGTGAATATCGGTGAGTAACTTTTTTTCTATACATGCTAGCGACCTAAAACTTGTTTTATCGCATTCAGCGCGTCAAATTACGCCGGAAACGGCCGTCTTTGTTTTGATATTGCTCGAAACACGGAGTCGAAGTCCGTTTGTTTGTTTTTCAGATATCGGTTGGTAACTTTTTTTCTATACATGCTAGCGACCTAAAACTTGTTTTATCGCATTCAGCGCGTCAAATTACGCCGGAAACGGCCGTCTTTGGTTTGATATTGCTCGAAACACGGAGTCGAAGTCCGTTTGTTTGTTTTTCAGATATCGGTTGGTAACTTTTTTTCTAACATGCTAGCGACCTAAAACTTGTTTTATCGCATTCAGCGCGTCAAATTACGCCGGAAACGGCCGTCTTTGTTTTGATATTGCTCGAAACACGGAGTCGAAGTCCGTTTGTTTGTTTTTCAGATATCGGTTGGTAACTTTTTTTCTATACATGCTAGCGACCTAAAACTTGTTTTATCGCATTCAGCGCGTCAAATTACGCCGGAATCGGTCGTCTTTGTTCTGATATTGCTCAAAACACGGAGTCGAATTCCGTTTGTTTGTTTCGTGGATATCGGTGTGTAACTTTTTTTCCATACATGCTAGCGACCTAAAACTTGTTTTATCGCATTCAGCGCGTCAAATTACGCCGGAATCGGTCGTCTTTGTTCTGATATTGCTCAAAACACGGAGTCGAATTCCGTTTGTTTGTTTCGTGGATATCGGTGTGTAACTTTTTTTCCATACATGCTAGCGACTCGAAACTTGTTTTATCGCATTCAGCGCGTTAAATTACGCCGGAAACGGTCGTCTTTGTTCTGATATTGCTCAAAACACGGAGTCGAATTCCGTTCGTTTGTTTCGTGAATATCAGTAAGTAACTTTTTTTCTATACATGCTAGCGACCTAAAACTTGTTTTATCGCATTTAGCGCGTCGAATTACGCCGGAAACGGCCGTCTTTGTTCTGATATTGCTCGAAACACGGAATCAAAGTCCATTTGTTTGTTTTTCAGATATCGGTTGGTAACTTTTTTTGTATACATGCTAGCGACCTAAAACTTGTTTTATCGCATTCAGCGCGTCAAATTACGCCGGAAACGGTCGTCTTTGTTCTGATATTGCTCGAAACACGGAGTCGAAGTCCGTTTGTTTGTTTTTCAGATATCGGTTGGTAACTTTTTTTCTATACATGCCAGCGACCTAAAACTTGTTTTATCGCATTCAGCGCGTCAAATTACGCCGGAAACGGTCGTCTCTGTTCTGATATTGCTCAAAACACGGAGTCGAATTCCGTTTGTTTGTTTCGTGAATATCGGTGAGTAACTTTTTTTCTATACATGCTAGCGACCTGAAACTTGTTTTATCGCATTCAGCGCGTCAAATTACGCCGTAAACGGTCGTCTTTGTTTTGATATTGCTCCAAACACGGAGTCGAATTCCGTTTGTTTGTTCCGTGAATATCGGTGAGTAACTTTTTTTCTATACATGCTAGCGACCTAAAACTTGTTTTATCGCATTCAGCGCGTCAAATTACGCCGGAAACGGCCGTCTTTGTTTTGATATTGCTCGAAACACGGAGTCGAAGTCCGTTTGTTTGTTTTTCAGATATCGGTTGGTAACTTTTTTTCTATACATGCTAGCGACCTAAAACTTGTTTTATCGCATTCAGCGCGTCAAATTACGCCGGAAACGGCCGTCTTTGTTTTGATATTGCTCGAAACACGGAGTCGAAGTCCGTTTGTTTGTTTTTCAGATATCGGTTGGTAACTTTTTTTCTAACATGCTAGCGACCTAAAACTTGTTTTATCGCATTCAGCGCGTCAAATTACGCCGGAAACGGCCGTCTTTGTTTTGATATTGCTCGAAACACGGAGTCGAAGTCCGTTTGTTTGTTTTTCAGATATCGGTTGGTAACTTTTTTTCTATACATGCTAGCGACCTAAAACTTGTTTTATCGCATTCAGCGCGTCAAATTACGCCGGAATCGGTCGTCTTTGTTCTGATATTGCTCAAAACACGGAGTCGAATTCCGTTTGTTTGTTTTTCAGATATCGGTTGGTAACTTTTTTTCTATACATGCTAGCGACCTAAAACTTGTTTTATCGCATTCAGCGCGTCAAATTACGCCGGAAACGGCCGTCTTTGTTTTGATATTGCTCGAAACACGGAGTCGAAGTCCGTTTGTTTGTTTTTCAGATATCGGTTGGTAACTTTTTTTCTAACATGCTAGCGACCTAAAACTTGTTTTATCGCATTCAGCGCGTCAAATTACGCCGGAAACGGCCGTCTTTGTTTTGATATTGCTCGAAACACGGAGTCGAAGTCCGTTTGTTTGTTTTTCAGATATCGGTTGGTAACTTTTTTTCTATACATGCTAGCGACCCAAACCTTGTTTTATCGCATTCAGCGCGTCAAATTACGCCGGAGTCGGTCGTCTTTGTTCTGATATTGCTCAAAACACGGAGTCGAATTCCGTTTGTTTGTTTCGTGGATATCGGTGTGTAACTTTTTTTCCATACATGCTAGCGACCTAAAACTTGTTTTATCGCATTCAGCGCGTTAAATTACGCCGGAAACGGTCGTCTTTGTTCTGATATTGCTCAAAACACGGAGTCGAATTCCGTTCGTTTGTTTCGTGAATATCAGTGAGTAACTTTTTTTCTATACATGCTAGCGACCTAAAACTTGTTTTATCGCATTCAGCGCGTCAAATTACGCCGAAAACGGCCGTCTTTGTTCTGATATTGCTCGAAACACGGAATCAAAGTCCATTTGTTTGTTTTTCAGATATCGGTTGGTAACTTTTTTTGTATACATGCTAGCGACCTAAAACTTGTTTTATCGCATTCAGCGCGTCAAATTACGCCGGAAACGGTCGTCTTTGTTCTGATATTGCTCGAAACACGGAGTCGAAGTCCGTTTGTTTGTTTTTCAGATATCGGTTGGTAACTTTTTTTCTATACATGCCAGCGACCTAAAACTTGTTTTATCGCATTCAGCGCGTCAAATTACGCCGGAAACGGTCGTCTCTGTTCTGATATTGCTCAAAACACGGAGTCGAATTCCGTTTGTTTGTTTCGTGAATATCGGTGAGTAACTTTTTTTCTATACATGCTAGCGACCTGAAACTTGTTTTATCGCATTCAGCGCGTCAAATTACGCCGTAAACGGTCGTCTTTGTTTTGATATTGCTCCAAACACGGAGTCGAATTCCGTTTGTTTGTTCCGTGAATATCGGTGAGTAACTTTTTTTCTATACATGCTAGCGACCTAAAACTTGTTTTATCGCATTCAGCGCGTCAAATTACGCCGGAAACGGCCGTCTTTGTTTTGATATTGCTCGAAACACGGAGTCGAAGTCCGTTTGTTTGTTTTTCAGATATCGGTTGGTAACTTTTTTTCTATACATGCTAGCGACCTAAAACTTGTTTTATCGCATTCAGCGCGTCAAATTACGCCGGAAACGGCCGTCTTTGTTTTGATATTGCTCGAAACACGGAGTCGAAGTCCGTTTGTTTGTTTTTCAGATATCGGTTGGTAACTTTTTTTCTAACATGCTAGCGACCTAAAACTTGTTTTATCGCATTCAGCGCGTCAAATTACGCCGGAAACGGCCGTCTTTGTTTTGATATTGCTCGAAACACGGAGTCGAAGTCCGTTTGTTTGTTTTTCAGATATCGGTTGGTAACTTTTTTTCTATACATGCTAGCGACCTAAAACTTGTTTTATCGCATTCAGCGCGTCAAATTACGCCGGAATCGGTCGTCTTTGTTCTGATATTGCTCAAAACACGGAGTCGAATTCCGTTTGTTTGTTTTTCAGATATCGGTTGGTAACTTTTTTTCTATACATGCTAGCGACCTAAAACTTGTTTTATCGCATTCAGCGCGTCAAATTACGCCGGAAACGGCCGTCTTTGTTCTGATATTGCTCGAAACACGGAGTCGAAGTCCGTTTGTTTGTTTTTCAGATATCGGTTGGTAACTTTTTTTCTAACATGCTAGCGACCTAAAACTTGTTTTATCGCATTCAGCGCGTCAAATTACGCCGGAAACGGCCGTCTTTGTTTTGATATTGCTCGAAACACGGAGTCGAAGTCCGTTTGTTTGTTTTTCAGATATCGGTTGGTAACTTTTTTTCTATACATGCTAGCGACCCAAACCTTGTTTTATCGCATTCAGCGCGTCAAATTACGCCGGAGTCGGTCGTCTTTGTTCTGATATTGCTCAAAACACGGAGTCGAATTCCGTTTGTTTGTTTCGTGGATATCGGTGTGTAACTTTTTTTCCATACATGCTAGCGACCTAAAACTTGTTTTATCGCATTCAGCGCGTTAAATTACGCCGGAAACGGTCGTCTTTGTTCTGATATTGCTCAAAACACGGAGTCGAATTCCGTTCGTTTGTTTCGTGAATATCAGTAAGTAACTTTTTTTCTATACATGCTAGCGACCTAAAACTTGTTTTATCGCATTCAGCGCGTCGAATTACGCCGGAAACGGCCGTCTTTGTTCTGATATTGCTCGAAACACGGAATCAAAGTCCATTTGTTTGTTTTTCAGATATCGGTTGGTAACTTTTTTTCTATACATGCTAGCGACCTAAAACTTGTTTTATCGCATTCAGCGCGTCGAATTACGCCGGAAACGGCCGTCTTTGTTTTGATATTGCTCGAAACACGGAATCGAAGTCCATTTGTTTGTTTTTCAGATATCGGTTGGTAACTTTTTTTCTATACATGCTAGCGACCTAAAACTTGTTTTATCGCATTCAGCGCGTCAAATTACGCCGGAAACGGTCGTCTTTGTTCTGATATTGCTCAAAACACGGAGTCAAAGTCCGTTTGTTTGTTTTTCAGATATCGGTTGGTAACTTTTTTTCTATACATGCTAGCGACCGAAAACTTGTTTTATCGCATTCAGCGCGTCAAATTACGCCGTAAACGGTCGTCTTTGTTTTGATATTGCTCCAAACACGGAGTCGAATTCCGTTTGTTTGTTTCGTGGATATCGGTGAGTAACTTTTTTTCTATACATGCTAGCGACCTAAAACTTGTTTTATCGCATTCAGCGCGTCGAATTACGCCGGAAACGGCCGTCTTTGTTTTGATATTGCTCGAAACACGGAATCAAAGTCCATTTGTTTGTTTTTCAGATATCGGTTGGTAACTTTTTTTCTATACATGCTAGCGACCTAAAACTTGTTTTATCGCATTCAGCGCGTCAAATTACGCCAGAAACGGTCGTCTTTGTTCTGATATTGCTCGAAACACGGAGTCGAATTCCGTTTGTTTGTTTCGTGGATATCGGTGTGTAACTTTTTTTCCATACATGCTAGCGACCTAAAACTTGTTTTATCGCATTCAGCGCGTTAAATTACGCTGGAAACGGTCGTCTTTGTTCTGATATTGCTCAAAACACGGAGTCGAATTCCGTTCGTTTGTTTCGTGAATATCAGTGAGTAACTTTTTTTCTATACATGCTAGCGACCTAAAACTTGTTTTATCGCATTCAGCGCGTCAAATTACGCCGAAAACGGCCGTCTTTGTTTTGATATTGCTCAAAACACGACGTCGAATTCCGTTCGTTTGTTTCGTGGATATCGGTGAGTAACTTTTTTTCTATACATGCTAGCGACCTAAAACTTGTTTTATCGCATTCAGCGCGTCGAATTACGCCGGAAACGGCCGTCTTTGTTTTGATATTGCTCGAAACACGGAATCGAAGTCCATTTGTTTGTTTTTCAGATATCGGTTGGTAACTTTTTTTCTATACATGCTAGCGACCTAAAACTTGTTTTATCGCATTCAGCGCGTCAAATTACGCTGGAAACGGTCGTCTTTGTTCTGATATTGCTCAAAACACGGAGTCGAAGTCCGTTTGTTTGTTTTTCAGATATCGGTTGGTAACTTTTTTTCTATACATGCTAGCGACCTAAAACTTGTTTTATCGCATTCAGCGCGTCAAATTACGCCGAAAACGGCCGTCTTTGTTTTGATATTGCTCAAAACACGACGTCGAATTCCGTTCGTTTGTTTCGTGGATATCGGTGAGTAACTTTTTTTCTATACATGCTAGCGACCTAAAACATGTTTTATCGCATTCAGCGCGTCGAATTACGCCGGAAACGGCCGTCTTTGTTTTGATATTGCTCGAAACACGGAATCAAAGTCCATTTGTTTGTTTTTCAGATATCGGTTGGTAACTTTTTTTCTATACATGCTAGCGACCTAAAACTTGTTTTATCGCATTCAGCGCGTCAAATTACGCCAGAAACGGTCGTCTTTGTTCTGATATTGCTCGAAACACGGAGTCGAAGTCCGTTTGTTTGTTTTTCAGATATCGGTTGGTAACTTTTTTTCTATACATGCCAGCGACCTAAAACTTGTTTTATCGCATTCAGCGCGTCAAATTACGCCAGAAACGGTCGTCTTTGTTCTGATATTGCTCGAAACACGGAGTCGAAGTCCGTTTGTTTGTTTTTCAGATATCGGTTGGTAACTTTTTTTCTATACATGCCAGCGACCTAAAACTTGTTTTATTGCATTCAGCGCGTCAAATTACGCCGGAAACGGTCGTCTTTGTTCTGATATTGCTCAAAACACGGAGTCGAAGTCCGTTTGTTTGTTTTTCAGATATCGGTTGGTAACTTTTTTTCTATACATGCTAGCGACCTAAAACTTGTTTTATCGCATTCAGCGCGTCAAATTACGCCGAAAACGGCCGTCTTTGTTTTGATATTGCTCAAAACACGACGTCGAATTCCGTTCGTTTGTTTCGTGGATATCGGTGAGTAACTTTTTTTCTATACATGCTAGCGACCTAAAACATGTTTTATCGCATTCAGCGCGTCGAATTACGCCGGAAACGGCCGTCTTTGTTTTGATATTGCTCGAAACACGGAATCAAAGTCCATTTGTTTGTTTTTCAGATATCGGTTGGTAACTTTTTTTCTATACATGCTAGCGACCTAAAACTTGTTTTATCGCATTCAGCGCGTCAAATTACGCCAGAAACGGTCGTCTTTGTTCTGATATTGCTCGAAACACGGAGTCGAAGTCCGTTTGTTTGTTTTTCAGATATCGGTTAGTAACTTTTTTTCTATACATGCCAGCGACCTAAAACTTGTTTTATCGCATTCAGCGCGTCAAATTACGCCGGAAACGGTCGTCTCTGTTCTGATATTGCTCAAAACACGGAGTCGAATTCCGTTTGTTTGTTTCGTGAATATCGGTGAGTAACTTTTTTTCTATACATGCTAGCGACCTGAAACTTGTTTTATCGCATTCAGCGCGTCAAATTACGCCGTAAACGGTCGTCTTTGTTTTGATATTGCTCAAAACACGGAGTCGAATTCCGTTTGTTTGTTCCGTGAATATCGGTGAGTAACTTTTTTTCTATACATGCTAGCGACCTAAAACTTGTTTTATCGCATTCAGCGCGTCGAATTACGCCGGAAACGGCCGTCTTTGTTTTGATATTGCTCGAAACACGGAATCGAAGTCCATTTGTTTGTTTTTCAGATATCGGTTGGTAACTTTTTTTCTATACATGCTAGCGACCTAAAACTTGTTTTATCGCATTCAGCGCGTCAAATTACGCCGGAAACGGTCGTCTTTGTTCTGATATTGCTCAAAACACGGAGTCGAAGTCCGTTTGTTTGTTTTTCAGATATCGGTTGGTAACTTTTTTTCTATACATGCTAGCGACCTAAAACTTGTTTTATCGCATTCAGCGCGTCAAATTACGCCGAAAACGGCCGTCTTTGTTTTGATATTGCTCAAAACACGACGTCGAATTCCGTTCGTTTGTTTCGTGGATATCGGTGAGTAACTTTTTTTCTATACATGCTAGCGACCTAAAACTTGTTTTATCGCATTCAGCGCGTCGAATTACGCCGGAAACGGCCGTCTTTGTTTTGATATTGCTCGAAACACGGAATCAAAGTCCATTTGTTTGTTTTTCAGATATCGGTTGGTAACTTTTTTTCTATACATGCTAGCGACCTAAAACTTGTTTTATCGCATTCAGCGCGTCAAATTACGCCAGAAACGGTCGTCTTTGTTCTGATATTGCTCGAAACACGGAGTCGAATTCCGTTTGTTTGTTTCGTGGATATCGGTGTGTAACTTTTTTTCCATACATGCTAGCGACCTAAAACTTGTTTTATCGCATTCAGCGCGTTAAATTACGCCGGAAACGGTCGTCTTTGTTCTGATATTGCTCAAAACACGGAGTCGAATTCCGTTCGTTTGTTTCGTGAATATCAGTGAGTAACTTTTTTTCTATACATGCTAGCGACCTAAAACTTGTTTTATCGCATTCAGCGCGTCAAATTACGCCGAAAACGGCCGTCTTTGTTTTGATATTGCTCAAAACACGACGTCGAATTCCGTTCGTTTGTTTCGTGGATATCGGTGAGTAACTTTTTTTCTATACATGCTAGCGACCTAAAACTTGTTTTATCGCATTCAGCGCGTCGAATTACGCCGGAAACGGCCGTCTTTGTTTTGATATTGCTCGAAACACGGAATCGAAGTCCATTTGTTTGTTTTTCAGATATCGGTTGGTAACTTTTTTTCTATACATGCTAGCGACCTAAAACTTGTTTTATCGCATTCAGCGCGTCAAATTACGCCGGAAACGGCCGTCTTTGTTTTGATATTGCTCGAAACACGGAGTCGAAGTCCGTTTGTTTGTTTTTCAGATATCGGTTGGTAACTTTTTTTCTATACATGCTAGCGACCTAAAACTTGTTTTATCGCATTCAGCGCGTCAAATTACGCCGGAAACGGCCGTCTTTGGTTTGATATTGCTCGAAACACGGAGTCGAAGTCCGTTTGTTTGTTTTTCAGATATCGGTTGGTAACTTTTTTTCTAACATGCTAGCGACCTAAAACTTGTTTTATCGCATTCAGCGCGTCAAATTACGCCGGAAACGGCCGTCTTTGTTTTGATATTGCTCGAAACACGGAGTCGAAGTCCGTTTGTTTGTTTTTCAGATATCGGTTGGTAACTTTTTTTCTATACATGCTAGCGACCTAAAACTTGTTTTATCGCATTCAGCGCGTCAAATTACGCCGGAATCGGTCGTCTTTGTTCTGATATTGCTCAAAACACGGAGTCGAATTCCGTTTGTTTGTTTCGTGGATATCGGTGTGTAACTTTTTTTCCATACATGCTAGCGACCTAAAACTTGTTTTATCGCATTCAGCGCGTTAAATTACGCCGGAAACGGTCGTCTTTGTTCTGATATTGCTCAAAACACGGAGTCGAATTCCGTTCGTTTGTTTCGTGAATATCAGTGAGTAACTTTTTTTCTATACATGCTAGCGACCTAAAACTTGTTTTATCGCATTCAGCGCGTCAAATTACGCCGAAAACGGCCGTCTTTGTTTTGATATTGCTCAAAACACGACGTCGAATTCCGTTCGTTTGTTTCGTGGATATCGGTAAGTAACTTTTTTTCTATACATGCTAGCGACCTAAAACTTGTTTTATCGCATTCAGCGCGTCGAATTACGCCGGAAACGGCCGTCTTTGTTTTGATATTGCTCGAAACACGGAATCGAAGTCCATTTGTTTGTTTTTCAGATATCGGTTGGTAACTTTTTTTCTATACATGCTAGCGACCTAAAACTTGTTTTATCGCATTCAGCGCGTCAAATTACGCCGGAAACGGTCGTCTTTGTTCTGATATTGCTCAAAACACGGAGTCGAAGTCCGTTTGTTTGTTTTTCAGATATCGGTTGGTAACTTTTTTTCTATACATGCTAGCGACCTAAAACTTGTTTTATCGCATTCAGCGCGTCAAATTACGCCGAAAACGGCCGTCTTTGTTTTGATATTGCTCAAAACACGACGTCGAATTCCGTTCGTTTGTTTCGTGGATATCGGTGAGTAACTTTTTTTCTATACATGCTAGCGACCTAAAACATGTTTTATCGCATTCAGCGCGTCGAATTACGCCGGAAACGGCCGTCTTTGTTTTGATATTGCTCGAAACACGGAATCAAAGTCCATTTGTTTGTTTTTCAGATATCGGTTGGTAACTTTTTTTCTATACATGCTAGCGACCTAAAACTTGTTTTATCGCATTCAGCGCGTCAAATTACGCCAGAAACGGTCGTCTTTGTTCTGATATTGCTCGAAACACGGAGTCGAAGTCCGTTTGTTTGTTTTTCAGATATCGGTTGGTAACTTTTTTTCTATACATGCCAGCGACCTAAAACTTGTTTTATCGCATTCAGCGCGTCAAATTACGCCGGAAACGGTCGTCCCTGTTCTGATATTGCTCAAAACACGGAGTCGAATTCCGTTTGTTTGTTTCGTGAATATCGGTGAGTAACTTTTTTTCTATACATGCTAGCGACCTGAAACTTGTTTTATCGCATTCAGCGCGTCAAATTACGCCGTAAACGGTCGTCTTTGTTTTGATATCGCTCAAAACACGGAGTCGAATTCCGTTTGTTTGTTCCGTGAATATCGGTGAGTAACTTTTTTTCTATACATGCTAGCGACCTAAAACTTGTTTTATCGCATTCAGCGCGTCAAATTACGCCGGAAACGGCCGTCTTTGTTTTGATATTGCTCGAAACACGGAGTCGAAGTCCGTTTGTTTGTTTTTCAGATATCGGTTGGTAACTTTTTTTCTATACATGCTAGCGACCTGAAACTTGTTTTATCGCATTCAGCGCGTCAAATTACGCCGGAAACGGCCGTCTTTGGTTTGATATTGCTCGAAACACGGAGTCGAAGTCCGTTTGTTTGTTTTTCAGATATCGGTTGGTAACTTTTTTTCTAACATGCTAGCGACCTAAAACTTGTTTTATCGCATTCAGCGCGTCAAATTACGCCGGAAACGGCCGTCTTTGTTTTGATATTGCTCGAAACACGGAGTCGAAGTCCGTTTGTTTGTTTTTCAGATATCGGTTGGTAACTTTTTTTCTATACATGCTAGCGACCTAAAACTTGTTTTATCGCATTCAGCGCGTCAAATTACGCCGGAATCGGTCGTCTTTGTTCTGATATTGCTCAAAACACGGAGTCGAATTCCGTTTGTTTGTTTCGTGGATATCGGTGTGTAACTTTTTTTCCATACATGCTAGCGACCTAAAACTTGTTTTATCGCATTCAGCGCGTTAAATTACGCCGGAAACGGTCGTCTTTGTTCTGATATTGCTCAAAACACGGAGTCGAATTCCGTTCGTTTGTTTCGTGAATATCAGTGAGTAACTTTTTTTCTATACATGCTAGCGACCTAAAACTTGTTTTATCGCATTCAGCGCGTCAAATTACGCCGAAAACGGCCGTCTTTGTTTTGATATTGCTCAAAACACGACGTCGAATTCCGTTTGTTTGTTTCGTGGATATCGGTGTGTAACTTTTTTTCCATACATGCTAGCGACCTAAAACTTGTTTTATCGCATTCAGCGCGTTGAATTACGCCGGAAACGGTCGTCTTTGTTCTGATATTGCTCAAAACACGGAGTCGAATTCCGTTCGTTTGTTTCGTGAATATCAGTGAGTAACTTTTTTTCTATACATGCTAGCGACCTAAAACTTGTTTTATCGCATTCAGCGCGTCAAATTACGCCGAAAACGGCCGTCTTTGTTTTGATATTGCTCAAAACACGACGTCGAATTCCGTTCGTTTGTTTCGTGGATATCGGTGAGTAACTTTTTTTCTATACATGCTAGCGACCTAAAACTTGTTTTATCGCATTCAGCGCGTCAAATTACGCCGGAAACGGTCGTCTTTGTTCTGATATTGCTCAAAACACGGAGTCGAAGTCCGTTTGTTTGTTTTTCAGATATCGGTTGGTAACATTTTTTCTATACATGCTAGCGACCTAAAACTCGTTTTATCGCATTCAGCGCGTCAAATTACGCCGGAAACGGTCGTCTTTGTTCTGATATTGCTCAAAACACGGAGTCGAATTCCGTTCGTTTGTTTCGTGAATATCGGTGAGTAACTTTTTTTCTATACATGCTAGCGACCTAAAACTTGTTTTATCGCATTCAGCGCGTCAAATTACGCCGGAATCGGTCGTCTTTGTTCTGATATTGCTCAAAACACGGAGTCGAATTCCGTTTGTTTGTTTCGTGGATATCGGTGTGTAACTTTTTTTCCATACATGCTAGCGACCTAAAACTTGTTTTATCGCATTCAGCGCGTTAAATTACGCCGGAAACGGTCGTCTTTGTTCTGATATTGCTCAAAACACGGAGTCGAATTCCGTTCGTTTGTTTCGTGAATATCAGTGAGTAACTTTTTTTCTATACATGCTAGCGACCTAAAACTTGTTTTATCGCATTCAGCGCGTCAAATTACGCCGAAAACGGCCGTCTTTGTTTTGATATTGCTCAAAACACGACGTCGAATTCCGTTCGTTTGTTTCGTGGATATCGGTGAGTAACTTTTTTTCTATACATGCTAGCGACCTAAAACTTGTTTTATCGCATTCAGCGCGTCGAATTACGCCGGAAACGGCCGTCTTTGTTTTGATATTGCTCGAAACACGGAATCAAAGTCCATTTGTTTGTTTTTCAGATATCGGTTGGTAACTTTTTTTCTATACATGCTAGCGACCTAAAACTTGTTTTATCGCATTCAGCGCGTCAAATTACGTCGGAAACGGTCGTCTTTGTTCTGATATTGCTCGAAACACGGAGTCGAAGTCCGTTTGTTTGTTTTTCAGATATCGGTTGGTAACTTTTTTTCTATACATGCCAGCGACCTAAAACTTGTTTTATCGCATTCAGCGCGTCAAATTACGCCGGAAACGGTCGTCTCTGTTCTGATATTGCTCAAAACACGGAGTCGAATTCCGTTTGTTTGTTTCGTGAATATCGGTGAGTAACTTTTTTTCTATACATGCTAGCGACCTGAAACTTGTTTTATCGCATTCAGCGCGTTAAATTACGCCGGAAACGGTCGTCTTTGTTCTGATATTGCTCAAAACACGGAGTCGAATTCCGTTCGTTTGTTTCGTGAATATCAGTGAGTAACTTTTTTTCTATACATGCTAGCGACCTAAAACTTGTTTTATCGCATTCAGCGCGTCAAATTACGCCGAAAACGGCCGTCTTTGTTTTGATATTGCTCAAAACACGACGTCGAATTCCGTTCGTTTGTTTTTCAGATATCGGTTGGTAACTTTTTTTCTATACATGCTAGCGACCTAAAACTTGTTTTATCGCATTCAGCGCGTCAAATTACGCCGAAAACGGCCGTCTTTGTTTTGATATTGCTCAAAACACGACGTCGAATTCCGTTCGTTTGTTTCGTGGATATCGGTGAGTAACTTTTTTTCTATACATGCTAGCGACCTAAAACTTGTTTTATCGCATTCAGCGCGTCGAATTACGCCGGAAACGGCCGTCTTTGTTTTGAAATTGCTCGAAACACGGAATCAAAGTCCATTTGTTTGTTTTTCAGATATCGGTTGGTAACTTTTTTTCTATACATGCTAGCGACCTAAAACTTGTTTTATCGCATTCAGCGCGTCAAATTACGCCGGAAACGGTCGTCTTTGTTCTGATATTGCTCGAAACACGGAGTCGAAGTCCGTTTGTTTGTTTTTCAGATATCGGTTGGTAACTTTTTTTCTATACATGCCAGCGACCTAAAACTTGTTTTATCGCATTCAGCGCGTCAAATTACGCCGGAAACGGTCGTCTCTGTTCTGATATTGCTCAAAACACGGAGTCGAATTCCGTTTGTTTGTTTCGTGAATATCGGTGAGTAACTTTTTTTCTATACATGCTAGCGACCTGAAACTTGTTTTATCGCATTCAGCGCGTTAAATTACGCCGGAAACGGTCGTCTTTGTTCTGATATTGCTCAAAACACGGAGTCGAATTCCGTTCGTTTGTTTCGTGAATATCAGTGAGTAACTTTTTTTCTATACATGCTAGCGACCTAAAACTTGTTTTATCGCATTCAGCGCGTCAAATTACGCCGAAAACGGCCGTCTTTGTTTTGATATTGCTCAAAACACGACGTCGAATTCCGTTCGTTTGTTTCGTGGATATCGGTGAGTAACTTTTTTTCTATACATGCTAGCGACCTAAAACTTGTTTTATCGCATTCAGCGCGTCAAATTACGCCGGAAGCGGTCGTCTTTGTTCTGATATTGCTCAAAACACGGAGTCGAAGTCCGTTTGTTTGTTTTTCAGATATCGGTTGGTAACTTTTTTTCTATACATGCTAGCGACCTAAAACTCGTTTTATCGCATTCAGCGCGTCAAATTACGCCGGAAACGGTCGTCTTTGTTCTGATATTGCTCAAAACACGGAGTCGAATTCCGTTCGTTTGTTTCGTGAATATCGGTGAGTAACTTTTTTTCTATACATGCTAGCGACCTAAAACTTGTTTTATCGCATTCAGCGCGTCAAATTACGCCGGAATCGGTCGTCTTTGTTCTGATATTGCTCAAAACACGGAGTCGAATTCCGTTTGTTTGTTTCGTGGATATCGGTGTGTAACTTTTTTTCCATACATGCTAGCGACCTAAAACTTGTTTTATCGCATTCAGCGCGTTAAATTACGCCGGAAACGGTCGTCTTTGTTCTGATATTGCTCAAAACACGGAGTCGAATTCCGTTCGTTTGTTTCGTGAATATCAGTGAGTAACTTTTTTTCTATACATGCTAGCGACCTAAAACTTGTTTTATCGCATTCAGCGCGTCAAATTACGCCGAAAACGGCCGTCTTTGTTTTGATATTGCTCAAAACACGACGTCGAATTCCGTTCGTTTGTTTCGTGGATATCGGTGAGTAACTTTTTTTCTATACATGCTAGCGACCTAAAACTTGTTTTATCGCATTCAGCGCGTCGAATTACGCCGGAAACGGCCGTCTTTGTTTTGATATTGCTCGAAACACGGAATCAAAGTCCATTTGTTTGTTTTTCAGATATCGGTTGGTAACTTTTTTTCTATACATGCTAGCGACCTAAAACTTGTTTTATCGCATTCAGCGCGTCAAATTACGCCGTAAACGGTCGTCTTTGTTTTGATATTGCTCAAAACACGGAGTCGAATTCCGTTTGTTTGTTCCGTGAATATCGGTGAGTAACTTTTTTTCTATACATGCTAGCGACCTAAAACTTGTTTTATCGCATTCAGCGCGTCAAATTACGACGGAAACGGCCGTCTTTGTTTTGATATTGCTCGAAACACGGAGTCGAAGTCCGTTTGTTTGTTTTTCAGATATCGGTTGGTAACTTTTTTTCTATACATGCTAGCGACCTAAAACTTGTTTTATCGCATTCAGCGCGTCAAATTACGCCGGAAACGGCCGTCTTTGGTTTGATATTGCTCGAAACACGGAGTCGAAGTCCGTTTGTTTGTTTTTCAGATATCGGTTGGTAACTTTTTTTCTATACATGCTAGCGACCTAAAACTTGTTTTATCGCATTCAGCGCGTCAAATTACGCCGAAAACGGCCGTCTTTGTTTTGATATTGCTCAAAACACGACGTCGAATTCCGTTCGTTTGTTTTTCAGATATCGGTTGGTAACTTTTTTTCTATACATGCTAGCGACCTAAAACTTGTTTTATCGCATTCAGCGCGTCAAATTACGCCGAAAACGGCCGTCTTTGTTTTGATATTGCTCAAAACACGACGTCGAATTCCGTTCGTTTGTTTCGTGGATATCGGTGAGAAACTTTTTTTCTATACATGCTAGCGACCTAAAACTTGTTTTATCGCATTCAGCGCGTCGAATTACGCCGGAAACGGCCGTCTTTGTTTTGAAATTGCTCGAAACACGGAATCAAAGTCCATTTGTTTGTTTTTCAGATATCGGTTGGTAACTTTTTTTCTATACATGCTAGCGACCTAAAACTTGTTTTATCGCATTCAGCGCGTCAAATTACGCCGGAAACGGTCGTCTTTGTTCTGATATTGCTCGAAACACGGAGTCGAAGTCCGTTTGTTTGTTTTTCAGATATCGGTTGGTAACTTTTTTTCTATACATGCCAGCGACCTAAAACTTGTTTTATCGCATTCAGCGCGTCAAATTACGCCGGAAACGGTCGTCTCTGTTCTGATATTGCTCAAAACACGGAGTCGAATTCCGTTTGTTTGTTTCGTGAATATCGGTGAGTAACTTTTTTTCTATACATGCTAGCGACCTGAAACTTGTTTTATCGCATTCAGCGCGTTAAATTACGCCGGAAACGGTCGTCTTTGTTCTGATATTGCTCAAAACACGGAGTCGAATTCCGTTCGTTTGTTTCGTGAATATCAGTGAGTAACTTTTTTTCTATACATGCTAGCGACCTAAAACTTGTTTTATCGCATTCAGCGCGTCAAATTACGCCGAAAACGGCCGTCTTTGTTTTGATATTGCTCAAAACACGACGTCGAATTCCGTTCGTTTGTTTCGTGGATATCGGTGAGTAACTTTTTTTCTATACATGCTAGCGACCTAAAACTTGTTTTATCGCATTCAGCGCGTCAAATTACGCCGGAAACGGTCGTCTTTGTTCTGATATTGCTCAAAACACGGAGTCGAAGTCCGTTTGTTTGTTTTTCAGATATCGGTTGGTAACTTTTTTTCTATACATGCTAGCGACCTAAAACTCGTTTTATCGCATTCAGCGCGTCAAATTACGCCGGAAACGGTCGTCTTTGTTCTGATATTGCTCAAAACACGGAGTCGAATTCCGTTCGTTTGTTTCGTGAATATCGGTGAGTAACTTTTTTTCTATACATGCTAGCGACCTAAAACTTGTTTTATCGCATTCAGCGCGTCAAATTACGCCGGAATCGGTCGTCTTTGTTCTGATATTGCTCAAAACACGGAGTCGAATTCCGTTTGTTTGTTTCGTGGATATCGGTGTGTAACTTTTTTTCCATACATGCTAGCGACCTAAAACTTGTTTTATCGCATTCAGCGCGTTAAATTACGCCGGAAACGGTCGTCTTTGTTCTGATATTGCTCAAAACACGGAGTCGAATTCCGTTCGTTTGTTTCGTGAATATCAGTGAGTAACTTTTTTTCTATACATGCTAGCGACCTAAAACTTGTTTTATCGCATTCAGCGCGTCAAATTACGCCGAAAACGGCCGTCTTTGTTTTGATATTGCTCAAAACACGACGTCGAATTCCGTTCGTTTGTTTCGTGGATATCGGTGAGTAACTTTTTTTCTATACATGCTAGCGACCTAAAACTTGTTTTATCGCATTCAGCGCGTCGAATTACGCCGGAAACGGCCGTCTTTGTTTTGATATTGCTCGAAACACGGAATCAAAGTCCATTTGTTTGTTTTTCAGATATCGGTTGGTAACTTTTTTTCTATACATGCTAGCGACCTAAAACTTGTTTTATCGCATTCAGCGCGTCAAATTACGCCGTAAACGGTCGTCTTTGTTTTGATATTGCTCAAAACACGGAGTCGAATTCCGTTTGTTTGTTCCGTGAATATCGGTGAGTAACTTTTTTTCTATACATGCTAGCGACCTAAAACTTGTTTTATCGCATTCAGCGCGTCAAATTACGACGGAAACGGCCGTCTTTGTTTTGATATTGCTCGAAACACGGAGTCGAAGTCCGTTTGTTTGTTTTTCAGATATCGGTTGGTAACTTTTTTTCTATACATGCTAGCGACCTAAAACTTGTTTTATCGCATTCAGCGCGTCAAATTACGCCGGGAACGGCCGTCTTTGTTTTGATATTGCTCGAAACACGGAGTCGAAGTCCGTTTGTTTGTTTTTCAGATATCGGTTGGTAACTTTTTTTCTAACATGCTAGCGACCTAAAACTTGTTTTATCGCATTCAGCGCGTCAAATTACGCCGGAAACGGCCGTCTTTGTTTTGATATTGCTCGAAACACGGAGTCGAAGTCCGTTTGTTTGTTTTTCAGATATCGGTTGGTAACTTTTTTTCTATACATGCTAGCGACCTAAAACTTGTTTTATCGCATTCAGCGCGTCAAATTACGCCGGAATCGGTCGTCTTTGTTCTGATATTGCTCAAAACACGGAGTCGAATTCCGTTTGTTTGTTTCGTGGATATCGGTGTGTAACTTTTTTTCCATACATGCTAGCGACCTAAAACTTGTTTTATCGCATTCAGCGCGTTAAATTACGCCGGAAACGGTCGTCTTTGTTCTGATATTGCTCAAAACACGGAGTCGAATTCCGTTCGTTTGTTTCGTGAATATCAGTGAGTAACTTTTTTTCTATACATGCTAGCGACCTAAAACTTGTTTTATCGCATTCAGCGCGTCAAATTACGCCGAAAACGGCCGTCTTTGTTTTGATATTGCTCAAAACACGACGTCGAATTCCGTTCGTTTGTTTCGTGGATATCGGTGAGTAACTTTTTTTCTATACATGCTAGCGACCTAAAACTTGTTTTATCGCATTCAGCGCGTCGAATTACGCCGGAAACGGCCGTCTTTGTTTTGATATTGCTCGAAACACGGAATCAAAGTCCATTTGTTTGTTTTTCAGATATCGGTTGGTAACTTTTTTTCTATACATGCTAGCGACCTAAAACTTGTTTTATCGCATTCAGCGCGTCAAATTACGCCGTAAACGGTCGTCTTTGTTTTGATATTGCTCAAAACACGGAGTCGAATTCCGTTTGTTTGTTCCGTGAATATCGGTGAGTAACTTTTTTTCTATACATGCTAGCGACCTAAAACTTGTTTTATCGCATTCAGCGCGTCAAATTACGACGGAAACGGCCGTCTTTGTTTTGATATTGCTCGAAACACGGAGTCGAAGTCCGTTTGTTTGTTTTTCAGATATCGGTTGGTAACTTTTTTTCTATACATGCTAGCGACCTAAAACTTGTTTTATCGCATTCAGCGCGTCAAATTACGCCGGGAACGGCCGTCTTTGTTTTGATATTGCTCGAAACACGGAGTCGAAGTCCGTTTGTTTGTTTTTCAGATATCGGTTGGTAACTTTTTTTCTAACATGCTAGCGACCTAAAACTTGTTTTATCGCATTCAGCGCGTCAAATTACGCCGGAAACGGCCGTCTTTGTTTTGATATTGCTCGAAACACGGAGTCGAAGTCCGTTTGTTTGTTTTTCAGATATCGGTTGGTAACTTTTTTTCTATACATGCTAGCGACCTAAAACTTGTTTTATCGCATTCAGCGCGTCAAATTACGCCGGAATCGGTCGTCTTTGTTCTGATATTGCTCAAAACACGGAGTCGAATTCCGTTTGTTTGTTTCGTGGATATCGGTGTGTAACTTTTTTTCCATACATGCTAGCGACCTAAAACTTGTTTTATCGCATTCAGCGCGTTAAATTACGCCGGAAACGGTCGTCTTTGTTCTGATATTGCTCAAAACACGGAGTCGAATTCCGTTCGTTTGTTTCGTGAATATCAGTGAGTAACTTTTTTTCTATACATGCTAGCGACCTAAAACTTGTTTTATCGCATTCAGCGCGTCGAATTACGCCGGAAACGGCCGTCTTTGTTTTGATATTGCTCGAAACACGGAATCAAAGTCCATTTGTTTGTTTTTCAGATATCGGTTGGTAACTTTTTTTCTATACATGCTAGCGACCTAAAACTTGTTTTATCGCATTCAGCGCGTCAAATTACGCCGTAAACGGTCGTCTTTGTTTTGATATTGCTCAAAACACGGAGTCGAATTCCGTTTGTTTGTTCCGTGAATATCGGTGAGTAACTTTTTTTCTATACATGCTAGCGACCTAAAACTTGTTTTATCGCATTCAGCGCGTCAAATTACGCCGAAAACGGCCGTCTTTGTTCTGATATTGCTCAAAACACGGAGTCGAATTCCGTTCGTTTGTTTCGTGAATATCAGTGAGTAACTTTTTTTCTATACATGCTAGCGACCTAAAACTTGTTTTATCGCATTCAGCGCGTCAAATTACGCCGAAAACGGCCGTCTTTGTTTTGATATTGCTCAAAACACGACGTCGAATTCCGTTCGTTTGTTTCGTGGATATCGGTGAGTAACTTTTTTTCTATACATGCTAGCGACCTAAAACTTGTTTTATCGCATTCAGCGCGTCGAATTACGCCGGAAACGGCCGTCTTTGTTTTGATATTGCTCGAAACACGGAGTCGAAGTCCGTTTGTTTGTTTTTCAGATATCGGTTGGTAACTTTTTTTCTATACATGCTAGCGACCTAAAACTTGTTTTATCGCATTCAGCGCGTCAAATTACGCCGGAATCGGTCGTCTTTGTTCTGATATTGCTCAAAACACGGAGTCGAATTCCGTTTGTTTGTTTCGTGGATATCGGTGTGTAACTTTTTTTCCATACATGCTAGCGACCTAAAACTTGTTTTATCGCATTCAGCGCGTTAAATTACGCCGGAAACGGTCGTCTTTGTTCTGATATTGCTCAAAACACGGAGTCGAATTCCGTTCGTTTGTTTCGTGAATATCAGTGAGTAACTTTTTTTCTATACATGCTAGCGACCTAAAACTTGTTTTATCGCATTCAGCGCGTCAAATTACGCCGAAAACGGCCGTCTTTGTTTTGATATTGCTCAAAACACGACGTCGAATTCCGTTCGTTTGTTTCGTGGATATCGGTGAGTAACTTTTTTTCTATACATGCTAGCGACCTAAAACTTGTTTTATCGCATTCAGCGCGTCGAATTACGCCGGAAACGGCCGTCTTTGTTTTGATATTGCTCGAAACACGGAATCGAAGTCCATTTGTTTGTTTTTCAGATATCGGTTGGTAACTTTTTTTCTATACATGCTAGCGACCTAAAACTTGTTTTATCGCATTCAGCGCGTCAAATTACGCCGAAAACGGCCGTCTTTGTTTTGATATTGCTCAAAACACGACGTCGAATTCCGTTCGTTTGTTTCGTGGATATCGGTGAGTAACTTTTTTTCTATACATGCTAGCGACCTAAAACTTGTTTTATCGCATTCAGCGCGTCGAATTACGCCGGAAACGGCCGTCTTTGTTTTGATATTGCTCGAAACACGGAATCAAAGTCCATTTGTTTGTTTTTCAGATATCGGTTGGTAACTTTTTTTCTATACATGCTAGCGACCTAAAACTTGTTTTATCGCATTCAGCGCGTCAAATTACGCCGTAAACGGTCGTCTTTGTTTTGATATTGCTCAAAACACGGAGTCGAATTCCGTTTGTTTGTTCCGTGAATATCGGTGAGTAACTTTTTTTCTATACATGCTAGCGACCTAAAACTTGTTTTATCGCATTCAGCGCGTCAAATTACGACGGAAACGGCCGTCTTTGTTTTGATATTGCTCGAAACACGGAGTCGAAGTCCGTTTGTTTGTTTTTCAGATATCGGTTGGTAACTTTTTTTCTATACATGCTAGCGACCTAAAACTTGTTTTATCGCATTCAGCGCGTCAAATTACGCCGGAAACGGTCGTCTTTGTTCTGATATTGCTCAAAACACGGAGTCGAATTCCGTTCGTTTGTTTCGTGAATATCGGTGAGTAACTTTTTTTCTATACATGCTAGCGACCTAAAACTTGTTTTATCGCATTCAGCGCGTTAAATTACGCCGGAAACGGTCGTCTTTGTTCTGATATTGCTCAAAACACGGAGTCGAATTCCGTTCGTTTGTTTCGTGAATATCAGTGAGTAACTTTTTTTCTATACATGCTAGCGACCTAAAACTTGTTTTATCGCATTCAGCGCGTCAAATTACGCCGAAAACGGCCGTCTTTGTTTTGATATTGCTCAAAACACGACGTCGAATTCCGTTCGTTTGTTTCGTGGATATCGGTGAGTAACTTTTTTTCTATACATGCTAGCGACCTAAAACTTGTTTTATCGCATTCAGCGCGTCGAATTACGCCGGAAACGGCCGTCTTTGTTTTGATATTGCTCGAAACACGGAATCAAAGTCCATTTGTTTGTTTTTCAGATATCGGTTGGTAACTTTTTTTCTATACATGCTAGCGACCTAAAACTTGTTTTATCGCATTCAGCGCGTCAAATTACGCCGTAAACGGTCGTCTTTGTTTTGATATTGCTCAAAACACGGAGTCGAATTCCGTTTGTTTGTTCCGTGAATATCGGTGAGTAACTTTTTTTCTATACATGCTAGCGACCTAAAACTTGTTTTATCGCATTCAGCGCGTCAAATTACGCCGGAAACGGCCGTCTTTGTTTTGATATTGCTCGAAACACGGAGTCGAAGTCCGTTTGTTTGTTTTTCAGATATCGGTTGGTAACTTTTTTTCTATACATGCTAGCGACCTAAAACTTGTTTTATCGCATTCAGCGCGTCAAATTACGCCGGAAACGGCCGTCTTTGTTTTGATATTGCTCGAAACACGGAGTCGAAGTCCGTTTGTTTGTTTTTCAGATATCGGTTGGTAACTTTTTTTCTAACATGCTAGCGACCTAAAACTTGTTTTATCGCATTCAGCGCGTCAAATTACGCCGGAAACGGCCGTCTTTGTTTTGATATTGCTCGAAACACGGAGTCGAAGTCCGTTTGTTTGTTTTTCAGATATCGGTTGGTAACTTTTTTTCTATACATGCTAGCGACCTAAAACTTGTTTTATCGCATTCAGCGCGTCAAATTACGCCGGAATCGGTCGTCTTTGTTCTGATATTGCTCAAAACACGGAGTCGAATTCCGTTTGTTTGTTTCGTGGATATCGGTGTGTAACTTTTTTTCCATACATGCTAGCGACCTAAAACTTGTTTTATCGCATTCAGCGCGTTAAATTACGCCGGAAACGGTCGTCTTTGTTCTGATATTGCTCAAAACACGGAGTCGAATTCCGTTCGTTTGTTTCGTGAATATCAGTGAGTAACTTTTTTTCTATACATGCTAGCGACCTAAAACTTGTTTTATCGCATTCAGCGCGTCAAATTACGCCGAAAACGGCCGTCTTTGTTTTGATATTGCTCAAAACACGACGTCGAATTCCGTTCGTTTGTTTCGTGGATATCGGTGAGTAACTTTTTTTCTATACATGCTAGCGACCTAAAACTTGTTTTATCGCATTCAGCGCGTCGAATTACGCCGGAAACGGCCGTCTTTGTTTTGATATTGCTCGAAACACGGAATCGAAGTCCATTTGTTTGTTTTTCAGATATCGGTTGGTAACTTTTTTTCTATACATGCTAGCGACCTAAAACTTGTTTTATCGCATTCAGCGCGTCAAATTACGCCGAAAACGGCCGTCTTTGTTTTGATATTGCTCAAAACACGACGTCGAATTCCGTTCGTTTGTTTCGTGGATATCGGTGAGTAACTTTTTTTCTATACATGCTAGCGACCTAAAACTTGTTTTATCGCATTCAGCGCGTCGAATTACGCCGGAAACGGCCGTCTTTGTTTTGATATTGCTCGAAACACGGAATCAAAGTCCATTTGTTTGTTTTTCAGATATCGGTTGGTAACTTTTTTTCTATACATGCTAGCGACCTAAAACTTGTTTTATCGCATTCAGCGCGTCAAATTACGCCGGAAACGGTCGTCTTTGTTCTGATATTGCTCGAAACACGGAGTCGAAGTCCGTTTGTTTGTTTTTCAGATATCGGTTGGTAACTTTTTTTCTATACATGCCAGCGACCTAAAACTTGTTTTATCGCATTCAGCGCGTCAAATTACGCCGGAAACGGTCGTCTCTGTTCTGATATTGCTCAAAACACGGAGTCGAATTCCGTTTGTTTGTTTCGTGAATATCGGTGAGTAACTTTTTTTCTATACATGCTAGCGACCTGAAACTTGTTTTATCGCATTCAGCGCGTTAAATTACGCCGGAAACGGTCGTCTTTGTTCTGATATTGCTCAAAACACGGAGTCGAATTCCGTTCGTTTGTTTCGTGAATATCAGTGAGTAACTTTTTTTCTATACATGCTAGCGACCTAAAACTTGTTTTATCGCATTCAGCGCGTCAAATTACGCCGAAAACGGCCGTCTTTGTTTTGATATTGCTCAAAACACGACGTCGAATTCCGTTCGTTTGTTTTTCAGATATCGGTTGGTAACTTTTTTTCTATACATGCTAGCGACCTAAAACTTGTTTTATCGCATTCAGCGCGTCAAATTACGCCGAAAACGGCCGTCTTTGTTTTGATATTGCTCAAAACACGACGTCGAATTCCGTTCGTTTGTTTCGTGGATATCGGTGAGTAACTTTTTTTCTATACATGCTAGCGACCTAAAACTTGTTTTATCGCATTCAGCGCGTCGAATTACGCCGGAAACGGCCGTCTTTGTTTTGAAATTGCTCGAAACACGGAATCAAAGTCCATTTGTTTGTTTTTCAGATATCGGTTGGTAACTTTTTTTCTATACATGCTAGCGACCTAAAACTTGTTCTATCGCATTCAGCGCGTCAAATTACGCCGGAAACGGTCGTCTTTGTTCTGATATTGCTCGAAACACGGAGTCGAAGACCGTTTGTTTGTTTTTCAGATATCGGTTGGTAACTTTTTTTCTATACATGCCAGCGACCTAAAACTTGTTTTATCGCATTCAGCGCGTCAAATTACGCCGGAAACGGTCGTCTCTGTTCTGATATTGCTCAAAACACGGAGTCGAATTCCGTTTGTTTGTTTCGTGAATATCGGTGAGTAACTTTTTTTCTATACATGCTAGCGACCTGAAACTTGTTTTATCGCATTCAGCGCGTTAAATTACGCCGGAAACGGTCGTCTTTGTTCTGATATTGCTCAAAACACGGAGTCGAATTCCGTTCGTTTGTTTCGTGAATATCAGTGAGTAACTTTTTTTCTATACATGCTAGCGACCTAAAACTTGTTTTATCGCATTCAGCGCGTCAAATTACGCCGAAAACGGCCGTCTTTGTTTTGATATTGCTCAAAACACGACGTCGAATTCCGTTCGTTTGTTTCGTGGATATCGGTGAGTAACTTTTTTTCTATACATGCTAGCGACCTAAAACTTGTTTTATCGCATTCAGCGCGTCGAATTACGCCGGAAACGGCCGTCTTTGTTTTGATATTGCTCGAAACACGGAGTCGAAGTCCGTTTGTTTGTTTTTCAGATATCGGTTGGTAACTTTTTTTCTATACATGCTAGCGACCTAAAACTTGTTTTATCGCATTCAGCGCGTCAAATTACGCCGGAATCGGTCGTCTTTGTTCTGATATTGCTCAAAACACGGAGTCGAATTCCGTTTGTTTGTTTCGTGGATATCGGTGTGTAACTTTTTTTCCATACATGCTAGCGACCTAAAACTTGTTTTATCGCATTCAGCGCGTTAAATTACGCCGGAAACGGCCGTCTTTGTTTTGATATTGCTCAAAACACGACGTCGAATTCCGTTCGTTTGTTTCGTGGATATCGGTGAGTAACTTTTTTTCTATAGATGCTAGCGACCTAAAACTTGTTTTATCGCATTCAGCGCGTCGAATTACGCCGGAAACGGCCGTCTTTGTTTTGATATTGCTCGAAACACGGAATCAAAGTCCATTTGTTTGTTTTTCAGATATCGGTTGGTAACTTTTTTTCTATACATGCTAGCGACCTAAAACTTGTTTTATCGCATTCAGCGCGTCAAATTACGCCGGAAACGGTCGTCTTTGTTCTGATATTGCTCGAAACACGGAGTCGAAGTCCGTTTGTTTGTTTTTCAGATATCGGTTGGTAACTTTTTTTCTATACATGCCAGCGACCTAAAACTTGTTTTATCGCATTCAGCGCGTCAAATTACGCCGGAAACGGTCGTCTCTGTTCTGATATTGCTCAAAACACGGAGTCGAATTCCGTTTGTTTGTTTCGTGAATATCGGTGAGTAACTTTTTTTCTATACATGCTAGCGACCTGAAACTTGTTTTATCGCATTCAGCGCGTCAAATTACGCCGTAAACGGTCGTCTTTGTTTTGATATTGCTCAAAACACGGAGTCGAATTCCGTTTGTTTGTTCCGTGAATATCGGTGAGTAACTTTTTTTCTATACATGCTAGCGACCTAAAACTTGTTTTATCGCATTCAGCGCGTCAAATTACGCCGGAAACGGCCGTCTTTGTTCTGATATTGCTCAAAACACGGAGTCGAATTCCGTTCGTTTGTTTCGTGAATATCAGTGAGTAACTTTTTTTCTATACATGCTAGCGACCTAAAACTTGTTTTATCGCATTCAGCGCGTCAAATTACGCCGAAAACGGCTGTCTTTGTTTTGATATTGCTCAAAACACGACGTCGAATTCCGTTCGTTTGTTTCGTGGATATCGGTGAGTAACTTTTTTTCTATACATGCTAGCGACCTAAAACTTGTTTTATCGCATTCAGCGCGTCGAATTACGCCGGAAACGGCCGTCTTTGTTTTGATATTGCTCGAAACACGGAATCGAAGTCCATTTGTTTGTTTTTCAGATATCGGTTGGTAACTTTTTTTCTATACATGCTAGCGACCTAAAACTTGTTTTATCGCATTCAGCGCGTCAAATTACGCCGGAAACGGTCGTCTTTGTTCTGATATTGCTCAAAACACGGAGTCGAAGTCCGTTTGTTTGTTTTTCAGATATCGGTTGGTAACTTTTTTTCTATACATGCTAGCGACCTAAAACTTGTTTTATCGCATTCAGCGCGTCAAATTACGCCGGAATCGGTCGTCTTTGTTTTGATATTGCTCGAAACACGGAGTCGAAGTCCGTTTGTTTGTTTTTCAGATATCGGTTGGTAACTTTTTTTCTATACATGCTAGCGACCTAAAACTTGTTTTATCGCATTCAGCGCGTCGAATTACGCCGGAAACGGCCGTCTTTGTTTTGATATTGCTCGAAACACGGAATCGAAGTCCATTTGTTTGTTTTTCAGATATCGGTTGGTAACTTTTTTTCTATACATGCTAGCGACCTAAAACTTGTTTTATCGCATTCAGCGCGTCAAATTACGCCGAAAACGGCCGTCTTTGTTTTGATATTGCTCAAAACACGACGTCGAATTCCGTTCGTTTGTTTCGTGGATATCGGTGAGTAACTTTTTTTCTATACATGCTAACGACCTAAAACTTGTTTTATCGCATTCAGCGCGTCGAATTACGCCGGAAACGGCCGTCTTTGTTTTGATATTGCTCGAAACACGGAATCAAAGTCCATTTGTTTGTTTTTCAGATATCGGTTGGTAACTTTTTTTCTATACATGCTAGCGACCTAAAACTTGTTTTATCGCAATCAGCGCGTCAAATTACGCCGGAAACGGTCGTCTTTGTTCTGATATTGCTCGAAACACGGAGTCGAAGTCCGTTTGTTTGTTTTTCAGATATCGGTTGGTAACTTTTTTTCTATACATGCCAGCGACCTAAAACTTGTTTTATCGCATTCAGCGCGTTAAATTACGCCGGAAACGGTCGTCTTTGTTCTGATATTGCTCAAAACACGGAGTCGAATTCCGTTTGTTTGTTTCGTGAATATCGGTGAGTAACTTTTTTTCTATACATGCTAGCGACCTGAAACTTGTTTTATCGCATTCAGCGCGTCAAATTACGCCGGAAACGGTCGTCTCTGTTCTGATATTGCTCAAAACACGGAGTCGAATTCCGTTTGTTTGTTTCGTGAATATCGGTGAGTAACTTTTTTTCTATACATGCTAGCGACCTGAAACTTGTTTTATCGCATTCAGCGCGTTAAATTACGCCGGAAACGGTCGTCTTTGTTCTGATATTGCTCAAAACACGGAGTCGAATTCCGTTCGTTTGTTTCGTGAATATCAGTGAGTAACTTTTTTTCTATACATGCTAGCGACCTAAAACTTGTTTTATCGCATTCAGCGCGTCAAATTACGCCGAAAACGGCCGTCTTTGTTTTGATATTGCTCAAAACACGACGTCGAATTCCGTTCGTTTGTTTTTCAGATATCGGTTGGTAACTTTTTTTCTATACATGCTAGCGACCTAAAACTTGTTTTATCGCATTCAGCGCGTCGAATTACGCCGGAAACGGCCGTCTTTGTTTTGACATTGCTCGAAACACGGAATCAAAGTCCATTTGTTTGTTTTTCAGATATCGGTTGTCAACTTTTTTTCTATACATGCTAGCGACCTAAAACTTGTTTTATCGCATTCAGCGCGTCAAATTACGCCGGAAACGGTCGTCTTTGTTCTGATATTGCTCGAAACACGGAGTCGAAGTCCGTTTGTTTGTTTTTCAGATATCGGTTGGTAACTTTTTTTCTATACATGCCAGCGACCTAAAACTTGTTTTATCGCATTCAGCGCGTCAAATTACGCCGGAAACGGTCGTCTCTGTTCTGATATTGCTCAAAACACGGAGTCGAATTCCGTTTGTTTGTTTCGTGAATATCGGTGAGTAACTTTTTTTCTATACATGCTAGCGACCTGAAACTTGTTTTATCGCATTCAGCGCGTCAAATTACGCCGTAAACGGTCGTCTTTGTTTTGATATTGCTCAAAACACGGAGTCGAATTCCGTTTGTTTGTTCCGTGAATATCGGTGAGTAACTTTTTTTCTATACATGCTAGCGACCTAAAACTTGTTTTATCGCATTCAGCGCGTCAAATTACGCCGAAAACGGCCGTCTTTGTTTTGATATTGCTCAAAACACGACGTCGAATTCCGTTCGTTTGTTTTTCAGATATCGGTTGGTAACTTTTTTTCTATACATGCTAGCGACCTAAAACTTGTTTTATCGCATTCAGCGCGTCGAATTACGCCGGAAACGGCCGTCTTTGTTTTGATATTGCTCGAAACACGGAATCAAAGTCCGTTTGTTTGTTTTCCAGATATCGGTTGGTAACTTTTTTTCTATACATGCTAGCGACCTAAAACTTGTTTTATCGCATTCAGCGCGTCAAATTACGCCGGAAACGGCCGTCTTTGTTTTGATATTGCTCGAAACACGGAGTCGAAGTCCGTTTGTTTGTTTTTCAGATATCGGTTGGTAACTTTTTTTCTAACATGCTAGCGACCTAAAACTTGTTTTATCGCATTCAGCGCGTCAAATTACGCCGGAAACGGCCGTCTTTGTTTTGATATTGCTCGAAACACGGAGTCGAAGTCCGTTTGTTTGTTTTTCAGATATCGGTTGGTAACTTTTTTTCTATACATGCTAGCGACCAAAAACTTGTTTTATCGCATTCAGCGCGTCAAATTACGCCGGAATCGGTCGTCTTTGTTTTGATATTGCTCAAAACACGGAGTCGAATTCCGTTTGTTTGTTTCGTGGATATCGGTGTGTAACTTTTTTTCCATACATGCTAGCGACCTAAAACTTGTTTTATCGCATTCAGCGCGTTAAATTACGCCGGAAACGGTCGTCTTTGTTCTGATATTGCTCAAAACACGGAGTCGAATTCCGTTCGTTTGTTTCGTGAATATCAGTGAGTAACTTTTTTTCTATACATGCTAGCGACCTAAAACTTGTTTTATCGCATTCAGCGCGTCAAATTACGCCGTAAACGGTCGTTTTTGTTTTGATATTGCTCAAAACACGGAGTCGAATTCCGTTTGTTTGTTCCGTGAATATCGGTGAGTAACTTTTTTTCTATACATGCTAGCGACCTAAAACTTGTTTTATCGCATTCAGCGCGTCAAATTACGCCGGAAACGGCCGTCTTTGTTTTGATATTGCTCGAAACACGGAGTCGAAGTCCGTTTGTTTGTTTTTCAGATATCGGTTGGTAACTTTTTTTCTATACATGTTAGCGACCTAAAACTTGTTTTATCGCATTCAGCGCGTCAAATTACGCCGGAAACGGCCGTCTTTGTTTTGATATTGCTCGAAACACGGAGTCGAAGTCCGTTTGTTTGTTTTTCAGATATCGGTTGGTAACTTTTTTTCTATACATGCTAGCGACCTAAAACTTGTTTTATCGCATTCAGCGCGTCAAATTACGCCGGAATCGGTCGTCTTTGTTTTGATATTGCTCGAAACACGGAGTCGAAGTCCATTTGTTTGTTTTTCAGATATCGGTTGGTAACTTTTTTTCTATACATGCTAGCGACCTAAAACTTGTTTTATCGCATTCAGCGCGTCAAATTACGCCGGAAACGGTCGTCTTTGTTCTGATATTGCTCAAAACACGAAGTCGAATTCCGTTCGTTTGTTTCGTGAATATCGGTGAGTAACTTTTTTTCTATACATGCTAGCGACCTAAAACTTGTTTTATCGCATTCAGCGCGTCAAATTACGCCGGAATCGGTCGTCTTTGTTCTGATATTGCTCAAAACACGGAGTCGAATTCCGTTTGTTTGTTTCGTGGATATCGGTGTGTAACTTTTTTTCCATACATGCTAGCGACCTAAAACTTGTTTTATCGCATTCAGCGCGTTAAATTACGCCGGAAACGGTCGTCTTTGTTCTGATATTGCTCAAAACACGGAGTCGAATTCCGTTCGTTTGTTTCGTGAATATCAGTGAGTAACTTTTTTTCTATACATGCTAGCGACCTAAAACTTGTTTTATCGCATTCAGCGCGTCAAATTACGCCGGAAACGGTCGTCTTTGTTCTGATATTGCTCAAAACACGGAGTCGAATTCCGTTTGTTTGTTTCGTGGATATCGGTGAGTAACTTTCTTTCTATACATGCTAGCGACCTAAAACTCGTTTTATCGCATTCAGCGCGTCAAATTACGCCGAAAACGGCCGTCTTTGTTTTGATATTGCTCGAAACACGGAGTCGAAGTCCGTTTGTTTGTTTTTTCAGATATCGGTTGGTAACTTTTTTTCTAACATGCTAGCGACCTAAAACTTGTTTTATCGCATTCAGCGCGTCAAATTACGCCGGAAACGGCCGTCTTTGTTTTGATATTGCTCGAAACACGGAGTCGAAGTCCGTTTGTTTGTTTTTCAGATATCGGTTGGTAACTTTTTTTCTATACATGCTAGCGACCTAAAACTTGTTTTATCGCATTCAGCGCGTCAAATTACGCCGGAAACGGTCGTCTCTGTTCTGATATTGCTCAAAACACGGAGTCGAATTCCGTTTGTTTGTTTCGTGAATATCGGTGAGTAACTTTTTTTCTATACATGCTAGCGACCTAAAACTTGTTTTATCGCATTCAGCGCGTCAAATTACGCCGTAAACGGTCGTCTTTGTTTTGATATTGCTCAAAACACGGAGTCGAATTCCGTTTGTTTGTTCCGTGAATATCGGTGAGTAACTTTTTTTCTATACATGCTAGCGACCTAAAACTTGTTTTATCGCATTCAGCGCGTCAAATTACGCCGGAAACGGCCGTCTTTGTTTTGATATTGCTCGAAACACGGAGTCGAAGTCCGTTTGTTTGTTTTTCAGATATCGGTTGGTAACTTTTTTTCTATACATGCTAGCGACCTAAAACTTGTTTTATCGCATTCAGCGCGTCAAATTACGCCGGAAACGGCCGTCTTTGTTTTGATATTGCTCAAAACACGGAGTCGAAGTCCGTTTGTTTGTTTTCCAGATATCGGTTGGTAACTTTTTTTCTATACATGCTAGCGACCTAAAACTTGTTTTATCGCATTCAGCGCGTCAAATTACGCCGGAAACGGCCGTCTTTGTTTTGATATTGCTCGAAACACGGAGTCGAAGTCCGTTTGTTTGTTTTTCAGATATCGGTTGGTAACTTTTTTTCTAACATGCTAGCGACCTAAAACTTGTTTTATCGCATTCAGCGCGTCAAATTACGCCGGAAACGGCCGTCTTTGTTTTGATATTGCTCGAAACACGGAGTCGAAGTCCGTTTGTTTGTTTTTCAGATATCGGTTGGTAACTTTTTTTCTATACATGCTAGCGACCAAAAACTTGTTTTATCGCATTCAGCGCGTCAAATTACGCCGGAATCGGTCGTCTTTGTTTTGATATTGCTCAAAACACGGAGTCGAATTCCGTTTGTTTGTTTCGTGGATATCGGTGTGTAACTTTTTTTCCATACATGCTAGCGACCTAAAACTTGTTTTATCGCATTCAGCGCGTTAAATTACGCCGGAAACGGTCGTCTTTGTTCTGATATTGCTCAAAACACGGAGTCGAATTCCGTTCGTTTGTTTCGTGAATATCAGTGAGTAACTTTTTTTCTATACATGCTAGCGACCTAAAACTTGTTTTATCGCATTCAGCGCGTCAAATTACGCCGTAAACGGTCGTTTTTGTTTTGATATTGCTCAAAACACGGAGTCGAATTCCGTTTGTTTGTTCCGTGAATATCGGTGAGTAACTTTTTTTCTATACATGCTAGCGACCTAAAACTTGTTTTATCGCATTCAGCGCGTCAAATTACGCCGGAAACGGCCGTCTTTGTTTTGATATTGCTCGAAACACGGAGTCGAAGTCCGTTTGTTTGTTTTTCAGATATCGGTTGGTAACTTTTTTTCTATACATGTTAGCGACCTAAAACTTGTTTTATCGCATTCAGCGCGTCAAATTACGCCGGAAACGGCCGTCTTTGTTTTGATATTGCTCGAAACACGGAGTCGAAGTCCGTTTGTTTGTTTTTCAGATATCGGTTGGTAACTTTTTTTCTATACATGCTAGCGACCTAAAACTTGTTTTATCGCATTCAGCGCGTCAAATTACGCCGGAATCGGTCGTCTTTGTTTTGATATTGCTCGAAACACGGAGTCGAAGTCCATTTGTTTGTTTTTCAGATATCGGTTGGTAACTTTTTTTCTATACATGCTAGCGACCTAAAACTTGTTTTATCGCATTCAGCGCGTCAAATTACGCCGGAAACGGTCGTCTTTGTTCTGATATTGCTCAAAACACGGAGTCGAATTCCGTTTGTTTGTTTCGTGGATATCGGTGAGTAACTTTTTTTCTATACATGCTAGCGACCTAAAACTTATTTTATCGCATTCAGCGCGTCAAATTACGCCGGGATCGGTCGTCTTTGTTTTGATATTGCTCGAAACACGGAGTCGAAGTCCATTTGTTTGTTTTTCAGATATCGGTTGGTAACTTTTTTTCTATACATGCTAGCGACCTAAAACTTGTTTTATCGCATTCAGCGCGTCAAATTACGCCGGAAACGGTCGTCTTTGTTCTGATATTGCTCAAAACACGGAGTCGAATTCCGTTTGTTTGTTTCGTGGATATCGGTGTGTAACTTTTTTTCCATACATGCTAGCGACCTAAAACTCGTTTTATCGCATTCAGCGCGTCAAATTACGCCGGAAACGGTCGTCTTTGTTCTGATATTGCTCAAAACACGGAGTCGAAGTCCGTTTGTTTGTTTTTCAGATATCGGTTGGTAACTTTTTTTCTAACATGCTAGCGACCTAAAACTTGTTTTATCGCATTCAGCGCGTCAAATTACGCCGGAAACGGCCGTCTTTGTTTTGATATTGCTCGAAACACGGAGTCGAAGTCCGTTTGTTTGTTTTTCAGATATCGGTTGGTAACTTTTTTTCTATACATGCTAGCGACCTAAAACTTGTTTTATCGCATTCAGCGCGTCAAATTACGCCGGAAACGGTCGTCTCTGTTCTGATATTGCTCAAAACACGGAGTCGAATTCCGTTTGTTTGTTTCGTGAATATCGGTGAGTAACTTTTTTTCTATACATGCTAGCGACCTGAAACTTGTTTTATCGCATTCAGCGCGTAAAATTACGCCGTAAACGGTCGTTTTTGTTTTGATATTGCTCAAAACACGGAGTCGAATTCCGTTTGTTTGTTCCGTGAATATCGGTGAGTAACTTTTTTTCTATACATGCTAGCGACCTAAAACTTGTTTTATCGCATTCAGCGCGTCAAATTACGCCGGAAACGGCCGTCTTTGTTTTGATATTGCTCGAAACACGGAGTCGGAGTCCGTTTGTTTGTTTTTCAGATATCGGTTGGTAACTTTTTTTCTATACATGTTAGCGACCTAAAACTTGTTTTATCGCATTCAGCGCGTCAAATTACGCCGGAAACGGCCGTCTTTGTTTTGATATTGCTCGAAACACGGAGTCGAAGTCCGTTTGTTTGTTTTTCAGATATCGGTTGGTAACTTTTTTTCTATACATGCTAGCGACCTAAAACTTGTTTTATCGCATTCAGCGCGTCAAATTACGCCGGAATCGGTCGTCTTTGTTTTGATATTGCTCGAAACACGGAGTCGAAGTCCATTTGTTTGTTTTTCAGATATCGGTTGGTAACTTTTTTTCTATACATGCTAGCGACCTAAAACTTGTTTTATCGCATTCAGCGCGTCAAATTACGCCGGAAACGGTCGTCTTTGTTCTGATATTGCTCACAACACGGAGTCGAATTCCGTTTGTTTGTTTCGTGGATATCGGTGAGTAACTTTTTTTCTATACATGCTAGCGACCTAAAACTTATTTTATCGCATTCAGCGCGTCAAATTACGCCGGGATCGGTCGTCTTTGTTTTGATATTGCTCGAAACACGGAGTCGAAGTCCATTTGTTTGTTTTTCAGATATCGGTTGGTAACTTTTTTTCTATACATGCTAGCGACCTAAAACTTGTTTTATCGCATTCAGCGCGTCAAATTACGCCGGAAACGGTCGTCTTTGTTCTGATATTGCTCAAAACACGGAGTCGAATTCCGTTTGTTTGTTTCGTGGATATCGGTGTGTAACTTTTTTTCCATACATGCTAGCGACCTAAAACTCGTTTTATCGCATTCAGCGCGTCAAATTACGCCGGAAACGGTCGTCTTTGTTCTGATATTGCTCAAAACACGGAGTCGAAGTCCGTTTGTTTGTTTTTCAGATATCGGTTGGTAACTTTTTTTCTAACATGCTAGCGACCTAAAACTTGTTTTATCGCATTCAGCGCGTCAAATTACGCCGGAAACGGCCGTCTTTGTTTTGATATTGCTCGAAACACGGAGTCGAAGTCCGTTTGTTTGTTTTTCAGATATCGGTTGGTAACTTTTTTTCTATACATGCTAGCGACCTAAAACTTGTTTTATCGCATTCAGCGCGTCAAATTACGCCGGAAACGGTCGTCTCTGTTCTGATATTGCTCAAAACACGGAGTCGAATTCCGTTTGTTTGTTTCGTGAATATCGGTGAGTAACTTTTTTTCTATACATGCTAGCGACCTGAAACTTGTTTTATCGCATTCAGCGCGTAAAATTACGCCGTAAACGGTCGTTTTTGTTTTGATATTGCTCAAAACACGGAGTCGAATTCCGTTTGTTTGTTCCGTGAATATCGGTGAGTAACTTTTTTTCTATACATGCTAGCGACCTAAAACTTGTTTTATCGCATTCAGCGCGTCAAATTACGCCGGAAACGGCCGTCTTTGTTTTGATATTGCTCGAAACACGGAGTCGAAGTCCGTTTGTTTGTTTTTCAGATATCGGTTGGTAACTTTTTTTCTATACATGTTAGCGACCTAAAACTTGTTTTATCGCATTCAGCGCGTCAAATTACGCCGGAAACGGCCGTCTTTGTTTTGATATTGCTCGAAACACGGAGTCGAAGTCCGTTTGTTTGTTTTTCAGATATCGGTTGGTAACTTTTTTTCTATACATGCTAGCGACCTAAAACTTGTTTTATCGCATTCAGCGCGTCAAATTACGCCGGAATCGGTCGTCTTTGTTTTGATATTGCTCGAAACACGGAGTCGAAGTCCATTTGTTTGTTTTTCAGATATCGGTTGGTAACTTTTTTTCTATACATGCTAGCGACCTAAAACTTGTTTTATCGCATTCAGCGCGTCAAATTACGCCGGAAACGGTCGTCTTTGTTCTGATATTGCTCACAACACGGAGTCGAATTCCGTTTGTTTGTTTCGTGGATATCGGTGAGTAACTTTTTTTCTATACATGCTAGCGACCTAAAACTTATTTTATCGCATTCAGCGCGTCAAATTACGCCGGGATCGGTCGTCTTTGTTTTGATATTGCTCGAAACACGGAGTCGAAGTCCATTTGTTTGTTTTTCAGATATCGGTTGGTAACTTTTTTTCTATACATGCTAGCGACCTAAAACTTGTTTTATCGCATTCAGCGCGTCAAATTACGCCGGAAACGGTCGTCTTTGTTCTGATATTGCTCAAAACACGGAGTCGAATTCCGTTTGTTTGTTTCGTGGATATCGGTGTGTAACTTTTTTTCCATACATGCTAGCGACCTAAAACTCGTTTTATCGCATTCAGCGCGTCAAATTACGCCGGAAACGGTCGTCTTTGTTCTGATATTGCTCAAAACACGGAGTCGAATTCCGTTCGTTTGTTTCGTGAATATCGGTGAGTAACTTTTTTTCTATACATGCTAGCGACCTAAAACTTGTTTTATCGCATTCAGCGCGTCAAATTACGCCGAAAACGGCCGTCTTTGTTTTGATATTGCTCAAAACACGACGTCGAATTCCGTTCGTTTGTTTCGTGGATATCGGTGAGTAACTTTTTTTCTATACATGCTAGCGACCTAAAACTTGTTTTATCGCATTCAGCGAGTCGAATTACGCCGGAAACGGCCGTCTTTGTTTTGATATTGCTCGAAACACGGAGTCGAAGTCCATTTGTTTGTTTTTCAGATATCGGTTGGTAACTTTTTTTCCATACATGCTAGCGACCTAAAACTTGTTTTATCGCATTCAGCGCGTCAAATTACGCCGGAAACGGTCGTCTTTGTTCTGATATTGCTCAAAACATGGAGTCGAATTCCGTTTGTTTGTTTCGTAGATATCGGTGAGTAACTTTCTTTCTATACATGCTAGCGACCTAAAACTTGTTTTATCGCATTCAGCGCGTCAAATTACGCCGGAAACGGCCGTCTTTGTTTTGATATTGCTCGAAACACGGAGTCGAAGTCCGTTTGTTTGTTTTTCAGATATCGGTTGGAAACTTTTTTTCTATACATGCTAGCAACCTAAAACTTGTTTTATCGCATTCAGCGCGTCAAATTACGCCGGAAACGGCCGTCTTCGTTTTGATATTGCTCGAAACACGGAGTCGAAGTCCGTTTGTTTGTTTTTCAGATATCGGTTGGTAACTTTTTTTCTATACATGCTAGCGACCTAAAACTTGTTTTATCGCATTCAGCGCGTCAAATACGCCGGAAACGGCCGTCTTTGTTCTGATATTGCTCGAAACAGGGAGTCGAAGTCCGTTTGTTTGTTTTTCAGATATCGGTTGGTAACTTTTTTTCTATACATGCTAGCGACCTAAAACTTGTTTTATCGCATTCAGCGCGTCAAATTACGCCGGAATCGGTCGTCTTTGTTCTGATATTGCTCAAAACACGGAGTCGAATTCCGTTTGTTTGTTTCGTGGATATCGGTGTGTAACTTTTTTTCCATACATGCTAGCGACCTAAAACTCGTTTTATCGCATTCAGCGCGTCAAATTACAACGGAAACGGTCGTCTTTGTTCTGATATTGCTCAAAACACGGAGTCGAATTCCGTTCGTTTGTTTCGTGAATATCGGTGAGTAACTTTTTTTCTATACATGCTAGCGACCTAAAACTTGTTTTATCGCATTCAGCGCGTCAAATTACGCCGGAATCGGTCGTCTTTGTTCTGATATTGCTCAAAACACGGAGTCGAATTCCGTTTGTTTGTTTCGTGGATATCGGTGTGTAACTTTTTTTCCATACATGCTAGCGACCTAAAACTTGTTTTATCGCATTCAGCGCGTTAAATTACGCCGGAAACGGTCGTCTTTGTTCTGATATTGCTCAAAACACGGAGTCGAATTCCGTTCGTTTGTTTCGTGAATATCAGTGAGTAACTTTTTTTCTATACATGCTAGCGACCTAAAACTTGTTTTATCGCATTCAGCGCGTCCAATTACGCCGAAAACGGCCGTCTTTGTTTTGATATTGCTCAAAACACGACGTCGAATTCCGTTCGTTTGTTTCGTGGATATCGGTGAGTAACTTTTTTTCTATACATGCTAGCGACCTAAAACTTGTTTTATCGCATTCAGCGCGTCGAATTACGCCGGAAACGGCCGTCTTTGTTTTGATATTGCTTGAAACACGGAATCGAAGTCCATTTGTTTGTTTTTCAGATATCGGTTGGTAACTTTTTTTCTATACATGCTAGCGACCTAAAACTTGTTTGATCGCATTCAGCGCGTCAAATTACGCCGGAAACGGTCGTCTTTGTTCTGATATTGCTCAAAACACGGAGTCGAATTCCGTTTGTTTGTTTCGTGGATATCGGTGAGTAACTTTCTTTCTATACATGCTAGCGACCTAAAACTTGTTTTATCGCATTCAGCGCGTCAAATTACGCCGGAAACGGCCGTCTTTGTTTTGATATTGCTCGAAACACGGAGTCGAAGTCCGTTTGTTTGTTTTTCAGATATCGGTTGGTAACTTTTTTTCTAACATGCTAGCGACCTAAAACTTGTTTTATCGCATTCAGCGCGTCGAATTACGCCGGAAACGGCCGTCTTTGTTTTGATATTGCTTGAAACACGGAATCGAAGTCCATTTGTTTGTTTTTCAGATATCGGTTGGTAACTTTTTTTCTATACATGCTAGCGACCTAAAACTTGTTTTATCGCATTCAGCGCGTCAAATTACGCCGGGAACGGTCGTCTTTGTTCTGATATTGCTTAAAACACGGAGTCGAATTCCGTTTGTTTGTTTCGTGGATATCGGTGAGTAACTTTCTTTCTATACATGCTAGCGACCTAAAACTTGTTTTATCGCATTCAGCGCGTCAAATTACGCCGGAAACGGCCGTCTTTGTTTTGATATTGCTCGAAACACGGAGTCGAAGTCCGTTTGTTTGTTTTTCAGATATCGGTTGGTAACTTTTTTTCTAACATGCTAGCGACCTCAAACTTGTTTTATCGCATTCAGCGCGTCAAATTACGCCGGAAACGGCCGTCTTTGTTTTGATATTGCTCGAAACACGGAGTCGAAGTCCATTTGTTTGTTTTTCAGATATCGGTTGGTAACTTTTTTTCTATACATGCTAGCGACCTAAAACTTGTTTTATCGCATTCAGCGCGTCAAATTACGCCGAAAACGGCCGTCTTTGTTTTGATATTGCTCAAAACACGACGTCGAATTCCGTTCGTTTGTTTCGTGGATATCGGTGAGTAACTTTTTTTCTATACATGCTAGCGACCTAAAACTTGTTTTATCGCATTCAGCGCGTCGAATTACGCCGGAAACGGCCGTCTTTGTTTTGATATTGCTTGAAACACGGAATCGAAGTCCATTTGTTTGTTTTTCAGATATCGGTTGGTAACTTTTTTTCTATACATGCTAGCGACCTAAAACTTGTTTGATCGCATTCAGCGCGTCAAATTACGCCGGAAACGGTCGTCTTTGTTCTGATATTGCTCAAAACACGGAGTCGAATTCCGTTTGTTTGTTTCGTGGATATCGGTGAGTAACTTTCTTTCTATACATGCTAGCGACCTAAAACTTGTTTTATCGCATTCAGCGCGTCAAATTACGCCGGAAACGGCCGTCTTTGTTTTGATATTGCTCGAAACACGGAGTCGAAGTCCGTTTGTTTGTTTTTCAGATATCGGTTGGTAACTTTTTTTCTAACATGCTAGCGACCTAAAACTTGTTTTATCGCATTCAGCGCGTCGAATTACGCCGGAAACGGCCGTCTTTGTTTTGATATTGCTTGAAACACGGAATCGAAGTCCATTTGTTTGTTTTTCAGATATCGGTTGGTAACTTTTTTTCTATACATGCTAGCGACCTAAAACTTGTTTTATCGCATTCAGCGCGTCAAATTACGCCGGGAACGGTCGTCTTTGTTCTGATATTGCTTAAAACACGGAGTCGAATTCCGTTTGTTTGTTTCGTGGATATCGGTGAGTAACTTTCTTTCTATACATGCTAGCGACCTAAAACTTGTTTTATCGCATTCAGCGCGTCAAATTACGCCGGAAACGGCCGTCTTTGTTTTGATATTGCTCGAAACACGGAGTCGAAGTCCGTTTGTTTGTTTTTCAGATATCGGTTGGTAACTTTTTTTCTAACATGCTAGCGACCTCAAACTTGTTTTATCGCATTCAGCGCGTCAAATTACGCCGGAAACGGCCGTCTTTGTTTTGATATTGCTCGAAACACGGAGTCGAAGTCCGTTTGTTTGTTTTTCAGATATCGGTTGGTAACTTTTTTTCTATACATGCTAGCGACCTAAAACTTGTTTTATCGCATTCAGCGCGTCAAATTACGCCGGAATCGGTCGTCTTTGTTTTGATATTGCTCGAAACACGGAGTCGAAGTCCATTTGTTTGTTTTTCAGATATCGGTTGGTAACTTTTTTTCTATACATGCTAGCGACCTAAAACTTGTTTTATCGCATTCAGCGCGTCAAATTACGCCGGAAACGGTCGTCTTTGTTCTGATATTGCTTAAAACACGGAGTCGAATTCCGTTTGTTTGTTTCGTGGATATCGTTGAGTAACTTTTTTTCTATACATGCTAGCGACCTAAAACTTGTTTTATCGCATTCAGCGCGTCAAATTACGCCGGAATCGGTCGTCTTTGTTCTGATATTGCTCAAAACACGGAGTCGAATTCCGTTTGTTTGTTTCGTGGATATCGGTGTGTAACTTTTTTTCCATACATGCTAGCGACCTAAAACTCGTTTTATCGCATTCAGCGCGTCAAATTACGCCGGAAACGGTCGTCTTTGTTCTGATATTGCTCAAAACACGGAGTCGAATTCCGTTCGTTTGTTTCGTGAATATCGGTGAGTAACTTTTTTTCTATACATGCTAGCGACCTAAAACTTGTTTTATCGCATTCAGCGCGTCAAATTACGCCGAAAACGGCCGTCTTTGTTTTGATATTGCTCAAAACACGACGTCGAATTCCGTTCGTTTGTTTCGTGGATATCGGTGAGTAACTTTTTTTCTATACATGCTAGCGACCTAAAACTTGTTTTATCGCATTCAGCGCGTCGAATTACGCCGGAAACGGCCGTCTTTGTTTTGATATTGCTCGAAACACGGAGTCGAAGTCCATTTGTTTGTTTTTCAGATATCGGTTGGTAACTTTTTTTCTATACATGCTAGCGACCTAAAACTTGTTTTATCGCATTCAGCGCGTCAAATTACGCCGGAAACGGTCGTCTTTGTTCTGATATTGCTCAAAACATGGAGTCGAATTCCGTTTGTTTGTTTCGTGGATATCGGTGAGTAACTTTCTTTCTATACATGCTAGCGACCTAAAACTTGTCTTATCGCATTCAGCGCGTCAAATTACGCCGGAAACGGCCGTCTTTGTTTTGATATTGCTCGAAACACGGAGTCGAAGTCCGTTTGTTTGTTTTTCAGATATCGGTTGGAAACTTTTTTTCTATACATGCTAGCAACCTAAAACTTGTTTTATCGCATTCAGCGCGTCAAATTACGCCGGAAACGGCCGTCTTTGTTTTGATATTGCTCGAAACACGGAGTCGAAGTCCGTTTGTTTGTTTTGTGAAGATCGGTGAGTAACTTTTTTTCTATACATGCTAGCGACCTAAAACTTGTTTTATCGCATTCAGCGCGTCAAATTACGCCGAAAACGGCCGTCTTTGTTTTGATATTGCTCAAAACACGACGTCGAATTCCGTTCGTTTGTTTCGTGGATATCGGTGAGTAACTTTTTTTCTATACATGCTAGCGACCTAAAACTTGTTTCATCGCATTCAGCGCGTCAAATTACGCCGGAATCGGTCGTCTTTGTTCTGATATTGCTCAAAACACGGAGTCGAATTCCGTTTGTTTGTTTCGTGGATATCGGTGTGTAACTTTTTTTCCATACATGCTAGCGACCTAAAACTCGTTTTATCGCATTCAGCGCGTCAAATTACGCCGGAAACGGTCGTCTTTGTTCTGATATTGCTCAAAACACGGAGTCGAATTCCGTTCGTTTGTTTCGTGAATATCGGTGAGTAACTTTTTTTCTATACATGCTAGCGACCTAAAACTTGTTTTATCGCATTCAGCGCGTCAAATTACGCCGAAAACGGCCGTCTTTGTTTTGATATTGCTCAAAACACGACGTCGAATTCCGTTCGTTTGTTTCGTGGATATCGGTGAGTAACTTTTTTTCTATACATGCTAGCGACCTAAAACTTGTTTTATCGCATTCAGCGCGTCGAATTACGCCGGAAACGGCCGTCTTTGTTTTGATATTGCTCGAAACACGGAGTCGAAGTCCATTTGTTTGTTTTTCAGATATCGGTTGGTAACTTTTTTTCTATACATGCTAGCGACCTAAAACTTGTTTTATCGCATTCAGCGCGTTAAATTACGCCGGAATCGGTCGTCTTTGTTTTGATATTGCTCGAAACACGGAGTCGAAGTCCATTTGTTTGTTTTTCAGATATCGGTTGGTAACTTTTTTTCTATACATGCTAGCGACCTAAAACTTGTTTTATCGCATTCAGCGCGTCAAATTACGCCGAAAACGGCCGTCTTTGTTTTGATATTGCTCAAAACACGACGTCGAATTCCGTTCGTTTGTTTCGTGGATATAGGTGAGTAACTTTTTTTCTATACATGCTAGCGACCTAAAACTTGTTTTATCGCATTCAGCGCGTCGAATTACGCCGGAAACGGCCGTCTTTGTTTTGATATTGCTCGAAACACGGAGTCGAAGTCCATTTGTTTGTTTTTCAGATATCGGTTGGTAACTTTTTTTCTATACATGCTAGCGACCTAAAACTTGTTTTATCGCATTCAGCGCGTCAAATTACGCCGGAAACGGTCGTCTTTGTTCTGATATTGCTCAAAACATGGAGTCGAATTCCGTTTGTTTGTTTCGTGGATATCGGTGAGTAACTTTCTTTCTATACATGCTAGCGACCTAAAACTTGTCTTATCGCATTCAGCGCGTCAAATTACGCCGGAAACGGCCGTCTTTGTTTTGATATTGCTCGAAACACGGAGTCGAAGTCCGTTTGTTTGTTTTTCAGATATCGGTTGGAAACTTTTTTTCTATACATGCTAGCAACCTAAAACTTGTTTTATCGCATTCAGCGCGTCAAATTACGCCGGAAACGGCCGTCTTTGTTTTGATATTGCTCGAAACACGGAGTCGAAGTCCGTTTGTTTGTTTTGTGAAGATCGGTGAGTAACTTTTTTTCTATACATGCTAGCGACCTAAAACTTGTTTTATCGCATTCAGCGCGTCAAATTACGCCGAAAACGGCCGTCTTTGTTTTGATATTGCTCAAAACACGACGTCGAATTCCGTTCGTTTGTTTCGTGGATATCGGTGAGTAACTTTTTTTCTATACATGCTAGCGACCTAAAACTTGTTTCATCGCATTCAGCGCGTCAAATTACGCCGGAATCGGTCGTCTTTGTTCTGATATTGCTCAAAACACGGAGTCGAATTCCGTTTGTTTGTTTCGTGGATATCGGTGTGTAACTTTTTTTCCATACATGCTAGCGACCTAAAACTCGTTTTATCGCATTCAGCGCGTCAAATTACGCCGGAAACGGTCGTCTTTGTTCTGATATTGCTCAAAACACGGAGTCGAATTCCGTTCGTTTGTTTCGTGAATATCGGTGAGTAACTTTTTTTCTATACATGCTAGCGACCTAAAACTTGTTTTATCGCATTCAGCGCGTCAAATTACGCCGAAAACGGCCGTCTTTGTTTTGATATTGCTCAAAACACGACGTCGAATTCCGTTCGTTTGTTTCGTGGATATCGGTGAGTAACTTTTTTTCTATACATGCTAGCGACCTAAAACTTGTTTTATCGCATTCAGCGCGTCGAATTACGCCGGAAACGGCCGTCTTTGTTTTGATATTGCTCGAAACACGGAGTCGAAGTCCATTTGTTTGTTTTTCAGATATCGGTTGGTAACTTTTTTTCTATACATGCTAGCGACCTAAAACTTGTTTTATCGCATTCAGCGCGTTAAATTACGCCGGAATCGGTCGTCTTTGTTTTGATATTGCTCGAAACACGGAGTCGAAGTCCATTTGTTTGTTTTTCAGATATCGGTTGGTAACTTTTTTTCTATACATGCTAGCGACCTAAAACTTGTTTTATCGCATTCAGCGCGTCAAATTACGCCGGAAACGGTCGTCTTTGTTCTGATATTGCTTAAAACACGGAGTCGAATTCCGTTTGTTTGTTTCGTGGATATCGTTGAGTAACTTTTTTTCTATACATGCTAGCGACCTAAAACTTGTTTTATCGCATTCAGCGCGTCAAATTACGCCGGAATCGGTCGTCTTTGTTCTGATATTGCTCAAAACACGGAGTCGAATTCCGTTTGTTTGTTTCGTGGATATCGGTGTGTAACTTTTTTTCCATACATGCTAGCGACCTAAAACTCGTTTTATCGCATTCAGCGCGTCAAATTACGCCGGAAACGGTCGTCTTTGTTCTGATATTGCTCAAAACACGGAGTCGAATTCCGTTCGTTTGTTTCGTGAATATCGGTGAGTAACTTTTTTTCTATACATGCTAGCGACCTAAAACTTGTTTTATCGCATTCAGCGCGTCAAATTACGCCGGAAACGGTCGTCTTTGTTCTGATATTGCTTAAAACACGGAGTCGAATTCCGTTTGTTTGTTTCGTGGATATCGTTGAGTAACTTTTTTTCTATACATGCTAGCGACCTAAAACTTGTTTTATCGCATTCAGCGCGTCAAATTACGCCGGAATCGGTCGTCTTTGTTCTGATATTGCTCAAAACACGGAGTCGAATTCCGTTTGTTTGTTTCGTGAATATCGGTGAGTAACTTTTTTTCTATACATGCTAGCGACCTAAAACTTGTTTTATCGCATTCAGCGCGTCAAATTACGCCGAAAACGGCCGTCTTTGTTTTGATATTGCTCAAAACACGACGTCGAATTCCGTTCGTTTGTTTCGTGGATATCGGTGAGTAACTTTTTTTCTATACATGCTAGCGACCTAAAACTTGTTTTATCGCATTCAGCGCGTCGAATTACGCCGGAAACGGCCGTCTTTGTTTTGATATTGCTCGAAACACGGAGTCGAAGTCCATTTGTTTGTTTTTCAGATATCGGTTGGTAACTTTTTTTCTATACATGCTAGCGACCTAAAACTTGTTTTATCGCATTCAGCGCGTCAAATTACGCCGGAAACGGTCGTCTTTGTTCTGATATTGCTCAAAACATGGAGTCGAATTCCGTTTGTTTGTTTCGTGGATATCGGTGAGTAACTTTCTTTCTATACATGCTAGCGACCTAAAACTTGTTTTATCGCATTCAGCGCGTCAAATTACGCCGGAAACGGCCGTCTTTGTTTTGATATTGCTCGAAACACGGAGTCGAAGTCCGTTTGTTTGTTTTGTGAAGATCGGTGAGTAACTTTTTTTCTATACATGCTAGCGACCTAAAACTTGTTTTATCGCATTCAGCGCGTCAAATTACGCCGAAAACGGCCGTCTTTGTTTTGATATTGCTCAAAACACGACGTCGAATTCCGTTCGTTTGTTTCGTGGATATCGGTGAGTAACTTTTTTTCTATACATGCTAGCGACCTAAAACTTGTTTCATCGCATTCAGCGCGTCAAATTACGCCGGAATCGGTCGTCTTTGTTCTGATATTGCTCAAAACACGGAGTCGAATTCCGTTTGTTTGTTTCGTGGATATCGTTGAGTAACTTTTTTTCTATACATGCTAGCGACCTAAAACTTGTTTTATCGCATTCAGCGCGTCAAATTACGCCGGAATCGGTCGTCTTTGTTCTGATATTGCTCAAAACACGGAGTCGAATTCCGTTTGTTTGTTTCGTGGATATCGGTGTGTAACTTTTTTTCCATACATGCTAGCGACCTAAAACTCGTTTTATCGCATTCAGCGCGTCAAATTACGCCGGAAACGGTCGTCTTTGTTCTGATATTGCTCAAAACACGGAGTCGAATTCCGTTCGTTTGTTTCGTGAATATCGGTGAGTAACTTTTTTTCTATACATGCTAGCGACCTAAAACTTGTTTTATCGCATTCAGCGCGTCAAATTACGCCGGAAACGGTCGTCTTTGTTCTGATATTGCTTAAAACACGGAGTCGAATTCCGTTTGTTTGTTTCGTGGATATCGTTGAGTAACTTTTTTTCTATACATGCTAGCGACCTAAAACTTGTTTTATCGCATTCAGCGCGTCAAATTACGCCGGAATCGGTCGTCTTTGTTCTGATATTGCTCAAAACACGGAGTCGAATTCCGTTTGTTTGTTTCGTGAATATCGGTGAGTAACTTTTTTTCTATACATGCTAGCGACCTAAAACTTGTTTTATCGCATTCAGCGCGTCAAATTACGCCGAAAACGGCCGTCTTTGTTTTGATATTGCTCAAAACACGACGTCGAATTCCGTTCGTTTGTTTCGTGGATATCGGTGAGTAACTTTTTTTCTATACATGCTAGCGACCTAAAACTTGTTTTATCGCATTCAGCGCGTCGAATTACGCCGGAAACGGCCGTCTTTGTTTTGATATTGCTCGAAACACGGAGTCGAAGTCCATTTGTTTGTTTTTCAGATATCGGTTGGTAACTTTTTTTCTATACATGCTAGCGACCTAAAACTTGTTTTATCGCATTCAGCGCGTCAAATTACGCCGGAAACGGTCGTCTTTGTTCTGATATTGCTCAAAACATGGAGTCGAATTCCGTTTGTTTGTTTCGTGGATATCGGTGAGTAACTTTCTTTCTATACATGCTAGCGACCTAAAACTTGTTTTATCGCATTCAGCGCGTCAAATTACGCCGGAAACGGCCGTCTTTGTTTTGATATTGCTCGAAACACGGAGTCGAAGTCCGTTTGTTTGTTTTGTGAAGATCGGTGAGTAACTTTTTTTCTATACATGCTAGCGACCTAAAACTTGTTTTATCGCATTCAGCGCGTCAAATTACGCCGAAAACGGCCGTCTTTGTTTTGATATTGCTCAAAACACGACGTCGAATTCCGTTCGTTTGTTTCGTGGATATCGGTGAGTAACTTTTTTTCTATACATGCTAGCGACCTAAAACTTGTTTCATCGCATTCAGCGCGTCAAATTACGCCGGAATCGGTCGTCTTTGTTCTGATATTGCTCAAAACACGGAGTCGAATTCCGTTTGTTTGTTTCGTGGATATCGGTGTGTAACTTTTTTTCCATACATGCTAGCGACCTAAAACTCGTTTTATCGCATTCAGCGCGTCAAATTACGCCGGAAACGGTCGTCTTTGTTCTGATATTGCTCAAAACACGGAGTCGAATTCCGTTCGTTTGTTTCGTGAATATCGGTGAGTAACTTTTTTTCTATACATGCTAGCGACCTAAAACTTGTTTTATCGCATTCAGCGCGTCAAATTACGCCGAAAACGGCCGTCTTTGTTTTGATATTGCTCAAAACACGACGTCGAATTCCGTTCGTTTGTTTCGTGGATATCGGTGAGTAACTTTTTTTCTATACATGCTAGCGACCTAAAACTTGTTTTATCGCATTCAGCGCGTCGAATTACGCCGGAAACGGCCGTCTTTGTTTTGATATTGCTCGAAACACGGAGTCGAAGTCCATTTGTTTGTTTTTCAGATATCGGTTGGTAACTTTTTTTCTATACATGCTAGCGACCTAAAACTTGTTTTATCGCATTCAGCGCGTCAAATTACGCCGGAATCGGTCGTCTTTGTTTTGATATTGCTCGAAACACGGAGTCGAAGTCCATTTGTTTGTTTTTCAGATATCGGTTGGTAACTTTTTTTCTATACATGCTAGCGACCTAAAACTTGTTTTATCGCATTCAGCGCGTCAAATTACGCCGGAAACGGTCGTCTTTGTTCTGATATTGCTTAAAACACGGAGTCGAATTCCGTTTGTTTGTTTCGTGGATATCGTTGAGTAACTTTTTTTCTATACATGCTAGCGACCTAAAACTTGTTTTATCGCATTCAGCGCGTCAAATTACGCCGGAATCGGTCGTCTTTGTTCTGATATTGCTCAAAACACGGAGTCGAATTCCGTTTGTTTGTTTCGTGGATATCGGTGTGTAACTTTTTTTCCATACATGCTAGCGACCTAAAACTCGTTTTATCGCATTCAGCGCGTCAAATTACGCCGGAAACGGTCGTCTTTGTTCTGATATTGCTCAAAACACGGAGTCGAATTCCGTTCGTTTGTTTCGTGAATATCGGTGAGTAACTTTTTTTCTATACATGCTAGCGACCTAAAACTTGTTTTATCGCATTCAGCGCGTCAAATTACGCCGAAAACGGCCGTCTTTGTTTTGATATTGCTCAAAACACGACGTCGAATTCCGTTCGTTTGTTTCGTGGATATCGGTGAGTAACTTTTTTTCTATACATGCTAGCGACCTAAAACTTGTTTCATCGCATTCAGCGCGTCGAATTACGCCGGAAACGGCCGTCTTTGTTTTGATATTGCTCGAAACACGGAGTCGAAGTCCATTTGTTTGTTTTTCAGATATCGGTTGGTAACTTTTTTTCTATACATGCTAGCGACCTAAAACTTGTTTTATCGCATTCAGCGCGTCAAATTACGCCGGAAACGGTCGTCTTTGTTCTGATATTGCTCAAAACATGGAGTCGAATTCCGTTTGTTTGTTTCGTGGATATCGGTGAGTAACTTTCTTTCTATACATGCTAGCGACCTAAAACTTGTTTTATCGCATTCAGCGCGTCAAATTACGCCGGAAACGGCCGTCTTTGTTTTGATATTGCTCGAAACACGGAGTCGAAGTCCGTTTGTTTGTTTTGTGAAGATCGGTGAGTAACTTTTTTTCTATACATGCTAGCGACCTAAAACTTGTTTTATCGCATTCAGCGCGTCAAATTACGCCGAAAACGGCCGTCTTTGTTTTGATATTGCTCAAAACACGACGTCGAATTCCGTTCGTTTGTTTCGTGGATATCGGTGAGTAACTTTTTTTCTATACATGCTAGCGACCTAAAACTTGTTTCATCGCATTCAGCGCGTCAAATTACGCCGGAATCGGTCGTCTTTGTTCTGATATTGCTCAAAACACGGAGTCGAATTCCGTTTGTTTGTTTCGTGGATATCGGTGTGTAACTTTTTTTCCATACATGCTAGCGACCTAAAACTCGTTTTATCGCATTCAGCGCGTCAAATTACGCCGGAAACGGTCGTCTTTGTTCTGATATTGCTCAAAACACGGAGTCGAATTCCGTTCGTTTGTTTCGTGAATATCGGTGAGTAACTTTTTTTCTATACATGCTAGCGACCTAAAACTTGTTTTATCGCATTCAGCGCGTCAAATTACGCCGAAAACGGCCGTCTTTGTTTTGATATTGCTCAAAACACGACGTCGAATTCCGTTCGTTTGTTTCGTGGATATCGGTGAGTAACTTTTTTTCTATACATGCTAGCGACCTAAAACTTGTTTTATCGCATTCAGCGCGTCGAATTACGCCGGAAACGGCCGTCTTTGTTTTGATATTGCTCGAAACACGGAGTCGAAGTCCATTTGTTTGTTTTTCAGATATCGGTTGGTAACTTTTTTTCTATACATGCTAGCGACCTAAAACTTGTTTTATCGCATTCAGCGCGTCAAATTACGCCGGAATCGGTCGTCTTTGTTTTGATATTGCTCGAAACACGGAGTCGAAGTCCATTTGTTTGTTTTTCAGATATCGGTTGGTAACTTTTTTTCTATACATGCTAGCGACCTAAAACTTGTTTTATCGCATTCAGCGCGTCAAATTACGCCGGAAACGGTCGTCTTTGTTCTGATATTGCTTAAAACACGGAGTCGAATTCCGTTTGTTTGTTTCGTGGATATCGTTGAGTAACTTTTTTTCTATACATGCTAGCGACCTAAAACTTGTTTTATCGCATTCAGCGCGTCAAATTACGCCGGAATCGGTCGTCTTTGTTCTGATATTGCTCAAAACACGGAGTCGAATTCCGTTTGTTTGTTTCGTGGATATCGGTGTGTAACTTTTTTTCCATACATGCTAGCGACCTAAAACTCGTTTTATCGCATTCAGCGCGTCAAATTACGCCGGAAACGGTCGTCTTTGTTCTGATATTGCTCAAAACACGGAGTCGAATTCCGTTCGTTTGTTTCGTGAATATCGGTGAGTAACTTTTTTTCTATACATGCTAGCGACCTAAAACTTGTTTTATCGCATTCAGCGCGTCAAATTACGCCGAAAACGGCCGTCTTTGTTTTGATATTGCTCAAAACACGACGTCGAATTCCGTTCGTTTGTTTCGTGGATATCGGTGAGTAACTTTTTTTCTATACATGCTAGCGACCTAAAACTTGTTTTATCGCATTCAGCGCGTCGAATTACGCCGGAAACGGCCGTCTTTGTTTTGATATTGCTCGAAACACGGAGTCGAAGTCCATTTGTTTGTTTTTCAGATATCGGTTGGTAACTTTTTTTCTATACATGCTAGCGACCTAAAACTTGTTTTATCGCATTCAGCGCGTCAAATTACGCCGGAAACGGTCGTCTTTGTTCTGATATTGCTCAAAACATGGAGTCGAATTCCGTTTGTTTGTTTCGTGGATATCGGTGAGTAACTTTCTTTCTATACATGCTAGCGACCTAAAACTTGTCTTATCGCATTCAGCGCGTCAAATTACGCCGGAAACGGCCGTCTTTGTTTTGATATTGCTCGAAACACGGAGTCGAAGTCCGTTTGTTTGTTTTTCAGATATCGGTTGGAAACTTTTTTTCTATACATGCTAGCAACCTAAAACTTGTTTTATCGCATTCAGCGCGTCAAATTACGCCGGAAACGGCCGTCTTTGTTTTGATATTGCTCGAAACACGGAGTCGAAGTCCGTTTGTTTGTTTTGTGAAGATCGGTGAGTAACTTTTTTTCTATACATGCTAGCGACCTAAAACTTGTTTTATCGCATTCAGCGCGTCAAATTACGCCGAAAACGGCCGTCTTTGTTTTGATATTGCTCAAAACACGACGTCGAATTCCGTTCGTTTGTTTCGTGGATATCGGTGAGTAACTTTTTTTCTATACATGCTAGCGACCTAAAACTTGTTTCATCGCATTCAGCGCGTCAAATTACGCCGGAATCGGTCGTCTTTGTTCTGATATTGCTCAAAACACGGAGTCGAATTCCGTTTGTTTGTTTCGTGGATATCGGTGTGTAACTTTTTTTCCATACATGCTAGCGACCTAAAACTCGTTTTATCGCATTCAGCGCGTCAAATTACGCCGGAAACGGTCGTCTTTGTTCTGATATTGCTCAAAACACGGAGTCGAATTCCGTTCGTTTGTTTCGTGAATATCGGTGAGTAACTTTTTTTCTATACATGCTAGCGACCTAAAACTTGTTTTATCGCATTCAGCGCGTCAAATTACGCCGAAAACGGCCGTCTTTGTTTTGATATTGCTCAAAACACGACGTCGAATTCCGTTCGTTTGTTTCGTGGATATCGGTGAGTAACTTTTTTTCTATACATGCTAGCGACCTAAAACTTGTTTTATCGCATTCAGCGCGTCAAATACGCCGGAAACGGCCGTCTTTGTTCTGATATTGCTCGAAACACGGAGTCGAAGTCCGTTTGTTTGTTTTTCAGATATCGGTTGGTAACTTTTTTTCTATACATGCTAGCGACCTAAAACTTGTTTTATCGCATTCAGCGCGTCAAATTACGCCGGAATCGGTCGTCTTTGTTCTGATATTGCTCAAAACACGGAGTCGAATTCCGTTTGTTTGTTTCGTGGATATCGGTGTGTAACTTTTTTTCCATACATGCTAGCGACCTAAAACTCGTTTTATCGCATTCAGCGCGTCAAATTACGCCGGAAACGGTCGTCTTTGTTCTGATATTGCTCAAAACACGGAGTCGAATTCCGTTCGTTTGTTTCGTGAATATCGGTGAGTAACTTTTTTTCTATACATGCTAGCGACCTAAAACTTGTTTTATCGTATTCAGCGCGTCAAATTACGCCGGAATCGGTCGTCTTTGTTCTGATATTGCTCAAAACACGGAGTCGAATTCCGTTTGTTTGTTTCGTGGATATCGGTGTGTAACTTTTTTTCCATACATGCTAGCGACCTAAAACTTGTTTTATCGCATTCAGCGCGTTAAATTACGCCGGAAACGGTCGTCTTTGTTCTGATATTGCTCAAAACACGGAGTCGAATTCCGTTCGTTTGTTTCGTGAATATCAGTGAGTAACTTTTTTTCTATACATGCTAGCGACCTAAAACTTGTTTTATCGCATTCAGCGCGTGAAATTACGCCGAAAACGGCCGTCTTTGTTTTGATATTGCTCAAAACACGACGTCGAATTCCGTTCGTTTGTTTCGTGGATATCGGTGAGTAACTTTTTTTCTATACATGCTAGCGACCTAAAACTTGTTTTATCGCATTCAGCGCGTCGAATTACGCCGGAAACGGCCGTCTTTGTTTTGATATTGCTCGAAACACGGAATCGAAGTCCATTTGTTTGTTTTTCAGATATCGGTTGGTAACTTTTTTTCTATACATGCTAGCGACCTAAAACTTGTTTTATCGCATTCAGCGCGTCAAATTACGCCGGAAACGGTCGTCTTTGTTCTGATATTGCTCAAAACACGGAGTCGAATTCCGTTTGTTTGTTTCGTGGATATCGGTGAGTAACTTTTTTTCTATACATGCTAGCGACCTAAAACTTATTTTATCGCATTCAGCGCGTCAAATTACGCCGGAATCGGTCGTCTTTGTTCTGATATTGCTCAAAACACGGAGTCGAATTCCGTTTGTTTGTTTCGTGGATATCGGTGTGTAACTTTTTTTCCATACATGCTAGCGACCTAAAACTCGTTTTATCGCATTCAGCGCGTCAAATTACGCCGGAAACGGTCGTCTTTGTTCTGATATTGCTCAAAACACGGAGTCGAATTCCGTTCGTTTGTTTCGTGAATATCGGTGAGTAACTTTTTTTCTATACATGCTAGCGACCTAAAACTTGTTTTATCGCATTCAGCGCGTCAAATTACGCCGAAAACGGCCGTCTTTGTTTTGATATTGCTCAAAACACGACGTCGAATTCCGTTCGTTTGTTTCGTGGATATCGGTGAGTAACTTTTTTTCCATACATGCTAGCGACCTAAAACTTGTTTTATCGCATTCAGCGCGTCGAATTACGCCGGAAACGGCCGTCTTTGTTTTGATATTGCTCGAAACACGGAGTCGAAGTCCATTTGTTTGTTTTTCAGATATCGGTTGGTAACTTTTTTTCTATACATGCTAGCGACCTAAAACTTGTTTTATCGCATTCAGCGCGTCAAATTACGCCGGAAACGGTCGTCTTTGTTCTGATATTGCTCAAAACATGGAGTCGAATTCCGTTTGTTTGTTTCGTGGATATCGGTGAGTAACTTTCTTTCTATACATGCTAGCGACCTAAAACTTGTCTTATCGCATTCAGCGCGTCAAATTACGCCGGAAACGGCCGTCTTTGTTTTGATATTGCTCGAAACACGGAGTCGAAGTCCGTTTGTTTGTTTTTCAGATATCGGTTGGAAACTTTTTTTCTATACATGCTAGCAACCTAAAACTTGTTTTATCGCATTCAGCGCGTCAAATTACGCCGGAAACGGCCGTCTTTGTTTTGATATTGCTCGAAACACGGAGTCGAAGTCCGTTTGTTTGTTTTGTGAAGATCGGTGAGTAACTTTTTTTCTATACATGCTAGCGACCTAAAACTTGTTTTATCGCATTCAGCGCGTCAAATTACGCCGAAAACGGCCGTCTTTGTTTTGATATTGCTCAAAACACGACGTCGAATTCCGTTCGTTTGTTTCGTGGATATCGGTGAGTAACTTTTTTTCTATACATGCTAGCGACCTAAAACTTGTTTTATCGCATTCAGCGCGTCGAATTACGCCGGAAACGGCCGTCTTTGTTTTGATATTGCTCGAAACACGGAGTCGAAGTCCATTTGTTTGTTTTTCAGATATCGGTTGGTAACTTTTTTTCTATACATGCTAGCGACCTAAAACTTGTTTTATCGCATTCAGCGCGTCAAATTACGCCGGAAACGGTCGTCTTTGTTCTGATATTGCTCAAAACACGGAGTCGAATTCCGTTTGTTTGTTTCTTTGATATCGGTGAGTAACTTTTTTTCTATACATGCTAGCGACCTAAAACTTGTTTTATCGCATTCAGCGCGTCAAATTACGCCGGAAACGGTCGTCTTTGTTCTGATATTGCTCAAAACATGGAGTCGAATTCCGTTTGTTTGTTTCGTGGATATCGGTGAGTAACTTTCTTTCTATACATGCTAGCGACCTAAAACTTGTCTTATCGCATTCAGCGCGTCAAATTACGCCGGAAACGGCCGTCTTTGTTTTGATATTGCTCGAAACACGGAGTCGAAGTCCGTTTGTTTGTTTTTCAGATATCGGTTGGAAACTTTTTTTCTATACATGCTAGCAACCTAAAACTTGTTTTATCGCATTCAGCGCGTCAAATTACGCCGGAAACGGCCGTCTTTGTTTTGATATTGCTCGAAACACGGAGTCGAAGTCCGTTTGTTTGTTTTGTGAAGATCGGTGAGTAACTTTTTTTCTATACATGCTAGCGACCTAAAACTTGTTTTATCGCATTCAGCGCGTCAAATTACGCCGAAAACGGCCGTCTTTGTTTTGATATTGCTCAAAACACGACGTCGAATTCCGTTCGTTTGTTTCGTGGATATCGGTGAGTAACTTTTTTTCTATACATGCTAGCGACCTAAAACTTGTTTCATCGCATTCAGCGCGTCAAATTACGCCGGAATCGGTCGTCTTTGTTCTGATATTGCTCAAAACACGGAGTCGAATTCCGTTTGTTTGTTTCGTGGATATCGGTGTGTAACTTTTTTTCCATACATGCTAGCGACCTAAAACTCGTTTTATCGCATTCAGCGCGTCAAATTACGCCGGAAACGGTCGTCTTTGTTCTGATATTGCTCAAAACACGGAGTCGAATTCCGTTCGTTTGTTTCGTGAATATCGGTGAGTAACTTTTTTTCTATACATGCTAGCGACCTAAAACTTGTTTTATCGCATTCAGCGCGTCAAATTACGCCGAAAACGGCCGTCTTTGTTTTGATATTGCTCAAAACACGACGTCGAATTCCGTTCGTTTGTTTCGTGGATATCGGTGAGTAACTTTTTTTCTATACATGCTAGCGACCTAAAACTTGTTTTATCGCATTCAGCGCGTCAAATACGCCGGAAACGGCCGTCTTTGTTCTGATATTGCTCGAAACACGGAGTCGAAGTCCGTTTGTTTGTTTTTCAGATATCGGTTGGTAACTTTTTTTCTATACATGCTAGCGACCTGAAACTTGTTTTATCGCATTCAGCGCGTCAAATTACGCCGGAATCGGTCGTCTTTGTTCTGATATTGCTCAAAACACGGAGTCGAATTCCGTTTGTTTGTTTCGTGGATATCGGTGTGTAACTTTTTTTCCATACATGCTAGCGACCTAAAACTCGTTTTATCGCATTCAGCGCGTCAAATTACGCCGGAAACGGTCGTCTTTGTTCTGATATTGCTCAAAACACGGAGTCGAATTCCGTTCGTTTGTTTCGTGAATATCGGTGAGTAACTTTTTTTCTATACATGCTAGCGACCTAAAACTTGTTTTATCGTATTCAGCGCGTCAAATTACGCCGGAATCGGTCGTCTTTGTTCTGATATTGCTCAAAACACGGAGTCGAATTCCGTTTGTTTGTTTCGTGGATATCGGTGTGTAACTTTTTTTCCATACATGCTAGCGACCTAAAACTTGTTTTATCGCATTCAGCGCGTTAAATTACGCCGGAAACGGTCGTCTTTGTTCTGATATTGCTCAAAACACGGAGTCGAATTCCGTTCGTTTGTTTCGTGAATATCAGTGAGTAACTTTTTTTCTATACATGCTAGCGACCTAAAACTTGTTTTATCGCATTCAGCGCGTGAAATTACGCCGAAAACGGCCGTCTTTGTTTTGATATTGCTCAAAACACGACGTCGAATTCCGTTCGTTTGTTTCGTGGATATCGGTGAGTAACTTTTTTTCTATACATGCTAGCGACCTAAAACTTGTTTTATCGCATTCAGCGCGTCGAATTACGCCGGAAACGGCCGTCTTTGTTTTGATATTGCTCGAAACACGGAATCGAAGTCCATTTGTTTGTTTTTCAGATATCGGTTGGTAACTTTTTTTCTATACATGCTAGCGACCTAAAACTTGTTTTATCGCATTCAGCGCGTCAAATTACGCCGGAAACGGTCGTCTTTGTTCTGATATTGCTCAAAACACGGAGTCGAATTCCAGTTGTTTGTTTCGTGGATATCGGTGAGTAACTTTTTTTCTATACATGCTAGCGACCTAAAACTTATTTTATCGCATTCAGCGCGTCAAATTACGCCGGAATCGGTCGTCTTTGTTCTGATATTGCTCAAAACACGGAGTCGAATTCCGTTTGTTTGTTTCGTGGATATCGGTGTGTAACTTTTTTTCCATACATGCTAGCGACCTAAAACTCGTTTTATCGCATTCAGCGCGTCAAATTACGCCGGAAACGGTCGTCTTTGTTCTGATATTGCTCAAAACACGGAGTCGAATTCCGTTCGTTTGTTTCGTGAATATCGGTGAGTAACTTTTTTTCTATACATGCTAGCGACCTAAAACTTGTTTTATCGCATTCAGCGCGTCAAATTACGCCGAAAACGGCCGTCTTTGTTTTGATATTGCTCAAAACACGACGTCGAATTCCGTTCGTTTGTTTCGTGGATATCGGTGAGTAACTTTTTTTCCATACATGCTAGCGACCTAAAACTTGTTTTATCGCATTCAGCGCGTCGAATTACGCCGGAAACGGCCGTCTTTGTTTTGATATTGCTCGAAACACGGAGTCGAAGTCCATTTGTTTGTTTTTCAGATATCGGTTGGTAACTTTTTTTCTATACATGCTAGCGACCTAAAACTTGTTTTATCGCATTCAGCGCGTCAAATTACGCCGGAAACGGTCGTCTTTGTTCTGATATTGCTCAAAACATGGAGTCGAATTCCGTTTGTTTGTTTCGTGGATATCGGTGAGTAACTTTCTTTCTATACATGCTAGCGACCTAAAACTTGTCTTATCGCATTCAGCGCGTCAAATTACGCCGGAAACGGCCGTCTTTGTTTTGATATTGCTCGAAACACGGAGTCGAAGTCCGTTTGTTTGTTTTTCAGATATCGGTTGGAAACTTTTTTTCTATACATGCTAGCAACCTAAAACTTGTTTTATCGCATTCAGCGCGTCAAATTACGCCGGAAACGGCCGTCTTTGTTTTGATATTGCTCGAAACACGGAGTCGAAGTCCGTTTGTTTGTTTTGTGAAGATCGGTGAGTAACTTTTTTTCTATACATGCTAGCGACCTAAAACTTGTTTTATCGCATTCAGCGCGTCAAATTACGCCGAAAACGGCCGTCTTTGTTTTGATATTGCTCAAAACACGACGTCGAATTCCGTTCGTTTGTTTCGTGGATATCGGTGAGTAACTTTTTTTCTATACATGCTAGCGACCTAAAACTTGTTTTATCGCATTCAGCGCGTCGAATTACGCCGGAAACGGCCGTCTTTGTTTTGATATTGCTCGAAACACGGAGTCGAAGTCCATTTGTTTGTTTTTCAGATATCGGTTGGTAACTTTTTTTCTATACATGCTAGCGACCTAAAACTTGTTTTATCGCATTCAGCGCGTCAAATTACGCCGGAAACGGTCGTCTTTGTTCTGATATTGCTCAAAACACGGAGTCGAATTCCGTTTGTTTGTTTCGTGGATATCGGTGAGTAACTTTTTTTCTATACATGCTAGCGACCTAAAACTTATTTTATCGCATTCAGCGCGTCAAATTACGCCGGAAACGGCCGTCTTTGTTTTGATATTGCTCGAAACACGGAGTCGAAGTCCGTTTGTTTGTTTTTCAGATATCGGTTGGAAACTTTTTTTCTATACATGCTAGCGACCTAAAACTTATTTTATCGCATTCAGCGCGTCAAATTACGCCGGAATCGGTCGTCTTTGTTTTGATATTGCTCGAAACACGGAGTCGAAGTCCATTTGTTTGTTTTTCAGATATCGGTTGGTAACTTTTTTTCTATACATGCTAGCGACCTAAAACTTGTTTTATCGCATTCAGCGCGTCAAATTACGCCGGAAACGGTCGTCTTTGTTCTGATATTGCTCAAAACACGGAGTCGAATTCCGTTTGTTTGTTTCGTGGATATCGGTGAGTAACTTTTTTTCTATACATGCTAGCGACCTAAAACTTATTTTATCGCATTCAGCGCGTCAAATTACGCCGGAATCGGTCGTCTTTGTTCTGATATTGCTCAAAACACGGAGTCGAATTCCGTTTGTTTGTTTCGTGGATATCGGTGTGTAACTTTTTTTCCATACATGCTAGCGACCTAAAACTCGTTTTATCGCATTCAGCGCGTCAAATTACGCCGGAAACGGTCGTCTTTGTTCTGATATTGCTCAAAACACGGAGTCGAATTCCGTTTGTTTGTTTCGTGGATATCGGTGAGTAACTTTTTTTCTATACATGCTAGCGACCTAAAACTTATTTTATCGCATTCAGCGCGTCAAATCACGCCGGAATCGGTCGTCTTTGTTCTGATATTGCTCAAAACACGGAGTCGAATTCCGTTTGTTTGTTTCGTGGATATCGGTGTGTAACTTTTTTTCCATACATGCTAGCGACCTAAAACTCGTTTTATCGCATTCAGCGCGTCAAATTACGCCGGAAACGGTCGTCTTTGTTCTGATATTGCTCAAAACACGGAGTCGAATTCCGTTCGTTTGTTTCGTGAATATCGGTGAGTAACTTTTTTTCTATACATGCTAGCGACCTAAAACTTGTTTTATCGCATTCAGCGCGTCAAATTACGCCGAAAACGGCCGTCTTTGTTTTGATATTGCTCAAAACACGACGTCGAATTCCGTTCGTTTGTTTCGTGGATATCGGTGAGTAACTTTTTTTCTATACATGCTAGCGACCTAAAACTCGTTTTATCGCATTCAGCGCGTCAAATTACGCCGGAATCGGTCGTCTTTGTTCTGATATTGCTCAAAACACGGAGTCGAATTCCGTTTGTTTGTTTCGTGGATATCGGTGTGTAACTTTTTTTCCATACATGCTAGCGACCTAAAACTCGTTTTATCGCATTCAGCGCGTCAAATTACGCCGGAAACGGTCGTCTTTGTTCTGATATTGCTCAAAACACGGAGTCGAATTCCGTTCGTTTGTTTCGTGAATATCGGTGAGTAACTTTTTTTCTATACATGCTAGCGACCTAAAACTTGTTTTATCGCATTCAGCGCGTCAAATTACGCCGAAAACGGCCGTCTTTGTTTTGATATTGCTCAAAACACGACGTCGAATTCCGTTCGTTTGTTTCGTGGATATCGGTGAGTAACTTTTTTTCCATACATGCTAGCGACCTAAAACTTGTTTTATCGCATTCAGCGCGTCGAATTACGCCGGAAACGGCCGTCTTTGTTTTGATATTGCTCGAAACACGGAGTCGAAGTCCATTTGTTTGTTTTTCAGATATCGGTTGGTAACTTTTTTTCTATACATGCTAGCGACCTAAAACTTGTTTTATCGCATTCAGCGCGTCAAATTACGCCGGAAACGGTCGTCTTTGTTCTGATATTGCTCAAAACATGGAGTCGAATTCCGTTTGTTTGTTTCGTGGATATCGGTGAGTAACTTTCTTTCTATACATGCTAGCGACCTAAAACTTGTCTTATCGCATTCAGCGCGTCAAATTACGCCGGAAACGGCCGTCTTTGTTTTGATATTGCTCGAAACACGGAGTCGAAGTCCGTTTGTTTGTTTTTCAGATATCGGTTGGAAACTTTTTTTCTATACATGCTAGCAACCTAAAACTTGTTTTATCGCATTCAGCGCGTCAAATTACGCCGGAAACGGCCGTCTTTGTTTTGATATTGCTCGAAACACGGAGTCGAAGTCCGTTTGTTTGTTTTGTGAAGATCGGTGAGTAACTTTTTTTCTATACATGCTAGCGACCTAAAACTTGTTTTATCGCATTCAGCGCGTCAAATTACGCCGAAAACGGCCGTCTTTGTTTTGATATTGCTCAAAACACGACGTCGAATTCCGTTCGTTTGTTTCGTGGATATCGGTGAGTAACTTTTTTTCTATACATGCTAGCGACCTAAAACTTGTTTTATCGCATTCAGCGCGTCGAATTACGCCGGAAACGGCCGTCTTTGTTTTGATATTGCTCGAAACACGGAGTCGAAGTCCATTTGTTTGTTTTTCAGATATCGGTTGGTAACTTTTTTTCTATACATGCTAGCGACCTAAAACTTGTTTTATCGCATTCAGCGCGTCAAATTACGCTGGAAACGGTCGTCTTTGTTCTGATATTGCTCAAAACACGGAGTCGAATTCCGTTTGTTTGTTTCGTGGATATCGGTGAGTAACTTTTTTTCTATACATGCTAGCGACCTAAAACTTATTTTATCGCATTCAGCGCGTCAAATTACGCCGGAATCGGTCGTCTTTGTTCTGATATTGCTCAAAACACGGAGTCGAATTCCGTTTGTTTGTTTCGTGGATATCGGTGTGTAACTTCTTTTCCATACATGCTAGCGACCTAAAACTTGTTTTATCGCATTCAGCGCGTCGAATTACGCCGGAAACGGCCGTCTTTGTTTTGATATTGCTCGAAACACGGAGTCGAAGTCCATTTGTTTGTTTTTCAGATATCGGTTGGTAACTTTTTTTCTATACATGCTAGCGACCTAAAACTTGTTTTATCGCATTCAGCGCGTCAAATTACGCCGGAAACGGTCGTCTTTGTTCTGATATTGCTCAAAACATGGAGTCGAATTCCGTTTGTTTGTTTCGTGGATATCGGTGAGTAACTTTCTTTCTATACATGCTAGCGACCTAAAACTTGTCTTATCGCATTCAGCGCGTCAAATTACGCCGGAAACGGCCGTCTTTGTTTTGATATTGCTCGAAACACGGAGTCGAAGTCCGTTTGTTTGTTTTTCAGATATCGGTTGGAAACTTTTTTTCTATACATGCTAGCAACCTAAAACTTGTTTTATCGCATTCAGCGCGTCAAATTACGCCGGAAACGGCCGTCTTTGTTTTGATATTGCTCGAAACACGGAGTCGAAGTCCGTTTGTTTGTTTTGTGAAGATCGGTGAGTAACTTTTTTTCTATACATGCTAGCGACCTAAAACTTGTTTTATCGCATTCAGCGCGTCAAATTACGCCGAAAACGGCCGTCTTTGTTTTGATATTGCTCAAAACACGACGTCGAATTCCGTTCGTTTGTTTCGTGGATATCGGTGAGTAACTTTTTTTCTATACATGCTAGCGACCTAAAACTTGTTTTATCGCATTCAGCGCGTCGAATTACGCCGGAAACGGCCGTCTTTGTTTTGATATTGCTCGAAACACGGAGTCGAAGTCCATTTGTTTGTTTTTCAGATATCGGTTGGTAACTTTTTTTCTATACATGCTAGCGACCTAAAACTTGTTTTATCGCATTCAGCGCGTCAAATTACGCCGGAAACGGTCGTCTTTGTTCTGATATTGCTCAAAACACGGAGTCGAATTCCGTTTGTTTGTTTCGTGGATATCGGTGAGTAACTTTTTTTCTATACATGCTAGCGACCTAAAACTTATTTTATCGCATTCAGCGCGTCAAATTACGCCGGAATCGGTCGTCTTTGTTCTGATATTGCTCAAAACACGGAGTCGAATTCCGTTTGTTTGTTTCGTGGATATCGGTGTGTAACTTCTTTTCCATACATGCTAGCGACCTAAAACTCGTTTTATCGCATTCAGCGCGTCAAATTACGCCGGAAACGGTCGTCTTTGTTCTGATATTGCTCAAAACACGGAGTCGAATTCCGTTTGTTTGTTTCGTGGATATCGGTGAGTAACTTTTTTTCTATACATGCTAGCGACCTAAAACTTATTTTATCGCATTCAGCGCGTCAAATTACGCCGGAATCGGTCGTCTTTGTTCTGATATTGCTCAAAACACGGAGTCGAATTCCGTTTGTTTGTTTCGTGGATATCGGTGTGTAACTTTTTTTCCATACATGCTAGCGACCTAAAACTCGTTTTATCGCATTCAGCGCGTCAAATTACGCCGGAAACGGTCGTCTTTGTTCTGATATTGCTCAAAACACGGAGTCGAATTCCGTTCGTTTGTTTCGTGAATATCGGTGAGTAACTTTTTTTCTATACATGCTAGCGACCTAAAACTTGTTTTATCGCATTCAGCGCGTCAAATTACGCCGAAAACGGCCGTCTTTGTTTTGATATTGCTCAAAACACGACGTCGAATTCCGTTCGTTTGTTTCGTGGATATCGGTGAGTAACTTTTTTTCTATACATGCTAGCGACCTAAAACTTGTTTTATCGCATTCAGCGCGTCGAATTACGCCGGAAACGGCCGTCTTTGTTTTGATATTGCTCGAAACACGGAGTCGAAGTCCATTTGTTTGTTTTTCAGATATCGGTTGGTAACTTTTTTTCTATACATGCTAGCGACCTAAAACTTGTTTTATCGCATTCAGCGCGTCAAATTACGCCGGAAACGGTCGTCTTTGTTCTGATATTGCTCAAAACATGGAGTCGAATTCCGTTTGTTTGTTTCGTGGATATCGGTGAGTAACTTTCTTTTTATACATGCTAGCGACCTAAAACTTGTTTTATCGCATTCAGCGCGTCAAATTACGCCGGAAACGGCCGTCTTTGTTTTGATATTGCTCGAAACACGGAGTCGAAGTCCGTTTGTTTGTTTTTCAGATATCGGTTGGAAACTTTTTTTCTATACATGCTAGCAACCTAAAACTTGTTTTATCGCATTCAGCGCGTCAAATTACGCCGGAAACGGCCGTCTTTGTTTTGATATTGCTCGAAACACGGAGTCGAAGTCCGTTTGTTTGTTTTTCAGATATCGGTTGGAAACTTTTTTTCTATACATGCTAGCAACCTAAAACTTGTTTTATCGCATTCAGCGCGTCAAATTACGCCGGAAACGGTCGTCTTTGTTCTGATATTGCTCAAAACACGGAGTCGAATTCCGTTTGTTTGTTTCGTGGATATCGGTGAGTAACTTTCTTTCTATACATGCTAGCGACCTAAAACTTGTTTTATCGCATTCAGCGCGTCAAATTACGCCGGAAACGGCCGTCTTTGTTTTGATATTGCTCGAAACACGGAGTCGAAGTCCGTTTGTTTGTTTTTCAGATATCGGTTGGTAACTTTTTTTCTAACATGCTAGCGACCTAAAACTTGTTTTATCGCATTCAGCGCGTCAAATTACGCCGGAAACGGCCGTCTTTGTTTTGATATTGCTCAAAACACGACGTCGAATCCCGTTCGTTTGTTTCGTGGATATCGGTGAGTAACTTTTTTTCTATACATGCTAGCGACCTAAAACTTGTTTCATCGCATTCAGCGCGTCGAATTACGCCGGAAACGGCCGTCTTTGTTTTGATATTGCTTGAAACACGGAATCGAAGTCCATTTGTTTGTTTTTCAGATATCGGTTGGTAACTTTTTTTCTATACATGCTAGCGACCTAAAACTTGTTTGATCGCATTCAGCGCGTCAAATTACGCCGGAAACGGTCGTCTTTGTTCTGATATTGCTCAAAACACGGAGTCGAATTCCGTTTGTTTGTTTCGTGGATATCGGTGAGTAACTTTCTTTCTAAACATGCTAGCGACCTAAAACTTGTTTTATCGCATTCAGCGCGTCAAATTACGCCGGAAACGGCCGTCTTTGTTTTGATATTGCTCGAAACACGGAGTCGAAGTCCGTTTGTTTGTTTTTCAGATATCGGTTGGTAACTTTTTTTCTAACATGCTAGCGACCTGAAACTTGTTTTATCGCATTCAGCGCGTCGAATTACGCCGGAAACGGCCGTCTTTGTTTTGATATTGCTTGAAACACGGAATCGAAGTCCATTTGTTTGTTTTTCAGATATCGGTTGGTAACTTTTTTTCTATACATGCTAGCGACCTAAAACTTGTTTGATCGCATTCAGCGCGTCAAATTACGCCGGGAACGGTCGTCTTTGTTCTGATATTGCTTAAAACACGGAGTCGAAGTCCGTTTGTTTGTTTTTCAGATATCGGTTGGTAACTTTTTTTCTAACATGCTAGCGACCTCAAACTTGTTTTATCGCATTCAGCGCGTCAAATTACGCCGGAAACGGCCGTCTTTGTTTTGATATTGCTCGAAACACGGAGTCGAAGTCCGTTTGTTTGTTTTTCAGATATCGGTTGGTAACTTTTTTTCTATACATGCTAGCGACCTAAAACTTGTTTTATCGCATTCAGCGCGTCAAATTACGCCGGAATCGGTCGTCTTTGTTTTGATATTGCTCGAAACACGGAGTCGAAGTCCATTTGTTTGTTTTTCAGATATCGGTTGGTAACTTTTTTTCTATACATGCTAGCGACCTAAAACTTGTTTTATCGCATTCAGCGCGTCAAATTACGCCGGAAACGGTCGTCTTTGTTCTGATATTGCTCAAAACACGGAGTCGAATTCCGTTTGTTTGTTTCGTGGATATCGGTGAGTAACTTTTTTTCTATACATGCTAGCGACCTAAAACTTATTTTATCGCATTCAGCGCGTCAAATTACGCCGGAATCGGTCGTCTTTGTTCTGATATTGCTCAAAACACGGAGTCGAATTCCGTTTGTTTGTTTCGTGGATATCGGTGTGTAACTTTTTTTCCATACATGCTAGCGACCTAAAACTTGTTTTATCGCATTCAGCGCGTCAAATTACGCCGGAAACGGCCGTCTTTGTTTTGATATTGCTCGAAACACGGAGTCGAAGTCCGTTTGTTTGTTTTTCAGATATCGGTTGGTAACTTTTTTTCTATACATGCTAGCGACCTAAAACTTGTTTTATCGCATTCAGCGCGTCAAATTACGCCGGAAACGGTCGTCTTTGTTCTGATATTGCTCAAAACACGGAGTCGAATTCCGTTTGTTTGTTTCGTGGATATCGGTGAGTAACTTTCTTTCTATACATGCTAGCGACCTAAAACTTGTTTTATCGCATTCAGCGCGTCAAATTACGCCGGAAACGGTCGTCTTTGTTCTGATATTGCTCAAAACACGGAGTCGAATTCCGTTTGTTTGTTTCGTGGATATCGGTGAGTAACTTTCTTTCTATACATGCTAGCGACCTAAAACTTGTTTTATCGCATTCAGCGCGTCAAATTACGCCGGAAACGGCCGTCTTTGTTTTGATATTGCTCGAAACACGGAGTCGAAGTCCGTTTGTTTGTTTTTCAGATATCGGTTGGTAACTTTTTTTCTAACATGCTAGCGACCTAAAACTTGTTTTATCGCATTCAGCGCGTCAAATTACGCCGGAAACGGCCGTCTTTGTTTTGATATTGCTCGAAACACGGAGTCGAAGTCCGTTTGTTTGTTTTTCAGATATCGGTTGGTAACTTTTTTTCTATACATGCTAGCGACCTAAAACTTGTTTTATCGCATTCAGCGCGTCAAATTACGCCGGAATCGGTCGTCTTTGTTTTGATATTGCTCGAAACACGGAGTCGAAGTCCATTTGTTTGTTTTTCAGATATCGGTTGGTAACTTTTTTTCTATACATGCTAGCGACCTAAAACTTGTTTTATCGCATTCAGCGCGTCAAATTACGCCGGAAACGGTCGTCTTTGTTCTGATATTGCTCGAAACACGGAGTCGAATTCCGTTTGTTTGTTTCGTGGATATCGGTGAGTAACTTTTTTTCTATACATGCTAGCGACCTAAAACTTATTTTATCGCATTCAGCGCGTCAAATTACGCCGGAATCGGTCGTCTTTGTTTTGATATTGCTCGAAACACGGAGTCGAAGTCCATTTGTTTGTTTTTCAGATATCGGTTGGTAACTTTTTTTCTGTACATGCTAGCGACCTGAAACTTGTTTTATCGCATTCAGCGCGTCAAATTACGCCGGAAACGGTCGTCTTTGTTCTGATATTGCTCAAAACACGGAGTCGAATTCCGTTTGTTTGTTTTGTGGATATCGGTGAGTAACTTTCTTTCTATACATGCTAGCGACCTCAAACTTGTTTTATCGCATTCAGCGCGTCAAATTACGCCGGAAACGGTCGTCTTTGTTCTGATATTGCTCAAAACACGGAGTCGAATTCCGTTTGTTTGTTTTGTGGATATCGGTGAGTAACTTTCTTTCTATACATGCTAGCGACCTAAAACTTGTTTTATCGCATTCAGCGCGTCAAATTACGCCGGAAACGGCCGTCTTTGTTTTGATATTGCTCGGAACACGGAGTCGAAGTCCGTTTGTTTGTTTTTCAGATATCGGTTGGAATTTTTTTTTCTATACATGCTAGCAACCTAAAACTTGTTTTATCGCATTCAGCGCGTCAAATTACGCCGGAAACGGCCGTCTTTGTTTTGATATTGCTCGAAACACGGAGTCGAAGTCCGTTCGTTTGTTTTTCAGATATCGGTTGGTAACTTTTTTTCTATACATGCTAGCGACCTAAAACTTGTTTTATCGCATTCAGCGCGTCAAATTACGCCGGAAACGGCCGTCTTTGTTTTGATATTGCTCGAAACACGGAGTCGAAGTCCGTTTGTTTGTTTTTCAGATATCGGTTGGTAACTTTTTTTCTATACATGCTAGCGAACTAAAACTTGTTTTATCGCATTCAGCGCGTCAAATTACGCCGGAAACGGCCGTCTTTGTTTTGATATTGCTCGAAACACGGAGTCGAAGCCCGTTTGTTTGTTTTTCAGATATCGGTTGGTAACTTTTTTTCTAACATGCTAGCGACCTAAAACTTGTTTTATCGCATTCAGCGCGTCAAATTACGCCGAAAACGGCCGTCTTTGTTTTGATATTGCTCGAAACACGGAGTCGAAGTCCATTTGTTTGTTTTTCAGATATCGGTTGGTAACTTTTTTTCTATACATGCTAGCGACCTAAAACTTGTTTTATCGCATTCAGCGCGTCAAATTACGCCGGAAACGGTCGTCTTTGTTCTGATATTGCTCAAAACACGGAGTCGAATTCCGTTTGTTTGTTTTGTGGATATCGGTGAGTAACTTTCTTTCTAACATGCTAGCGACCTAAAACTTGTTTTATCGCATTCAGCGCGTCAAATTACGCCGAAAACGGCCGTCTTTGTTTTGATATTGCTCGAAACACGGAGTCGAAGTCCGTTTGTTTGTTTTTCAGATATCGGTTGGTAACTTTTTTTCTATACATGCTAGCGACCTAAAACTTGTTTTATCGCATTCAGCGCGTCAAATTACGCCGGAAACGGTCGTCTTTGTTCTGATATTGCTCAAAACACGGAGTCGAATTCCGTTTGTTTGTTTCGTGGATATCGGTGTGTAACTTTTTTTCCATACATGCTAGCGACCTAAAACTTGTTTTATCGCATTCAGCGCGTCAAATTACGCCGAAAACGGCCGTCTTTGTTTTGATATTGCTCGAAACACGGAGTCGAAGTCCATTTGTTTGTTTTTCAGATATCGGTTGGTAACTTTTTTTCTATACATGCTAGCGACCTAAAACTTGTTTTATCGCATTCAGCGCGTCAAATTACGCCGAAAACGGCCGTCTTTGTTTTGATATTGCTCGAAACACGGAGTCGAAGTCCGTTTGTTTGTTTTTCAGATATCGGTTGGTAACTTTTTTTCTATACATGCTAGCGACCTAAAACTTGTTTTATCGCATTCAGCGCGTCAAATTACGCCGGAATCGGTCGTCTTTGTTCTGATATTGCTCAAAACACGGAGTCGAATTCCGTTTGTTTGTTTCGTGGATATCGGTGTGTAACTTTTTTTCCATACATGCTAGCGACCTAAAACTCGTTTTATCGCATTCAGCGCGTCAAATTACGCCGGAAACGGTCGTCTTTGTTCTGATATTGCTCAAAACACGGAGTCGAATTCCGTTCGTTTGTTTCGTGAATATCGGTGAGTAACTTTTTTTCTATACATGCTAGCGACCTAAAACTTGTTTTATCGCATTCAGCGCGTCAAATTACGCCGAAAACGGCCGTCTTTGTTTTGATATTGCTCAAAACACGACGTCGAATTCCGTTCGTTTGTTTCGTGGATATCGGTGAGTAACTTTTTTTCTATACATGCTAGCGACCTAAAACTTGTTTTATCGCATTCAGCGCGTCGAATTACGCCGGAAACGGCCGTCTTTGTTTTGATATTGCTCGAAACACGGAGTCGAAGTCCATTTGTTTGTTTTTCAGATATCGGTTAGTAACTTTTTTTCTATACATGCTAGCGACCTAAAACTTGTTTTATCGCATTCAGCGCGTCAAATTACGCCGGAAACGGTCGTCTTTGTTCTGATATTGCTCAAAACACGGAGTCGAATTCCGTTTGTTTGTTTCGTGGATATCGGTGAGTAACTTTCTTTCTATACATGCTAGCGACCTAAAACTTGTTTTATCGCATTCAGCGCGTCAAATTACGCCGGAAACGGCCGTCGTTGTTTTGATATTGCTCGAAACACGGAGTCGAAGTCCGTTTGTTTGTTTTTCAGATATCGGTTGGAAACTTTTTTTCTATACATGCTAGCAACCTAAAACTTGTTTGATCGCATTCAGCGCGTCAAATTACGCCGGAAACGGCCGTCTTTGTTTTGATATTGCTCGAAACACGGAGTCGAAGTCCATTTGTTTGTTTTTCAGATATCGGTTGGTAACTTTTTTTCTATACATGCTAGCGACCTAAAACTTGTTTTATCGCATTCAGCGCGTCAAATTACGCCGGAAACGGTCGTCTTTGTTCTGATATTGCTCCAAACACGGAGTCGAATTCCGTTTGTTTGTTTCGTGGATATCGGTGAGTAACTTTCTTTCTATACATGCTAGCGACCTAAAACTTGTTTTATCGCATTCAGCGCGTCAAATTACGCCGGAATCGGTCGTCTTTGTTCTGATATTGCTCAAAACACGGAGTCGAATTCCGTTTGTTTGTTTCGTGGATATCGGTGTGTAACTTTTTTTCCATACATGCTAGCGACCTAAAACTCGTTTTATCGCATTCAGCGCGTCAAATTACGCCGGAAACGGTCGTCTTTGTTCTGATATTGCTCAAAACACGGAGTCGAATTCCGTTCGTTTGTTTCGTGAATATCGGTGAGTAACTTTTTTTCTATACATGCTAGCGACCTAAAACTTGTTTTATCGCATTCAGCGCGTCAAATTACGCCGAAAACGGCCGTCTTTGTTTTGATATTGCTCAAAACACGACGTCGAATTCCGTTCGTTTGTTTCGTGGATATCGGTGAGTAACTTTTTTTCTATACATGCTAGCGACCTAAAACTTGTTTTATCGCATTCAGCGCGTCGAATTACGCCGGAAACGGCCGTCTTTGTTTTGATATTGCTCGAAACACGGAGTCGAAGTCCATTTGTTTGTTTTTCAGATATCGGTTAGTAACTTTTTTTCTATACATGCTAGCGACCTAAAACTTGTTTTATCGCATTCAGCGCGTCAAATTACGCCGGAAACGGTCGTCTTTGTTCTGATATTGCTCAAAACACGGAGTCGAATTCCGTTTGTTTGTTTCGTGGATATCGGTGAGTAACTTTCTTTCTATACATGCTAGCGACCTAAAACTTGTTTTATCGCATTCAGCGCGTCAAATTACGCCGGAAACGGCCGTCTTTGTTTTGATATTGCTCGAAACACGGAGTCGAAGTCCGTTTGTTTGTTTTTCAGATATCGGTTGGAAACTTTTTTTCTATACATGCTAGCAACCTAAAACTTGTTTGATCGCATTCAGCGCGTCAAATTACGCCGGAAACGGCCGTCTTTGTTTTGATATTGCTCCAAACACGGAGTCGAATTCCGTTTGTTTGTTTCGTGGATATCGGTGAGTAACTTTCTTTCTATACATGCTAGCGACCTAAAACTTGTTTTATCGCATTCAGCGCGTCAAATTACGCCGGAAACGGCCGTCTTTGTTTTGATATTGCTCGAAACACGGAGTCGAAGTCCGTTTGTTTGTTTTTCAGATATCGGTTGGTAACTTTTATTCTATACATGCTAGCGACCTAAAACTTGTTTTATCGCATTCAGCGCGTCAAATTACGCCGGAAACGGTCGTCTTTGTTCTGATATTGCTCCAAACACGGAGTCGAATTCCGTTTGTTTGTTTCGTGGATATCGGTGAGTAACTTTCTTTCTATACATGCTAGCGACCTAAAACTTGTTTTATCGCATTCAGCGCGTCAAATTACGCCGGAAACGGCCGTCTTTGTTTTGATATTGCTCGAAACACGGAGTCGAAGTCCGTTTGTTTGTTTTTCAGATATCGGTTGGTAACTTTTATTCTATACATGCTAGCGACCTAAAACTTGTTTTATCGCATTCAGCGCGTCAAATTACGCCGGAAACGGCCGTCTTTGTTTTGATATTGCTCGAAACACGGAGTCGAAGTCCGTTTGTTTGTTTTTCAGATATCGGTTGGTAACTTTTTTTCTATACATGCTAGCGACCTAAAACTTGTTTTATCGCATTCAGCGCGTCAAATTACGCCGGAAACGGCCGTCTTTGTTTTGATATTGCTCGAAACACGGAGTCGAAGTCCGTTTGTTTGTTTTTCAGATATCGGTTGGTAACTTTTTTTCTAACATGCTAGCGACCTAAAACTTGTTTTATCGCATTCAGCGCGTCAAATTACGCCGGAAACGGCCGTCTTTGTTTTGATATTGCTCGAAACACGGAGTCGAAGTCCGTTTGTTTGTTTTTCAGATATCGGTTGGTAACTTTTTTTCTATACATGCTAGCGACCTAAAACTTGTTTTATCAAATTCAGCGCGTCAAATTACGCCGGAAACGGTCGTCTTTGTTCTGATATTGCTCGAAACACGGAGTCGAAGTCCATTTGTTTGTTTTTCAGATATCGGTTGGTAACTTTTTTTCTATACATGCTAGCGACCTAAAACTTGTTTTATCGCATTCAGCGCGTCAAATTACGCCGGAAACGGTCGTCTTTGTTCTGATATTGCTCCAAACACGGAGTCGAATTCCGTTTGTTTGTTTCGTGGATATCGGTGAGTGACTTTCTTTCTATACATGCTAGCGACCTAAAACTTGTTTTATCGCATTCAGCGCGTCAAATTACGCCGGAATCGGTCGTCTTTGTTCTGATATTGCTCAAAACACGGAGTCGAATTCCGTTTGTTTGTTTCGTGGATATCGGTGTGTAACTTTTTTTCCATACATGCTAGCGACCTAAAACTCGTTTTATCGCATTCAGCGCGTCAAATTACGCCGGAAACGGTCGTCTTTGTTCTGATATTGCTCAAAACACGGAGTCGAATTCCGTTCGTTTGTTTCGTGAATATCGGTGAGTAACTTTTTTTCTATACATGCTAGCGACCTAAAACTTGTTTTATCGCATTCAGCGCGTCAAATTACGCCGAAAACGGCCGTCTTTGTTTTGATATTGCTCAAAACACGACGTCGAATTCCGTTCGTTTGTTTCGTGGATATCGGTGAGTAACTTTTTTTCTATACATGCTAGCGACCTAAAACTTGTTTTATCGCATTCAGCGCGTCGAATTACGCCGGAAACGGCCGTCTTTGTTTTGATATTGCTCGAAACACGGAGTCGAAGTCCATTTGTTTGTTTTTCAGATATCGGTTAGTAACTTTTTTTCTATACATGCTAGCGACCTAAAACTTGTTTTATCGCATTCAGCGCGTCAAATTACGCCGGAAACGGTCGTCTTTGTTCTGATATTGCTCAAAACACGGAGTCGAATTCCGTTTGTTTGTTTCGTGGATATCGGTGAGTAACTTTCTTTCTATACATGCTAGCGACCTAAAACTTGTTTTATCGCATTCAGCGCGTCAAATTACGCCGGAAACGGCCGTCTTTGTTTTGATATTGCTCGAAACACGGAGTCGAAGTCCGTTTGTTTGTTTTTCAGATATCGGTTGGAAACTTTTTTTCTATACATGCTAGCAACCTAAAACTTGTTTGATCGCATTCAGCGCGTCAAATTACGCCGGAAACGGCCGTCTTTGTTTTGATATTGCTCGAAACACGGAGTCGAAGTCCATTTGTTTGTTTTTCAGATATCGGTTGGTAACTTTTTTTCTATACATGCTAGCGACCTAAAACTTGTTTTATCGCATTCAGCGCGTCAAATTACGCCGGAAACGGTCGTCTTTGTTCTGATATTGCTCCAAACACGGAGTCGAATTCCGTTTGTTTGTTTCGTGGATATCGGTGAGTAACTTTCTTTCTATACATGCTAGCGACCTAAAACTTGTTTTATCGCATTCAGCGCGTCAAATTACGCCGGAAACGGCCGTCTTTGTTTTGATATTGCTCGAAACACGGAGTCGAAGTCCGTTTGTTTGTTTTTCAGATATCGGTTGGTAACTTTTATTCTATACATGCTAGCGACCTAAAACTTGTTTTATCGCATTCAGCGCGTCAAATTACGCCGGAAACGGCCGTCTTTGTTTTGATATTGCTCGAAACACGGAGTCGAAGTCCGTTTGTTTGTTTTTCAGATATCGGTTGGTAACTTTTTTTCTATACATGCTAGCGACCTAAAACTTGTTTTATCGCATTCAGCGCGTCAAATTACGCCGGAAACGGCCGTCTTTGTTTTGATATTGCTCAAAACACGGAGTCGAAGTCCGTTTGTTTGTTTTTCAGATATCGGTTGGTAACTTTTTTTCTAACATGCTAGCGACCTAAAACTTGTTTTATCGCATTCAGCGCGTCAAATTACGCCGGAAACGGCCGTCTTTGTTTTGATATTGCTCGAAACACGGAGTCGAAGTCCGTTTGTTTGTTTTTCAGATATCGGTTGGTAACTTTTTTTCTATACATGCTAGCGACCTAAAACTTGTTTTATCAAATTCAGCGCGTCAAATTACGCCGGAAACGGTCGTCTTTGTTCTGATATTGCTCAAAACACGGAGTCGAATTCCGTTTGTTTGTTTCGTGGATATCGGTGAGTAACTTTCTTTCTATACATGCTAGCGACCTAAAACTTGTTTTATCGCATTCAGCGCGTCAAATTACGCCGGAAACGGCCGTCTTTGTTTTGATATTGCTCGAAACACGGAGTTGAAGTCCGTTTGTTTGTTTTTCAGATATCGGTTGGTAACTTTTATTCTATACATGCTAGCGACCTAAAACTTGTTTTATCGCATTCAGCGCGTCAAATTACGCCGGAAACGGCCGTCTTTGTTTTGATATTGCTCGAAACACGGAGTCGAAGTCCGTTTGTTTGTTTTTCAGATATCGGTTGGTAACTTTTTTTCTATACATGCTAGCGACCTAAAACTTGTTTTATCGCATTCAGCGCGTCAAATTACGCCGGAAACGGCCGTCTTTGTTTTGATATTGCTCGAAACACGGAGTCGAAGTCCGTTTGTTTGTTTCGTGGATATCGGTGAGTAACTTTCTCTCTATACATGCTAGCGACCTGAAACTTGTTTCATCGCATTCAGCGCGTCAAATTACGCCGGAAACGGCCGTCTTTGTTTTGATATTGCTCGATAGACGAAGTCGGAGTCCGTTTGTTTGTTTTTCAGATATCGGTTAGTAACTTTTTTTCTATACATGCTAGCGACCTAAAACTTGTTTCATCGCATTCAGCGCGTCAAATTACGCCGGAAACGGCCGTCTTTGTTTTGATATTGCTCGATAGACGAAGTCGGAGTCCGTTTGTTTGTTTTTCTGATATCGGTTAGTAACTTTTTTTCTATACATGCTAGCGACCTAAAACTTGTTTCATCGCATTCAGCGCGTCAAATTACGCCGGAAACGGTCGTCTTTGTTCTGATATTGCTCAAAACACGGAGTCGAATTCCGTTTGTTTGTTTTGTGGATATCGGTGAGTAACTTTTTTTCTATACATGCTAGCGACCTAAAACTTGTTTTATCGCATTCAGCCCGTCAAATTACGCCGGAAACGGTCGTCTTTGTTTTGATATTGCTTAAAACACGAAGTCGAATTCCGTTCGTTTGTTTCGTGGATATAGGTGAGTAACTTTTTTTCTATACATGCTAGCGACCTAAAACTTGTTTTATCGCATTCAGCACGTCAAATTACGCCGGAAACGGTCGTCTTTGTTTTGATATTGCTTAAAACACGAAGTCGAATTCCGTTCGTTTGTTTCGTGGATATCGGTGAGTAACTTTTTTTCTATACATGCTAGCGACCTAAAACTTGTTTTATCGCATTCAGCGCGTCAAATTACGCCGGAAACGGCCGTCTTTGTTTTGATATTGCTCGAAACACGAAGTCGAAGTCCGTTTGTTTGTTTTTCGGATATCGGTTGGTAACTTTTTTTCTATACATGCTAGCGACCTAAAACTTGTTTCATCGCATTCAGCGCGTCAAATTACGCCGGAAACGGTCGTCTCTGTTTTGATATTGCTCAAAACACGAAGTCGAATTCCGTTCGTTTGTTTTTCAGATATCGGTTGGTAACTTTTTTTCTATACATGCTAGCGACCTGAAACTTGTTTCATCGCATTCAGCGCGTCAAGTTACGCCGGAAACGGCCGTCTTTGTTTTGATATTGCTCGATAGACGAAGTCGGAGTCCGTTTGTTTGTTTTTCAGATATCGGTTGGTAACTTTTTTTCTATACATGCTAGCGACCTAAAACTTGTTTCATCGCATTCAGCGCGTCAAATTACGCCGTAAACGGTCGTCTCTGTTTTGATATTGCTCAAAACACGAAGTCGAATTCCGTTCGTTTGTTCCGTGGATATCGGTGAGTAACTTTTTTTCTATACATGCTAGCGACCTGAAACTTGTTTCATCGCATTCAGCGCGTCAAATTACGCCGGAAACGGCCGTCTTTGTTTTGATATTGCTCGATAGACGAAGTCGGAGTCCGTTTGTTTGTTTTTCAGATATCGGTTAGTAACTTTTTTTCTATACATGCTAGCGACCTAAAACTTGTTTCATCGCATTCAGCGCGTCAAATTACGCCGAAAACGGCCGTCTTTGTTTTGATATTGCTCGAAACACGAAGTCGAAGTCCGTTTGTTTGTTTTTCAGATATCGGTTGGTAACTTTTTTTCTATACATGCTAGCGACCTAAAACTTGTTTTATCGCATTCAGCGCGTCAAATTACGCCGGAAACGGTCGTCTTCGTTTTGATATTGCTCGAAACACGAAGTCGAAGTCCGTTTGTTTGTTTTTCAGATATCGGTTGGTAACTTTTTTTCTATACATGCTAGCGACCTAAAACTTGTTTTATCGCATTCAGCGCGTCAAATTACGCCGGAAACGGTCGTCTTCGTTTTGATATTGCTCAAAACACGAAGTCGAATTCCGTTCGTTTGTTTTTCAGATATCGGTTGGTAACTTTTTTTCTATACATGCTAGCGACCTAAAACTTGTTTTATCGCATTCAGCGCGTCAAATTACGCCGGAAACGGTCGTCTTCGTTTTGATATTGCTCAAAACACGAAGTCGAATTCCGTTCGTTTGTTTTTCAGATATCGGTTGGTAACTTTTTTTCTATACATGCTAGCGACCTAAAACTTGTTTTATCGCATTCAGCGCGTCAAATTACGCCGGAAACGGCCGTCTTTGTTTTGATATTGCTCGAAACACGAAGTCGAAGTCCGTTTGTTTGTTTTTCAGATATCGGTTGGTAACTTTTTTTCTATACATGCTAGCGACCTAAAACTTGTTTTATCGCATTCGGCGCGTCAAATTACGCCGGAAGCGGTCGTCTCTGTTTCGATATTGCTCAAAACACGAAGTCGAATTCCGTTCGTTTGTTCCGTGGATATCGGTGAGTAACTTTTTTTCTATACATGCTAGCGACCTGAAACTTGTTTCATCGCATTCAGCGCGTCAAATTACGCCGGAAACGGTCGTCTTTGTTTTGATATTGCTCAAAACACGAAGTCGAATTCCGTTCGTTTGTTTTTCAGATATCGGTTGGTAACTTTTTTTCTATACATGCTAGCGACCTAAAACTTGTTTTATCGCATTCAGCGCGTCAAATTACGCCGGAAACGGCCGTCTTTGTTTTGATATTGCTCGAAACACGAAGTCGAAGTCCGTTTGTTTGTTTTTCAGATATCGGTTGGTAACTTTTTTTCTATACATGCTAGCGACCTAAAACTTGTTTTATCGCATTCAGCGCGTCAAATTACGCCGGAAACGGTCGTCTCTGTTTCGATATTGCTCAAAACACGAAGTCGAATTCCGTTCGTTGTTCCGTGGATATCGGTGAGTAACTTTTTTTCTATACATTCTAGCGACCTGAAACTTGTTTCATCGCATTCAGCGCGTCAAATTACGCCGGAAACGGCCGTCTTTGTTTTGATATTGCTCGATAGACGAAGTCGGAGTCCGTTTGTTTGTTTTTCAGATATCGGTTAGTAACTTTTTTTCTATACATGCTAGCGACCTAAAACTTGTTTCATCGCATTCAGCGCGTCAAATTACGCCGGAAACGGCCGTCTTTGTTTTGATATTGCTCGATAGACGAAGTCGGAGTCCGTTTGTTTGTTTTTCAGATATCGGTTAGTAACTTTTTTTCTATACATGCTAGCGACCTAAAACTTGTTTCATCGCATTCAGCGCGTCAAATTACGCCGGAAACGGTCGTCTTTGTTCTGATATTGCTCAAAACACGGAGTCGAATTCCGTTTGTTTGTTTTGTGGATATCGGTGAGTAACTTTTTTTCTATACATGCTAGCGACCTAAAACTTGTTTTATCGCATTCAGCCCGTCAAATTACGCCGGAAACGGTCGTCTTTGTTTTGATATTGCTTAAAACACGAAGTCGAATTCCGTTCGTTTGTTTCGTGGATATAGGTGAGTAACTTTTTTTCTATACATGCTAGCGACCTAAAACTTGTTTTATCGCATTCAGCACGTCAAATTACGCCGGAAACGGTCGTCTTTGTTTTGATATTGCTTAAAACACGAAGTCGAATTCCGTTCGTTTGTTTCGTGGATATCGGTGAGTAACTTTTTTTCTATACATGCTAGCGACCTAAAACTTGTTTTATCGCATTCAGCGCGTCAAATTACGCCGGAAACGGCCGTCTTTGTTTTGATATTGCTCGAAACACGAAGTCGAAGTCCGTTTGTTTGTTTTTCGGATATCGGTTGGTAACTTTTTTTCTATACATGCTAGCGACCTAAAACTTGTTTCATCGCATTCAGCGCGTCAAATTACGCCGGAAACGGTCGTCTCTGTTTTGATATTGCTCAAAACACGAAGTCGAATTCCGTTCGTTTGTTTTTCAGATATCGGTTGGTAACTTTTTTTCTATACATGCTAGCGACCTGAAACTTGTTTCATCGCATTCAGCGCGTCAAGTTACGCCGGAAACGGCCGTCTTTGTTTTGATATTGCTCGATAGACGAAGTCGGAGTCCGTTTGTTTGTTTTTCAGATATCGGTTGGTAACTTTTTTTCTATACATGCTAGCGACCTAAAACTTGTTTCATCGCATTCAGCGCGTCAAATTACGCCGTAAACGGTCGTCTCTGTTTTGATATTGCTCAAAACACGAAGTCGAATTCCGTTCGTTTGTTCCGTGGATATCGGTGAGTAACTTTTTTTCTATACATGCTAGCGACCTGAAACTTGTTTCATCGCATTCAGCGCGTCAAATTACGCCGGAAACGGCCGTCTTTGTTTTGATATTGCTCGATAGACGAAGTCGGAGTCCGTTTGTTTGTTTTTCAGATATCGGTTAGTAACTTTTTTTCTATACATGCTAGCGACCTAAAACTTGTTTCATCGCATTCAGCGCGTCAAATTACGCCGAAAACGGCCGTCTTTGTTTTGATATTGCTCGAAACACGAAGTCGAAGTCCGTTTGTTTGTTTTTCAGATATCGGTTGGTAACTTTTTTTCTATACATGCTAGCGACCTAAAACTTGTTTTATCGCATTCAGCGCGTCAAATTACGCCGGAAACGGTCGTCTTCGTTTTGATATTGCTCGAAACACGAAGTCGAAGTCCGTTTGTTTGTTTTTCAGATATCGGTTGGTAACTTTTTTTCTATACATGCTAGCGACCTAAAACTTGTTTTATCGCATTCAGCGCGTCAAATTACGCCGGAAACGGTCGTCTTCGTTTTGATATTGCTCAAAACACGAAGTCGAATTCCGTTCGTTTGTTTTTCAGATATCGGTTGGTAACTTTTTTTCTATACATGCTAGCGACCTAAAACTTGTTTTATCGCATTCAGCGCGTCAAATTACGCCGGAAACGGTCGTCTTCGTTTTGATATTGCTCAAAACACGAAGTCGAATTCCGTTCGTTTGTTTTTCAGATATCGGTTGGTAACTTTTTTTCTATACATGCTAGCGACCTAAAACTTGTTTTATCGCATTCAGCGCGTCAAATTACGCCGGAAACGGCCGTCTTTGTTTTGATATTGCTCGAAACACGAAGTCGAAGTCCGTTTGTTTGTTTTTCAGATATCGGTTGGTAACTTTTTTTCTATACATGCTAGCGACCTAAAACTTGTTTTATCGCATTCGGCGCGTCAAATTACGCCGGAAGCGGTCGTCTCTGTTTCGATATTGCTCAAAACACGAAGTCGAATTCCGTTCGTTTGTTCCGTGGATATCGGTGAGTAACTTTTTTTCTATACATGCTAGCGACCTGAAACTTGTTTCATCGCATTCAGCGCGTCAAATTACGCCGGAAACGGTCGTCTTTGTTTTGATATTGCTCAAAACACGAAGTCGAATTCCGTTCGTTTGTTTTTCAGATATCGGTTGGTAACTTTTTTTCTATACATGCTAGCGACCTAAAACTTGTTTTATCGCATTCAGCGCGTCAAATTACGCCGGAAACGGCCGTCTTTGTTTTGATATTGCTCGAAACACGAAGTCGAAGTCCGTTTGTTTGTTTTTCAGATATCGGTTGGTAACTTTTTTTCTATACATGCTAGCGACCTAAAACTTGTTTTATCGCATTCAGCGCGTCAAATTACGCCGGAAACGGTCGTCTCTGTTTCGATATTGCTCAAAACACGAAGTCGAATTCCGTTCGTTGTTCCGTGGATATCGGTGAGTAACTTTTTTTCTATACATTCTAGCGACCTGAAACTTGTTTCATCGCATTCAGCGCGTCAAATTACGCCGGAAACGGCCGTCTTTGTTTTGATATTGCTCGATAGACGAAGTCGGAGTCCGTTTGTTTGTTTTTCAGATATCGGTTAGTAACTTTTTTTCTATACATGCTAGCGACCTAAAACTTGTTTCATCGCATTCAGCGCGTCAAATTACGCCGGAAACGGCCGTCTTTGTTTTGATATTGCTCGATAGACGAAGTCGGAGTCCGTTTGTTTGTTTTTCAGATATCGGTTAGTAACTTTTTTTCTATACATGCTAGCGACCTAAAACTTGTTTCATCGCATTCAGCGCGTCAAATTACGCCGGAAACGGTCGTCTTTGTTCTGATATTGCTCAAAACACGGAGTCGAATTCCGTTTGTTTGTTTTGTGGATATCGGTGAGTAACTTTTTTTCTATACATGCTAGCGACCTAAAACTTGTTTTATCGCATTCAGCCCGTCAAATTACGCCGGAAACGGTCGTCTTTGTTTTGATATTGCTTAAAACACGAAGTCGAATTCCGTTCGTTTGTTTCGTGGATATCGGTGAGTAACTTTTTTTCTATACATGCTAGCGACCTAAAACTTGTTTTATCGCATTCAGCACGTCAAATTACGCCGGAAACGGTCGTCTTTGTTTTGATATTGCTTAAAACACGAAGTCGAATTCCGTTCGTTTGTTTCGTGGATATCGGTGAGTAACTTTTTTTCTATACATGCTAGCGACCTAAAACTTGTTTTATCGCATTCAGCGCGTCAAATTACGCCGGAAACGGCCGTCTTTGTTTTGATATTGCTCGAAACACGAAGTCGAAGTCCGTTTGTTTGTTTTTCGGATATCGGTTGGTAACTTTTTTTCTATACATGCTAGCGACCTAAAACTTGTTTCATCGCATTCAGCGCGTCAAATTACGCCGGAAACGGTCGTCTCTGTTTTGATATTGCTCAAAACACGAAGTCGAATTCCGTTCGTTTGTTTTTCAGATATCGGTTGGTAACTTTTTTTCTATACATGCTAGCGACCTGAAACTTGTTTCATCGCATTCAGCGCGTCAAGTTACGCCGGAAACGGCCGTCTTTGTTTTGATATTGCTCGATAGACGAAGTCGGAGTCCGTTTGTTTGTTTTTCAGATATCGGTTGGTAACTTTTTTTCTATACATGCTAGCGACCTAAAACTTGTTTCATCGCATTTAGCGCGTCAAATTACGCCGTAAACGGTCGTCTCTGTTTTGATATTGCTCAAAACACGAAGTCGAATTCCGTTCGTTTGTTCCGTGGATATCGGTGAGTAACTTTTTTTCTATACATGCTAGCGACCTGAAACTTGTTTCATCGCATTCAGCGCGTCAAGTTACGCCGGAAACGGCCGTCTTTGTTTTGATATTGCTCGATAGACGAAGTCGGAGTCCGTTTGTTTGTTTTTCAGATATCGGTTGGTAACTTTTTTTCTATACATGCTAGCGACCTAAAACTTGTTTCATCGCATTCAGCACGTCAAATTACGCCGGAAACGGTCGTCTTTGTTTTGATATTGCTTAAAACACGAAGTCGAATTCCGTTCGTTTGTTTCGTGGATATCGGTGAGTAACTTTTTTTCTATACATGCTAGCGACCTAAAACTTGTTTTATCGCATTCAGCGCGTCAAATTACGCCGGAAACGGCCGTCTTTGTTTTGATATTGCTCGAAACACGAAGTCGAAGTCCGTTTGTTTGTTTTTCGGATATCGGTTGGTAACTTTTTTTCTATACATGCTAGCGACCTAAAACTTGTTTCATCGCATTCAGCGCGTCAAATTACGCCGGAAACGGTCGTCTCTGTTTTGATATTGCTCAAAACACGAAGTCGAATTCCGTTCGTTTGTTTTTCAGATATCGGTTGGTAACTTTTTTTCTATACATGCTAGCGACCTGAAACTTATTTCATCGCATTCAGCGCGTCAAGTTACGCCGGAAACGGCCGTCTTTGTTTTGATATTGCTCGATAGACGAAGTCGGAGTCCGTTTGTTTGTTTTTCAGATATCGGTTGGTAACTTTTTTTCTATACATGCTAGCGACCTAAAACTTGTTTCATCGCATTTAGCGCGTCAAATTACGCCGTAAACGGTCGTCTCTGTTTTGATATTGCTCAAAACACGAAGTCGAATTCCGTTCGTTTGTTCCGTGGATATCGGTGAGTAACTTTTTTTCTATACATGCTAGCGACCTGAAACTTGTTTCATCGCATTCAGCGCGTCAAATTACGCCGGAAACGGCCGTCTTTGTTTTGATATTGCTCGATAGACGAAGTCGGAGTCCGTTTGTTTGTTTTTCAGATATCGGTTAGTAACTTTTTTTCTATACATGCTAGCGACCTAAAACTTGTTTCATCGCATTCAGCGCGTCAAATTACGCCGAAAACGGCCGTCTTTGTTTTGATATTGCTCGAAACACGAAGTCGAAGTCCGTTTGTATGTTTTTCAGATATCGGTTGGTAACTTTTTTTCTATACATGCTAGCGACCTAAAACTTGTTTTATCGCATTCAGCGCGTCAAATTACGCCGAAAACGGCCGTCTTCGTTTTGATATTGCTCAAAACACGAAGTCGAATTCCGTTCGTTTGTTTTTCAGATATCGGTTGGTAACTTTTTTTCTATACATGCTAGCGACCTAAAACTTGTTTTATCGCATTCAGCGCGTCAAATTACGCCGGAAACGGCCGTCTTTGTTTTGATATTGCTCGAAACACGAAGTCGAAGTCCGTTTGTTTGTTTTTCAGATATCGGTTGGTAACTTTTTTTCTATACATGCTAGCGACCTAAAACTTGTTTTATCGCATTCGGCGCGTCAAATTACGCCGGAAGCGGTCGTCTCTGTTTCGATATTGCTCAAAACACGAAGTCGAATTCCGTTCGTTTGTTCCGTGGATATCGGTGAGTAACTTTTTTTCTATACATGCTAGCGACCTGAAACTTGTTTCATCGCATTCAGCGCGTCAAATTACGCCGGAAACGGTCGTCTTTGTTTTGATATTGCTCAAAACACGAAGTCGAATTCCGTTCGTTTGTTTTCCAGATATCGGTTGGTAACTTTTTTTCTATACATGCTAGCGACCTAAAACTTGTTTTATCGCATTCAGCGCGTCAAATTACGCCGGAAACGGCCGTCTTTGTTTTGATATTGCTCGAAACACGAAGTCGAAGTCCGTTTGTTTGTTTTTCAGATATCGGTTGGTAACTTTTTTTCTATACATGCTAGCGACCTAAAACTTGTTTTATCGCATTCAGCGCGTCAAATTACGCCGGAAACGGTCGTCTCTGTTTCGATATTGCTCAAAACACGAAGTCGAATTCCGTTCGTTGTTCCGTGGATATCGGTGAGTAACTTTTTTTCTATACATGCTAGCGACCTGAAACTTGTTTCATCGCATTCAGCGCGTCAAATTACGCCGGAAACGGCCGTCTTTGTTTTGATATTGCTCGATAGACGAAGTCGGAGTCTGTTTGTTTGTTTTTCTGATATCGGTTAGTAACTTTTTTTCTATACATGCTAGCGACCTAAAACTTGTTTCATCGCATTCAGCGCGTCAAATTACGCCGGAAACGGTCGTCTTTGTTCTGATATTGCTCAAAACACGGAGTCGAATTCCGTTTGTTTGTTTTGTGGATATCGGTGAGTAACTTTTTTTCTATACATGCTAGCGACCTAAAACTTGTTTTATCGCATTCAGCCCGTCAAATTACGCCGGAAACGGTCGTCTTTGTTTTGATATTGCTTAAAACACGAAGTCGAATTCCGTTCGTTTGTTTCGTGGATATCGGTGAGTAAATTTTTTCTATACATGCTAGCGACCTAAAACTTGTTTTATCGCATTCAGCACGTCAAATTACGCCGGAAACGGTCGTCTTTGTTTTGATATTGCTTAAAACACGAAGTCGAATTCCGTTCGTTTGTTTCGTGGATATCGGTGAGTAACTTTTTTTCTATACATGCTAGCGACCTAAAACTTGTTTTATCGCATTCAGCGCGTCAAATTACGCCGGAAACGGCCGTCTTTGTTTTGATATTGCTCGAAACACGAAGTCGAAGTCCGTTTGTTTGTTTTTCGGATATCGGTTGGTAACTTTTTTTCTATACATGCTAGCGACCTAAAACTTGTTTCATCGCATTCAGCGCGTCAAATTACGCCGGAAACGGTCGTCTCTGTTTTGATATTGCTCAAAACACGAAGTCGAATTCCGTTCGTTTGTTTTTCAGATATCGGTTGGTAACTTTTTTTCTATACATGCTAGCGACCTGAAACTTGTTTCATCGCATTCAGCGCGTCAAGTTACGCCGGAAACGGCCGTCTTTGTTTTGATATTGCTCGATAGACGAAGTCGGAGTCCGTTTGTTTGTTTTTCAGATATCGGTTGGTAACTTTTTTTCTATACATGCTAGCGACCTAAAACTTGTTTCATCGCATTCAGCGCGTCAAATTACGCCGTAAACGGTCGTCTCTGTTTTGATATTGCTCAAAACACGAAGTCGAATTCCGTTCGTTTGTTCCGTGGATATCGGTGAGTAACTTTTTTTCTATACATGCTAGCGACCTGAAACTTGTTTCATCGCATTCAGCGCGTCAAATTACGCCGGAAACGGCCGTCTTTGTTTTGATATTGCTCGATAGACGAAGTCGGAGTCCGTTTGTTTGTTTTTCAGATATCGGTTAGTAACTTTTTTTCTATACATGCTAGCGACCTAAAACTTGTTTCATCGCATTCAGCGCGTCAAATTACGCCGAAAACGGCCGTCTTTGTTTTGATATTGCTCGAAACACGAAGTCGAAGTCCGTTTGTTTGTTTTTCAGATATCGGTTGGTAACTTTTTTTCTATACATGCTAGCGACCTAAAACTTGTTTTATCGCATTCAGCGCGTCAAATTACGCCGGAAACGGTCGTCTTCGTTTTGATATTGCTCAAAACACGAAGTCGAATTCCGTTCGTTTGTTTTTCAGATATCGGTTGGTAACTTTTTTTCTATACATGCTAGCGACCTAAAACTTGTTTTATCGCATTCAGCGCGTCAAATTACGCCGAAAACGGCCGTCTTCGTTTTGATATTGCTCAAAACACGAAGTCGAATTCCGTTCGTTTGTTTTTCAGATATCGGTTGGTAACTTTTTTTCTATACATGCTAGCGACCTAAAACTTGTTTTATCGCATTCAGCGCGTCAAATTACGCCGGAAACGGCCGTCTTTGTTTTGATATTGCTCGAAACACGAAGTCGAAGTCCGTTTGTTTGTTTTTCAGATATCGGTTGGTAACTTTTTTTCTATACATGCTAGCGACCTAAAACTTGTTTTATCGCATTCGGCGCGTCAAATTACGCCGGAAGCGGTCGTCTCTGTTTCGATATTGCTCAAAACACGAAATCGAATTCCGTTCGTTTGTTCCGTGGATATCGGTGAGTAACTTTTTTTCTATACATGCTAGCGACCTGAAACTTGTTTCATCGCATTCAGCGCGTCAAATTACGCCGGAAACGGTCGTCTTTGTTTTGATATTGCTCAAAACACGAAGTCGAATTCCGTTCGTTTGTTTTTCAGATATCGGTTGGTAACTTTTTTTCTATACATGCTAGCGACCTAAAACTTGTTTTATCGCATTCAGCGCGTCAAATTACGCCGGAAACGGCCGTCTTTGTTTTGATATTGCTCGAAACACGAAGTCGAAGTCCGTTTGTTTGTTTTTCAGATATCGGTTGGTAACTTTTTTTCTATACATGCTAGCGACCTAAAACTTGTTTTATCGCATTCAGCGCGTCAAATTACGCCGGAAACGGTCGTCTCTGTTTCGATATTGCTCAAAACACGAAGTCGAATTCCGTTCGTTGTTCCGTGGATATCGGTGAGTAACTTTTTTTCTATACATGCTAGCGACCTGAAACTTGTTTCATCGCATTCAGCGCGTCAAATTACGCCGGAAACGGCCGTCTTTGTTTTGATATTGCTCGATAGACGAAGTCGGAGTCCGTTTGTTTGTTTTTCAGATATCGGTTAGTAACTTTTTTTCTATACATGCTAGCGACCTAAAACTTGTTTCATCGCATTCAGCGCGTCAAATTACGCCGGAAACGGCCGTCTTTGTTTTGATATTGCTCGATAGACGAAGTCGGAGTCCGTTTGTTTGTTTTTCTGATATCGGTTAGTAACTTTTTTTCTATACATGCTAGCGACCTAAAACTTGTTTCATCGCATTCAGCGCGTCAAATTACGCCGGAAACGGTCGTCTTTGTTCTGATATTGCTCAAAACACGGAGTCGAATTCCGTTTGTTTGTTTTGTGGATATCGGTGAGTAACTTTTTTTCTATACATGCTAGCGACCTAAAACTTGTTTTATCGCATTCAGCCCGTCAAATTACGCCGGAAACGGTCGTCTTTGTTTTGATATTGCTGAAAACACGAAGTCGAATTCCGTTCGTTTGTTTCGTGGATATCGGTGAGTAACTTTTTTTCTATACATGCTAGCGACCTAAAACTTGTTTTATCGCATTCAGCACGTCAAATTACGCCGGAAACGGTCGTCTTTGTTTTGATATTGCTTAAAACACGAAGTCGAATTCCGTTCGTTTGTTTCGTGGATATCGGTGAGTAACTTTTTTTCTATACATGCTAGCGACCTAAAACTTGTTTTATCGCATTCAGCGCGTCAAATTACGCCGGAAACGGCCGTCTTTGTTTTGATATTGCTCGAAACACGAAGTCGAAGTCCGTTTGTTTGTTTTTCGGATATCGGTTGGTAACTTTTTTTCTATACATGCTAGCGACCTAAAACTTGTTTCATCGCATTCAGCGCGTCAAATTACGCCGGAAACGGTCGTCTCTGTTTTGATATTGCTCAAAACACGAAGTCGAATTCCGTTCGTTTGTTTTTCAGATATCGGTTGGTAACTTTTTTTCTATACATGCTAGCGACCTGAAACTTGTTTCATCGCATTCAGCGCGTCAAGTTACGCCGGAAACGGCCGTCTTTGTTTTGATATTGCTCGATAGACGAAGTCGGAGTCCGTTTGTTTGTTTTTCAGATATCGGTTGGTAACTTTTTTTCTATACATGCTAGCGACCTAAAACTTGTTTCATCGCATTCAGCGCGTCAAATTACGCCGTAAACGGTCGTCTCTGTTTTGATATTGCTCAAAACACGAAGTCGAATTCCGTTCGTTTGTTCCGTGGATATCGGTGAGTAACTTTTTTTCTATACATGCTAGCGACCTGAAACTTGTTTCATCGCATTCAGCGCGTCAAATTACGCCGGAAACGGCCGTCTTTGTTTTGATATTGCTCGATAGACGAAGTCGGAGTCCGTTTGTTTGTTTTTCAGATATCGGTTAGTAACTTTTTTTCTATACATGCTAGCGACCTCAAACTTGTTTCATCGCATTCAGCGCGTCAAATTACGCCGGAAACGGTCGTCTCTGTTTTGATATTGCTCAAAACACGAAGTCGAATTCCGTTCGTTTGTTCCGTGGATATCGGTGAGTAACTTTTTTTCTATACATGCTAGCGACCTAAAACTTGTTTCATTGCATTCAGCGCTTCAAATTACGCCGAAAACGGCCGTCTTTGTTTTGATATTGCTCGAAACACGAAGTCGAAGTCCGTTTGTTTGTTTTTCAGATATCGGTTGGTAACTTTTTTTCTATACATGCTAGCGACCTAAAACTTGTTTTATCGCATTCAGCGCGTCAAATTACGCCGGAAACGGTCGTCTTCGTTTTGATATTGCTCAAAACACGAAGTCGAATTCCGTTCGTTTGTTTTTCAGATATCGGTTGGTAACTTTTTTTCTATACATGCTAGCGACCTAAAACTTGTTTTATCGCATTCAGCGCGTCAAATTACGCCGAAAACGGCCGTCTTTGTTTTGATATTGCTCGAAACACGAAGTCGAAGTCCGTTTGTTTGTTTTTCAGATATCGGTTGGTAACTTTTTTTCTATACATGCTAGCGACCTAAAACTTGTTTTATCGCATTCAGCGCGTCAAATTACGCCGGAAGCGGTCGTCTCTGTTTCGATATTGCTCAAAACACGAATTTGAATTCCGTTCGTTTGTTCCGTGGATATCGGTGAGTAACTTTTTTTTTATACATGCTAGCGACCTGAAACTTGTTTCATCGCATTCAGCGCGTCAAATTACGCCGGAAACGGTCGTCTTTGTTTTGATATTGCTCAAAACACGAAGTCGAATTCCGTTCGTTTGTTTTTCAGATATCGGTTGGTAACTTTTTTTCTATACATGCTAGCGACCTAAAACTTGTTTTATCGCATTCAGCGCGTCAAATTACGCCGGAAACGGCCGTCTTTGTTTTGATATTGCTCGAAACACGAAGTCGAAGTCCGTTTGTTTGTTTTTCAGATATCGGTTGGTAACTTTTTTTCTATACATGCTAGCGACCTAAAACTTGTTTTATCGCATTCAGCGCGTCAAATTACGCCGGAAACGGTCGTCTCTTTTTCGATATTGCTCAAAACACGAAGTCGAATTCCGTTCGTTGTTCCGTGGATATCGGTGAGTAACTTTTTTTCTATACATGCTAGCGACCTGAAACTTGTTTTATCGCATTCAGCACGTCAAAATCCGCCGGAAACGGTCGTCTTTGTTTTGATATTGCTTAAAACACGAAGTCGAATTCCGTTCGTTTGTTTCGTGGATATCGGTGAGTAACTTTTTTTCTATACATGCTAGCGACCTAAAACTTGTTTTATCGCATTCAGCGCGTCAAATTACGCCGGAAACGGCCGTCTTTGTTTTGATATTGCTCGAAACACGAAGTCGAAGTCCGTTTGTTTGTTTTTCGGATATCGGTTGGTAACTTTTTTTCTATACATGCTAGCGACCTAAAACTTGTTTCATCGCATTCAGCGCGTCAAATTACGCCGGAAACGGTCGTCTCTGTTTTGATATTGCTCAAAACACGAAGTCGAATTCCGTTCGTTTGTTTTTCAGATATCGGTTAGTAACTTTTTTTCTATACATGCTAGCGACCTGAAACTTGTTTCATCGCATTCAGCGCGTCAAGTTACGCCGGAAACGGCCGTCTTTGTTTTGATATTGCTCGATAGACGAAGTCGGAGTCCGTTTGTTTGTTTTTCAGATATCGGTTGGTAACTTTTTTTCTATACATGCTAGCGACCTAAAACTTGTTTCATCGCATTCAGCGCGTCAAATTACGCCGTAAACGGTCGTCTCTGTTTTGATATTGCTCAAAACACGAAGTCGAATTCCGTTCGTTTGTTCCGTGGATATCGGTGAGTAACTTTTTTTCTATACATGCTAGCGACCTGAAACTTGTTTCATCGCATTCAGCGCGTCAAATTACGCCGGAAACGGCCGTCTTTGTTTTGATATTGCTCGATAGACGAAGTCGGAGTCCGTTTGTTTGTTTTTCAGATATCGGTTAGTAACTTTTTTTCTATACATGCTAGCGACCTAAAACTTGTTTCATCGCATTCAGCGCGTCAAATTACGCCGGAAACGGTCGTCTCTGTTTTGATATTGCTCAAAACACGAAGTCGAATTCCGTTCGTTTGTTCCGTGGATATCGGTGAGTAACTTTTTTTCTATACATGCTAGCGACCTAAAACTTGTTTTATCGCATTCAGCGCGTCAAATTACGCCGGAAACGGTCGTCTTCGTTTTGATATTGCTCAAAACACGAAGTCGAATTCCGTTCGTTTGTTTTTCAGATATCGGTTGGTAACTTTTTTTCTATACATGCTAGCGACCTAAAACTTGTTTTATCGCATTCAGCGCGTCAAATTACGCCGAAAACGGCCGTCTTTGTTTTGATATTGCTCGAAACACGAAGTCGAAGTCCGTTTGTTTGTTTTTCAGATATCGGTTGGTAACTTTTTTTCTATACATGCTAGCGACCTAAAACTTGTTTTATCGCATTCAGCGCGTCAAATTACGCCGGAAGCGGTCGTCTCTGTTTCGATATTGCTCAAAACACGAAGTCGAATTCCGTTCGTTTGTTCCGTGGATATCGGTGAGTAACTTTTTTTCTATACATGCTAGCGACCTGAAACTTGTTTCATCGCATTCAGCGCGTCAAATTACGCCGGAAACGGTCGTCTTTGTTTTGATATTGCTCAAAACACGAAGTCGAATTCCGTTCGTTTGTTTTTCAGATATCGGTTGGTAACTTTTTTTCTATACATGCTAGCGACCTAAAACTTGTTTTATCGCATTCAGCGCGTCAAATTACGCCGGAAACGGCCGTCTTTGTTTTGATATTGCTCGAAACACGAAGTCGAAGTCCGTTTGTTTGTTTTTCAGATATCGGTTGGTAACTTTTTTTCTATACATGCTAGCGACCTAAAACTTGTTTTATCGCATTCAGCGCGTCAAATTACGCCGGAAACGGTCGTCTCTTTTTCGATATTGCTCAAAACACGAAGTCGAATTCCGTTCGTTGTTCCGTGGATATCGGTGAGTAACTTTTTTTCTATACATGCTAGCGACCTGAAACTTGTTTCATCGCATTCAGCGCGTCAAATTACGCCGGAAACGGCCGTCTTTGTTTTGATATTGCTCGATAGACGAAGTCGGAGTCCGTTTGTTTGTTTTTCAGATATCGGTTAGTAACTTTTTTTCTATACATGCTAGCGACCTAAAACTTGTTTCATCGCATTCAGCGCGTCAAATTACGCCGGAAACGGCCGTCTTTGTTTTGATATTGCTCGATAGACGAAGTCGGAGTCCGTTTGTTTGTTTTTCTGATATCGGTTAGTAACTTTTTTTCTATACATGCTAGCGACCTCAAACTTGTTTCATCGCATTCAGCGCGTCAAATTACGCCGGAAACGGTCGTCTTTGTTTTGATATTGCTCGAAACACGAAGTCGAAGTCCGTTTGTTTGTTTTTCAGATATCGGTTGGTAACTTTTTTTCTATACATGCTAGCGACCTAAAACTTGTTTTATCGCATTCAGCGCGTCAAATTACGCCGGAAACGGTCGTCTTCGTTTTGATATTGCTCAAAACACGAAGTCGAATTCCGTTCGTTTGTTTTTCAGATATCGGTTGGTAACTTTTTTTCTATACATGCTAGCGACCTAAAACTTGTTTTATCGCATTCAGCGCGTCAAATTACGCCGTAAACGGCCGTCTTTGTTTTGATATTGCTCGAAACACGAAGTCGAAGTCCGTTTGTTTGTTTTTCAGATATCGGTTGGTAACTTTTTTTCTATACATGCTAGCGACCTAAAACTTGTTTTATCGCATTCAGCGCGTCAAATTACGCCGGAAGCGGTCGTCTCTGTTTCGATATTGCTCAAAACACGAAGTCGAATTCCGTTCGTTTGTTCCGTGGATATCGGTGAGTAACTTTTTTTCTATACATGCTAGCGACCTGAAACTTGTTTCATCGCATTCAGCGCGTCAAATTACGCCGGAAACGGTCGTCTTTGTTTTGATATTGCTCAAAACACGAAGTCGAATTCCGTTCGTTTGTTTTTCAGATATCGGTTGGTAACTTTTTTTCTATACATGCTAGCGACCTAAAACTTGTTTTATCGCATTCAGCGCGTCAAATTACGCCGGAAACGGCCGTCTTTGTTTTGATATTGCTCGAAACACGAAGTCGAAGTCCGTTTGTTTGTTTTTCAGATATCGGTTGGTAACTTTTTTTCTATACATGCTAGCGACCTAAAACTTGTTTTATCGCATTCAGCGCGTCAAATTACGCCGGAAACGGTCGTCCCTGTTTCGATATTGCTCAAAACACGAAGTCGAATTCCGTTCGTTGTTCCGTGGATATCGGTGAGTAACTTTTTTTCTATACATGCTAGCGACCTGAAACTTGTTTCATCGCATTCAGCGCGTCAAATTACGCCGGAAACGGCCGTCTTTGTTTTGATATTGCTCGATAGACGAAGTCGGAGTCCGTTTGTTTGTTTTTCAGATATCGGTTGGTAACTTTTTTTCTATACATGCTAGCGACCTAAAACTTGTTTTATCGCATTCAGCGCGTCAAATTACGCCGGAAACGGTCGTCTTCGTTTTGATATTGCTCAAAACACGAAGTCGAATTCCGTTCGTTTGTTTTTCAGATATCGGTTGGTAACTTTTTTTCTATACATGCTAGCGACCTAAAACTTGTTTTATCGCATTCAGCGCGTCAAATTACGCCGTAAACGGCCGTCTTTGTTTTGATATTGCTCGAAACACGAAGTCGAAGTCCGTTTGTTTGTTTTTCACATATCGGTTGGTAACTTTTTTTCTATACATGCTAGCGACCTAAAACTTGTTTTATCGCATTCAGCGCGTCAAATTACGCCGGAAGCGGTCGTCTCTGTTTCGATATTGCTCAAAACACGAAGTCGAATTCCGTTCGTTTGTTCCGTGGATATCGGTGAGTAACTTTTTTTCTATACATGCTAGCGACCTGAAACTTGTTTCATCGCATTCAGCGCGTCAAATTACGCCGGAAACGGTCGTCTTTGTTTTGATATTGCTCAAAACACGAAGTCGAATTCCGTTCGTTTGTTTTTCAGATATCGGTTGGTAACTTTTTTTCTATACATGCTAGCGACCTAAAACTTGTTTTATCGCATTCAGCGCGTCAAATTACGCCGGAAACGGCCGTCTTTGTTTTGATATTGCTCGAAACACGAAGTCGAAGTCCGTTTGTTTGTTTTTCAGATATCGGTTGGTAACTTTTTTTCTATACATGCTAGCGACCTAAAACTTGTTTTATCGCATTCAGCGCGTCAAATTACGCCGGAAACGGTCGTCCCTGTTTCGATATTGCTCAAAACACGAAGTCGAATTCCGTTCGTTGTTCCGTGGATATCGGTGAGTAACTTTTTTTCTATACATGCTAGCGACCTGAAACTTGTTTCATCGCATTCAGCGCGTCAAATTACGCCGGAAACGGCCGTCTTTGTTTTGATATTGCTCGATAGACGAAGTCGGAGTCCGTTTGTTTGTTTTTCAGATATCGGTTGGTAACTTTTTTTCTATACATGCTAGCGACCTAAAACTTGTTTCATCGCATTCAGCGCGTCAAATTACGCCGTAAACGGTCGTCTCTGTTTTGATATTGCTCAAAACACGAAGTCGAAGTCCGTTTGTTTGTTTTTCAGATATCGGTTGGTAACTTTTTTTCTATACATGCTAGCGACCTGAAACTTGTTTCATCGCATTCAGCGCGTCAAATTACGCCGGAAACGGCCGTCTTTGTTTTGATATTGCTCGATAGACGAAGTCGGAGTCCGTTTGTTTGTTTTTCAGATATCGGTTAGTAACTTTTTTTCTATACATGCTAGCGACCTAAAACTTGTTTCATCGCATTCAGCGCGTCAAATTACGCCGGAAACGGCCGTCTTTGTTTTGATATTGCTCGATAGACGAAGTCGGAGTCCGTTTGTTTGTTTTTCTGATATCGGTTAGTAACTTTTTTTCTATACATGCTAGCGACCTCAAACTTGTTTCATCGCATTCAGCGCGTCAAATTACGCCGGAAACGGTCGTCTTTGTTTTGATATTGCTCGAAACACGAAGTCGAAGTCCGTTTGTTTGTTTTTCAGATATCGGTTGGTAACTTTTTTTCTATACATGCTAGCGACCTAAAACTTGTTTTATCGCATTCAGCGCGTCAAATTACGCCGGAAACGGTCGTCTTCGTTTTGATATTGCTCAAAACACGAAGTCGAATTCCGTTCGTTTGTTTTTCAGATATCGGTTGGTAACTTTTTTTCTATACATGCTAGCGACCTAAAACTTGTTTTATCGCATTCAGCGCGTCAAATTACGCCGTAAACGGCCGTCTTTGTTTTGATATTGCTCGAAACACGAAGTCGAAGTCCGTTTGTTTGTTTTTCAGATATCGGTTGGTAACTTTTTTTCTATACATGCTAGCGACCTAAAACTTGTTTTATCGCATTCAGCGCGTCAAATTACGCCGGAAGCGGTCGTCTCTGTTTCGATATTGCTCAAAACACGAAGTCGAATTCCGTTCGTTTGTTCCGTGGATATCGGTGAGTAACTTTTTTTCTATACATGCTAGCGACCTGAAACTTGTTTCATCGCATTCAGCGCGTCAAATTACGCCGGAAACGGTCGTCTTTGTTTTGATATTGCTCAAAACACGAAGTCGAATTCCGTTCGTTTGTTTTTCAGATATCGGTTGGTAACTTTTTTTCTATACATGCTAGCGACCTAAAACTTGTTTTATCGCATTCAGCGCGTCAAATTACGCCGGAAACGGCCGTCTTTGTTCTGATATTGCTCGAAACACGAAGTCGAAGTCCGTTTGTTTGTTTTTCAGATATCGGTTGGTAACTTTTTTTCTATACATGCTAGCGACCTAAAACTTGTTTCATCGCATTCAGCGCGTCAAATTACGCCGGAAACGGTCGTCCCTGTTTCGATATTGCTCAAAACACGAAGTCGAATTCCGTTCGTTGTTCCGTGGATATCGGTGAGTAACTTTTTTTCTATACATGCTAGCGACCTGAAACTTGTTTCATCGCATTCAGCGCGTCAAATTACGCCGGAAACGGCCGTCTTTGTTTTGATATTGCTCGATAGACGAAGTCGGAGTCCGTTTGTTTGTTTTTCAGATATCGGTTAGTAACTTTTTTTCTATACATGCTAGCGACCTAAAACTTGTTTCATCGCATTCAGCGCGTCAAATTACGCCGGAAACGGCCGTCTTTGTTTTGATATTGCTCGATAGACGAAGTCGGAGTCCGTTTGTTTGTTTTTCTGATATCGGTTAGTAACTTTTTTTCTATACATGCTAGCGACCTAAAACTTGTTTCATCGCATTCAGCGCGTCAAATTACGCCGGAAACGGTCGTCTTTGTTCTGATATTGCTCAAAACACGGAGTCGAATTCCGTTTGTTTGTTTTGTGGATATCGGTGAGTAACTTTTTTTCTATACATGCTAGCGACCTAAAACTTGTTTTATCGCATTCAGCGCGTCAAATTACGCCGGAAACGGTCGTCTTCGTTTTGATATTGCTCAAAACACGAAGTCGAATTCCGTTCGTTTGTTTTTCAGATATCGGTTGGTAACTTTTTTTCTATACATGCTAGCGACCTAAAACTTGTTTTATCGCATTCAGCGCGTCAAATTACGCCGAAAACGGCCGTCTTTGTTTTGATATTGCTCGAAACACGAAGTCGAAGTCCGTTTGTTTGTTTTTCAGATATCGGTTGGTAACTTTTTTTCTATACATGCTAGCGACCTAAAACTTGTTTTATCGCATTCAGCGCGTCAAATTACGCCGGAAGCGGTCGTCTCTGTTTCGATATTGCTCAAAACACGAAGTCGAATTCCGTTCGTTTGTTCCGTGGATATCGGTGAGTAACTTTTTTTCTATACATGCTAGCGACCTGAAACTTGTTTCATCGCATTCAGCGCGTCAAATTACGCCGGAAACGGTCGTCTTTGTTTTGATATTGCTCAAAACACGAAGTCGAATTCCGTTCGTTTGTTTTTCAGATATCGGTTGGTAACTTTTTTTCTATACATGCTAGCGACCTAAAACTTGTTTTATCGCATTCAGCGCGTCAAATTACGCCTAAAACGGCCGTCTTTGTTTTGATATTGCTCGAAACACGAAGTCGAAGTCCGTTTGTTTGTTTTTCAGATATCGGTTGGTAACTTTTTTTCTATACATGCTAGCGACCTAAAACTTGTTTTATCGCATTCAGCGCGTCAAATTACGCCGGAAGCGGTCGTCTCTGTTTCGATATTGCTCAAAACACGAAGTCGAATTCCGTTCGTTTGTTCCGTGGATATCGGTGAGTAACTTTTTTTCTATACATGCTAGCGACCTGAAACTTGTTTCATCGCATTCAGCGCGTCAAATTACGCCGGAAACGGCCGTCTTTGTTTTGATATTGCTCGATAGACGAAGTCGGAGTCCGTTTGTTTGTTTTTCAGATATCGGTTGGTAACTTTTTTTCTATACATGCTAGCGACCTAAAACTTGTTTTATCGCATTCAGCGCGTCAAATTACGCCGGAAACGGTCGTCTTCGTTTTGATATTGCTCAAAACACGAAGTCGAATTCCGTTCGTTTGTTTTTCAGATATCGGTTGGTAACTTTTTTTCTATACATGCTAGCGACCTAAAACTTGTTTTATCGCATTCAGCGCGTCAAATTACGCCGTAAACGGCCGTCTTTGTTTTGATATCGCTCGAAACACGAAGTCGAAGTCCGTTTGTTTGTTTTTCAGATATCGGTTGGTAACTTTTTTTCTATACATGCTAGCGACCTAAAACTTGTTTTATCGCATTCAGCGCGTCAAATTACGCCGGAAGCGGTCGTCTCTGTTTCGATATTGCTCAAAACACGAAGTCGAATTCCGTTCGTTTGTTCCGTGGATATCGGTGAGTAACTTTTTTTCTATACATGCTAGCGACCTAAAACTTGTTTCATCGCATTCAGCGCGTCAAATTACGCCGGAAACGGTCGTCTTTGTTTTGATATTGCTCAAAACACGAAGTCGAATTCCGTTCGTTTGTTTTTCAGATATCGGTTGGTAACTTTTTTTCTATACATGCTAGCGACCTAAAACTTGTTTTATCGCATTCAGCGCGTCAAATTACGCCGGAAACGGCCGTCTTTGTTTTGATATTGCTCGAAACACGAAGTCGAAGTCCGTTTGTTTGTTTTTCAGATATCGGTTGGTAACTTTTTTTCTATACATGCTAGCGACCTAAAACTTGTTTTATCGCATTCAGCGCGTCAAATTACGCCGGAAACGGTCGTCCCTGTTTCGATATTGCTCAAAACACGAAGTCGAATTCCGTTCGTTGTTCCGTGGATATCGGTGAGTAACTTTTTTTCTATACATGCTAGCGACCTGAAACTTGTTTCATCGCATTCAGCGCGTCAAATTACGCCGGAAACGGCCGTCTTTGTTTTGATATTGCTCGATAGACGAAGTCGGAGTCCGTTTGTTTGTTTTTCAGATATCGGTTAGTAACTTTTTTTCTATACATGCTAGCGACCTAAAACTTGTTTCATCGCATTCAGCGCGTCAAATTACGCCGGAAACGGCCGTCTTTGTTTTGATATTGCTCGATAGACGAAGTCGGAGTCCGTTTGTTTGTTTTTCTGATATCGGTTAGTAACTTTTTTTCTATACATGCTAGCGACCTAAAACTTGTTTCATCGCATTCAGCGCGTCAAATTACGCCGGAAACGGTCGTCTTTGTTCTGATATTGCTCAAAACACGGAGTCGAATTCCGTTTGTTTGTTTTGTGGATATCGGTGAGTAACTTTTTTTCTATACATGCTAGCGACCTAAAACTTGTTTTATCGCATTCAGCGCGTCAAATTACGCCGGAAACGGTCGTCTTCGTTTTGATATTGCTCAAAACACGAAGTCGAATTCCGTTCGTTTGTTTTTCAGATATCGGTTGGTAACTTTTTTTCTATACATGCTAGCGACCTAAAACTTGTTTTATCGCATTCAGCGCGTCAAATTACGCCGAAAACGGCCGTCTTTGTTTTGATATTGCTCGAAACACGAAGTCGAAGTCCGTTTGTTTGTTTTTCAGATATCGGTTGGTAACTTTTTTTCTATACATGCTAGCGACCTAAAACTTGTTTTATCGCATTCAGCGCGTCAAATTACGCCGGAAGCGGTCGTCTCTGTTCTGATATTGCTCAAAACACGAAGTCGAATTCCGTTCGTTTGTTCCGTGGATATCGGTGAGTAACTTTTTTTCTATACATGCTAGCGACCTGAAACTTGTTTCATCGCATTCAGCGCGTCAAATTACGCCGGAAACGGTCGTCTTTGTTTTGATATTGCTCAAAACACGAAGTCGAATTCCGTTCGTTTGTTTTTCAGATATCGGTTGGTAACTTTTTTTCTATACATGCTAGCGACCTAAAACTTGTTTTATCGCATTCAGCGCGTCAAATTACGCCGAAAACGGCCGTCTTTGTTTTGATATTGCTCGAAACACGAAGTCGAAGTCCGTTTGTTTGTTTTTCAGATATCGGTTGGTAACTTTTTTTCTATACATGCTAGCGACCTAAAACTTGTTTTATCGCATTCAGCGCGTCAAATTACGCCGGAAGCGGTCGTCTCTGTTTCGATATTGCTCAAAACACGAAGTCGAATTCCGTTCGTTTGTTCCGTGGATATCGGTGAGTAACTTTTTTTCTATACATGCTAGCGACCTGAAACTTGTTTCATCGCATTCAGCGCGTCAAATTACGCCGGAAACGGCCGTCTTTGTTTTGATATTGCTCGATAGACGAAGTCGGAGTCCGTTTGTTTGTTTTTCAGATATCGGTTAGTAACTTTTTTTCTATACATGCTAGCGACCTAAAACTTGTTTCATCGCATTCAGCGCGTCAAATTACGCCGGAAACGGTCGTCTCTGTTTTGATATTGCTCAAAACACGAAGTCGAATTCCGTTCGTTTGTTCCGTGGATATCGGTGAGTAACTTTTTTTCTATACATGCTAGCGACCTAAAACTTGTTTCATTGCATTCAGCGCGTCAAATTACGCCGAAAACGGCCGTCTTTGTTTTGATATTGCTCGAAACACGAAGTCGAAGTCCGTTTGTTTGTTTTTCAGATATCGGTTGGTAACTTTTTTTCTATACATGCTAGCGACCTAAAACTTGTTTTATCGCATTCAGCGCGTCAAATTACGCCGGAAACGGTCGTCTTCGTTTTGATATTGCTCAAAACACGAAGTCGAATTCCGTTCGTTTGTTTTTCAGATATCGGTTGGTAACTTTTTTTCTATACATGCTAGCGACCTAAAACTTGTTTTATCGCATTCAGCGCGTCAAATTACGCCGAAAACGGCCGTCTTTGTTTTGATATTGCTCGAAACACAAAGTCGAAGTCCGTTTGTTTGTTTTTCAGATATCGGTTGGTAACTTTTTTTCTATACATGCTAGCGACCTAAAACTTGTTTTATCGCATTCAGCGCGTCAAATTACGCCGGAAGCGGTCGTCTCTGTTTCGATATTGCTCAAAACACGAAGTCGAATTCCGTTCGTTTGTTCCGTGGATATCGAAGAGTAACTTTTTTTCTATACATGCTAGCGACCTGAAACTTGTTTCATCGCATTCAGCGCGTCAAATCACGCCGGAAACGGTCGTCTTTGTTTTGATATTGCTCAAAACACGAAGTCGAATTCCGTTCGTTTGTTTTTCAGATATCGGTTGGTAACTTTTTTTCTATACATGCTAGCGACCTAAAACTTGTTTTATCGCATTCAGCGCGTCAAATTACGCCGAAAACGGCCGTCTTTGTTTTGATATTGCTCGAAACACGAAGTCGAAGTCCGTTTGTTTGTTTTTCAGATATCGGTTGGTAACTTTTTTTCTATACATGCTAGCGACCTAAAACTTGTTTTATCGCATTCAGCGCGTCAAATTACGCCGGAAGCGGTCGTCTCTGTTTCGATATTGCTCAAAACACGAAGTCGAATTCCGTTCGTTTGTTCCGTGGATATCGGTGAGTAACTTTTTTTCTATACATGCTAGCGACCTGAAACTTGTTTCATCGCATTCAGCGCGTCAAATTACGCCGGAAACGGTCGTCTTTGTTTTGATATTGCTCAAAACACGAAGTCGAATTCCGTTCGTTTGTTTTTCAGATATCGGTTGGTAACTTTTTTTCTATACATGCTAGCGACCTAAAACTTGTTTTATCGCATTCAGCGCGTCAAATTACGCCGGAAACGGCCGTCTTTGTTTTGATATTGCTCGAAACACGAAGTCGAAGTCCGTTTGTTTGTTTTTCAGATATCGGTTGGTAACTTTTTTTCTATACATGCTAGCGACCTAAAACTTGTTTTATCGCATTCAGCGCGTCAAATTACGCCGGAAACGGTCGTCTCTGTTTCGATATTGCTCAAAACACGAAGTCGAATTCCGTTCGTTGTTCCGTGGATATCGGTGAGTAACTTTTTTTCTATACATGCTAGCGACCTGAAACTTGTTTCATCGCATTCAGCGCGTCAAATTACGCCGAAAACGGCCGTCTTTGTTTTGATATTGCTCGATAGACGAAGTCGGAGTCCGTTTGTTTGTTTTTCAGATATCGGTTAGTAACTTTTTTTCTATACATGCTAGCGACCTAAAACTTGTTTCATCGCATTCAGCGCGTCAAATTACGCCGGAAACGGCCGTCTTTGTTTTGATATTGCTCGATAGACGAAGTCGGAGTCCGTTTGTTTTTTTTTCTGATATCGGTTAGTAACTTTTTTTCTATACATGCTAGCGACCTAAAACTTGTTTCATCGCATTCAGCGCGTCAAATTACGCCGGAAACGGTCGTCTTTGTTCTGATATTGCTCAAAACACGGAGTCGAATTCCGTTTGTTTGTTTTGTGGATATCGGTGAGTAACTTTTTTTCTATACATGCTAGCGACCTAAAACTTGTTTTATCGCATTCAGCCCGTCAAATTACGCCGGAAACGGTCGTCTTTGTTTTGATATTGCTTAAAACACGAAGTCGAATTCCGTTCGTTTGTTTCGTGGATATCGGTGAGTAACTTTTTTTCTATGCATGCTAGCGACCTAAAACTTGTTTTATCGCATTCAGCCCGTCAAATCACGCCGGAAACGGTCGTCTTTGTTTTGATATTGCTCAAAACACGAAGTCGAATTCCGTTCGTTTGTTTCGTGGATATCGGTGAGTAACTTTTTTTCTATACATGCTAGCGACCTAAAACTTGTTTTATCGCATTCAGCGCGTCAAATTACGCCGGAAACGGCCGTCTTTGTTTTGATATTGCTCGAAACACGAAGTCGAAGTCCGTTTGTTTGTTTTTCGGATATCGGTTGGTAACTTTTTTTCTATACATGCTAGCGACCTAAAACTTGTTTCATCGCATTCAGCGCGTCAAATTACGCCGGAAACGGTCGTCTCTGTTTTGATATTGCTCAAAACACGAAGTCGAATTCCGTTCGTTTGTTTTTCAGATATCGGTTGGTAACTTTTTTTCTATACATGCTAGCGACCTGAAACTTGTTTCATCGCATTCAGCGCGTCAAGTTACGCCGGAAACGGCCGTCTTTGTTTTGATATTGCTCGATAGACGAAGTCGGAGTCCGTTTGTTTGTTTTTCAGATATCGGTTGGTAACTTTTTTTCTATACATGCTAGCGACCTAAAACTTGTTTCATCGCATTCAGCGCGTCAAATTACGCCGTAAACGGTCGTCTCTGTTTTGATATTGCTCAAAACACGAAGTCGAATTCCGTTCGTTTGTTCCGTGGATATCGGTGAGTAACTTTTTTTCTATACATGCTAGCGACCTGAAACTTGTTTCATCGCATTCAGCGCGTCAAATTACGCCGGAAACGGCCGTCTTTGTTTTGATATTGCTCGATAGACGAAGTCGGAGTCCGTTTGTTTGTTTTTCAGATATCGGTTAGTAACTTTTTTTCTATACATGCTAGCGACCTAAAACTTGTTTCATCGCATTCAGCGCGTCAAATTACGCCGGAAACGGTCGTCTCTGTTTTGATATTGCTCAAAACACGAAGTCGAATTCCGTTCGTTTGTTCCGTGGATATCGGTGAGTAACTTTTTTTCTATACATGCTAGCGACCTAAAACTTGTTTTATTGCATTCAGCGCGTCAAATTACGCCGAAAACGGCCGTCTTTGTTTTGATATTGCTCGAAACACGAAGTCGAAGTCCGTTTGTTTGTTTTTCAGATATCGGTTGGTAACTTTTTTTCTATACATGCTAGCGACCTAAAACTTGTTTTATCGCATTCAGCGCGTCAAATTACGCCGGAAACGGTCGTGTTCGTTTTGATATTGCTCAAAACACGAAGTCGAATTCCGTTCGTTTGTTTTTCAGATATCGGTTGGTAACTTTTTTTCTATACATGCTAGCGACCTAAAACTTGTTTTATCGCATTCAGCGCGTCAAATTACGCCGAAAACGGCCGTCTTTGTTTTGATATTGCTCGAAACACGAAGTCGAAGTCCGTTTGTTTGTTTTTCGGATATCGGTTGGTAACTTTTTTTCTATACATGCTAGCGACCTAAAACTTGTTTCATCGCATTCAGCGCGTCAAATTACGCCGGAAGCGGTCGTCTCTGTTTCGATATTGCTCAAAACACGAAGTCGAATTCCGTTCGTTTGTTCCGTGGATATCGGTGAGTAACTTTTTTTCTATACATGCTAGCGACCTGAAACTTGTTTCATCGCATTCAGCGCGTCAAATTACGCCGGAAACGGTCGTCTTTGTTTTGATATTGCTCAAAACACGAAGTCGAATTCCGTTCGTTTGTTTTTCAGATATCGGTTGGTAACTTTTTTTCTATACATGCTAGCGACCTAAAACTTGTTTTATCGCATTCAGCGCGTCAAATTACGCCGAAAACGGCCGTCTTTGTTTTGATATTGCTCGAAACACGAAGTCGAAGTCCGTTTGTTTGTTTTTCAGATATCGGTTGGTAACTTTTTTTCTATACATGCTAGCGACCTAAAACTTGTTTTATCGCATTCAGCGCGTCAAATTACGCCGGAAGCGGTCGTCTCTGTTTCGATATTGCTCAAAACACGAAGTCGAATTCCGTTCGTTTGTTCCGTGGATATCGGTGAGTAACTTTTTTTCTATACATGCTAGCGACCTGAAACTTGTTTCATCGCATTCAGCGCGTCAAATTACGCCGGAAACGGCCGTCTTTGTTTTGATATTGCTCGATAGACGAAGTCGGAGTCCGTTTGTTTGTTTTTCAGATATCGGTTAGTAACTTTTTTTCTATACATGCTAGCGACCTAAAACTTGTTTCATCGCATTCAGCGCGTCAAATTACGCCGGAAACGGTCGTCTCTGTTTTGATATTGCTCAAAACACGAAGTCGAATTCCGTTCGTTTGTTCCGTGGATATCGGTGAGTAACTTTTTTTCTATACATGCTAGCGACCTAAAACTTGTTTCATTGCATTCAGCGCGTCAAATTACGCCGAAAACGGCCGTCTTTGTTTTGATATTGCTCGAAACACGAAGTCGAAGTCCGTTTGTTTGTTTTTCAGATATCGGTTGGTAACTTTTTTTCTATACATGCTAGCGACCTAAAACTTGTTTTATCGCATTCAGCGCGTCAAATTACGCCGGAAACGGTCGTCTTCGTTTTGATATTGCTCAAAACACGAAGTCGAATTCCGTTCGTTTGTTTTCCAGATATCGGTTGGTAACTTTTTTTCTATACATGCTAGCGACCTAAAACTTGTTTTATCGCATTCAGCGCGTCAAATTACGCCGAAAACGGCCGTCTTTGTTTTGATATTGCTCGAAACACGAAGTCGAAGTCCGTTTGTTTGTTTTTCAGATATCGGTTGGTAACTTTTTTTCTATACATGCTAGCGACCTAAAACTTGTTTTATCGCATTCAGCGCGTCAAATTACGCCGGAAGCGGTCTTCTCTGTTTCGATATTGCTCAAAACACGAAGTCGAATTCCGTTCGTTTGTTCCGTGGATATCGGTGAGTAACTTTTTTTCTATACATGCTAGCGACCTGAAACTTGTTTCATCGCATTCAGCGCGTCAAATTACGCCGGAAACGGTCGTCTTTGTTTTGATATTGCTCAAAACACGAAGTCGAATTCCGTTCGTTTGTTTTTCAGATATCGGTTGGTAACTTTTTTTCTATACATGCTAGCGACCTAAAACTTGTTTTATCGCATTCAGCGCGTCAAATTACGCCGAAAACGGCCGTCTTTGTTTTGATATTGCTCGAAACACGAAGTCGAAGTCCGTTTGTTTGTTTTTCAGATATCGGTTGGTAACTTTTTTTCTATACATGCTAGCGACCTAAAACTTGTTTGATCGCATTCAGCGCGTCAAATTACGCCGGAAGCGGTCGTCTCTGTTTCGATATTGCTCAAAACACGAAGTCGAATTCCGTTCGTTTGTTCCGTGGATATCGGTGAGTAACTTTTTTTCTATACATGCTAGCGACCTGAAACTTGTTTCATCGCATTCAGCGCGTCAAATTACGCCGGAAACGGCCGTCTTTGTTTTGATATTGCTCGATAGACGAAGTCGGAGTCCGTTTGTTTGTTTTTCAGATATCGGTTAGTAACTTTTTTTCTATACATGCTAGCGACCTAAAACTTGTTTCATCGCATTCAGCGCGTCAAATTACGCCGGAAACGGTCGTCTCTGTTTTGATATTGCTCAAAACACGAAGTCGAATTCCGTTCGTTTGTTCCGTGGATATCGGTGAGTAACTTTTTTTCTATACATGCTAGCGACCTAAAACTTGTTTCATTGCATTCAGCGCGTCAAATTACGCCGAAAACGGCCGTCTTTGTTTTGATATTGCTCGAAACACGAAGTCGAAGTCCGTTTGTTTGTTTTTCAGATATCGGTTGGTAACTTTTTTTCTATACATGCTAGCGACCTAAAACTTGTTTTATCGCATTCAGCGCGTCAAATTACGCCGGAAACGGTCGTCTTCGTTTTGATATTGCTCAAAACACGAAGTCGAATTCCGTTCGTTTGTTTTTCAGATATCGGTTGGTAACTTTTTTTCTATACATGCTAGCGACCTAAAACTTGTTTTATCGCATTCAGCGCGTCAAATTACGCCGAAAACGGCCGTCTTTGTTTTGATATTGCTCGATAGACGAAGTCGGAGTCCGTTTGTTTGTTTTTCAGATATCGGTTAGTAACTTTTTTTCTATACATGCTAGCGACCTAAAACTTGTTTCATCGCATTCAGCGCGTCAAATTACGCCGGAAACGGCCGTCTTTGTTTTGATATTGCTCGATAGACGAAGTCGGAGTCCGTTTGTTTGTTTTTCTGATATCGGTTAGTAACTTTTTTTCTATACATGCTAGCGACCTAAAACTTGTTTCATCGCATTCAGCGCGTCAAATTACGCCGGAAACGGTCGTCTTTGTTCTGATATTGCTTAAAACACGGAGTCGAATTCCGTTTGTTTGTTTTGTGGATATCGGTGAGTAACTTTTTTTCTATACATGCTAGCGACCTAAAACTTGTTTTATCGCATTCAGCGCGTCAAATTACGCCGGAAACGGTCGTCTTCGTTTTGATATTGCTCAAAACACGAAGTCGAATTCCGTTCGTTTGTTTTTCAGATATCGGTTGGTAACTTTTTTTCTATACATGCTAGCGACCTAAAACTTGTTTTATCGCATTCAGCGCGTCAAATTACGCCGAAAACGGCCGTCTTTGTTTTGATATTGCTCGAAACACGAAGTCGAAGTCCGTTTGTTTGTTTTTCAGATATCGGTTGGTAACTTTTTTTCTATACATGCTAGCGACCTAAAACTTGTTTTATCGCATTCAGCGCGTCAAATTACGCCGGAAGCGGTCGTCTCTGTTTCGATATTGCTCAAAACACGAAGTCGAATTCCGTTCGTTTGTTCCGTGGATATCGGTGAGTAACTTTTTTTCTATACATGCTAGCGACCTGAAACTTGTTTCATCGCATTCAGCGCGTCAAATTACGCCGGAAACGGTCGTCTTTGTTTTGATATTGCTCAAAACACGAAGTCGAATTCCGTTCGTTTGTTTTTCAGATATCGGTTGGTAACTTTTTTTCTATACATGCTAGCGACCTAAAACTTGTTTTATCGCATTCAGCGCGTCAAATTACGCCGAAAACGGCCGTCTTTGTTTTGATATTGCTCGAAACACGAAGTCGAAGTCCGTTTGTTTGTTTTTCAGATATCGGTTGGTAACTTTTTTTCTATACATGCTAGCGACCTAAAACTTGTTTTATCGCATTCAGCGCGTCAAATTACGCCGGAAGCGGTCGTCTCTGTTTCGATATTGCTCAAAACACGAAGTCGAATTCCGTTCGTTTGTTCCGTGGATATCGGTGAGTAACTTTTTTTCTATACATGCTAGCGACCTGAAACTTGTTTCATCGCATTCAGCGCGTCAAATTACGCCGGAAACGGCCGTCTTTGTTTTGATATTGCTCGATAGACGAAGTCGGAGTCCGTTTGTTTGTTTTTCAGATATCGGTTAGTAACTTTTTTTCTATACATGCTAGCGACCTAAAACTTGTTTCATCGCATTCAGCGCGTCAAATTACGCCGGAAACGGTCGTCTCTGTTTTGATATTGCTCAAAACACGAAGTCGAATTCCGTTCGTTTGTTCCGTGGATATCGGTGAGTAACTTTTTTTCTATACATGCTAGCGACCTAAAACTTGTTTCATTGCATTCAGCGCGTCAAATTACGCCGAAAACGGCCGTCTTTGTTTTGATATTGCTCGAAACACGAAGTCGAAGTCCGTTTGTTTGTTTTTCAGATATCGGTTGGTAACTTTTTTTCTATACATGCTAGCGACCTAAAACTTGTTTTATCGCATTCAGCGCGTCAAATTACGCCGGAAACGGTCGTGTTCGTTTTGATATTGCTCAAAACACGAAGTCGAATTCCGTTCGTTTGTTTTTCAGATATCGGTTGGTAACTTTTTTTCTATACATGCTAGCGACCTAAAACTTGTTTTATCGCATTCAGCGCGTCAAATTACGCCGAAAACGGCCGTCTTTGTTTTGATATTGCTCGAAACACGAAGTCGAAGTCCGTTTGTTTGTTTTTCGGATATCGGTTGGTAACTTTTTTTCTATACATGCTAGCGACCTAAAACTTGTTTTATTGCATTCAGCGCGTCAAATTACGCCGGAAGCGGTCGTCTCTGTTTCGATATTGCTCAAAACACGAAGTCGAATTCCGTTCGTTTGTTCCGTGGATATCGGTGAGTAACTTTTTTTCTATACATGCTAGCGACCTGAAACTTGTTTCATCGCATTCAGCGCGTCAAATTACGCCGGAAACGGTCGTCTTTGTTTTGATATTGCTCAAAACACGAAGTCGAATTCCGTTCGTTTGTTTTTCAGATATCGGTTGGTAACTTTTTTTCTATACATGCTAGCGACCTAAAACTTGTTTCATCGCATTCAGCGCGTCAAATTACGCCGGAAACGGCCGTCTTTGTTTTGATATTGCTCGATAGACGAAGTCGGAGTCCGTTTGTTTGTTTTTCTGATATCGGTTAGTAACTTTTTTTTATACATGCTAGCGACCTGAAACTTGTTTCATCGCATTCAGCGCGTCAAATTACGCCGGAAACGGTCGTCTTTGTTCTGATATTGCTCAAAACACGGAGTCGAATTCCGTTTGTTTGTTTTGTGGATATCGGTGAGTAACTTTTTTTCTATACATGCTAGCGACCTAAAACTTGTTTCATCGCATTCAGCGCGTCAAATTACGCCGGAAACGGCCGTCTTTGTTTTGATATTGCTCGATAGACGAAGTCGGAGTCCGTTTGTTTGTTTTTCTGATATCGGTTAGTAACTTTTTTTCTATACATGCTAGCGACCTAAAACTTGTTTCATCGCATTCAGCGCGTCAAATTACGCCGGAAACGGCCGTCTTTGTTTTGATATTGCTCGATAGACGAAGTCGGAGTCCGTTTGTTTGTTTTTCTGATATCGGTTAGTAACTTTTTTTCTATACATGCTAGCGACCTAAAACTTGTTTCATCGCATTCAGCGCGTCAAATTACGCCGGAAACGGTCGTCTTTGTTCTGATATTGCTCAAAACACGGAGTCGAATTTCGTTTGTTTGTTTTGTGGATATCGGTGAGTAACTTTTTTTCTATACATGCTAGCGACCTAAAACTTGTTTTATCGCATTCAGCGCGTCAAATTACGCCGGAAACGGTCGTCTTCGTTTTGATATTGCTCAAAACACGAAGTCGAATTCCGTTCGTTTGTTTTTCAGATATCGGTTGGTAACTTTTTTTCTATACATGCTAGCGACCTGAAACTTGTTTTATCGCATTCAGCGCGTCAAATTACGCCGAAAACGGCCGTCTTTGTTTTGATATTGCTCGAAACACGAAGTCGAAGTCCGTTTGTTTGTTTTTCAGATATCGGTTGGTAACTTTTTTTCTATACATGCTAGCGACCTAAAACTTGTTTTATCGCATTCAGCGCGTCAAATTACGCCGGAAGCGGTCGTCTCTGTTTCGATATTGCTCAAAACACGAAGTCGAATTCCGTTCGTTTGTTCCGTGGATATCGGTGAGTAACTTTTTTTCTATACATGCTAGCGACCTAAAACTTGTTTCATCGCATTCAGCGCGTCAAATTACGCCGGAAACGGCCGTCTTTGTTTCGATATTGCTCGATAGACGAAGTCGGAGTCCGTTTGTTTGTTTTTCTGATATCGGTTAGTAACTTTTTTTCTATACATGCTAGCGACCTAAAACTTGTTTCATCGCATTCAGCGCGTCAAATTACGCCGGAAACGGCCGTCTTTGTTTTGATATTGCTCGATAGACGAAGTCGGAGTCCGTTTGTTTGTTTTTCTGATATCGGTTAGTAACTTTTTTTCTATACATGCTAGCGACCTAAAACTTGTTTCATCGCATTCAGCGCGTCAAATTACGCCGGAAACGGTCGTCTTTGTTCTGATATTGCTCAAAACACGGAGTCGAATTCCGTTTGTTTGTTTTGTGGATATCGGTGAGTAACTTTTTTTCTATACATGCTAGCGACCTAAAACTTGTTTTATCGCATTCAGCGCGTCAAATTACGCCGGAAACGGTCGTCTTCGTTTTGATATTGCTCAAAACACGAAGTCGAATTCCGTTCGTTTGTTTTTCAGATATCGGTTGGTAACTTTTTTTCTATACATGCTAGCGACCTGAAACTTGTTTTATCGCATTCAGCGCGTCAAATTACGCCGAAAACGGCCGTCTTTGTTTTGATATTGCTCGAAACACGAAGTCGAAGTCCGTTTGTTTGTTTTTCAGATATCGGTTGGTAACTTTTTTTCTATACATGCTAGCGACCTAAAACTTGTTTTATCGCATTCAGCGCGTCAAATTACGCCGGAAGCGGTCGTCTCTGTTTCGATATTGCTCAAAACACGAAGTCGAATTCCGTTCGTTTGTTCCGTGGATATCGGTGAGTAACTTTTTTTCTATACATGCTAGCGACCTAAAACTTGTTTCATCGCATTCAGCGCGTCAAATTACGCCGGAAACGGTCGTCTTTGTTTTGATATTGCTCAAAACACGAAGTCGAATTCCGTTCGTTTGTTTTTCAGATATCGGTTGGTAACTTTTTTTCTATACATGCTAGCGACCTAAAACTTGTTTTATCGCATTCAGCGCGTCAAATTACGCCGGAAACGGCCGTCTTTGTTTTGATATTGCTCGAAACACGAAGTCGTAGTCCGTTTGTTTGTTTTTCAGATATCGGTTGGTAACTTTTTTTCTATACATGCTAGCGACCTAAAACTTGTTTTATCGCATTCAGCGCGTCAAATTACGCCGGAAACGGTCGTCTCTGTTTCGATATTGCTCAAAACACGAAGTCGAATTCCGTTCGTTGTTCCGTGGATATCGGTGAGTAACTTTTTTTCTATACATGCTAGCGACCTGAAACTTGTTTCATCGCATTCAGCGCGTCAAATTACGCCGGAAACGGCCGTCTTTGTTTTGATATTGCTCGATAGACGAAGTCGGAGTCCGTTTGTTTGTTTTTCAGATATCGGTTAGTAACTTTTTTTCTATACATGCTAGCGACCTAAAACTTGTTTCATCGCATTCAGCGCGTCAAATTACGCCGGAAACGGCCGTCTTTGTTTTGATATTGCTCGATAGACGAAGTCGGAGTCCGTTTGTTTGTTTTTCTGATATCGGTTAGTAACTTTTTTTCTATACATGCTAGCGACCTAAAACTTGTTTCATCGCATTCAGCGCGTCAAATTACGCCGGAAACGGTCGTCTTTGTTCTGATATTGCTCAAAACACGGAGTCGAATTCCGTTTGTTTGTTTTGTGGATATCGGTGAGTAACTTTTTTTCTATACATGCTAGCGACCTAAAACTTGTTTTATCGCATTCAGCCCGTCAAATTACGCCGGAAACGGTCGTCTTTGTTTTGATATTGCTTAAAACACGAAGTCGAATTCCGTTCGTTTGTTTCGTGGATATCGGTGAGTAACTTTTTTTCTATACATGCTAGCGACCTAAAACTTGTTTTATCGCATCCAGCCCGTCAAATTACGCCGGAAACGGTCGTCTTTGTTTTGATATTGCTCAAAACACGAAGTCGAATTCCGTTCGTTTGTTTCGTGGATATCGGTGAGTAACTTTTTTTCTATACATGCTAGCGACCTAAAACTTGTTTTATCGCATTCAGCGCGTCAAATTACGCCGGAAACGGCCGTCTTTGTTTTGATATTGCTCGAAACACGAAGTCGAAGTCCGTTTGTTTGTTTTTCGGATATCGGTTGGTAACTTTTTTTCTATACATGCTAGCGACCTAAAACTTGTTTCATCGCATTCAGCGCGTCAAATTACGCCGGAAACGGTCGTCTCTGTTTTGATATTGCTCAAAACACGAAGTCGAATTCCGTTCGTTTGTTTTTCAGATATCGGTTGGTAACTTTTTTTCTATACATGCTAGCGACCTGAAACTTGTTTCATCGCATTCAGCGCGTCAAGTTACGCCGGAAACTACGGTCTTTGTTTTGATATTGCTCGATAGACGAAGTCGGAGTCCGTTTGTTTGTTTTTCAGATATCGGTTGGTAACTTTTTTTCTTTACATGCTAGCGACCTAAAACTTGTTTCATCGCATTCAGCGCGTCAAATTACGCCGTAAACGGTCGTCTCTGTTATGATATTGCTCAAAACACGAAGTCGAATTCCGTTCGTTTGTTCCGTGGATATCGGTGAGTAACTTTTTTTCTATACATGCTAGCGACCTGAAACTTGTTTCATCGCATTCAGCGCGTCAAATTACGCCGGAAACGGCCGTCTTTGTTTTGATATTGCTCGATAGACGAAGTCGGAGTCCGTTTGTTTGTTTTTCAGATATCGGTTAGTAACTTTTTTTCTATACATGCTAGCGACCTAAAACTTGTTTCATCGCATTCAGCGCGTCAAATTACGCCGGAAACGGTCGTCTCTGTTTTGATATTGCTCAAAACACGAAGTCGAATTCCGTTCGTTTGTTCCGTGGATATCGGTGAGTAACTTTTTTTCTATACATGCTAGCGACCTAAAACTTGTTTCATTGCATTCAGCGCGTCAAATTACGCCGAAAACGGCCGTCTTTGTTTTGATATTGCTCGAAACACGAAGTCGAAGTCCGTTTGTTTGTTTTTCAGATATCGGTTGGTAACTTTTTTTCTATACATGCTAGCGACCTAAAACTTGTTTTATCGCATTCAGCGCGTCAAATTACGCCGAAAACGGCCGTCTTTGTTTTGATATTGCTCGAAACACGAAGTCGAAGTCCGTTTGTTTGTTTTTCAGATATCGGTTGGTAACTTTTTTTCTATACATGCTAGCGACCTAAAACTTGTTTTATCGCATTCAGCGCGTCAAATTACGCCGGAAGCGGTCGTCTCTGTTTCGATATTGCTCAAAACACGAAGTCGAATTCCGTTCGTTTGTTCCGTGGATATCGGTGAGTAACTTTTTTTCTATACATGCTAGCGACCTGAAACTTGTTTCATCGCATTCAGCGCGTCAAATTACGCCGGAAACGGTCGTCTTTGTTTTGATATTGCTCAAAACACGAAGTCGAATTCCGTTCGTTTGTTTTTCAGATATCGGTTGGTAACTTTTTTTCTATACATGCTAGCGACCTGAAACTTGTTTTATCGCATTCAGCGCGTCAAATTACGCCGGAAACGGCCGTCTTTGTTTTGATATTGCTCGAAACACGAAGTCGAAGTCCGTTTGTTTGTTTTTCAGATATCGGTTGGTAACTTTTTTTCTATACATGCTAGCGACCTAAAACTTGTTTTATCGCATTCAGCGCGTCAAATTACGCCGGAAACGGTCGTCTCTGTTTCGATATTGCTCAAAACACGAAGTCGAATTCCGTTCGTTGTTCCGTGGATATCGGTGAGTAACTTTTTTTCTATACATGCTAGCGACCTGAAACTTGTTTCATCGCATTCAGCGCGTCAAATTACGCCGGAAACGGCCGTCTTTGTTTTGATATTGCTCGATAGACGAAGTCGGAGTCCGTTTGTTTGTTTTTCAGATATCGGTTAGTAACTTTTTTTCTATACATGCTAGCGACCTAAAACTTGTTTCATCGCATTCAGCGCGTCAAATTACGCCGGAAACGGCCGTCTTTGTTTTGATATTGCTCGATAGACGAAGTCGGAGTCCGTTTGTTTGTTTTTCTGATATCGGTTAGTAACTTTTTTTCTATACATGCTAGCGACCTAAAACTTGTTTCATCGCATTCAGCGCGTCAAATTACGCCGGAAACGGTCGTCTTTGTTCTGATATTGCTCAAAACACGGAGTCGAATTCCGTTTGTTTGTTTTGTGGATATAGGTGAGTAACTTTTTTTCTATACATGCTAGCGACATAAAACTTGTTTTATCGCATTCAGCCCGTCAAATTACGCCGGAAACGGTCGTCTCTGTTTTGATATTGCTTAAAACACGAAGTCGAATTCCGTTCGTTTGTTCCGTGGATATCGGTGAGTAACTTTTTTTCTATACATGCTAGCGACCTGAAACTTGTTTCATCGCATTCAGCGCGTCAAATTACGCCGGAAACGGTCGTCTTTGTTCTGATATTGCTCAAAACACGGAGTCGAATTCCGTTTGTTTGTTTTGTGGATATCGGTGAGTAACTTTTTTTCTATACATGCTAGCGACCTAAAACTTGTTTTATCGCATTCAGCCCGTCAAATTACGCCGGAAACGGTCGTCTTTGTTTTGATATTGCTTAAAACACGAAGTCGAATTCCGTTCGTTTGTTTCGTGGATATCGGTGAGTAACTTTTTTTCTATACATGCTAGCGACCTAAAACTTGTTTTATCGCATTCAGCCCGTCAAATTACGCCGGAAACGGTCGTCTTTGTTTTGATATTGCTTAAAACACGAAGTCGAAGTCCGTTTGTATGTTTCGTGGATATCGGTGAGTAACTTTTTTTCTATACATGCTAGCGACCTAAAACTTGTTTTATCGCATTCAGCGCGTCAAATTACGCCGGAAACGGCCGTCTTTGTTTTGATATTGCTCGAAACACGAAGTCGAAGTCCGTTTGTTTGTTTTTCGGATATCGGTTGGTAACTTTTTTTCTATACATGCTAGCGACCTAAAACTTGTTTCATCGCATTCAGCGCGTCAAATTACGCCGGAAACGGTCGTCTCTGTTTTGATATTGCTCAAAACACGAAGTCGAATTCCGTTCGTTTGTTTTTCAGATATCGGTTGGTAACTTTTTCTCTATACATGCTAGCGACCTGAAACTTGTTTCATCGCATTCAGCGCGTCAAGTTACGCCGGAAACGGCCGTCTTTGTTTTGATATTGCTCGATAGACGAAGTCGGAGTCCGTTTGTTTGTTTTTCAGACATCGGTTGGTAACTTTTTTTCTATACATGCTAGCGACCTAAAACTTGTTTCATCGCATTCAGCGCGTCAAATTACGCCGTAAACGGTCGTCTCTGTTTTGATATTGCTCAAAACACGAAGTCGAATTCCGTTCGTTTGTTCCGTGGATATCGGTGAGTAACTTTTTTTCTATACATGCTAGCGACCTGAAACTTGTTTCATCGCATTCAGCGCGTCAAATTACGCCGGAAACGGCCGTCTTTGTTTTGATATTGCTCGATAGACGAAGTCGGAGTCCGTTTGTTTGTTTTTCAGATATCGGTTAGTAACTTTTTTTCTATACATGCTAGCGACCTAAAACTTGTTTCATCGCATTCAGCGCGTCAAATTACGCCGGAAACGGTCGTCTCTGTTTTGATATTGCTCAAAACACGAAGTCGAATTCCGTTCGTTTGTTCCGTGGATATCGGTGAGTAACTTTTTTTCTATACATGCTAGCGACCTAAAACTTGTTTTATCGCATTCAGCGCGTCAAATTACGCCGGAAACGGCCGTCTTTGTTTTGATATTGCTCGAAACACGAAGTCGAAGTCCGTTTGTTTGTTTTTCGGATATCGGTTGGTAACTTTTTTTCTATACATGCTAGCGACCTAAAACTTGTTTCATCGCATTCAGCGCGTCAAATTACGCCGGAAACGGTCGTCTCTGTTTTGATATTGCTCAGAACACGAAGTCGAATTCCGTTCGTTTGTTTTTCAGATATCGGTTGGTAACTTTTTTTCTATACATGCTAGCGACCTGAAACTTGTTTCATCGCATTCAGCGCGTCAAGTTACGCCGGAAACGGCCGTCTTTGTTTTGATATTGCTCGATAGACGAAGTCGGAGTCCGTTTGTTTGTTTTTCAGATATCGGTTGGTAACTTTTTTTCTATACATGCTAGCGACCTAAAACTTGTTTCATCGCATTCAGCGCGTCAAATTACGCCGTAAACGGTCATCTCTGTTTTGATATTGCTCAAAACACGAAGTCGAATTCCGTTCGTTTGTTCCGTGGATATCGGTGAGTAACTTTTTTTCTATACATGCTAGCGACCTGAAACTTGTTTCATCGCATTCAGCGCGTCAAATTACGCCGGAAACGGCCGTCTTTGTTTTGATATTGCTCGATAGACGAAGTCGGAGTCCGTTTGTTTGTTTTTCAGATATCGGTTAGTAACTTTTTTTCTATACATGCTAGCGACCTATAACTTGTTTCATCGCATTCAGCGCGTCAAATTACGCCGGAAACGGTCGTCTCTGTTTTGATATTGCTCAAAACACGAAGTCGAATTCCGTTCGTTTGTTCCGTGGATATCGGTGAGTAACTTTTTTTCTATACATGCTAGCGACCTAAAACTTGTTTCATTGCATTCAGCGCGTCAAATTACGCCGAAAACGGCCGTCTTTGTTTTGATATTGCTCGAAACACGAAGTCGAAGTCCGTTTGTTTGTTTTTCAGATATCGGTTGGTAACTTTTTTTCTATACATGCTAGCGACCTAAAACTTGTTTTATTGCATTCAGCGCGTCAAATTACGCCGAAAACGGCCGTCTTTGTTTTGATATTGCTCGATAGACGAAGTCGGAGTCCGTTTGTTTGTTTTTCAGATATCGGTTGGTAACTTTTTTTCTATACATGCTAGCGACCTAAAACTTGTTTCATCGCATTCAGCGCGTCAAATTACGCCGTAAACGGTCGTCTCTGTTTTGATATTGCTCAAAACACGAAGTCGAATTCCGTTCGTTTGTTCCGTGGATATCGGTGAGTAACTTTTTTTCTATACATGCTAGCGACCTGAAACTTGTTTCATCGCATTCAGCGCGTCAAATTACGCCGGAAACGGCCGTCTTTGTTTTGATATTGCTCGATAGACGAAGTCGGAGTCCGTTTGTTTGTTCTTCAGATATCGGTTAGTAACTTTTTTTCTATACATGCTAGCGACCTAAAACTTGTTTCATCGCATTCAGCGCGTCAAATTACGCCGGAAACGGTCGTCTCTGTTTTGATATTGCTCAAAACACGAAGTCGAATTCCGTTCGTTTGTTCCGTGGATATCGGTGAGTAACTTTTTTTCTATACATGCTAGCGACCTAAAACTTGTTTTATCGCATTCAGCGCGTCAAATTACGCCGGAAACGGCCGTCTTTGTTTTGATATTGCTCGAAACACGAAGTCGAAGTCCGTTTGTTTGTTTTTCGGATATCGGTTGGTAACTTTTTTTCTATACATGCTAGCGACCTAAAACTTGTTTCATCGCATTCAGCGCGTCAAATTACGCCGGAAACGGTCGTCTCTGTTTTGATATTGCTCAGAACACGAAGTCGAATTCCGTTCGTTTGTTTTTCAGATATCGGTTGGTAACTTTTTTTCTATACATGCTAGCGACCTGAAACTTGTTTCATCGCATTCAGCGCGTCAAGTTACGCCGGAAACGGCCGTCTTTGTTTTGATATTGCTCGATAGACGAAGTCGGAGTCCGTTTGTTTGTTTTTCAGATATCGGTTGGTAACTTTTTTTCTATACATGCTAGCGACCTAAAACTTGTTTCATCGCATTCAGCGCGTCAAATTACGCCGTAAACGGTCGTCTCTGTTTTGATATTGCTCAAAACACGAAGTCGAATTCCGTTCGTTTGTTCCGTGGATATCGGTGAGTAACTTTTTTTCTATACATGCTAGCGACCTGAAACTTGTTTCATCGCATTCAGCGCGTCAAATTACGCCGGAAACGGCCGTCTTTGTTTTGATATTGCTCGATAGACGAAGTCGGAGTCCGTTTGTTTGTTTTTCAGATATCGGTTAGTAACTTTTTTTCTATACATGCTGGCGACCTAAAACTTGTTTCATCGCATTCAGCGCGTCAAATTACGCCGTAAACGGTCGTCTCTGTTTTGATATTGCTCAAAACACGAAGTCGAATTCCGTTCGTTTGTTCCGTGGATATCGGTGAGTAACTTTTTTTCTATACATGCTAGCGACCTGAAACTTGTTTCATCGCATTCAGCGCGTCAAATTACGCCGGAAACGGCCGTCTTTGTTTTGATATTGCTCGATAGACGAAGTCGGAGTCCGTTTGTTTGTTTTTCAGATATCGGTTAGTAACTTTTTTTCTATACATGCTAGCGACCTAAAACTTGTTTCATCGCATTCAGCGCGTCAAATTACGCCGGAAACGGTCGTCTCTGTTTTGATATTGCTCAAAACACGAAGTCGAATTCCGTTCGTTTGTTCCGTGGATATCGGTGAGTAACTTTTTTTCTATACATGCTAGCGACCTAAAACTTGTTTTATCGCATTCAGCGCGTCAAATTACGCCGGAAACGGCCGTCTTTGTTTTGATATTGCTCGAAACACGAAGTCGAAGTCCGTTTGTTTGTTTTTCGGATATCGGTTGGTAACATTTTTTTCTATACATGCTAGCGACCTAAAACTTGTTTCATCGCATTCAGCGCGTCAAATTACGCCGGAAACGGTCGTCTCTGTTTTGATATTGCTCAGAACACGAAGTCGAATTCCGTTCGTTTGTTTTTCAGATATCGGTTGGTAACTTTTTTTCTATACATGCTAGCGACCTGAAACTTGTTTCATCGCATTCAGCGCGTCAAGTTACGCCGGAAACGGCCGTCTTTGTTTTGATATTGCTCGATAGACGAAGTCGGAGTCCGTTTGTTTGTTTTTCAGATATCGGTTGGTAACTTTTTTTCTATACATGCTAGCGACCTAAAACTTGTTTCATCGCATTCAGCGCGTCAAATTACGCCGTAAACGGTCGTCTCTGTTTTGATATTGCTCAAAACACGAAGTCGAATTCCGTTCGTTTGTTCCGTGGATATCGGTGAGTAACTTTTTTTCTATACATGCTAGCGACCTGAAACTTGTTTCATCGCATTCAGCGCGTCAAATTACGCCGGAAACGGCCGTCTTTGTTTTGATATTGCTCGATAGACGAAGTCGGAGTCCGTTTGTTTGTTTTTCAGATATCGGTTAGTAACTTTTTTTCTATACATGCTAGCGACCTAAAACTTGTTTCATCGCATTCAGCGCGTCAAATTACGCCGGAAACGGTCGTCTCTGTTTTGATATTGCTCAAAACACGAAGTCGAATTCCGTTCGTTTGTTCCGTGGATATCGGTGAGTAACTTTTTTTCTATACATGCTAGCGACCTAAAACTTGTTTCATTGCATTCAGCGCGTCAAATTACGCCAAAAACGGCCGTCTTTGTTTTGATATTGCTCGAAACACGAAGTCGAAGTCCGTTTGTTTGTTTTTCAGATATCGGTTGGTAACTTTTTTTCTATACATGCTAGCGACCTAAAACTTGTTTTATTGCATTCAGCGCGTCAAATTACGCCGAAAACGGCCGTCTTTGTTTTGATATTGCTCGAAACACGAAGTCGAAGTCCGTTTGTTTGTTTTTCAGATATCGGTTGGTAACTTTTTTTCTATACATGCTAGCGACCTAAAACTTGTTTTATCGCATTCAGCGCGTCAAATTACGCCGGAAGCGGTCGTCTCTGTTTCGATATTGCTCAAAACACGAAGTCGAATTCCGTTCGTTTGTTCCGTGGATATCGGTGAGTAACTTTTTTTCTATACATGCTAGCGACCTGAAACTTGTTTCATCGCATTCAGCGCGTCAAATTACGCCGGAAACGGTCGTCTTTGTTTTGATATTGCTCAAAACACGAAGTCGAATTCCGTTCGTTTGTTTTTCAGATATCGGTTGGTAACTTTTTTTCTATACATGCTAGCGACCTAAAACTTGTTTTATCGCATTCAGCGCGTCAAATTACGCCGGAAACGGCCGTCTTTGTTTTGATATTGCTCGAAACACGAAGTCGAAGTCCGTTTGTTTGTTTTTCAGATATCGGTTGGTAACTTTTTTTCTATACATGCTAGCGACCTAAAACTTGTTTTATCGCATTCAGCGCGTCAAATTACGCCGGAAACGGTCGTCTCTGTTTCGATATTGCTCAAAACACGAAGTCGAATTCCGTTCGTTGTTCCGTGGATATCGGTGAGTAACTTTTTTTCTATACATGCTAGCGACCTGAAACTTGTTTCATCGCATTCAGCGCGTCAAATTACGCCGGAAACGGCCGTCTTTGTTTTGATATTGCTCGATAGACGAAGTCGGAGTCCGTTTGTTTGTTTTTCAGATATCGGTTAGTAACTTTTTTTCTATACATGCTAGCGACCTAAAACTTGTTTCATCGCATTCAGCGCGTCAAATTACGCCGGAAACGGCCGTCTTTGTTTTGATATTGCTCGATAGACGAAGTCGGAGTCCGTTTGTTTGTTTTTCTGATATCGGTTAGTAACTTTTTTTCTATACATGCTAGCGACCTAAAACTTGTTTCATCGCATTCAGCGCGTCAAATTACGCCGGAAACGGTCGTCTTTGTTCTGATATTGCTCAAAACACGGAGTCGAATTCCGTTTGTTTGTTTTGTGGATATAGGTGAGTAACTTTTTTTCTATACATGCTAGCGACATAAAACTTGTTTTATCGCATTCAGCCCGTCAAATTACGCCGGAAACGGTCGTCTTTGTTTTGATATTGCTTAAAACACGAAGTCGAATTCCGTTCGTTTGTTCCGTGGATATCGGTGAGTAACTTTTTTTCTATACATGCTAGCGACCTGAAACTTGTTTCATCGCATTCAGCGCGTCAAATTACGCCGGAAACGGTCGTCTTTGTTCTGATATTGCTCAAAACACGGAGTCGAATTCCGTTTGTTTGTTTTGTGGATATCGGTGAGTAACTTTTTTTCTATACATGCTAGCGACCTAAAACTTGTTTTATCGCATTCAGCCCGTCAAATTACGCCGGAAACGGTCGTCTTTGTTTTGATATTGCTTAAAACACGGAGTCGAATTCCGTTCGTTTGTTTCGTGGATATCGGTGAGTAACTTTTTTTCTATACATGCTAGCGACCTAAAACTTGTTTTATCGCATTCAGCCCGTCAAATTACGCCGGAAACGGTCGTCTTTGTTTTGATATTGCTTAAAACACGAAGTCGAAGTCCGTTTGTATGTTTCGTGGATATCGGTGAGTAACTTTTTTTCTATACATGCTAGCGACCTAAAACTTGTTTTATCGCATTCAGCGCGTCAAATTACGCCGGAAACGGCCGTCTTTGTTTTGATATTGCTCGAAACACGAAGTCGAAGTCCGTTTGTTTGTTTTTCGGATATCGGTTGGTAACTTTTTTTCTATACATGCTAGCGACCTAAAACTTGTTTCATCGCATTCAGCGCGTCAAATTACGCCGGAAACGGTCGTCTCTGTTTTGATATTGCTCAAAACACGAAGTCGAATTCCGTTCGTTTGTTTTTCAGATATCGGTTGGTAACTTTTTCTCTATACATGCTAGCGACCTGAAACTTGTTTCATCGCATTCAGCGCGTCAAGTTACGCCGGAAACGGCCGTCTTTGTTTTGATATTGCTCGATAGACGAAGTCGGAGTCCGTTTGTTTGTTTTTCAGATATCGGTTGGTAACTTTTTTTCTATACATGCTAGCGACCTAAAACTTGTTTCATCGCATTCAGCGCGTCAAATTACGCCGTAAACGGTCGTCTCTGTTTTGATATTGCTCAAAACACGAAGTCGAATTCCGTTCGTTTGTTCCGTGGATATCGGTGAGTAACTTTTTTTCTATACATGCTAGCGACCTGAAACTTGTTTCATCGCATTCAGCGCGTCAAATTACGCCGGAAACGGCCGTCTTTGTTTAGATATTGCTCGAAACACGAAGTCGAAGTCCGTTTGTTTGTTTTTCAGATATCGGTTTGTAACTTTTTTTCTATACATGCTAGCGACCTAAAACTTGTTTTATCGCATTCAGCGCGTCAAATTACGCCGGAAACAGCCGTCTTTGTTTTGATATTGCTCGAAACACGAAGTCGAAGTCCGTTTGTTTGTTTTTCGGATATCGGTTGGTAACTTTTTTTCTATACATGCTAGCGACCTAAAACTTGTTTCATCGCATTCAGCGCGTCAAATTACGCCGGAAACGGTCGTCTCTGTTTTGATATTGCTCAAAACACGAAGTCGAATTCCGTTCGTTTGTTTTTCAGATATCGGTTGGTAACTTTTTCTCTATACATGCTAGCGACCTGAAACTTGTTTCATCGCATTCAGCGCGTCAAGTTACGCCGGAAACGGCCGTCTTTGTTTTGATATTGCTCGATAGACGAAGTCGGAGTCCGTTTGTTTGTTTTTCAGATATCGGTTGGTAACTTTTTTTCTATACATGCTAGCGACCTAAAACTTGTTTCATCGCATTCAGCGCGTCAAATTACGCCGTAAACGGTCGTCTCTGTTTTGATATTGCTCAAAACACGAAGTCGAATTCCGTTCGTTTGTTCCGTGGATATCGGTGAGTAACTTTTTTTCTATACATGCTAGCGACCTGAAACTTGTTTCATCGCATTCAGCGCGTCAAATTACGCCGGAAACGGCCGTCTTTGTTTTGATATTGCTCGATAGACGAAGTCGGAGTCCGTTTGTTTGTTTTTCAGATATCGGTTAGTAACTTTTTTTCTATACATGCTAGCGACCTAAAACTTGTTTTATCGCATTCAGCGCGTCAAATTACGCCGGAAACGGCCGTCTTTGTTTTGATATTGCTCGAAACACGAAGTCGAAGTCCGTATGTTTGTTTTTCGGATATCGGTTGGTAACTTTTTTTCTATACATGCTAGCGACCTAAAACTTGTTTCATCGCATTCAGCGCGTCAAATTACGCCGGAAACGGTCGTCTCTGTTTTGATATTGCTCAAAACACGAAGTCGAATTCCGTTCGTTTGTTTTTCAGATATCGGTTGTGAACTTTTTTTCTATACATGCTAGCGACCTGAAACTTGTTTCATCGCATTCAGCGCGTCAAGTTACGCCGGAAACGGCCGTCTTTGTTTTGATATTGCTCGATAGACGAAGTCGGAGTCCGTTTGTTTGTTTTTCAGATATCGGTTGGTAACTTTTTTTCTATACATGCTAGCGACCTAAAACTTGTTTCATCGCATTCAGCGCGTCAAATTACGCCGTAAACGGTCGTCTCTGTTTTGATATTGCTCAAAACACGAAGTCGAATTCCGTTCGTTTGTTCCGTGGATATCGGTGAGTAACTTTTTTTCTATACATGCTAGCGACCTGAAACTTGTTTCATCGCATTCAGCGCGTCAAATTACGCCGGAAACGGCCGTCTTTGTTTTGATATTGCTCGATAGACGAAGTCGGAGTCCGTTTGTTTGTTGTTCAGATATCGGTCAGTAACTTTTTTTCTATACATGCTAGCGACCTAAAACTTGTTTCATCGCATTCAGCGCGTCAAATTACGCCGGAAACGGTCGTCTCTGTTTTGATATTGCTCAAAACACGAAGTCGAATTCCGTTCGTTTGTTCCGTGGATATCGGTGAGTAACTTTTTTTCTATACATGCTAGCGACCTAAAACTTGTTTCATTGCATTCAGCGCGTCAAATTACGCCGAAAACGGCCGTCTTTGTTTTGATATTGCTCGAAACACGAAGTCGAAGTCCGTTTGTTTGTTTTTCAGATATCGGTTGGTAACTTTTTTTCTATACATGCTAGCGACCTAAAACTTGTTTTATCGCATTCAGCGCGTCAAATTACGCCGGAAACGGTCGTCTTCGTTGTGATATTGCTCAAAACACGAAGTCGAATTCCGTTCGTTTGTTTTTCAGATATCGGTTGGTAACTTTTTTTCTATACATGCTAGCGACCTAAAACTTGTTTTATCGCATTCAGCGCGTCAAATTACGCCGAAAACGGCCGTCTTTGTTTTGATATTGCTCGAAACACGAAGTCGAAGTCCGTTTGTTTGTTTTTCAGATATCGGTTGGTAACTTTTTTTCTATACATGCTAGCGACCTAAAACTTGTTTTATCGCATTCAGCGCGTCAAATTACGCCGGAAGCGGTCGTCTCTGTTTCGATATTGCTCAAAACACGAAGTCGAATTCCGTTCGTTTGTTCCGTGGATATCGGTGAGTAACTTTTTTTCTATACATGCTAGCGACCTGAAACTTGTTTCATCGCATTCAGGGCGTCAAATTACGCCGGAAACGGTCGTCTTTGTTTTGATATTGCTTAAAACACGAAGTCGAAGTCCGTTTGTATGTTTCGTGGATATCGGTGAGTAACTTTTTTTCTATACATGCTAGCGACCTAAAACTTGTTTTATCGCATTCAGCGCGTCAAATTACGCCGGAAACGGCCGTCTTTGTTTTGATATTGCTCGAAACACGAAGTCGAAGTCCGTTTGTTTGTTTTTCGGATATCGGTTGGTAACTTTTTTTCTATACATGCTAGCGACCTAAAACTTGTTTCATCGCATTCAGCGCGTCAAATTACGCCGGAAACGGTCGTCTCTGTTTTGATATTGCTCGAAACACGAAGTCGAATTCCGTTCGTTTGTTTTTCAGATATCGGTTGGTAACTTTTTCTCTATACATGCTAGCGACCTGAAACTTGTTTCATCGCATTCAGCGCGTCAAGTTACGCCGGAAACGGCCGTCTTTGTTTTGATATTGCTCGATAGACGAAGTCGGAGTCCGTTTGTTTGTTTTTCAGATATCGGTTGGTAACTTTTTTTCTATACATGCTAGCGACCTAAAACTTGTTTCATCGCATTCAGCGCGTCAAATTACGCCGTAAACGGTCGTCTCTGTTTTGATATTGCTCAAAACACGAAGTCGAATTCCGTTCGTTTGTTCCGTGGATATCGGTGAGTAACTTTTTTTCTATACATGCTAGCGACCTGAAACTTGTTTCATCGCATTCAGCGCGTCAAATTACGCCGGAAACGGCCGTCTTTGTTTAGATATTGCTCGAAACACGAAGTCGAAGTCCGTTTGTTTGTTTTTCAGATATCGGTTTGTAACTTTTTTTCTATACATGCTAGCGACCTAAAACTTGTTTTATCGCATTCAGCGCGTCAAATTACGCCGGAAACGGCCGTCTTTGTTTTGATATTGCTCGAAACACGAAGTCGGAGTCCGTTTGTTTGTTTTTCAGATATCGGTTGGTAACTTTTTTTCTATACATGCTAGCGACCTAAAACTTGTTTCATCGCATTCAGCGCGTCAAATTACGCCGTAAACGGTCGTCTCTGTTTTGATATTGCTCAAAACACGAAGTCGAATTCCGTTCGTTTGTTCCGTGGATATCGGTGAGTAACTTTTTTTCTATACATGCTAGCGACCTGAAACTTGTTTCATCGCATTCAGCGCGTCAAATTACGCCGGAAACGGCCGTCTTTGTTTTGATATTGCTCGATAGACGAAGTCGGAGTCCGTTTGTTTGTTTTTCAGATATCGGTTAGTAACTTTTTTTCTATACATGCTAGCGACCTAAAACTTGTTTTATCGCATTCAGCGCGTCAAATTACGCCGGAAACGGCCGTCTTTGTTTTGATATTGCTCGAAACACGAAGTCGAAGTCCGTATGTTTGTTTTTCGGATATCGGTTGGTAACTTTTTTTCTATACATGCTAGCGACCTAAAACTTGTTTCATCGCATTCAGCGCGTCAAATTACGCCGGAAACGGTCGTCTCTGTTTTGATATTGCTCAAAACACGAAGTCGAATTCCGTTCGTTTGTTCCGTGGATATCGGTGAGTAACTTTTTTTCTATACATGCTAGCGACCTGAAACTTGTTTTATCGCATTCAGCGCGTCAAATTACGCCGGAAACGGCCGTCTTTGTTTAGATATTGCTCGAAACACGAAGTCGAAGTCCGTTTGTTTGTTTTTCAGATATCGGTTTGTAACTTTTTTTCTATACATGCTAGCGACCTAAAACTTGTTTTATCGCATTCAGCGCGTCAAATTACGCCGGAAACGGCCGTCTTTGTTTTGATATTGCTCGAAACACGAAGTCGGAGTCCGTTTGTTTGTTTTTCAGATATCGGTTGGTAACTTTTTTTCTATACATGCTAGCGACCTAAAACTTGTTTCATCGCATTCAGCGCGTCAAATTACGCCGTAAACGGTCGTCTCTGTTTTGATATTGCTCAAAACACGAAGTCGAATTCCGTTCGTTTGTTCCGTGGATATCGGTGAGTAACTTTTTTTCTATACATGCTAGCGACCTGAAACTTGTTTCATCGCATTCAGCGCGTCAAATTACGCCGGAAACGGCCGTCTTTGTTTTGATATTGCTCGATAGACGAAGTCGGAGTCCGTTTGTTTGTTTTTCAGATATCGGTTAGTAACTTTTTTTCTATACATGCTAGCGACCTAAAACTTGTTTTATCGCATTCAGCGCGTCAAATTACGCCGGAAACGGCCGTCTTTGTTTTGATATTGCTCGAAACACGAAGTCGAAGTCCGTATGTTTGTTTTTCGGATATCGGTTGGTAACTTTTTTTCTATACATGCTAGCGACCTAAAACTTGTTTCATCGCATTCAGCGCGTCAAATTACGCCGGAAACGGTCGTCTCTGTTTTGATATTGCTCAAAACACGAAGTCGAATTCCGTTCGTTTGTTTTTCAGATATCGGTTGTTAACTTTTTTTCTATACATGCTAGCGACCTGAAACTTGTTTCATCGCATTCAGCGCGTCAAGTTACGCCGGAAACGGCCGTCTTTGTTTTGATATTGCTCGATAGACGAAGTCGGAGTCCGTTTGTTTGTTTTTCAGATATCGGTTGGTAACTTTTTTTCTATACATGCTAGCGACCTAAAACTTGTTTCATCGCATTCAGCGCGTCAAATTACGCCGTAAACGGTCGTCTCTGTTTTGATATTGCTCAAAACACGAAGTCGAATTCCGTTCGTTTGTTCCGTGGATATCGGTGAGTAACTTTTTTTCTATACATGCTAGCGACCTGAAACTTGTTTCATCGCATTCAGCGCGTCAAATTACGCCGGAAACGGCCGTCTTTGTTTTGATATTGCTCGATAGACGAAGTCGGAGTCCGTTTGTTTGTTGTTCAGATATCGGTCAGTAACTTTTTTTCTATACATGCTAGCGACCTAAAACTTGTTTCATCGCATTCAGCGCGTCAAATTACGCCGGAAACGGTCGTCTCTGTTTTGATATTGCTCAAAACACGAAGTCGAATTCCGTTCGTTTGTTCCGTGGATATCGGTGAGTAACTTTTTTTCTATACATGCTAGCGACCTAAAACTTGTTTCATTGCATTCAGCGCGTCAAATTACGCCGAAAACGGCCGTCTTTGTTTTGATATTGCTCGAAACACGAAGTCGAAGTCCGTTTGTTTGTTTTTCAGATATCGGTTGGTAACTTTTTTTCTATACATGCTAGCGACCTAAAACTTGTTTTATCGCATTCAGCGCGTCAAATTACGCCGGAAACGGTCGTCTTCGTTGTGATATTGCTCAAAACACGAAGTCGAATTCCGTTCGTTTGTTTTTCAGATATCGGTTGGTAACTTTTTTTCTATACATGCTAGCGACCTAAAACTTGTTTTATCGCATTCAGCGCGTCAAATTACGCCGAAAACGGCCGTCTTTGTTTTGATATTGCTCGAAACACGAAGTCGAAGTCCGTTTGTTTGTTTTTCAGATATCGGTTGGTAACTTTTTTTCTATACATGCTAGCGACCTAAAACTTGTTTTATCGCATTCAGCGCGTCAAATTACGCCGGAAGCGGTCGTCTCTGTTTCGATATTGCTCAAAACACGAAGTCGAATTCCGTTCGTTTGTTCCGTGGATATCGGTGAGTAACTTTTTTTCTATACATGCTAGCGACCTGAAACTTGTTTCATCGCATTCAGGGCGTCAAATTACGCCGGAAACGGTCGTCTTTGTTTTGATATTGCTCAAAACACGAAGTCGAATTCCGTTCGTTTGTTTTTCAGATATCGGTTGGTAACTTTTTTTCTATACATGCTAGCGACCTAAAACTTGTTTTATCGCATTCAGCGCGTCAAATTACGCCGGAAACGGTCGTCTCTGTTTCGATATTGCTCAAAACACGAAGTCGAATTCCGTTCGTTGTTCCGTGGATATCGGTGAGTAACTTTTTTTCTATACATGCTAGCGACCTGAAACTTGTTTCATCGCATTCAGCGCGTCAAATTACGCCGGAAACGGCCGTCTTTGTTTAGATATTGCTCGAAACACGAAGTCGAAGTCCGTTTGTTTGTTTTTCAGATATCGGTTTGTAACTTTTTTTCTATACATGCTAGCGACCTAAAACTTGTTTTATCGCATTCAGCGCGTCAAATTACGCCGGAAACGGCCGTCTTTGTTTTGATATTGCTCGAAACACGAAGTCGAAGTCCGTTTGTTTGTTTTTCGGATATCGGTTGGTAACTTTTTTTCTATACATGCTAGCGACCTAAAACTTGTTTCATCGCATTCAGCGCGTCAAATTACGCCGGAAACGGTCGTCTCTGTTTTGATATTGCTCAAAACACGAAGTCGAATTCCGTTCGTTTGTTTTTCAGATATCGGTTGGTAACTTTTTGTCTATACATGCTAGCGACCTGAAACTTGTTTCATCGCATTCAGCGCGTCAAGTTACGCCGGAAACGGCCGTCTTTGTTTTGATATTGCTCGATAGACGAAGTCGGAGTCCGTTTGTTTGTTTTTCAGATATCGGTTGGTAACTTTTTTCCTATACATGCTAGCGACCTAAAACTTGTTTCATCGCATTCAGCGCGTCAAATTACGCCGTAAACGGTCGTCTCTGTTTTGATATTGCTCAAAACACGAAGTCGAATTCCGTTCGTTTGTTCCGTGGATATCGGTGAGTAACTATTTTTCTATACATGCTAGCGACCTGAAACTTGTTTTATCGCATTCAGCGCGTCAAATTACGCCGAAAACGGCCGTCTTTGTTTTGATATTGCTCGAAACACGAAGTCGAAGTCCGTTTGTTTGTTTTTCGGATATCGGTTGGTAACTTTTTTTCTATACATGCTAGCGACCTAAAACTTGTTTTATCGCATTCAGCGCGTCAAATTACGCCGGAAACGGCCGTCTTTGTTTTGATATTGCTCGATAGACGAAGTCGAAGTCCGTTTGTTTGTTTTCCAGATATCGGTTGGTAACTTTTTTTCTATACATGCTAGCGACCTAAAACTTGTTTTATCGCATTCAGCCCGTCGAATTACGCCGGAAACGGTCGTCTTTGTTTTGATATTGCTTAAAACACGAAGTCGAATTCCGTTCGTTTGTTCCGTGGATATCGGTGAGTAACTTTTTTTCTATACATGCTAGCGACCTGAAACTTGTTTCATCGCATTCAGCGCGTCAAATTACGCCGGAAACGGCCGTCTTTGTTTTGATATTGCTCGATAGACGAAGTCGGAGTCCGTTTGTTTGTTTTTCAGATATCGGTTAGTAACTTTTTTTCTATACATGCTAGCGACCTAAAACTTGTTTCATCGCATTCAGCGCGTCAAATTACGCCGGAAACGGTCGTCTCTGTTTTGATATTGCTCAAAACACGAAGTCGAATTCCGTTCGTTTGTTCCGTGGATATCGGTGAGTAACTTTTTTTCTATACATGCTAGCGACCTAAAACTTGTTTCATTGCATTCAGCGCGTCAAATTACGCCGAAAACGGCCGTCTTTGTTTTGATATTGCTCGAAACACGAAGTCGAAGTCCGTTTGTTTGTTTTTCAGATATCGGTTGGTAACTTTTTTTCTATACATGCTAGCGACCTAAAACTTGTTTTATCGCATTCAGCGCGTCAAATTACGCCGAAAACGGCCGTCTTTGTTTTGATATTGCTCGAAACACGAAGTCGAAGTCCGTTTGTTTGTTTTTCAGATATCGGTTGGTAACTTTTTTTCTATACATGCTAGCGACCTAAAACTTGTTTTATCGCATTCAGCGCGTCAAATTACGCCGGAAGCGGTCGTCTCTGTTTCGATATTGCTCAAAACACGAAGTCGAATTCCGTTCGTTTGTTCCGTGGATATCGGTGAGTAACTTTTTTTCTATACATGCTAGCGACCTGAAACTTGTTTCATCGCATTCAGCGCGTCAAATTACGCCGGAAACGGTCGTCTTTGTTTTGATATTGCTCAAAACACGAAGTCGAATTCCGTTCGTTTGTTTTTCAGATATCGGTTGGTAACTTTTTTTCTATACATGCTAGCGACCTAAAACTTGTTTTATCGCATTCAGCGCGTCAAATTACGCCGAAAACGGCCGTCTTTGTTTTGATATTGCTCGAAACACGAAGTCGAAGTCCGTTTGTTTGTTTTTCAGATATCGGTTGGTAACTTTTTTTCTATACATGCTAGCGACCTAAAACTTGTTTTATCGCATTCAGCGCGTCAAATTACGCCGGAAACGGTCGTCTCTGTTTCGATATTGCTCAAAACACGAAGTCGAATTCCGTTCGTTGTTCCGTGGATATCGGTGAGTAACTTTTTTTCTATACATGCTAGCGACCTGAAACTTGTTTCATCGCATTCAGCGCGTCAAATTACGCCGGAAACGGCCGTCTTTGTTTTGATATTGCTCGATAGACGAAGTCGGAGTCCGTTTGTTTGTTTTTCAGATATCGGTTAGTAACTTTTTTTCTATACATGCTAGCGACCTAAAACTTGTTTCATCGCATTCAGCGCGTCAAATTACGCCGGAAACGGCCGTCTTTGTTTAGATATTGCTCGAAACACGAAGTCGAAGTCCGTTTGTTTGTTTTTCAGATATCGGTTTGTAACTTTTTTTCTATACATGCTAGCGACCTGAAACTTGTTTTATCGCATTCAGCGCGTCAAATTACGCCGAAAACGGCCGTCTTTGTTTTGATATTGCTCGAAACACGAAGTCGAAGTCCGTTTGTTTGTTTTTCAGATATCGGTTGGTAACTTTTTTTCTATACATGCTAGCGACCTAAAACTTGTTTCATCGCATTCAGCGCGTCAAATTACGCCGGAAACGGTCGTCTCTGTTTTGATATTGCTCAAAACACGAAGTCGAATTCCGTTCGTTTGTTTTTCAGATATCGGTTGTTAACTTTTTTTCTATACATGCTAGCGACCTGAAACTTGTTTCATCGCATTCAGCGCGTCAAGTTACGCCGGAAACGGCCGTCTTTGTTTTGATATTGCTCGATAGACGAAGTCGGAGTCCGTTTGTTTGTTTTTCAGATATCGGTTGGTAACTTTTTTTCTATACATGCTAGCGACCTAAAACTTGTTTCATCGCATTCAGCGCGTCAAATTACGCCGTAAACGGTCGTCTCTGTTTTGATATTGCTCAAAACACGAAGTCGAATTCCGTTCGTTTGTTCCGTGGATATCGGTGAGTAACTTTTTTTCTATACATGCTAGCGACCTGAAACTTGTTTCATCGCATTCAGCGCGTCAAATTACGCCGGAAACGGCCGTCTTTGTTTTGATATTGCTCGATAGACGAAGTCGGAGTCCGTTTGTTTGTTGTTCAGATATCGGTCAGTAACTTTTTTTCTATACATGCTAGCGACCTAAAACTTGTTTCATCGCATTCAGCGCGTCAAATTACGCCGGAAACGGTCGTCTCTGTTTTGATATTGCTCAAAACACGAAGTCGAATTCCGTTCGTTTGTTCCGTGGATATCGGTGAGTAACTTTTTTTCTATACATGCTAGCGACCTAAAACTTGTTTCATTGCATTCAGCGCGTCAAATTACGCCGAAAACGGCCGTCTTTGTTTTGATATTGCTCGAAACACGAAGTCGAAGTCCGTTTGTTTGTTTTTCAGATATCGGTTGGTAACTTTTTTTCTATACATGCTAGCGACCTAAAACTTGTTTTATCGCATTCAGCGCGTCAAATTACGCCGGAAACGGTCGTCTTCGTTGTGATATTGCTCAAAACACGAAGTCGAATTCCGTTCGTTTGTTTTTCAGATATCGGTTGGTAACTTTTTTTCTATACATGCTAGCGACCTAAAACTTGTTTTATCGCATTCAGCGCGTCAAATTACGCCGAAAACGGCCGTCTTTGTTTTGATATTGCTCGAAACACGAAGTCGAAGTCCGTTTGTTTGTTTTTCAGATATCGGTTGGTAACTTTTTTTCTATACATGCTAGCGACCTAAAACTTGTTTTATCGCATTCAGCGCGTCAAATTACGCCGGAAGCGGTCGTCTCTGTTTCGATATTGCTCAAAACACGAAGTCGAATTCCGTTCGTTTGTTCCGTGGATATCGGTGAGTAACTTTTTTTCTATACATGCTAGCGACCTGAAACTTGTTTCATCGCATTCAGGGCGTCAAATTACGCCGGAAACGGTCGTCTTTGTTTTGATATTGCTCAAAACACGAAGTCGAATTCCGTTCGTTTGTTTTTCAGATATCGGTTGGTAACTTTTTTTCTATACATGCTAGCGACCTAAAACTTGTTTTATCGCATTCAGCGCGTCAAATTACGCCGGAAACGGTCGTCTCTGTTTCGATATTGCTCAAAACACGAAGTCGAATTCCGTTCGTTGTTCCGTGGATATCGGTGAGTAACTTTTTTTCTATACATGCTAGCGACCTGAAACTTGTTTCATCGCATTCAGCGCGTCAAATTACGCCGGAAACGGCCGTCTTTGTTTAGATATTGCTCGAAACACGAAGTCGAAGTCCGTTTGTTTGTTTTTCAGATATCGGTTTGTAACTTTTTTTCTATACATGCTAGCGACCTAAAACTTGTTTTATCGCATTCAGCGCGTCAAATTACGCCGGAAACGGCCGTCTTTGTTTTGATATTGCTCGAAACACGAAGTCGAAGTCCGTTTGTTTGTTTTTCGGATATCGGTTGGTAACTTTTTTTCTATACATGCTAGCGACCTAAAACTTGTTTCATCGCATTCAGCGCGTCAAATTACGCCGGAAACGGTCGTCTCTGTTTTGATATTGCTCAAAACACGAAGTCGAATTCCGTTCGTTTGTTTTTCAGATATCGGTTGGTAACTTTTTGTCTATACATGCTAGCGACCTGAAACTTGTTTCATCGCATTCAGCGCGTCAAGTTACGCCGGAAACGGCCGTCTTTGTTTTGATATTGCTCGATAGACGAAGTCGGAGTCCGTTTGTTTGTTTTTCAGATATCGGTTGGTAACTTTTTTCCTATACATGCTAGCGACCTAAAACTTGTTTCATCGCATTCAGCGCGTCAAATTACGCCGTGAACGGTCGTCTCTGTTTTGATATTGCTCAAAACACGAAGTCGAATTCCGTTCGTTTGTTCCGTGGATATCGGTGAGTAACTATTTTTCTATACATGCTAGCGACCTGAAACTTGTTTTATCGCATTCAGCGCGTCAAATTACGCCGAAAACGGCCGTCTTTGTTTTGATATTGCTCGAAACACGAAGTCGAAGTCCGTTTGTTTGTTTTTCGGATATCGGTTGGTAACTTTTTTTCTATACATGCTAGCGACCTAAAACTTGTTTTATCGCATTCAGCGCGTCAAATTACGCCGGAAACGGCCGTCTTTGTTTTGATATTGCTCGATAGACGAAGTCGAAGTCCGTTTGTTTGTTTTCCAGATATCGGTTGGTAACTTTTTTTCTATACATGCTAGCGACCTAAAACTTGTTTTATCGCATTCAGCCCGTCGAATTACGCCGGAAACGGTCGTCTTTGTTTTGATATTGCTTAAAACACGAAGTCGAATTCCGTTCGTTTGTTCCGTGGATATCGGTGAGTAACTTTTTTTCTATACATGCTAGCGACCTGAAACTTGTTTCATCGCATTCAGCGCGTCAAATTACGCCGGAAACGGCCGTCTTTGTTTTGATATTGCTCGATAGACGAAGTCGGAGTCCGTTTGTTTGTTTTTCAGATATCGGTTAGTAACTTTTTTTCTATACATGCTAGCGACCTAAAACTTGTTTCATCGCATTCAGCGCGTCAAATTACGCCGGAAACGGTCGTCTCTGTTTTGATATTGCTCAAAACACGAAGTCGAATTCCGTTCGTTTGTTCCGTGGATATCGGTGAGTAACTTTTTTTCTATACATGCTAGCGACCTAAAACTTGTTTCATTGCATTCAGCGCGTCAAATTACGCCGAAAACGGCCGTCTTTGTTTTGATATTGCTCGAAACACGAAGTCGAAGTCCGTTTGTTTGTTTTTCAGATATCGGTTGGTAACTTTTTTTCTATACATGCTAGCGACCTAAAACTTGTTTTATCGCATTCAGCGCGTCAAATTACGCCGAAAACGGCCGTCTTTGTTTTGATATTGCTCGAAACACGAAGTCGAAGTCCGTTTGTTTGTTTTTCAGATATCGGTTGGTAACTTTTTTTCTATACATGCTAGCGACCTAAAACTTGTTTTATCGCATTCAGCGCGTCAAATTACGCCGGAAGCGGTCGTCTCTGTTTCGATATTGCTCAAAACACGAAGTCGAATTCCGTTCGTTTGTTCCGTGGATATCGGTGAGTAACTTTTTTTCTATACATGCTAGCGACCTGAAACTTGTTTCATCGCATTCAGCGCGTCAAATTACGCCGGAAACGGTCGTCTTTGTTTTGATATTGCTCAAAACACGAAGTCGAATTCCGTTCGTTTGTTTTTCAGATATCGGTTGGTAACTTTTTTTCTATACATGCTAGCGACCTAAAACTTGTTTTATCGCATTCAGCGCGTCAAATTACGCCGAAAACGGCCGTCTTTGTTTTGATATTGCTCGAAACACGAAGTCGAAGTCCGTTTGTTTGTTTTTCAGATATCGGTTGGTAACTTTTTTTCTATACATGCTAGCGACCTAAAACTTGTTTTATCGCATTCAGCGCGTCAAATTACGCCGGAAACGGTCGTCTCTGTTTCGATATTGCTCAAAACACGAAGTCGAATTCCGTTCGTTGTTCCGTGGATATCGGTGAGTAACTTTTTTTCTATACATGCTAGCGACCTGAAACTTGTTTCATCGCATTCAGCGCGTCAAATTACGCCGGAAACGGCCGTCTTTGTTTTGATATTGCTCGATAGACGAAGTCGGAGTCCGTTTGTTTGTTTTTCAGATATCGGTTAGTAACTTTTTTTCTATACATGCTAGCGACCTAAAACTTGTTTCATCGCATTCAGCGCGTCAAATTACGCCGGAAACGGCCGTCTTTGTTTAGATATTGCTCGAAACACGAAGTCGAAGTCCGTTTGTTTGTTTTTCAGATATCGGTTTGTAACTTTTTTTCTATACATGCTAGCGACCTGAAACTTGTTTTATCGCATTCAGCGCGTCAAATTACGCCGAAAACGGCCGTCTTTGTTTTGATATTGCTCGAAACACGAAGTCGAAGTCCGTTTGTTTGTTTTTCAGATATCGGTTGGTAACTTTTTTTCTATACATGCTAGCGACCTAAAACTTGTTTCATCGCATTCAGCGCGTCAAATTACGCCGGAAACGGTCGTCTTTGTTTTGATATTGCTTAAAACACGAAGTCGAAGTCCGTTTGTATGTTTCGTGGATATCGGTGAGTAACTTTTTTTCTATACATGCTAGCGACCTAAAACTTGTTTTATCGCATTCAGCGCGTCAAATTACGCCGGAAACGGCCGTCTTTGTTTTGATATTGCTCGAAACACGAAGTCGAAGTCCGTTTGTTTGTTTTTCGGATATCGGTTGGTAACTTTTTTTCTATACATGCTAGCGACCTAAAACTTGTTTCATCGCATTCAGCGCGTCAAATTACGCCGGAAACGGTCGTCTCTGTTTTGATATTGCTCAAAACACGAAGTCGAATTCCGTTCGTTTGTTTTTCAGATATCGGTTGGTAACTTTTTCTCTATACATGCTAGCGACCTGAAACTTGTTTCATCGCATTCAGCGCGTCAAGTTACGCCGGAAACGGCCGTCTTTGTTTTGATATTGCTCGATAGACGAAGTCGGAGTCCGTTTGTTTGTTTTTCAGACATCGGTTGGTAACTTTTTTTCTATACATGCTAGCGACCTAAAACTTGTTTCATCGCATTCAGCGCGTCAAATTACGCCGTAAACGGTCGTCTCTGTTTTGATATTGCTCAAAACACGAAGTCGAATTCCGTTCGTTTGTTCCGTGGATATCGGTGAGTAACTTTTTTTCTATACATGCTAGCGACCTGAAACTTGTTTCATCGCATTCAGCGCGTCAAATTACGCCGGAAACGGCCGTCTTTGTTTTGATATTGCTCGATAGACGAAGTCGGAGTCCGTTTGTTTGTTTTTCAGATATCGGTTAGTAACTTTTTTTCTATACATGCTAGCGACCTAAAACTTGTTTCATCGCATTCAGCGCGTCAAATTACGCCGGAAACGGTCGTCTCTGTTTTGATATTGCTCAAAACACGAAGTCGAATTCCGTTCGTTTGTTCCGTGGATATCGGTGAGTAACTTTTTTTCTATACATGCTAGCGACCTAAAACTTGTTTTATCGCATTCAGCGCGTCAAATTACGCCGGAAACGGCCGTCTTTGTTTTGATATTGCTCGAAACACGAAGTCGAAGTCCGTTTGTTTGTTTTTCGGATATCGGTTGGTAACTTTTTTTCTATACATGCTAGCGACCTAAAACTTGTTTCATCGCATTCAGCGCGTCAAATTACGCCGGAAACGGTCGTCTCTGTTTTGATATTGCTCAGAACACGAAGTCGAATTCCGTTCGTTTGTTTTTCAGATATCGGTTGGTAACTTTTTTTCTATACATGCTAGCGACCTGAAACTTGTTTCATCGCATTCAGCGCGTCAAGTTACGCCGGAAACGGCCGTCTTTGTTTTGATATTGCTCGATAGACGAAGTCGGAGTCCGTTTGTTTGTTTTTCAGATATCGGTTGGTAACTTTTTTTCTATACATGCTAGCGACCTAAAACTTGTTTCATCGCATTCAGCGCGTCAAATTACGCCGTAAACGGTCGTCTCTGTTTTGATATTGCTCAAAACACGAAGTCGAATTCCGTTCGTTTGTTCCGTGGATATCGGTGAGTAACTTTTTTTCTATACATGCTAGCGACCTGAAACTTGTTTCATCGCATTCAGCGCGTCAAATTACGCCGGAAACGGCCGTCTTTGTTTTGATATTGCTCGATAGACGAAGTCGGAGTCCGTTTGTTTGTTTTTCAGATATCGGTTAGTAACTTTTTTTCTATACATGCTAGCGACCTATAACTTGTTTCATCGCATTCAGCGCGTCAAATTACGCCGGAAACGGTCGTCTCTGTTTTGATATTGCTCAAAACACGAAGTCGAATTCCGTTCGTTTGTTCCGTGGATATCGGTGAGTAACTTTTTTTCTATACATGCTAGCGACCTAAAACTTGTTTCATTGCATTCAGCGCGTCAAATTACGCCGAAAACGGCCGTCTTTGTTTTGATATTGCTCGAAACACGAAGTCGAAGTCCGTTTGTTTGTTTTTCAGATATCGGTTGGTAACTTTTTTTCTATACATGCTAGCGACCTAAAACTTGTTTTATTGCATTCAGCGCGTCAAATTACGCCGAAAACGGCCGTCTTTGTTTTGATATTGCTCGATAGACGAAGTCGGAGTCCGTTTGTTTGTTTTTCAGATATCGGTTGGTAACTTTTTTTCTATACATGCTAGCGACCTAAAACTTGTTTCATCGCATTCAGCGCGTCAAATTACGCCGTAAACGGTCGTCTCTGTTTTGATATTGCTCAAAACACGAAGTCGAATTCCGTTCGTTTGTTCCGTGGATATCGGTGAGTAACTTTTTTTCTATACATGCTAGCGACCTGAAACTTGTTTCATCGCATTCAGCGCGTCAAATTACGCCGGAAACGGCCGTCTTTGTTTTGATATTGCTCGATAGACGAAGTCGGAGTCCGTTTGTTTGTTTTTCAGATATCGGTTAGTAACTTTTTTTCTATACATGCTAGCGACCTAAAACTTGTTTCATCGCATTCAGCGCGTCAAATTACGCCGGAAACGGTCGTCTCTGTTTTGATATTGCTCAAAACACGAAGTCGAATTCCGTTCGTTTGTTCCGTGGATATCGGTGAGTAACTTTTTTTCTATACATGCTAGCGACCTAAAACTTGTTTTATCGCATTCAGCGCGTCAAATTACGCCGGAAACGGCCGTCTTTGTTTTGATATTGCTCGAAACACGAAGTCGAAGTCCGTTTGTTTGTTTTTCGGATATCGGTTGGTAACTTTTTTTCTATACATGCTAGCGACCTAAAACTTGTTTCATCGCATTCAGCGCGTCAAATTACGCCGGAAACGGTCGTCTCTGTTTTGATATTGCTCAGAACACGAAGTCGAATTCCGTTCGTTTGTTTTTCAGATATCGGTTGGTAACTTTTTTTCTATACATGCTAGCGACCTGAAACTTGTTTCATCGCATTCAGCGCGTCAAGTTACGCCGGAAACGGCCGTCTTTGTTTTGATATTGCTCGATAGACGAAGTCGGAGTCCGTTTGTTTGTTTTTCAGATATCGGTTGGTAACTTTTTTTCTATACATGCTAGCGACCTAAAACTTGTTTCATCGCATTCAGCGCGTCAAATTACGCCGTAAACGGTCGTCTCTGTTTTGATATTGCTCAAAACACGAAGTCGAATTCCGTTCGTTTGTTCCGTGGATATCGGTGAGTAACTTTTTTTCTATACATGCTAGCGACCTGAAACTTGTTTCATCGCATTCAGCGCGTCAAATTACGCCGGAAACGGCCGTCTTTGTTTTGATATTGCTCGATAGACGAAGTCGGAGTCCGTTTGTTTGTTTTTCAGATATCGGTTAGTAACTTTTTTTCTATACATGCTAGCGACCTAAAACTTGTTTCATCGCATTCAGCGCGTCAAATTACGCCGTAAACGGTCGTCTCTGTTTTGATATTGCTCAAAACACGAAGTCGAATTCCGTTCGTTTGTTCCGTGGATATCGGTGAGTAACTTTTTTTCTATACATGCTAGCGACCTGAAACTTGTTTCATCGCATTCAGCGCGTCAAATTACGCCGGAAACGGCCGTCTTTGTTTTGATATTGCTCGATAGACGAAGTCGGAGTCCGTTTGTTTGTTTTTCAGATATCGGTTAGTAACTTTTTTTCTATACATGCTAGCGACCTAAAACTTGTTTCATCGCATTCAGCGCGTCAAATTACGCCGGAAACGGTCGTCTCTGTTTTGATATTGCTCAAAACACGAAGTCGAATTCCGTTCGTTTGTTCCGTGGATATCGGTGAGTAACTTTTTTTCTATACATGCTAGCGACCTAAAACTTGTTTTATCGCATTCAGCGCGTCAAATTACGCCGGAAACGGCCGTCTTTGTTTTGATATTGCTCGAAACACGAAGTCGAAGTCCGTTTGTTTGTTTTTCGGATATCGGTTGGTAACATTTTTTTCTATACATGCTAGCGACCTAAAACTTGTTTCATCGCATTCAGCGCGTCAAATTACGCCGGAAACGGTCGTCTCTGTTTTGATATTGCTCAGAACACGAAGTCGAATTCCGTTCGTTTGTTTTTCAGATATCGGTTGGTAACTTTTTTTCTATACATGCTAGCGACCTGAAACTTGTTTCATCGCATTCAGCGCGTCAAGTTACGCCGGAAACGGCCGTCTTTGTTTTGATATTGCTCGATAGACGAAGTCGGAGTCCGTTTGTTTGTTTTTCAGATATCGGTTGGTAACTTTTTTTCTATACATGCTAGCGACCTAAAACTTGTTTCATCGCATTCAGCGCGTCAAATTACGCCGTAAACGGTCGTCTCTGTTTTGATATTGCTCAAAACACGAAGTCGAATTCCGTTCGTTTGTTCCGTGGATATCGGTGAGTAACTTTTTTTCTATACATGCTAGCGACCTGAAACTTGTTTCATCGCATTCAGCGCGTCAAATTACGCCGGAAACGGCCGTCTTTGTTTTGATATTGCTCGATAGACGAAGTCGGAGTCCGTTTGTTTGTTTTTCAGATATCGGTTAGTAACTTTTTTTCTATACATGCTAGCGACCTAAAACTTGTTTCATCGCATTCAGCGCGTCAAATTACGCCGGAAACGGTCGTCTCTGTTTTGATATTGCTCAAAACACGAAGTCGAATTCCGTTCGTTTGTTCCGTGGATATCGGTGAGTAACTTTTTTTCTATACATGCTAGCGACCTAAAACTTGTTTCATTGCATTCAGCGCGTCAAATTACGCCAAAAACGGCCGTCTTTGTTTTGATATTGCTCGAAACACGAAGTCGAAGTCCGTTTGTTTGTTTTTCAGATATCGGTTGGTAACTTTTTTTCTATACATGCTAGCGACCTAAAACTTGTTTTATTGCATTCAGCGCGTCAAATTACGCCGAAAACGGCCGTCTTTGTTTTGATATTGCTCGAAACACGAAGTCGAAGTCCGTTTGTTTGTTTTTCAGATATCGGTTGGTAACTTTTTTTCTATACATGCTAGCGACCTAAAACTTGTTTTATCGCATTCAGCGCGTCAAATTACGCCGGAAGCGGTCGTCTCTGTTTCGATATTGCTCAAAACACGAAGTCGAATTCCGTTCGTTTGTTCCGTGGATATCGGTGAGTAACTTTTTTTCTATACATGCTAGCGACCTGAAACTTGTTTCATCGCATTCAGCGCGTCAAATTACGCCGGAAACGGTCGTCTTTGTTTTGATATTGCTCAAAACACGAAGTCGAATTCCGTTCGTTTGTTTTTCAGATATCGGTTGGTAACTTTTTTTCTATACATGCTAGCGACCTAAAACTTGTTTTATCGCATTCAGCGCGTCAAATTACGCCGGAAACGGCCGTCTTTGTTTTGATATTGCTCGAAACACGAAGTCGAAGTCCGTTTGTTTGTTTTTCAGATATCGGTTGGTAACTTTTTTTCTATACATGCTAGCGACCTAAAACTTGTTTTATCGCATTCAGCGCGTCAAATTACGCCGGAAACGGTCGTCTCTGTTTCGATATTGCTCAAAACACGAAGTCGAATTCCGTTCGTTGTTCCGTGGATATCGGTGAGTAACTTTTTTTCTATACATGCTAGCGACCTGAAACTTGTTTCATCGCATTCAGCGCGTCAAATTACGCCGGAAACGGCCGTCTTTGTTTTGATATTGCTCGATAGACGAAGTCGGAGTCCGTTTGTTTGTTTTTCAGATATCGGTTAGTAACTTTTTTTCTATACATGCTAGCGACCTAAAACTTGTTTCATCGCATTCAGCGCGTCAAATTACGCCGGAAACGGCCGTCTTTGTTTTGATATTGCTCGATAGACGAAGTCGGAGTCCGTTTGTTTGTTTTTCTGATATCGGTTAGTAACTTTTTTTCTATACATGCTAGCGACCTAAAACTTGTTTCATCGCATTCAGCGCGTCAAATTACGCCGGAAACGGTCGTCTTTGTTCTGATATTGCTCAAAACACGGAGTCGAATTCCGTTTGTTTGTTTTGTGGATATAGGTGAGTAACTTTTTTTCTATACATGCTAGCGACATAAAACTTGTTTTATCGCATTCAGCCCGTCAAATTACGCCGGAAACGGTCGTCTTTGTTTTGATATTGCTTAAAACACGAAGTCGAATTCCGTTCGTTTGTTCCGTGGATATCGGTGAGTAACTTTTTTTCTATACATGCTAGCGACCTGAAACTTGTTTCATCGCATTCAGCGCGTCAAATTACGCCGGAAACGGTCGTCTTTGTTCTGATATTGCTCAAAACACGGAGTCGAATTCCGTTTGTTTGTTTTGTGGATATCGGTGAGTAACTTTTTTTCTATACATGCTAGCGACCTAAAACTTGTTTTATCGCATTCAGCCCGTCAAATTACGCCGGAAACGGTCGTCTTTGTTTTGATATTGCTTAAAACACGGAGTCGAATTCCGTTCGTTTGTTTCGTGGATATCGGTGAGTAACTTTTTTTCTATACATGCTAGCGACCTAAAACTTGTTTTATCGCATTCAGCCCGTCAAATTACGCCGGAAACGGTCGTCTTTGTTTTGATATTGCTTAAAACACGAAGTCGAAGTCCGTTTGTATGTTTCGTGGATATCGGTGAGTAACTTTTTTTCTATACATGCTAGCGACCTAAAACTTGTTTTATCGCATTCAGCGCGTCAAATTACGCCGGAAACGGCCGTCTTTGTTTTGATATTGCTCGAAACACGAAGTCGAAGTCCGTTTGTTTGTTTTTCGGATATCGGTTGGTAACTTTTTTTCTATACATGCTAGCGACCTAAAACTTGTTTCATCGCATTCAGCGCGTCAAATTACGCCGGAAACGGTCGTCTCTGTTTTGATATTGCTCAAAACACGAAGTCGAATTCCGTTCGTTTGTTTTTCAGATATCGGTTGGTAACTTTTTCTCTATACATGCTAGCGACCTGAAACTTGTTTCATCGCATTCAGCGCGTCAAGTTACGCCGGAAACGGCCGTCTTTGTTTTGATATTGCTCGATAGACGAAGTCGGAGTCCGTTTGTTTGTTTTTCAGATATCGGTTGGTAACTTTTTTTCTATACATGCTAGCGACCTAAAACTTGTTTCATCGCATTCAGCGCGTCAAATTACGCCGTAAACGGTCGTCTCTGTTTTGATATTGCTCAAAACACGAAGTCGAATTCCGTTCGTTTGTTCCGTGGATATCGGTGAGTAACTTTTTTTCTATACATGCTAGCGACCTGAAACTTGTTTCATCGCATTCAGCGCGTCAAATTACGCCGGAAACGGCCGTCTTTGTTTAGATATTGCTCGAAACACGAAGTCGAAGTCCGTTTGTTTGTTTTTCAGATATCGGTTTGTAACTTTTTTTCTATACATGCTAGCGACCTAAAACTTGTTTTATCGCATTCAGCGCGTCAAATTACGCCGGAAACGGCCGTCTTTGTTTTGATATTGCTCGAAACACGAAGTCGAAGTCCGTTTGTTTGTTTTTCGGATATCGGTTGGTAACTTTTTTTCTATACATGCTAGCGACCTAAAACTTGTTTCATCGCATTCAGCGCGTCAAATTACGCCGGAAACGGTCGTCTCTGTTTTGATATTGCTCAAAACACGAAGTCGAATTCCGTTCGTTTGTTTTTCAGATATCGGTTGGTAACTTTTTCTCTATACATGCTAGCGACCTGAAACTTGTTTCATCGCATTCAGCGCGTCAAGTTACGCCGGAAACGGCCGTCTTTGTTTTGATATTGCTCGATAGACGAAGTCGGAGTCCGTTTGTTTGTTTTTCAGATATCGGTTGGTAACTTTTTTTCTATACATGCTAGCGACCTAAAACTTGTTTCATCGCATTCAGCGCGTCAAATTACGCCGTAAACGGTCGTCTCTGTTTTGATATTGCTCAAAACACGAAGTCGAATTCCGTTCGTTTGTTCCGTGGATATCGGTGAGTAACTTTTTTTCTATACATGCTAGCGACCTGAAACTTGTTTCATCGCATTCAGCGCGTCAAATTACGCCGGAAACGGCCGTCTTTGTTTTGATATTGCTCGATAGACGAAGTCGGAGTCCGTTTGTTTGTTTTTCAGATATCGGTTAGTAACTTTTTTTCTATACATGCTAGCGACCTAAAACTTGTTTTATCGCATTCAGCGCGTCAAATTACGCCGGAAACGGCCGTCTTTGTTTTGATATTGCTCGAAACACGAAGTCGAAGTCCGTATGTTTGTTTTTCGGATATCGGTTGGTAACTTTTTTTCTATACATGCTAGCGACCTAAAACTTGTTTCATCGCATTCAGCGCGTCAAATTACGCCGGAAACGGTCGTCTCTGTTTTGATATTGCTCAAAACACGAAGTCGAATTCCGTTCGTTTGTTTTTCAGATATCGGTTGTGAACTTTTTTTCTATACATGCTAGCGACCTGAAACTTGTTTCATCGCATTCAGCGCGTCAAGTTACGCCGGAAACGGCCGTCTTTGTTTTGATATTGCTCGATAGACGAAGTCGGAGTCCGTTTGTTTGTTTTTCAGATATCGGTTGGTAACTTTTTTTCTATACATGCTAGCGACCTAAAACTTGTTTCATCGCATTCAGCGCGTCAAATTACGCCGTAAACGGTCGTCTCTGTTTTGATATTGCTCAAAACACGAAGTCGAATTCCGTTCGTTTGTTCCGTGGATATCGGTGAGTAACTTTTTTTCTATACATGCTAGCGACCTGAAACTTGTTTCATCGCATTCAGCGCGTCAAATTACGCCGGAAACGGCCGTCTTTGTTTTGATATTGCTCGATAGACGAAGTCGGAGTCCGTTTGTTTGTTGTTCAGATATCGGTCAGTAACTTTTTTTCTATACATGCTAGCGACCTAAAACTTGTTTCATCGCATTCAGCGCGTCAAATTACGCCGGAAACGGTCGTCTCTGTTTTGATATTGCTCAAAACACGAAGTCGAATTCCGTTCGTTTGTTCCGTGGATATCGGTGAGTAACTTTTTTTCTATACATGCTAGCGACCTAAAACTTGTTTCATTGCATTCAGCGCGTCAAATTACGCCGAAAACGGCCGTCTTTGTTTTGATATTGCTCGAAACACGAAGTCGAAGTCCGTTTGTTTGTTTTTCAGATATCGGTTGGTAACTTTTTTTCTATACATGCTAGCGACCTAAAACTTGTTTTATCGCATTCAGCGCGTCAAATTACGCCGGAAACGGTCGTCTTCGTTGTGATATTGCTCAAAACACGAAGTCGAATTCCGTTCGTTTGTTTTTCAGATATCGGTTGGTAACTTTTTTTCTATACATGCTAGCGACCTAAAACTTGTTTTATCGCATTCAGCGCGTCAAATTACGCCGAAAACGGCCGTCTTTGTTTTGATATTGCTCGAAACACGAAGTCGAAGTCCGTTTGTTTGTTTTTCAGATATCGGTTGGTAACTTTTTTTCTATACATGCTAGCGACCTAAAACTTGTTTTATCGCATTCAGCGCGTCAAATTACGCCGGAAGCGGTCGTCTCTGTTTCGATATTGCTCAAAACACGAAGTCGAATTCCGTTCGTTTGTTCCGTGGATATCGGTGAGTAACTTTTTTTCTATACATGCTAGCGACCTGAAACTTGTTTCATCGCATTCAGGGCGTCAAATTACGCCGGAAACGGTCGTCTTTGTTTTGATATTGCTTAAAACACGAAGTCGAAGTCCGTTTGTATGTTTCGTGGATATCGGTGAGTAACTTTTTTTCTATACATGCTAGCGACCTAAAACTTGTTTTATCGCATTCAGCGCGTCAAATTACGCCGGAAACGGCCGTCTTTGTTTTGATATTGCTCGAAACACGAAGTCGAAGTCCGTTTGTTTGTTTTTCGGATATCGGTTGGTAACTTTTTTTCTATACATGCTAGCGACCTAAAACTTGTTTCATCGCATTCAGCGCGTCAAATTACGCCGGAAACGGTCGTCTCTGTTTTGATATTGCTCAAAACACGAAGTCGAATTCCGTTCGTTTGTTTTTCAGATATCGGTTGGTAACTTTTTCTCTATACATGCTAGCGACCTGAAACTTGTTTCATCGCATTCAGCGCGTCAAGTTACGCCGGAAACGGCCGTCTTTGTTTTGATATTGCTCGATAGACGAAGTCGGAGTCCGTTTGTTTGTTTTTCAGATATCGGTTGGTAACTTTTTTTCTATACATGCTAGCGACCTAAAACTTGTTTCATCGCATTCAGCGCGTCAAATTACGCCGTAAACGGTCGTCTCTGTTTTGATATTGCTCAAAACACGAAGTCGAATTCCGTTCGTTTGTTCCGTGGATATCGGTGAGTAACTTTTTTTCTATACATGCTAGCGACCTGAAACTTGTTTCATCGCATTCAGCGCGTCAAATTACGCCGGAAACGGCCGTCTTTGTTTAGATATTGCTCGAAACACGAAGTCGAAGTCCGTTTGTTTGTTTTTCAGATATCGGTTTGTAACTTTTTTTCTATACATGCTAGCGACCTAAAACTTGTTTTATCGCATTCAGCGCGTCAAATTACGCCGGAAACGGCCGTCTTTGTTTTGATATTGCTCGAAACACGAAGTCGGAGTCCGTTTGTTTGTTTTTCAGATATCGGTTGGTAACTTTTTTTCTATACATGCTAGCGACCTAAAACTTGTTTCATCGCATTCAGCGCGTCAAATTACGCCGTAAACGGTCGTCTCTGTTTTGATATTGCTCAAAACACGAAGTCGAATTCCGTTCGTTTGTTCCGTGGATATCGGTGAGTAACTTTTTTTCTATACATGCTAGCGACCTGAAACTTGTTTCATCGCATTCAGCGCGTCAAATTACGCCGGAAACGGCCGTCTCTGTTTTGATATTGCTCGATAGACGAAGTCGGAGTCCGTTTGTTTGTTTTTCAGATATCGGTTAGTAACTTTTTTTCTATACATGCTAGCGACCTAAAACTTGTTTTATCGCATTCAGCGCGTCAAATTACGCCGGAAACGGCCGTCTTTGTTTTGATATTGCTCGAAACACGAAGTCGAAGTCCGTATGTTTGTTTTTCGGATATCGGTTGGTAACTTTTTTTCTATACATGCTAGCGACCTAAAACTTGTTTCATCGCATTCAGCGCGTCAAATTACGCCGGAAACGGTCGTCTCTGTTTTGATATTGCTCAAAACACGAAGTCGAATTCCGTTCGTTTGTTTTTCAGATATCGGTTGTTAACTTTTTTTCTATACATGCTAGCGACCTGAAACTTGTTTCATCGCATTCAGCGCGTCAAGTTACGCCGGAAACGGCCGTCTTTGTTTTGATATTGCTCGATAGACGAAGTCGGAGTCCGTTTGTTTGTTTTTCAGATATCGGTTGGTAACTTTTTTTCTATACATGCTAGCGACCTAAAACTTGTTTCATCGCATTCAGCGCGTCAAATTACGCCGTAAACGGTCGTCTCTGTTTTGATATTGCTCAAAACACGAAGTCGAATTCCGTTCGTTTGTTCCGTGGATATCGGTGAGTAACTTTTTTTCTATACATGCTAGCGACCTGAAACTTGTTTCATCGCATTCAGCGCGTCAAATTACGCCGGAAACGGCCGTCTTTGTTTTGATATTGCTCGATAGACGAAGTCGGAGTCCGTTTGTTTGTTGTTCAGATATCGGTCAGTAACTTTTTTTCTATACATGCTAGCGACCTAAAACTTGTTTCATCGCATTCAGCGCGTCAAATTACGCCGGAAACGGTCGTCTCTGTTTTGATATTGCTCAAAACACGAAGTCGAATTCCGTTCGTTTGTTCCGTGGATATCGGTGAGTAACTTTTTTTCTATACATGCTAGCGACCTAAAACTTGTTTCATTGCATTCAGCGCGTCAAATTACGCCGAAAACGGCCGTCTTTGTTTTGATATTGCTCGAAACACGAAGTCGAAGTCCGTTTGTTTGTTTTTCAGATATCGGTTGGTAACTTTTTTTCTATACATGCTAGCGACCTAAAACTTGTTTTATCGCATTCAGCGCGTCAAATTACGCCGGAAACGGTCGTCTTCGTTGTGATATTGCTCAAAACACGAAGTCGAATTCCGTTCGTTTGTTTTTCAGATATCGGTTGGTAACTTTTTTTCTATACATGCTAGCGACCTAAAACTTGTTTTATCGCATTCAGCGCGTCAAATTACGCCGAAAACGGCCGTCTTTGTTTTGATATTGCTCGAAACACGAAGTCGAAGTCCGTTTGTTTGTTTTTCAGATATCGGTTGGTAACTTTTTTTCTATACATGCTAGCGACCTAAAACTTGTTTTATCGCATTCAGCGCGTCAAATTACGCCGGAAGCGGTCGTCTCTGTTTCGATATTGCTCAAAACACGAAGTCGAATTCCGTTCGTTTGTTCCGTGGATATCGGTGAGTAACTTTTTTTCTATACATGCTAGCGACCTGAAACTTGTTTCATCGCATTCAGGGCGTCAAATTACGCCGGAAACGGTCGTCTTTGTTTTGATATTGCTCAAAACACGAAGTCGAATTCCGTTCGTTTGTTTTTCAGATATCGGTTGGTAACTTTTTTTCTATACATGCTAGCGACCTAAAACTTGTTTTATCGCATTCAGCGCGTCAAATTACGCCGGAAACGGTCGTCTCTGTTTCGATATTGCTCAAAACACGAAGTCGAATTCCGTTCGTTGTTCCGTGGATATCGGTGAGTAACTTTTTTTCTATACATGCTAGCGACCTGAAACTTGTTTCATCGCATTCAGCGCGTCAAATTACGCCGGAAACGGCCGTCTTTGTTTAGATATTGCTCGAAACACGAAGTCGAAGTCCGTTTGTTTGTTTTTCAGATATCGGTTTGTAACTTTTTTTCTATACATGCTAGCGACCTAAAACTTGTTTTATCGCATTCAGCGCGTCAAATTACGCCGGAAACGGCCGTCTTTGTTTTGATATTGCTCGAAACACGAAGTCGAAGTCCGTTTGTTTGTTTTTCGGATATCGGTTGGTAACTTTTTTTCTATACATGCTAGCGACCTAAAACTTGTTTCATCGCATTCAGCGCGTCAAATTACGCCGGAAACGGTCGTCTCTGTTTTGATATTGCTCAAAACACGAAGTCGAATTCCGTTCGTTTGTTTTTCAGATATCGGTTGGTAACTTTTTGTCTATACATGCTAGCGACCTGAAACTTGTTTCATCGCATTCAGCGCGTCAAGTTACGCCGGAAACGGCCGTCTTTGTTTTGATATTGCTCGATAGACGAAGTCGGAGTCCGTTTGTTTGTTTTTCAGATATCGGTTGGTAACTTTTTTCCTATACATGCTAGCGACCTAAAACTTGTTTCATCGCATTCAGCGCGTCAAATTACGCCGTAAACGGTCGTCTCTGTTTTGATATTGCTCAAAACACGAAGTCGAATTCCGTTCGTTTGTTCCGTGGATATCGGTGAGTAACTATTTTTCTATACATGCTAGCGACCTGAAACTTGTTTTATCGCATTCAGCGCGTCAAATTACGCCGAAAACGGCCGTCTTTGTTTTGATATTGCTCGAAACACGAAGTCGAAGTCCGTTTGTTTGTTTTTCGGATATCGGTTGGTAACTTTTTTTCTATACATGCTAGCGACCTAAAACTTGTTTTATCGCATTCAGCGCGTCAAATTACGCCGGAAACGGCCGTCTTTGTTTTGATATTGCTCGATAGACGAAGTCGAAGTCCGTTTGTTTGTTTTCCAGATATCGGTTGGTAACTTTTTTTCTATACATGCTAGCGACCTAAAACTTGTTTTATCGCATTCAGCCCGTCGAATTACGCCGGAAACGGTCGTCTTTGTTTTGATATTGCTTAAAACACGAAGTCGAATTCCGTTCGTTTGTTTCGTGGATATCGGTGAGTAACTTTTTTTCTATACATGCTAGCGACCTAATACTTGTTTTATCGCATTCAGCGCGTCAAATTACGCCGGAAACGGCCGTCTTTGTTTTGATATTGCTCGAAACACGAAGTCGAAGTCCGTTTGTTTGTTTTTCGGATATCGGTTGGTAACTTTTTTTCTATACATGCTAGCGACCTAAAACTTGTTTCATCGCATTCAGCGCGTCAAATTACGCCGTAAACGGTCGTCTCTGTTTTGATATTGCTCAAAACACGAAGTCGAATTCCGTTCGTTTGTTCCGTGGATATCGGTGAGTAACTATTTTTCTATACATGCTAGCGACCTGAAACTTGTTTTATCGCATTCAGCGCGTCAAATTACGCCGAAAACGGCCGTCTTTGTTTTGATATTGCTCGAAACACGAAGTCGAAGTCCGTTTGTTTGTTTTTCGGATATCGGTTGGTAACTTTTTTTCTATACATGCTAGCGACCTAAAACTTGTTTTATCGCATTCAGCGCGTCAAATTACGCCGGAAACGGCCGTCTTTGTTTTGATATTGCTCGATAGACGAAGTCGAAGTCCGTTTGTTTGTTTTTCAGATATCGGTTGGTAACTTTTTTTCTATACATGCTAGCGACCTAAAACTTGTTTTATCGCATTCAGCCCGTCAAATTACGCCGGAAACGGTCGTCTTTGTTTTGATATTGCTTAAAACACGAAGTCGAATTCCGTTCGTTTGTTTCGTGGATATCGGTGAGTAACTTTTTTTCTATACATGCTAGCGACCTAAAACTTGTTTTATCGCATTCAGCGCGTCAAATTACGCCGGAAACGGCCGTCTTTGTTTTGATATTGCTCGAAACACGAAGTCGAAGTCCGTTTGTTTGTTTTTCGGATATCGGTTGGTAACTTTTTTTCTATACATGCTAGCGACCTAAAACTTGTTTCATCGCATTCAGCGCGTCAAATTACGCCGGAAACGGTCGTCTCTGTTTTGATATTGCTCAAAACACGAAGTCGAATTCCGTTCGTTTGTTTTTCAGATATCGGTTGGTAACTTTTTTTCTATACATGCTAGCGACCTGAAACTTGTTTCATCGCATTCAGCGCGTCAAATTACGCCGGAAACGGCCGTCTTTGTTTTGATATTGCTCGATAGACGAAGTCGAATTCCGTTCGTTTGTTCCGTGGATATCGGTGAGTAACTTTTTTTCTATACATGCTAGCGACCTAAAACTTGTTTTATCGCATTCAGCCCGTCAAATTACGCCGGAAACGGTCGTCTTTGTTTTGATATTGCTTAAAACACGAAGTCGAATTCCGTTCGTTTGTTTCGTGGATATCGGTGAGTAACTTTTTTTCTATACATGCTAGCGACCTGAAACTTGTTTCATCGCATTCAGCGCGTCAAGTTACGCCGGAAACGGCCGTCTTTGTTTTGATATTGCTCGATAGACGAAGTCGGAGTCCGTTTGTTTGTTTTTCAGATATCGGTTGGTAACTTTTTTTCTATACATGCTAGCGACCTAAAACTTGTTTCATCGCATTCAGCGCGTCAAATTACGCCGTAAACGGTCGTCTCTGTTTTGATATTGCTCAAAACACGAAGTCGAATTCCGTTCGTTTGTTCCGTGGATATCGGTGAGTAACTTTTTTTCTATACATGCTAGCGACCTGAAACTTGTTTCATCGCATTCAGCGCGTCAAATTACGCCGGAAACGGCCGTCTTTGTTTTGATATTGCTCGATAGACGGAGTCGGAGTCCGTTTGTTTGTTTTTCAGATATCGGTTAGTAACTTTTTTTCTATACATGCTAGCGACCTAAAACTTGTTTCATCGCATTCAGCGCGTCAAATTACGCCGGAAACGGCCGTCTTTGTTTAGATATTGCTCGGAACACGAAGTCGAAGTCCGTTTGTTTGTTTTTCAGATATCGGTTTGTAACTTTTTTTCTATACATGCTAGCGACCTGAAACTTGTTTTATCGCATTCAGCGCGTCAAATTACGCCGAAAACGGCCGTCTTTGTTTTGATATTGCTCGAAACACGAAGTCGAAGTCCGTTTGTTTGTTTTTCAGATATCGGTTGGTAACTTTTTTTCTATACATGCTAGCGACCTAAAACTTGTTTTATCGCATTCAGCGCGTCAAATTACGCCGGAAACGGTCGTCTCTGTTTCGATATTGCTCAAAACACGAAGTCGAATTCCGTTCGTTGTTCCGTGGATATCGGTGAGTAACTTTTTTTCTATACATGCTAGCGACCTGAAACTTGTTTCATCGCATTCAGCGCGTCAAGTTACGCCGGAAACGGCCGTCTTTGTTTTGATATTGCTCGATAGACGAAGTCGGAGTCCGTTTGTTTGTTTTTCAGATATCGGTTGGTAACTTTTTTTCTATACATGCTAGCGACCTAAAACTTGTTTCATCGCATTCAGCGCGTCAAATTACGCCGTAAACGGTCGTCTCTGTTTTGATATTGCTCAAAACACGAAGTCGAATTCCGTTCGTTTGTTCCGTGGATATCGGTGAGTAACTTTTTTTCTATACATGCTAGCGACCTGAAACTTGTTTCATCGCATTCAGCGCGTCAAATTACGCCGGAAACGGCCGTCTTTGTTTTGATATTGCTCGATAGACGAAGTCGGAGTCCGTTTGTTTGTTTTTCAGATATCGGTTAGTAACTTTTTTTCTATACATGCTAGCGACCTAAAACTTGTTTCATCGCATTCAGCGCGTCAAATTACGCCGGAAACGGTCGTCTCTGTTTTGATATTGCTCAAAACACGAAGTCGAATTCCGTTCGTTTGTTCCGTGGATATCGGTGAGTAACTTTTTTTCTATACATGCTAGCGACCTAAAACTTGTTTCATTGCATTCAGCGCGTCAAATTACGCCGAAAACGGCCGTCTTTGTTTTGATATTGCTCGAAACACGAAGTCGAAGTCCGTTTGTTTGTTTTTCAGATATCGGTTGGTAACTTTTTTTCTATACATGCTAGCGACCTAAAACTTGTTTTATCGCATTCAGCGCGTCAAATTACGCCGAAAACGGCCGTCTTTGTTTTGATATTGCTCGAAACACGAAGTCGAAGTCCGTTTGTTTGTTTTTCAGATATCGGTTGGTAACTTTTTTTCTATACATGCTAGCGACCTAAAACTTGTTTTATCGCATTCAGCGCGTCAAATTACGCCGGAAGCGGTCGTCTCTGTTTCGATATTGCTCAAAACACGAAGTCGAATTCCGTTCGTTTGTTCCGTGGATATCGGTGAGTAACTTTTTTTCTATACATGCTAGCGACCTGAAACTTGTTTCATCGCATTCAGCGCGTCAAATTACGCCGGAAACGGTCGTCTTTGTTTTGATATTGCTCAAAACACGAAGTCGAATTCCGTTCGTTTGTTTTTCAGATATCGGTTGGTAACTTTTTTTCTATACATGCTAGCGACCTAAAACTTGTTTTATCGCATTCAGCGCGTCAAATTACGCCGAAAACGGCCGTCTTTGTTTTGATATTGCTCGAAACACGAAGTCGAAGTCCGTTTGTTTGTTTTTCAGATATCGGTTGGTAACTTTTTTTCTATACATGCTAGCGACCTAAAACTTGTTTTATCGCATTCAGCGCGTCAAATTACGCCGGAAACGGTCGTCTCTGTTTCGATATTGCTCAAAACACGAAGTCGAATTCCGTTCGTTGTTCCGTGGATATCGGTGAGTAACTTTTTTTCTATACATGCTAGCGACCTGAAACTTGTTTCATCGCATTCAGCGCGTCAAATTACGCCGGAAACGGCCGTCTTTGTTTTGATATTGCTCGATAGACGAAGTCGGAGTCCGTTTGTTTGTTTTTCAGATATCGGTTAGTAACTTTTTTTCTATACATGCTAGCGACCTAAAACTTGTTTCATCGCATTCAGCGCGTCAAATTACGCCGGAAACGGCCGTCTTTGTTTAGATATTGCTCGAAACACGAAGTCGAAGTCCGTTTGTTTGTTTTTCAGATATCGGTTTGTAACTTTTTTTCTATACATGCTAGCGACCTGAAACTTGTTTTATCGCATTCAGCGCGTCAAATTACGCCGAAAACGGCCGTCTTTGTTTTGATATTGCTCGAAACACGAAGTCGAAGTCCGTTTGTTTGTTTTTCAGATATCGGTTGGTAACTTTTTTTCTATACATGCTAGCGACCTAAAACTTGTTTTATCGCATTCAGCGCGTCAAATTACGCCGGAAACGGTCGTCTCTGTTTCGATATTGCTCAAAACACGAAGTCGAATTCCGTTCGTTGTTCCGTGGATATCGGTGAGTAACTTTTTTTCTATACATGCTAGCAACCTGAAACTTGTTTCATCGCATTCAGCGCGTCAAATTACGCCGGAAACGGCCGTCTTTGTTTTGATATTGCTCGATAGACGAAGTCGGAGTCCGTTTGTTTGTTTTTCAGATATCGGTTAGTAACTTTTTTTCTATACATGCTAGCGACCTAAAACTTGTTTCATCGCATTCAGCGCGTCAAATTACGCCGGAAACGGCCGTCTTTGTTTAGATATTGCTCGGAACACGAAGTCGAAGTCCGTTTGTTTGTTTTTCAGATATCGGTTTGTAACTTTTTTTCTATACATGCTAGCGACCTGGAACTTGTTTCATCGCATTCAGCGCGTCAAATGACGCCGGAAACGGTCGTCTTTGTTTTGATATTGCTCAAAACACGAAGTCGAATTCCGTTCGTTTGTTTTTCAGATATCGGTTGGTAACTTTTTTTCTATACATGCTAGCGACCTAAAACTTGTTTTATCGCATTCAGCGCGTCAAATTACGCCGGAAACGGTCGTCTCTGTTTCGATATTGCTCAAAACACGAAGTCGAATTCCGTTCGTTGTTCCGTGGATATCGGTGAGTAACTTTTTTTCTATACATGCTAGCGACCTGAAACTTGTTTCATCGCATTCAGCGCGTCGAATTACGCCGGAAACGGCCGTCTTTGTTTTGATATTGCTCAAAACACGAAGTCGAATTCCGTTCGTTTGTTTTTCAGATATCGGTTGGTAACTTCTTTTTTATACGTGCTAGCGACCTAAAACTTGTTTTATCGCATTCAGCGCGTCAAATTACGCCGGAAACGGCCGTCTTTGTTTTGATATTGCTCAAAACACGGAGTCGAATTCCGTTTGTTTGTTTCGTGGATATCGGTGAGTAACATTTCTTCTATACAAGCTAGCGACCTAAAACTTGTTTTATCGCATTCAGCGCGTCAAATTACGCCGGAAACGGCCGTCTTTGTTTCGATATTGCTCGAAACACGGAGTCGAAGTCCGTTTGTTTGTTTTTCAGATATCGGTTGGTAACTTCTTTTCTATACGTGCTAGCGACCTAAAACTTGTTTTATCGCATTCAGCGCGTCAAATTACGCCGGAAACGGCCGTCTTTGTTTCGATATTGCTCGAAACACGGAGTCGAAGTCCGTTTGTTTGTTTTTCAGATATCGGTTGGTAACTTCTTTTCTATACGTGCTAGCGACCTAAAACTTGTTTTATCGCATTCAGCGCGTCGAATTACGCCGGAAACGGCCGTCTTTGTTTTGATATTGCTCGAAACACGAAGTCGAATTCCGTTCGTTTGTTCCGTGGATATCGGTGAGTAACTTTTTTTCTATACATGCTAGCGACCTAAAACTTGTTTTATCGCATTCAGCGCGTCAAATTACGCCGGAAACGGTCGTCCTTGTTTTGATATTGCTCAAAACACGAAGTCGAATTCCGTTCGTTTGTTTTTCAGATATCGGTTGGTAACTTTTTTTCTATACATGCTAGCGACCTAAAACTTGTTTTATCGCATTCAGCGCGTCAAATTACGCCGGAAACGGCCGTCTCTGTTTCGATATTGCTCAAAACACGAAGTCGAATTCCGTTCGTTTGTTCCGTGGATATCGGTGAGTAACTTTTTTTCTATACATGCTAGCGACCTGAAACTTAGTTCATCGCATTCAGCGCGTCAAATTACGCCGGAAACGGTCGTTTTTGTTTTGATTTTGCTCAAAACACGGAGTCGAATTCCGTTCGTTTGTTTTTCAGATATCGGTTGGTAACTTTTTTTCTATACATGCTAGCGACCTAAAACTTGTTTTATCGCATTCAGCGCGTCAAATTACGCCGGAAACGGCCGTCTTTGTTTTGATATTGCTCGAAACACGAAGTCGAAGTCCGTTTGTTTGTTTTTCAGATATCGGTTGGTAACTTTTTTTCTATACATGCTAGCGACCTAAAACTTGTTTTATCGCATCCAGCGCGTCAAATTACGCCGGAAACGGTCGTCTCTGTTTCGATATTGCTCGAAACACGAAGTCGAATTCCGTTCGTTTGTTCCGTGGATATCGGTGAGTAACTTTTTTTCTATACATGCTAGCGACCTAAAACTTGTTTCATCGCATTCAGCGCGTCAAATCACGCCGGAAACGGCCGTCTTTGTTTTGATATTGCTCGATAGACGAAGTCGGAGTCCGTTTGTTTGTTTTTCAGATATCGGTTAGTAACTTTTTTTCTATACATGCTAGCGACCTAAAACTTGTTTTATCGCATTCAGCGCGTCAAATTACGCCGGAAACGGCCGTCTTTGTTTAGATATTGCTTGAAACACGAAGTCAAAGTCCGTTTGTTTGTTTTTCAGATATCGGTTGGTAACTTTTTTCTATACATGCTAGCGACCTAAAACTTGTTTCATCGCATTCAGCGCGTCAAATTACGCCGGAAACGACCGTCTTTGTTTTGATATTGCTCGAAACACGAAGTCGAAGTCCGTTTGTTTGTTTTTCAGATATCGGTTGGTAACTTTTTTTCTATACATGCTAGCGACCTAAAACTTGTTTTATCGCATTCAGCGCGTCAAATTACGCCGGAAACGGCCGTCTTTGTCTTGATATTGCTCGATAGACGAAGTCGGAGTCCGTTTGTTTGTTTTTCAGATATCGGTTAGTAACTTTTTTTCTATACATGCTAGCAACCTAAAACTTGTTTCATCGCATTCAGCGCGTTAAATTACGCCGGAAACGGTCGTCTTTGTTTTGATATTGCTCAAAACACGAAGTCGAATTCCGTTCGTTTGTTTTTCAGATATCGGTTGGTAACTTTTTTTCTATACATGCTAGCGACCTAAAACTTGTTTTATCGCATCCAGCGCGTCAAATTTCGCCGGAAACGGTCGTCTCTGTTTCGATATTGCTCGAAACACGAAGTCGAATTCCGTTCGTTTGTTCCGTGGATATCGGTGAGTAACTTTTTCTCTATTCATGCTAGCGACCTGAAACTTGTTTCATCGCATTCAGCGCGTCAAATTACGCCGGAAACGGCCGTCTTTGTTTTGATATTGCTCGATAGACGAAGTCGGAGTCCGTTTGTTTGTTTTTCAGATATCGGTTAGTAACTTTTTTTCTATACATGCTTGCGACCTAAAACTTGTTTCATCGCATTCAGCGCGTCAAATTACGCCGGAAACGGCCGTCTTTGTTTAGATATTGCTCGAAACACGAAGTCAAAGTCCGTTTGTTTGTTTTTCAGATATCGGTTGGTAACTTTTTTTCTATACATGCTAGCGACCTAAAACTTGTGTCATCGCATTCAGCGCGTCAAATTACGCCGGAAACGGTCGTCTTTGTTTTGATTTTGCTCAAAACACGGAGTCGAATTCCGTTCGTTTGTTTTTCAGATATCGGTTGGTAACTTTTTTTCTATACATGCTAGCGACCTAAAACTTGTTTTATCGCATTCAGCGCGTCAAATTACGCCGGAAACGGCCGTCTTTGTTTTGATATTGCTCGATAGACGAAGTCGGAGTCCGTTTATTTGTTTTTCAGATATCGGTTAGTAACTTTTTTCTATACATGCTAGCGACCTAAAACTTGTTTCATCGCATTCAGCGCGTCAAATTACGCCGGAAACGGCCGTCTTTGTTTTGATATTGCTCGAAACACGAAGTCGAATTCCGTTCGTTTGTTTTTCAGATATCGGTTGGTAACTTTTTCTCTATACATGCTAGCGACCTAAAACTCGTTTTATCGCATTCAGCGCGTCAAATTACGCCGGAAACGGCCGTCTTTGTTTTGATATTGCTCGAAACACGAAGTCGAAGTCCGTTTGTTTGTTTTTCAGATATCGGTTGGTAACTTTTTTTCTATACATGCTAGCGACCTAAAACTTGTTTTATCGCATTCAGCGCGTCAAATTACGCCGGAAACGGTCGTCTCTGTTTCGATATTGCTCAAAACACGGAGTCGAATTCCGTTTGTTTGTTTCGTGGATATCGGTGAGTAACATTTCTTCTATACAAGCTAGCGACCTAAAACTTGTTTTATCGCATTCAGCGCGTCAAATTACGCCGGAAACGGTCGTCTTTGTTTTGATATTGCTCGATAGACGAAGTCGAATTCCGTTCGTTTGTTCCGTGGATATCGGTGAGTAACTTTTTCTCTATACATGCTACCGACCTGAAACTTGTTTCATCGCATTCAGCGGGTCAAATTACGCCGGAAACGGCCGTCTTTGTTTTGATATTGCTCGATAGACGAAGTCGGAGTCCGTTTGTTTGTTTTTCAGATATCGGTTAGTAACTTTTTTTCTATACATGCTAGCGACCTAAAACTTGTTTCATCGCATTCAGCGCGTCAAATTACGCCGGAAACGGTCGTTTTTGTTTTGATATTGCTCAAAACACGAAGTCGAATTCCGTTCGTTTGTTCGGTGGATATCGGTAAGTAACTTTTTTTCTATACATGCTAGCGACCTGAAACTTGTTTCATCGCATTCAGCGCGTCAAATTACGCCAGAAACGGCCGTCTTTGTTTTGATATTGCTCAAAACACGAAGTCGAATTCCGTTTGTTCGTTTTTCAGATATCGGTTGGTAACTTCTTTTCTATACATGCTAGCGACCTAAAACTTGTTTCATCGCATTCAGCGCGTCAAATTACACCGGAAACGGCCGTTTTTGTTTTGGTATTGCTCGAAACACGGAGTCGAAGTCCGTTTGTTTGTTTTTCAGATATCGGTTGGTAACTTCTTTTTTATACGTGCTAGCGACCTAAAACTTGTTTTATCGCATTCAGCGCGTCAAATTACGCCGGAAACGGCCGTCTTTGTTTTGGTATTGCTCGAAACACGGAGTCGAAGTCCGTTTGTTTGTTTTTCAGATATCGGTTGGTAACTTCTTTTTTATACGTGCTAGCGACCTAAAACTTGTTTTATCGCATTCAGCGCGTCAAATTACGCCGGAAACGGCCGTCTTTGTTTTGATATTGCTCAAAACACGGAGTCGAATTCCGTTTGTTTGTTTCGTGGATATCGGTGGGTAACATTTCTTCTATACAAGCTAGCGACCTAAAACTTGTTTTATCGCATTCAGCGCGTCAAATTACGCCGGAAACGGCCGTCTTTGTTTTGATATTGCTCGAAACACGGAGTCGAAGTCCGTTTGTTTGTTTTTCAGATATCGGTTGGTAACTTCTTTTCTATACATGCTAGCGACCGAAAACTTGTTTCATCGCATTCAGCGCGTCAAATTACGCCGGAAACGGTCGTCTTTGTTTTGATATTGCTCAAAACACGAAGTCGAATTCCGTTCGTTTGTTTTTCAGATATCGGTTGGTAACTTTTTTTCTATACATGCTAGCGACCTAAAACTTGTTTTATCGCATTCAGCGCGTCAAATTACGCCGGAAACGGTCGTCTTTGTTTTGATATTGCTCAAAACACGAAGTCGAATTCCGTTCGTTTGTTTTTCAGATATCGGTTGGTAACTTTTTTTCTATACATGCTAGCGACCTAAAACTTGTTTTATCGCATTCAGCGCGTCAAATTACGCCGAAAACGGCCGTCTCTGTTTTGATATTGCTCGAAACACGAAGTCGAAGTCCGTTTGTTTGTTTTTCAGATATCGGTTGGTAACTTTTTTTCTATACATGCTAGCGACCTAAAACTCGTTTTATCGCATTCAGCGCGTCAAATTACGCCGGAAACGGCCGTCTTTGTTTTGATATTGCTCGAAACACGAAGTCGAAGTCCGTTTGTTTGTTTTTCAGATATCGGTTGGTAACTTTTTTTCTATACATGCTAGCGACCTAAAACTTGTTTTATCGCATTCAGCGCGTCAAATTACGCCGGAAACGGTCGTCTCTGTTTCGATATTGCTCAAAACACGAAGTCGAATTCCGTTCGTTGTTCCGTGGATATCGGTGAGTAACTTTTTTTCTATACATGCTAGCGACCTGAAACTTGTTTCATCGCATTCAGCGCGTCGAATTACGCCGGAAACGGCCGTCTTTGTTTTGATATTGCTCAAAACACGAAGTCGAATTCCGTTCGTTTGTTTTTCAGATATCGGTTGGTAACTTCTTTTTTATACGTGCTAGCGACCTAAAACTTGTTTTATCGCATTCAGCGCGTCAAATTACGCCGGAAACGGCCGTCTTTGTTTTGATATTGCTCAAAACACGGAGTCGAATTCCGTTTGTTTGTTTCGTGGATATCGGTGAGTAACATTTCTTCTATACAAGCTAGCGACCTAAAACTTGTTTTATCGCATTCAGCGCGTCAAATTACGCCGGAAACGGCCGTCTTTGTTTCGATATTGCTCGAAACACGGAGTCGAAGTCCGTTTGTTTGTTTTTCAGATATCGGTTGGTAACTTCTTTTCTATACGTGCTAGCGACCTAAAACTTGTTTTATCGCATTCAGCGCGTCGAATTACGCCGGAAACGGCCGTCTTTGTTTTGATATTGCTCGAAACACGAAGTCGAATTCCGTTCGTTTGTTCCGTGGATATCGGTGAGTAACTTTTTTTCTATACATGCTAGCGACCTAAAACTTGTTTTATCGCATTCAGCGCGTCAAATTACGCCGGAAACGGTCGTCCTTGTTTTGATATTGCTCAAAACACGAAGTCGAATTCCGTTCGTTTGTTTTTCAGATATCGGTTGGTAACTTTTTTTCTATACATGCTAGCGACCTAAAACTTGTTTTATCGCATTCAGCGCGTCAAATTACGCCGGAAACGGCCGTCTCTGTTTCGATATTGCTCAAAACACGAAGTCGAATTCCGTTCGTTTGTTCCGTGGATATCGGTGAGTAACTTTTTTTCTATACATGCTAGCGACCTGAAACTTAGTTCATCGCATTCAGCGCGTCAAATTACGCCGGAAACGGTCGTCTTTGTTTTGATTTTGCTCAAAACACGGAATCGAATTCCGTTCGTTTGTTTTTCAGATATCGGTTGGTAACTTTTTTTCTATACATGCTAGCGACCTAAAACTTGTTTTATCGCATTCAGCGCGTCAAATTACGCCGGAAACGGCCGTCTTTGTTTTGATATTGCTCGAAACACGAAGTCGAAGTCCGTTTGTTTGTTTTTCAGATATCGGTTGGTAACTTTTTTTCTATACATGCTAGCGACCTAAAACTTGTTTTATCGCATCCAGCGCGTCAAATTACGCCGGAAACGGTCGTCTCTGTTTCGATATTGCTCGAAACACGAAGTCGAATTCCGTTCGTTTGTTCCGTGGATATCGGTGAGTAACTTTTTTTCTATACATGCTAGCGACCTAAAACTTGTTTCATCGCATTCAGCGCGTCAAATCACGCCGGAAACGGCCGTCTTTGTTTTGATATTGCTCGATAGACGAAGTCGGAGTCCGTTTGTTTGTTTTTCAGATATCGGTTAGTAACTTTTTTTCTATACATGCTAGCGACCTAAAACTTGTTTTATCGCATTCAGCGCGTCAAATTACGCCGGAAACGGCCGTCTTTGTTTAGATATTGCTTGAAACACGAAGTCAAAGTCCGTTTGTTTGTTTTTCAGATATCGGTTGGTAACTTTTTTCTATACATGCTAGCGACCTAAAACTTGTTTCATCGCATTCAGCGCGTCAAATTACGCCGGAAACGACCGTCTTTGTTTTGATATTGCTCGAAACACGAAGTCGAAGTCCGTTTGTTTGTTTTTCAGATATCGGTTGGTAACTTTTTTTCTATACATGCTAGCGACCTAAAACCTGTTTTATCGCATTCAGCGCGTCAAATTACGCCGGAAACGGCCGTCTTTGTCTTGATATTGCTCGATAGACGAAGTCGGAGTCCGTTTGTTTGTTTTTCAGATATCGGTTAGTAACTTTTTTTCTATACATGCTAGCAACCTAAAACTTGTTTCATCGCATCCAGCGCGTCAAATTTCGCCGGAAACGGTCGTCTCTGTTTCGATATTGCTCGAAACACGAAGTCGAATTCCGTTCGTTTGTTCCGTGGATATCGGTGAGTAACTTTTTCTCTATTCATGCTAGCGACCTGAAACTTGTTTCATCGCATTCAGCGCGTCAAATTACGCCGGAAACGGCCGTCTTTGTTTTGATATTGCTCGATAGACGAAGTCGGAGTCCGTTTGTTTGTTTTTCAGATATCGGTTAGTAACTTTTTTTCTATACATGCTTGCGACCTAAAACCTGTTTTATCGCATTCAGCGCGTCAAATTACGCCGGAAACGGCCGTCTTTGTCTTGATATTGCTCGATAGACGAAGTCGGAGTCCGTTTGTTTGTTTTTCAGATATCGGTTAGTAACTTTTTTTCTATACATGCTAGCAACCTAAAACTTGTTTCATCGCATTCAGCGCGTCAAATTACGCCGGAAACGGTCGTCTTTGTTTTGATATTGCTCAAAACACGAAGTCGAATTCCGTTCGTTTGTTTTTCAGATATCGGTTGGTAACTTTTTTTCTATACATGCTAGCGACCTAAAACTTGTTTTATCGCATTCAGCGCGTCAAATTACGCCGGAAACGGCCGTCTTTGTTTTGATATTGCTCGAAACACGAAGTCGAAGTCCGTTTGTTTGTTTTTCAGATATCGGTTGGTAACTTTTTTTCTTTACATGCTAGCGACCTAAAACTTGTTTCATCGCATTCAGCGCGTCAAATTACGCCGGAAACGGCCGTCTTTGTTTAGATATTGCTCGAAACACGAAGTCAAAGTCCGTTTGTTTGTTTTTCAGATATCGGTTGGTAACTTTTTTTCTATACATGCTAGCGACCTAAAACTTGTGTCATCGCATTCAGCGCGTCAAATTACGCCGGAAACGGTCGTCTTTGTTTTGATTTTGCTCAAAACACGGAGTCGAATTCCGTTCGTTTGTTTTTCAGATATCGGTTGGTAACTTTTTTTCTATACATGCTAGCGACCTAAAACTTGTTTTATCGCATTCAGCGCGTCAAATTACGCCGGAAACGGCCGTCTTTGTTTTGATATTGCTCGATAGACGAAGTCGGAGTCCGTTTATTTGTTTTTCAGATATCGGTTAGTAACTTTTTTCTATACATGCTAGCGACCTAAAACTTGTTTCATCGCATTCAGCGCGTCAAATTACGCCGGAAACGGCCGTCTTTGTTTTGATATTGCTCGAAACACGAAGTCGAATTCCGTTCGTTTGTTTTTCAGATATCGGTTGGTAACTTTTTCTCTATACATGCTAGCGACCTAAAACTCGTTTTATCGCATTCAGCGCGTCAAATTACGCCGGAAACGGCCGTCTTTGTTTTGATATTGCTCGAAACACGAAGTCGAAGTCCGTTTGTTTGTTTTTCAGATATCGGTTGGTAACTTTTTTTCTATACATGCTAGCGACCTAAAACTTGTTTTATCGCATTCAGCGCGTCAAATTACGCCGGAAACGGTCGTCTCTGTTTCGATATTGCTCAAAACACGAAGTCGAATTCCGTTCGTTGTTCCGTGGATATCGGTGAGTAACTTTTTTTCTATACATGCTAGCGACCTGAAACTTGTTTCATCGCATTCAGCGCGTCAAATTACGCCGGAAACGGCCGTCTTTGTTTTGATATTGCTCGATAGACGAAGTCGGAGTCCGTTTGTTTGTTTTTCAGATATCGGTTAGTAACTTTTTTTCTATACATGCTAGCGACCTGAAACTTGTTTTATCGCATTCAGCGCGTCAAATGACGCCGGAAACGGTCGTCTTTGTTTTGATATTGCTCAAAACACGAAGTCGAATTCCGTTCGTTTGTTTTTCAGATATCGGTTGGTAACTTCTTTTTTATACGTGCTAGCTACCTAAAACTTGTTTTATCGCATTCAGCGCGTCAAATTACGCCGGAAACGGCCGTCTTTGTTTTGATATTGCTCAAAACACGGAGTCGAATTCCGTTTGTTTGTTTCGTGGATATCGGTGAGTAACATTTCTTCTATACAAGCTAGCGACCTAAAACTTGTTTTATCGCATTCAGCGCGTCAAATTACGCCGGAAACGGCCGTCTTTGTTTCGATATTGCTCGAAACACGGAGTCGAAGTCCGTTTGTTTGTTTTTCAGATATCGGTTGGTAACTTCTTTTCTATACGTGCTAGCGACCTAAAACTTGTTTTATCGCATTCAGCGCGTCGAATTACGCCGGAAACGGCCGTCTTTGTTTTGATATTGCTCGAAACACGGAGTCGAAGTCCGTTTGTTTGTTTTTCAGATATCGGTTGGTAACTTCTTTTTTATACGTGCTAGCGACCTAAAACTTGTTTTATCGCATTCAGCGCGTCAAATTACGCCGGAAACGGCCGTCTTTGTTTTGGTATTGCTCGAAACACGGAGTCGAAGTCCGTTTGTTTGTTTTTCAGATATCGGTTGGTAACTTCTTTTTTATACGTGCTAGCGACCTAAAACTTGTTTTATCGCATTCAGCGCGTCAAATTACGCCGGAAACGGCCGTCTTTGTTTTGATATTGCTCAAAACACGGAGTCGAATTCCGTTTGTTTGTTTCGTGGATATCGGTGGGTAACATTTCTTCTATACAAGCTAGCGACCTAAAACTTGTTTTATCGCATTCAGCGCGTCAAATTACGCCGGAAACGGCCGTCTTTGTTTTGATATTGCTCGAAACACGGAGTCGAAGTCCGTTTGTTTGTTTTTCAGATATCGGTTGGTAACTTCTTTTCTATACATGCTAGCGACCGAAAACTTGTTTCATCGCATTCAGCGCGTCAAATTACGCCGGAAACGGTCGTCTTTGTTTTGATATTGCTCAAAACACGAAGTCGAATTCCGTTCGTTTGTTTTTCAGATATCGGTTGGTAACTTTTTTTCTATACATGCTAGCGACCTAAAACTTGTTTTATCGCATTCAGCGCGTCAAATTACGCCGGAAACGGTCGTCTTTGTTTTGATATTGCTCAAAACACGAAGTCGAATTCCGTTCGTTTGTTTTTCAGATATCGGTTGGTAACTTTTTTTCTATACATGCTAGCGACCTAAAACTTGTTTTATCGCATTCAGCGCGTCAAATTACGCCGAAAACGGCCGTCTCTGTTTTGATATTGCTCGAAACACGAAGTCGAAGTCCGTTTGTTTGTTTTTCAGATATCGGTTGGTAACTTTTTTTCTATACATGCTAGCGACCTAAAACTCGTTTTATCGCATTCAGCGCGTCAAATTACGCCGGAAACGGCCGTCTTTGTTTTGATATTGCTCGAAACACGAAGTCGAAGTCCGTTTGTTTGTTTTTCAGATATCGGTTGGTAACTTTTTTTCTATACATGCTAGCGACCTAAAACTTGTTTTATCGCATTCAGCGCGTCAAATTACGCCGGAAACGGTCGTCTCTGTTTCGATATTGCTCAAAACACGAAGTCGAATTCCGTTCGTTGTTCCGTGGATATCGGTGAGTAACTTTTTTTCTATACATGCTAGCGACCTGAAACTTGTTTCATCGCATTCAGCGCGTCGAATTACGCCGGAAACGGCCGTCTTTGTTTTGATATTGCTCAAAACACGAAGTCGAATTCCGTTCGTTTGTTTTTCAGATATCGGTTGGTAACTTCTTTTTTATACGTGCTAGCGACCTAAAACTTGTTTTATCGCATTCAGCGCGTCAAATTACGCCGGAAACGGCCGTCTTTGTTTTGATATTGCTCAAAACACGGAGTCGAATTCCGTTTGTTTGTTTCGTGGATATCGGTGAGTAACATTTCTTCTATACAAGCTAGCGACCTAAAACTTGTTTTATCGCATTCAGCGCGTCAAATTACGCCGGAAACGGCCGTCTTTGTTTCGATATTGCTCGAAACACGGAGTCGAAGTCCGTTTGTTTGTTTTTCAGATATCGGTTGGTAACTTCTTTTCTATACGTGCTAGCGACCTAAAACTTGTTTTATCGCATTCAGCGCGTCGAATTACGCCGGAAACGGCCGTCTTTGTTTTGATATTGCTCGAAACACGAAGTCGAATTCCGTTCGTTTGTTCCGTGGATATCGGTGAGTAACTTTTTTTCTATACATGCTAGCGACCTAAAACTTGTTTTATCGCATTCAGCGCGTCAAATTACGCCGGAAACGGTCGTCCTTGTTTTGATATTGCTCAAAACACGAAGTCGAATTCCGTTCGTTTGTTTTTCAGATATCGGTTGGTAACTTTTTTTCTATACATGCTAGCGACCTAAAACTTGTTTTATCGCATTCAGCGCGTCAAATTACGCCGGAAACGGCCGTCTCTGTTTCGATATTGCTCAAAACACGAAGTCGAATTCCGTTCGTTTGTTCCGTGGATATCGGTGAGTAACTTTTTTTCTATACATGCTAGCGACCTGAAACTTAGTTCATCGCATTCAGCGCGTCAAATTACGCCGGAAACGGTCGTCTTTGTTTTGATTTTGCTCAAAACACGGAATCGAATTCCGTTCGTTTGTTTTTCAGATATCGGTTGGTAACTTTTTTTCTATACATGCTAGCGACCTAAAACTTGTTTTATCGCATTCAGCGCGTCAAATTACGCCGGAAACGGCCGTCTTTGTTTTGATATTGCTCGAAACACGAAGTCGAAGTCCGTTTGTTTGTTTTTCAGATATCGGTTGGTAACTTTTTTTCTATACATGCTAGCGACCTAAAACTTGTTTTATCGCATCCAGCGCGTCAAATTACGCCGGAAACGGTCGTCTCTGTTTCGATATTGCTCGAAACACGAAGTCGAATTCCGTTCGTTTGTTCCGTGGATATCGGTGAGTAACTTTTTTTCTATACATGCTAGCGACCTAAAACTTGTTTCATCGCATTCAGCGCGTCAAATCACGCCGGAAACGGCCGTCTTTGTTTTGATATTGCTCGATAGACGAAGTCGGAGTCCGTTTGTTTGTTTTTCAGATATCGGTTAGTAACTTTTTTTCTATACATGCTAGCGACCTAAAACTTGTTTTATCGCATTCAGCGCGTCAAATTACGCCGGAAACGGCCGTCTTTGTTTAGATATTGCTTGAAACACGAAGTCAAAGTCCGTTTGTTTGTTTTTCAGATATCGGTTGGTAACTTTTTTCTATACATGCTAGCGACCTAAAACTTGTTTCATCGCATTCAGCGCGTCAAATTACGCCGGAAACGACCGTCTTTGTTTTGATATTGCTCGAAACACGAAGTCGAAGTCCGTTTGTTTGTTTTTCAGATATCGGTTGGTAACTTTTTTTCTATACATGCTAGCGACCTAAAACCTGTTTTATCGCATTCAGCGCGTCAAATTACGCCGGAAACGGCCGTCTTTGTCTTGATATTGCTCGATAGACGAAGTCGGAGTCCGTTTGTTTGTTTTTCAGATATCGGTTAGTAACTTTTTTTCTATACATGCTAGCAACCTAAAACTTGTTTCATCGCATTCAGCGCGTCAAATTACGCCGGAAACGGTCGTCTTTGTTTTGATATTGCTCAAAACACGAAGTCGAATTCCGTTCGTTTGTTTTTCAGATATCGGTTGGTAACTTTTTTTCTATACATGCTAGCGACCTAAAACTTGTTTTATCGCATTCAGCGCGTCAAATTACGCCGGAAACGGCCGTCTTTGTTTTGATATTGCTCGAAACACGAAGTCGAAGTCCGTTTGTTTGTTTTTCAGATATCGGTTGGTAACTTTTTTTCTTTACATGCTAGCGACCTAAAACTTGTTTTATCGCATCCAGCGCGTCAAATTTCGCCGGAAACGGTCGTCTCTGTTTCGATATTGCTCGAAACACGAAGTCGAATTCCGTTCGTTTGTTCCGTGGATATCGGTGAGTAACTTTTTCTCTATTCATGCTAGCGACCTGAAACTTGTTTCATCGCATTCAGCGCGTCAAATTACGCCGGAAACGGCCGTCTTTGTTTTGATATTGCTCGATAGACGAAGTCGGAGTCCGTTTGTTTGTTTTTCAGATATCGGTTAGTAACTTTTTTTCTATACATGCTTGCGACCTAAAACTTGTTTCATCGCATTCAGCGCGTCAAATTACGCCGGAAACGGCCGTCTTTGTTTAGATATTGCTCGAAACACGAAGTCAAAGTCCGTTTGTTTGTTTTTCAGATATCGGTTGGTAACTTTTTTTCTATACATGCTAGCGACCTAAAACTTGTGTCATCGCATTCAGCGCGTCAAATTACGCCGGAAACGGTCGTCTTTGTTTTGATTTTGCTCAAAACACGGAGTCGAATTCCGTTCGTTTGTTTTTCAGATATCGGTTGGTAACTTTTTTTCTATACATGCTAGCGACCTAAAACTTGTTTTATCGCATTCAGCGCGTCAAATTACGCCGGAAACGGCCGTCTTTGTTTTGATATTGCTCGATAGACGAAGTCGGAGTCCGTTTATTTGTTTTTCAGATATCGGTTAGTAACTTTTTTCTATACATGCTAGCGACCTAAAACTTGTTTCATCGCATTCAGCGCGTCAAATTACGCCGGAAACGGCCGTCTTTGTTTTGATATTGCTCGAAACACGAAGTCGAATTCCGTTCGTTTGTTTTTCAGATATCGGTTGGTAACTTTTTCTCTATACATGCTAGCGACCTAAAACTCGTTTTATCGCATTCAGCGCGTCAAATTACGCCGGAAACGGCCGTCTTTGTTTTGATATTGCTCGAAACACGAAGTCGAAGTCCGTTTGTTTGTTTTTCAGATATCGGTTGGTAACTTTTTTTCTATACATGCTAGCGACCTAAAACTTGTTTTATCGCATTCAGCGCGTCAAATTACGCCGGAAACGGTCGTCTCTGTTTCGATATTGCTCAAAACACGAAGTCGAATTCCGTTCGTTGTTCCGTGGATATCGGTGAGTAACTTTTTTTCTATACATGCTAGCGACCTGAAACTTGTTTCATCGCATTCAGCGCGTCAAATTACGCCGGAAACGGCCGTCTTTGTTTTGATATTGCTCGATAGACGAAGTCGGAGTCCGTTTGTTTGTTTTTCAGATATCGGTTAGTAACTTTTTTTCTATACATGCTAGCGACCTGAAACTTGTTTTATCGCATTCAGCGCGTCAAATGACGCCGGAAACGGTCGTCTTTGTTTTGATATTGCTCAAAACACGAAGTCGAATTCCGTTCGTTTGTTTTTCAGATATCGGTTGGTAACTTCTTTTTTATACGTGCTAGCTACCTAAAACTTGTTTTATCGCATTCAGCGCGTCAAATTACGCCGGAAACGGCCGTCTTTGTTTTGATATTGCTCAAAACACGGAGTCGAATTCCGTTTGTTTGTTTCGTGGATATCGGTGAGTAACATTTCTTCTATACAAGCTAGCGACCTAAAACTTGTTTTATCGCATTCAGCGCGTCAAATTACGCCGGAAACGGCCGTCTTTGTTTCGATATTGCTCGAAACACGGAGTCGAAGTCCGTTTGTTTGTTTTTCAGATATCGGTTGGTAACTTCTTTTCTATACGTGCTAGCGACCTAAAACTTGTTTTATCGCATTCAGCGCGTCGAATTACGCCGGAAACGGCCGTCTTTGTTTTGATATTGCTCGAAACACGAAGTCGAATTCCGTTCGTTTGTTCCGTGGATATCGGTGAGTAACTTTTTTTCTATACATGCTAGCGACCTAAAACTTGTTTCATCGCATTCAGCGCGTCAAATTACGCCGGAAACGGCCGTCTTTGTTTTGATATTGCTCGAAACACGAAGTCGAATTCCGTTCGTTTGTTTTTCAGATATCGGTTGGTAACTTTTTCTCTATACATGCTAGCGACCTAAAACTCGTTTTATCGCATTCAGCGCGTCAAATTACGCCGGAAACGGCCGTCTTTGTTTTGATATTGCTCGAAACACGAAGTCGAAGTCCGTTTGTTTGTTTTTCAGATATCGGTTGGTAACTTTTTTTCTATACATGCTAGCGACCTAAAACTTGTTTTATCGCATTCAGCGCGTCAAATTACGCCGGAAACGGTCGTCTCTGTTTCGATATTGCTCAAAACACGAAGTCGAATTCCGTTCGTTGTTCCGTGGATATCGGTGAGTAACTTTTTTTCTATACATGCTAGCGACCTGAAACTTGTTTCATCGCATTCAGCGCGTCAAATTACGCCGGAAACGGCCGTCTTTGTTTTGATATTGCTCGATAGACGAAGTCGGAGTCCGTTTGTTTGTTTTTCAGATATCGGTTAGTAACTTTTTTTCTATACATGCTAGCGACCTGAAACTTGTTTTATCGCATTCAGCGCGTCAAATGACGCCGGAAACGGTCGTCTTTGTTTTGATATTGCTCAAAACACGAAGTCGAATTCCGTTCGTTTGTTTTTCAGATATCGGTTGGTAACTTCTTTTTTATACGTGCTAGCGACCTAAAACTTGTTTTATCGCATTCAGCGCGTCAAATTACGCCGGAAACGGCCGTCTTTGTTTTGATATTGCTCAAAACACGGAGTCGAATTCCGTTTGTTTGTTTCGTGGATATCGGTGAGTAACATTTCTTCTATACAAGCTAGCGACCTAAAACTTGTTTTATCGCATTCAGCGCGTCAAATTACGCCGGAAACGGCCGTCTTTGTTTCGATATTGCTCGAAACACGGAGTCGAAGTCCGTTTGTTTGTTTTTCAGATATCGGTTGGTAACTTCTTTTCTATACGTGCTAGCGACCTAAAACTTGTTTTATCGCATTCAGCGCGTCGAATTACGCCGGAAACGGCCGTCTTTGTTTTGATATTGCTCGAAACACGAAGTCGAATTCCGTTCGTTTGTTCCGTGGATATCGGTGAGTAACTTTTTTTCTATACATGCTAGCGACCTAAAACTTGTTTTATCGCATTCAGCGCGTCAAATTACGCCGGAAACGGTCGTCCTTGTTTTGATATTGCTCAAAACACGAAGTCGAATTCCGTTCGTTTGTTTTTCAGATATCGGTTGGTAACTTTTTTTCTATACATGCTAGCGACCTAAAACTTGTTTTATCGCATTCAGCGCGTCAAATTACGCCGGAAACGGCCGTCTCTGTTTCGATATTGCTCAAAACACGAAGTCGAATTCCGTTCGTTTGTTCCGTGGATATCGGTGAGTAACTTTTTTTCTATACATGCTAGCGACCTGAAACTTAGTTCATCGCATTCAGCGCGTCAAATTACGCCGGAAACGGTCGTCTTTGTTTTGATTTTGCTCAAAACACGGAGTCGAATTCCGTTCGTTTGTTTTTCAGATATCGGTTGGTAACTTTTTTTCTATACATGCTAGCGACCTAAAACTTGTTTTATCGCATTCAGCGCGTCAAATTACGCCGGAAACGGCCGTCTTTGTTTTGATATTGCTCGAAACACGAAGTCGAAGTCCGTTTGTTTGTTTTTCAGATATCGGTTGGTAACTTTTTTTCTATACATGCTAGCGACCTAAAACTTGTTTTATCGCATCCAGCGCGTCAAATTACGCCGGAAACGGTCGTCTCTGTTTCGATATTGCTCGAAACACGAAGTCGAATTCCGTTCGTTTGTTCCGTGGATATCGGTGAGTAACTTTTTTTCTATACATGCTAGCGACCTAAAACTTGTTTCATCGCATTCAGCGCGTCAAATCACGCCGGAAACGGCCGTCTTTGTTTTGATATTGCTCGATAGACGAAGTCGGAGTCCGTTTGTTTGTTTTTCAGATATCGGTTAGTAACTTTTTTTCTATACATGCTAGCGACCTAAAACTTGTTTTATCGCATTCAGCGCGTCAAATTACGCCGGAAACGGCCGTCTTTGTTTAGATATTGCTTGAAACACGAAGTCAAAGTCCGTTTGTTTGTTTTTCAGATATCGGTTGGTAACTTTTTTTCTATACATGCTAGCGACCTAAAACTTGTTTCATCGCATTCAGCGCGTCAAATTACGCCGGAAACGACCGTCTTTGTTTTGATATTGCTCGAAACACGAAGTCGAAGTCCGTTTGTTTGTTTTTCAGATATCGGTTGGTAACTTTTTTTCTATACATGCTAGCGACCTAAAACTTGTTTTATCGCATTCAGCGCGTCAAATTACGCCGGAAACGGCCGTCTTTGTCTTGATATTGCTCGATAGACGGAGTCGGAGTCCGTTTGTTTGTTTTTCAGATATCGGTTAGTAACTTTTTTTCTATACATGCTAGCGACCTAAAACTTGTTTTATCGCATTCAGCGCGTCAAATTACGCCGGAAACGGCCGTCTTTGTCTTGATATTGCTCGATAGACGAAGTCGGAGTCCGTTTGTTTGTTTTTCAGATATCGGTTAGTAACTTTTTTTCTATTCATGCTAGCGACCTGAAACTTGTTTCATCGCATTCAGCGCGTCAAATTACGCCGGAAACGGCCGTCTTTGTTTTGATATTGCTCGATAGACGAAGTCGGAGTCCGTTTGTTTGTTTTTCAGATATCGGTTAGTAACTTTTTTTCTATACATGCTAGCGACCTAAAACTTGTTTTATCGCATTCAGCGCGTCAAATTACGCCGGAAACGGCCGTCTTTGTTTAGATATTGCTCGAAACACGAAGTCAAAGTCCGTTTGTTTGTTTTTCAGATATCGGTTGGTAACTTTTTTTCTATACATGCTAGCGACCTAAAACTTGTGTCATCGCATTCAGCGCGTCAAATTACGCCGGAAACGGCCGTCTTTGTTTTGATATTGCTCGAAACACGAAGTCGAAGTCCGTTTGTTTGTTTTTCAGATATCGGTTGGGAACTTTTTTTCTATACATGCTAGCGACCTAAAACTTGTTTTATCGCATTCAGCGCGTCAAATTACGCCGGAAACGGCCGTCTTTGTTTTGATATTGCTCGATAGACGAAGTCGGAGTCCGTTTGTTTGTTTTTCAGATATCGGTTAGTAACTTTTTTCTATACATGCTAGCGACCTAAAACTTGTTTCATCGCATTCAGCGCGTCAAATTACGCCGGAAACGGCCGTCTTTGTTTTGATATTGCTCGAAACACGAAGTCGAAGTCCGTTTGTTTGTTTTTCAGATATCGGTTGGTAACTTTTTTTCTATACATGCTAGCGACCTAAAACTTGTTTTATCGCATTCAGCGCGTCAAATTACGCCGGAAACGGTCGTCTTTGTTTTGATATTGCTCAAAACACGAAGTCGAATTCCGTTCGTTTGTTTCGTGGATATCGGTGAGTAACTTTTTTTCTATACATGCTAGCGACCTGAAACTTGTTTCATCGCATTTAGCGCGTCAAATTACGCCGGAAACGGCCGTCTCTGTTTTGATATTGCTCGATAGACGAAGTCGGAGTCCGTTTGTTTGTTTTTCAGATATCGGTTAGTAACTTTTTTTCTATACATGCTAGCGACCTAAGACTTGTTTTATCGCATTCAGCGCGTCAAATTACGCCGGAAACGGTCGTCTTTGTTTTGATATTGCTCAAAACACGAAGTCGAATTCCGTTCGTTTGTTTCGTGGATATCGGTGAGTAACTTTTTTTCTATACATGCTAGCGACCTGAAACTTGTTTCATCGCATTCAGCGCGTCAAATTACGCCGGAAACGGCCGTCTCTGTTTTGATATTGCTCGATAGACGAAGTCGGAGTCCGTTTGTTTGTTTTTCAGATATCGGTTAGTAACTTTTTTTCTATACATGCTAGCGACCTAAGACTTGTTTTATCGCATTCAGCGCGTCAAATTACGCCGGAAACGGTCGTCTTTGTTTTGATATTGCTCAAAACACGAAGTCGAATTCCGTTCGTTTGTTTCGTGGATATCGGTGAGTAACTTTTTTTCTATACATGCTAGCGACTTGAAACTTGTTTCATCGCATTCAGCGCGTCAAATTACGCCGGAAACGGCCGTCTTTGTTTTGATATTGCTCGATAGACAAAGTCGAATTCCGTTCGTTTGTTCCGTAGATATCGGTGAGTAACTTTTTTTCTATACATGCTAGCGACCTCAAACTTGTTTCATCGCATTCAGCGCGTCAAATTACGCCGGAAACGGCCGTCTTTGTTTTGATATTGCTCGATAGACGAAGTCGGAGTCCGTTTGTTTGTTTTTCAGATATCGGTTAGTAACTTTTTTTCTATACATGCTAGCGACCTAAAACTTGTTTCATCGCATTCAGCGCGTCAAATTACGCCGGAAACGGCCGTCTTTGTTTTGATATTGCTCGAAACACGAAGTCGAAGTCCGTTTGTTTGTTTTTCAGATATCGGTTGGTAACTTTTTTTCTATACATGCTAGCGACCTAAAACTTGTTTGATCGCATTCAGCGCGTCAAATTACGCCGGAAACGGTCGTCTTTGTTTTGATATTGCTCAAAACACGAAGTCGAATTCCGTTCGTTTGTTTCGTGGATATCGGTGAGTAACTTTTTTTCTATACATGCTAGCGACCTGAAACTTGTTTCATCAAATTCAGCGCGTCAAATTACGCCGGAAACGGCCGTCTCTGTTTTGATATTGCTCGATAGACGAAGTCGGAGTCCGTTTGTTTGTTTTTCAGATATCGGTTAGTAACTTTTTTTCTATACATGCTAGCGACCTAAGACTTGTTTTATCGCATTCAGCGCGTCAAATTACGCCGGAAACGGTCGTCTTTGTTTTGATATTGCTCAAAACACGTAGTCGAATTCCGTTCGTTTGTTTCGTGGATATCGGTGAGTAACTTTTTTTCTATACATGCTAGCGACTTGAAACTTGTTTCATCGCATTCAGCGCGTCAAATTACGCCGGAAACGGCCGTCTTTGTTTTGATATTGCTCGATAGACAAAGTCGAATTCCGTTCGTTTGTTCCGTGGATATCGGTGAGTAACTTTTTTTCTATACATGCTAGCGACCTGAAACTTGTTTCATCGCATTCAGCGCGTCAAATTACGCCGGAAACGGCCGTCTTTGTTTTGATATTGCTCGATAGACGAAGTCGGAGTCCGTTTGTTTGTTTTTCAGATATCGGTTAGTAACTTTTTTTCTATACATGCTAGCGACCTAAAACTTGTTTCATCGCATTCAGCGCGTCAAATTACGCCGGAAACGGCCGTCTTTGTTTTGATATTGCTCGAAACACGAAGTCGAAGTCCGTTTGTTTGTTTTTCAGATATCGGTTGGTAACTTTTTTTCTATACATGCTAGCGACCTAAAACTTGTTTTATCGCATTCAGCGCGTCAAATTACGCCGGAAACGGTCGTCTTTGTTTTGATATTGCTCAAAACACGAAGTCGAATTCCGTTCGTTTGTTTTTCAGATATCGGTTGGTAACTTTTTTTCTATACATGCTAGCGACCTAAAACTTGTTTTATCGCATTCAGCGCGTCAAATTACGCCGGAAACGGCCGTCTTTGTTTTGATATTGCTCGATAGACGAAGTCGGAGTCCGTTTGTTTGTTTTTCAGATATCGGTTAGTAACTTTTTTCTATACATGCTAGCGACCTAAAACTTGTTTCATCGCATTCAGCGCGTCAAATTACGCCGGAAACGGCCGTCTTTGTTTTGATATTGCTCGAAACACGAAGTCGAAGTCCGTTTGTTTGTTTTTCAGATATCGGTTGGTAACTTTTTTTCTATACATGCTAGCGACCTAAAACTTGTTTTATCGCATTCAGCGCGTCAAATTACGCCGGAAACGGTCGTCTTTGTTTTGATATTGCTCAAAACACGAAGTCGAATTCCGTTCGTTTGTTTCGTGGATATCGGTGAGTAACTTTTTTTCTATACATGCTAGCGACCTGAAACTTGTTTCATCGCATTTAGCGCGTCAAATTACGCCGGAAACGGCCGTCTCTGTTTTGATATTGCTCGATAGACGAAGTCGGAGTCCGTTTGTTTGTTTTTCAGATATCGGTTAGTAACTTTTTTTCTATACATGCTAGCGACCTAAGACTTGTTTTATCGCATTCAGCGCGTCAAATTACGCCGGAAACGGTCGTCTTTGTTTTGATATTGCTCAAAACACGAAGTCGAATTCCGTTCGTTTGTTTCGTGGATATCGGTGAGTAACTTTTTTTCTATACATGCTAGCGACCTGAAACTTGTTTCATCGCATTCAGCGCGTCAAATTACGCCGGAAACGGCCGTCTCTGTTTTGATATTGCTCGATAGACGAAGTCGGAGTCCGTTTGTTTGTTTTTCAGATATCGGTTAGTAACTTTTTTTCTATACATGCTAGCGACCTAAGACTTGTTTTATCGCATTCAGCGCGTCAAATTACGCCGGAAACGGTCGTCTTTGTTTTGATATTGCTCAAAACACGAAGTCGAATTCCGTTCGTTTGTTTCGTGGATATCGGTGAGTAACTTTTTTTCTATACATGCTAGCGACTTGAAACTTGTTTCATCGCATTCAGCGCGTCAAATTACGCCGGAAACGGCCGTCTTTGTTTTGATATTGCTCGATAGACAAAGTCGAATTCCGTTCGTTTGTTCCGTAGATATCGGTGAGTAACTTTTTTTCTATACATGCTAGCGACCTCAAACTTGTTTCATCGCATTCAGCGCGTCAAATTACGCCGGAAACGGCCGTCTTTGTTTTGATATTGCTCGATAGACGAAGTCGGAGTCCGTTTGTTTGTTTTTCAGATATCGGTTAGTAACTTTTTTTCTATACATGCTAGCGACCTAAAACTTGTTTCATCGCATTCAGCGCGTCAAATTACGCCGGAAACGGCCGTCTTTGTTTTGATATTGCTCGAAACACGAAGTCGAAGTCCGTTTGTTTGTTTTTCAGATATCGGTTGGTAACTTTTTTTCTATACATGCTAGCGACCTAAAACTTGTTTGATCGCATTCAGCGCGTCAAATTACGCCGGAAACGGTCGTCTTTGTTTTGATATTGCTCAAAACACGAAGTCGAATTCCGTTCGTTTGTTTCGTGGATATCGGTGAGTAACTTTTTTTCTATACATGCTAGCGACCTGAAACTTGTTTCATCAAATTCAGCGCGTCAAATTACGCCGGAAACGGCCGTCTCTGTTTTGATATTGCTCGATAGACGAAGTCGGAGTCCGTTTGTTTGTTTTTCAGATATCGGTTAGTCACTTTTTTTCTATACATGCTAGCGACCTAAGACTTGTTTTATCGCATTCAGCGCGTCAAATTACGCCGGAAACGGTCGTCTTTGTTTTGATATTGCTCAAAACACGTAGTCGAATTCCGTTCGTTTGTTTCGTGGATATCGGTGAGTAACTTTTTTTCTATACATGCTAGCGACTTGAAACTTGTTTCATCGCATTCAGCGCGTCAAATTACGCCGGAAACGGCCGTCTTTGTTTTGATATTGCTCGATAGACAAAGTCGAATTCCGTTCGTTTGTTCCGTGGATATCGGTGAGTAACTTTTTTTCTATACATGCTAGCGACCTGAAACTTGTTTCATCGCATTCAGCGCGTCAAATTACGCCGGAAACGGCCGTCTTTGTTTTGATATTGCTCGATAGACGAAGTCGGAGTCCGTTTGTTTGTTTTTCAGATATCGGTTAGTAACTTTTTTTCTATACATGCTAGCGACCTAAAACTTGTTTCATCGCATTCAGCGCGTCAAATTACGCCGGAAACGGCCGTCTTTGTTTTGATATTGCTCGAAACACGAAGTCGAAGTCCGTTTGTTTGTTTTTCAGATATCGGTTGGTAACTTTTTTTCTATACATGCTAGCGACCTAAAACTTGTTTTATCGCATTCAGCGCGTCAAATTACGCCGGAAACGGTCGTCTTTGTTTTGATATTGCTCAAAACACGAAGTCGAATTCCGTTCGTTTGTTTTTCAGATATCGGTTGGTAACTTTTTTTCTATACATGCTAGCGACCTAAAACTTGTTTTATCGCATTCAGCGCGTCAAATTACGCCGGAAACGGCCGTCTTTGTTTTGATATTGCTCGAAACACGAAGTCGAAGTCCGTTTGTTTGTTTTTCAGATATCGGTCGGTAACTTTTTTTCTATACATGCTAGCAACCTAAAACTTGTTTCATCGCATTCAGCGCGTCAAATTACGCCGGAAACGGTCGTCTTTGTTTTGATATTGCTCAAAACACGGAGTCGAATTCCGTTCGTTTGTTTCGTGGATATCGGTGAGTAACTTTTTTTCTATACATGCTAGCGACCTGGAACTTGTTTCATCGCATTCAGCGCGTCAAATTACGCCGGAAACGGCCGTCTCTGTTTTGATATTGCTCGATAGACGAAGTCGGAGTCCGTTTGTTTGTTTCTCAGATATCGGTTAGAAACTTTTTTTCTATACATGCTAGCGACCTAAGACTTGTTTTATCGCATTCAGCGCGTCAAATTACGCCGGAAACGGTCGTCTTTGTTTTGATATTGCTCAAAACACGAAGTCGAATTCCGTTCGTTTGTTTCGTGGATATCGGTGAGTAACTTTTTTTCTATACATGCTAGCGACCTGAAACTTATTTCATCGCATTCAGCGCGTCAAATTACGCCGGAAACGGCCGTCTTTGTTTTGATATTGCTCGATAGACGAAGTCGAATTCCGTTCGTTTGTTCCGTGGATATCGGTGAGTAACTTTTTTTCTATACATGCTAGCGACCTGAAACTTGTTTCATCGCATTCAGCGCGTCAAATTACGCCGGAAACGGCCGTCTTTGTTTTGATATTGCTCGATAGACGAAGTCGGAGTCCGTTTGTTTGTTTTTCAGATATCGGTTAGTAACTTTTTTTCTATACATGCTAGCGACCTAAAACTTGTTTCATCGCATTCAGCGCGTCAAATTACGCCGGAAACGGCCGTCTTTGTTTTGATATTGCTCGAAACACGAAGTCGAAGTCCGTTTGTTTGTTTTTCAGATATCGGTTGGTAACTTTTTTTCTATACATGCTAGCGACCTAAAACTTGTTTTATCGCATTCAGCGCGTCTAATTACGCCGGAAACGGCCGTCTCTGTTTTGATATTGCTCGATAGACGAAGTCGGAGTCCGTTTGTTTGTTTTTCAGATATCGGTTAGTAACTTTTTTTCTATACATGCTAGCGACCTAAGACTTGTTTTATCGCATTCAGCGCGTCAAATTACGCCGGAAACGGTCGTCTTTGTTTTGATATTGCTCAAAACACGAAGTCGAATTCCGTTCGTTTGTTTCGTGGATATCGGTGAGTAACTTTTTTTCTATACATGCTAGCGACTTGAAACTTGTTTCATCGCATTCAGCGCGTCAAATTACGCCGGAAACGGCCGTCTTTGTTTTGATATTGCTCGATAGACAAAGTCGAATTCCGTTCGTTTGTTCCGTGGATATCGGTGAGTAACTTTTTTTCTATACATGCTAGCGACCTGAAACTTGTTTCATCGCATTCAGCGCGTCAAATTACGCCGGAAACGACCGTCTTTGTTTTGATATTGCTCGATAGACGAAGTCGGAGTCCGTTTGTTTGTTTTTCAGATATCGGTTAGTAACTTTTTTTCTATACATGCTAGCGACCTAAAACTTGTTTCATCGCATTCAGCGCGTCAAATTACGCCGGAAACGGCCGTCTTTGTTTTGATATTGCTCGAAACACGAAGTCGAAGTCCGTTTGTTTGTTTTTCAGATATCGGTTGGTAACTTTTTTTCTATACATGCTAGCGACCTAAAACTTGTTTTATCGCATTCAGCGCGTCAAATTACGCCGGAAACGGTCGTCTTTGTTTTGATATTGCTCAAAACACGAAGTCGAATTCCGTTCGTTTGTTTTTCAGATATCGGTTGGTAACTTTTTTTCTATACATGCTAGCGACCTAAAACTTGTTTTATCGCATTCAGCGCGTCAAATTACGCCGAAAACGGCCGTCTTTGTTTTGATATTGCTCGAAACACGAAGTCGAAGTCCGTTTGTTTGTTTTTCAGATATCGGTTGGTAACTTTTTTTCTATACATGCTAGCAACCTAAAACTTGTTTCATCGCATTCAGCGCGTCAAATTACGCCGGAAACGGTCGTCTTTGTTTTGATATTGCTCAAAACACGGAGTCGAATTCCGTTCGTTTGTTTCGTGGATATCGGTGAGTAACTTTTTTTCTATACATGCTAGCGACCTGAAACTTGTTTCATCGCATTCAGCGCGTCAAATTACGCCGGAAACGGCCGTCTCTGTTTTGATATTGCTCGATAGACGAAGTCGGAGTCCGTTTGTTTGTTTTTCAGATATCGGTTAGTAACTTTTTTTCTATACATGCTAGCGACCTAAAACTTGTTTTATCGCATTCAGCGCGTCAAATTACGCCGGAAACGGCCGTCTTTGTTTTGATATTGCTCGAAACACGAAGTCGAAGTCCGTTTGTTTGTTTTTCAGATATCGGTTGGTAACTTTTTTTCTATACATGCTAGCAACCTGAAACTTGTTTCATCGCATTCAGCGCGTCAAATTACGCCGGAAACGGTCGTCTTTGTTTTGATATTGCTCAAAACACGGAGTCGAATTCCGTTCGTTTGTTTCGTGGATATCGGTGAGTAACTTTTTTTCTATACATGCTAGCGACCTGAAACTTGTTTCATCGCATTCAGCGCGTCAAATTACGCCGGAAACGGCCGTCTCTGTTTTGATATTGCTCGATAGACGAAGTCGGAGTCCGTTTGTTTGTTTTTCAGATATCGGTTAGTAACTTTTTTTCTATACATGCTAGCGACCTAAGACTTGTTTTATCGCATTCAGCGCGTCAAATTACGCCGTAAACGGTCGTCTTTGTTTTGATATTGCTCAAAACACGAAGTCGAATTCCGTTCGTTTGTTTCGTGGATATCGGTGAGTAACTTTTTTTCTATACATGCTAGCGACCTGAAACTTATTTCATCGCATTCAGCGCGTCAAATTACGCCGGAAACGGCCGTCTTTGTTTTGATATTGCTCGATAGACGAAGTCGAATTCCGTTCGTTTGTTCAGTGGATATCGGTGAGTAACTTTTTTTCTATACATGCTAGCGACCTGAAACTTGTTTCATCGCATTCAGCGCGTCAAATTACGCCGGAAACGGCCGTCTTTGTTTTGATATTGCTCGATAGACGAAGTCGGAGTCCGTTTGTTTGTTTTTCAGATATCGGTTAGTAACTTTTTTTCTATACATGCTAGCGACCTAAAACTTGTTTCATCGCATTCAGCGCGTCAAATTACGCCGGAAACGGCCGTCTTTGTTTTGATATTGCTCGAAACACGAAGTCGAAGTCCGTTTGTTTGTTTTTCAGATATCGGTTGGTAACTTTTTTTCTATACATGCTAGCGACCTAAAACTTGTTTTATCGCATTCAGCGCGTCAAATTACGCCGGAAACGGCCGTCTCTGTTTTGATATTGCTCGATAGACGAAGTCGGAGTCCGTTTGTTTGTTTTTCAGATATCGGTTAGTAACTTTTTTTCTATACATGCTAGCGACCTAAGACTTGTTTTATCGCATTCAGCGCGTCAAATTACGCCGGAAACGGTCGTCTTTGTTTTGATATTGCTCAAAACACGAAGTCGAATTCCGTTCGTTTGTTTCGTGGATATCGGTGAGTAACTTTTTTTCTATACATGCTAGCGACTTGAAACTTGTTTCATCGCATTCAGCGCGTCAAATTACGCCGGAAACGGCCGTCTTTGTTTTGATATTGCTCGATAGACAAAGTCGAATTCCGTTCGTTTGTTCCGTGGATATCGGTGAGTAACTTTTTTTCTATACATGCTAGCGACCTGAAACTTGTTTCATCGCATTCAGCGCGTCAAATTACGCCGGAAACGGCCGTCTTTGTTTTGATATTGCTCGATAGACGAAGTCGGAGTCCGTTTGTTTGTTTTTCAGATATCGGTTAGTAACTTTTTTTCTATACATGCTAGCGACCTAAAACTTGTTTCATCGCATTCAGCGCGTCAAATTACGCCGGAAACGGCCGTCTTTGTTTTGATATTGCTCGAAACACGAAGTCGAAGTCCGTTTGTTTGTTTTTCAGATATCGGTTGGTAACTTTTTTTCTATACATGCTAGCGACCTAAAACTTGTTTTATCGCATTCAGCGCGTCAAATTACGCCGGAAACGGTCGTCTTTGTTTTGATATTGCTCAAAACACGAAGTCGAATTCCGTTCGTTTGTTTTTCAGATATCGGTTGGTAACTTTTTTTCTATACATGCTAGCGACCTAAAACTTGTTTTATCGCATTCAGCGCGTCAAATTACGCCGGAAACGGCCGTCTTTGTTTTGATATTGCTCGAAACACGAAGTCGAAGTCCGTTTGTTTGTTTTTCAGATATCGGTTGGTAACTTTTTTTCTATACATGCTAGCAACCTAAAACTTGTTTCATCGCATTCAGCGCGTCAAATTACGCCGGAAACGGTCGTCTTTGTTTTGATATTGCTCAAAACACGGAGTCGAATTCCGTTCGTTTGTTTCGTGGATATCGGTGAGTAACTTTTTTTCTATACATGCTAGCGACCTGAAACTTGTTTCATCGCATTCAGCGCGTCAAATTACGCCGGAAACGGCCGTCTCTGTTTTGATATTGCTCGATAGACGAAGTCGGAGTCCGTTTGTTTGTTTTTCAGATATCGGTTAGTAACTTTTTTACTATACATGCTAGCGACCTAAGACTTGTTTTATCGCATTCAGCGCGTCAAATTACGCCGGAAACGGTCGTCTTTGTTTTGATATTGCTCAAAACACGAAGTCGAATTCCGTTCGTTTGTTTCGTGGATATCGGTGAGTAACTTTTTTTCTATACATGCTAGCGATCTGAAACTTGTTTCATCGCATTCAGCGCGTCAAATTACGCCGGAAACGGCCGTCTTTGTTTTGATATTGCTCGATAGACGAAGTCGGAGTCCGTTTGTTTGTTTTTCAGATATCGGTTAGTAACTTTTTTTCTATACATGCTAGCGACCTGAAACTTGTTTCATCGCATTCAGCCCGTCAAATTACGCCGGAAACGGTCGTCTTTGTTTTGATATTGCTTGAAACACGAATTCGAATTCCGTTCGTTTGTTTCGTGGATATCGGTGAGTAACTTTTTTTCTATACATGCTAGCGACCTAAAACTTGTTTCATCGCATCCAGCCCGTCAAATTACGCCGGAAACGGTCGTCTTTGTTTTGATATTGCTTCAAACACGAAGTCGAATTCCGTTCGTTTGTTTTGTGGATATCGGTGAGTAACTTTTTTTCCATACATGCTAGCGACCTAAAACTTGTTATATCGCATTCAGCGCGTCAAATTACGCCGGAAACGGTCGTCTTTGTTCTGATATTGCTTAAAACACGAAGTCGAATTCCGTTCGTTTGTTCCGTGGATATTGGTGAGTAACTTCTTTTCTATACATGCTAGCGACCTAAAACTTGTTATATCGCATTCAGCGCGTCAAATTACGCCGAAAACGGCCGTCTTTGTTTTGATATTGCTCAAAACACGAAGTCGAATTTCGTTCGTTTGTATCGTGGATATCGCTGAGTAACTTTTTTTCTATACATGCTAGCGACCTAAAACTTGTTTCATCGCATTCAGCGCGTCAAATTACGCCGGAAACGGCCGACTTTGTTTTGATATTGCTCGAAACACGAAGTCGAAGTCCGTTTGTTTGTTTTTCAGATATCGGTTGGTAACTTTTTTTCTATACATGCTAGCGACCTAAAACTTGTTTTATCGCATTCAGCGCGTCAAATTACGCCGGAAACGGTCGTCTTTGTTCTGATATTGCTCAAAACACGGAGTCGAATTCCGTTTGTTTGTTTCGTGGATATCGGTGAGTAACTTTTTTTCTATACATGCTAGCGACCTGAAACTTGTTTTATCGCATTCAGCGCGACAAATTACGCCGAAAACGGCCGTCTTTGTTTTGATATTGCTCAAAACACAAAGTCGAATTTCGTTCGTTCGTTTCGTGGATATCGGTGAGTAACTTTTTTTCTATACATGCTAGCGACCTAAAACTTGTTTTATCGCATTCAGCGCGTCAAATTACGCCGAAAATGGCCGTCTTTGTTTTGATATTGCTCAAAACACGAAGTCGAATTTCGTTCGTTTGTTTCGTGGATATCGGTGAGTAACTTTTTTTCTGTACATGCTAGCGACCTAGAACTTGTTTCATCGCATTCAGCGCGTCAAATTACGCCGGAAACGGTCATCTTTGTTTTGATATTGCTTAAAACACGAAGTCGAATTTCGTTCGTTTGTTTCGTGGATATCGGTGAGTAACTTTTTTTCTATACATGCCAGCGACCTAGAACTTGTTTCATCGCATTCAGCGCGTCAAATTACGCCGGAAACGGTCGTCTTTGTTTTGATATTGCTCAAAACACGAAGTCGAATTCCGTTCGTTTGTTTTTCAGATATCGGTTAGTAACTTTTCTTCTATACATGCTAGCGACCTAAAACTTGTTTTATCGCATTCAGCGCGTCAAATTACGCCGGAAACGGTCGTCTTTGTTCTGATATTGCTCAAAACACGGAGTCGAATTCCGTTTGTTTGTTTCGTGGATATCGGTGAGTAACTTTTTTTCTATACATGCTAGCGACCTGAAACTTGTTTTATCGCATTCAGCGCGACAAATTACGCCGGAAACGGCCGTCTTTGTTTTGATATTGCTCAAAACACAAAGTCGAATTTCGTTCGTTCGTTTCGTGGATATCGGTGAGTAACTTTTTTTCTATACATGCTAGCGACCTAAAACTTGTTTTATCGCATTCAGCGCGTCAAATTACGCCGAAAATGGCCGTCTTTGTTTTGATATTGCTCAAAACACGAAGTCGAATTTCGTTCGTTTGTTTCGTGGATATCGGTGAGTAACTTTTTTTCTGTACATGCTAGCGACCTAGAACTTGTTTCATCGCATTCAGCGCGTCAAATTACGCCGGAAACGGTCATCTTTGTTTTGATATTGCTTAAAACACGAAGTCGAATTTCGTTCGTTTGTTTCGTGGATATCGGTGAGTAACTTTTTTTCTATACATGCCAGCGACCTAGAACTTGTTTCATCGCATTCAGCGCGTCAAATTACGCCGGAAACGGTCGTCTTTGTTTTGATATTGCTCAAAACACGAAGTCGAATTCCGTTCGTTTGTTTTTCAGATATCGGTTAGTAACTTTTCTTCTATACATGCTAGCGACCTAAAACTTGTTTAATCGCATTCAGCGCGTCAAATTACGCCGGAAACGGTCGTCTTTGTTTTGATATTGCTTAAAACACGAAGTCGAATTCCGTTCGTTTGTTCCGTGGATATCGGTGAGTAACTTTTTTTCTATACATGCTAGCGACCTGAAACTTGTTTCATCGCATTCAGCGCGTCAAATTACGCCGGAAACGGCCGTCTTTGTTTTGATTATGCTCGATCGACGAAGTCGGAGTCCGTTTGTTTGTTTTCCAGATATCGGTTAGTAACTTTTTTTCTATACATGCTAGCGACCTCAAACTTGTTTCATCGCATTCAGCGCGTCAAATTACGCCGGAAACGGCCGTCTTTGTTTTGATATTGCTCGAAACACGAAGTCGAAGTCCGTTTGTTTGTTTTTCAGATATCGGTTGGTAACTTTTCTTCTATACATGCTAGCGACCTAAAACTTGTTTTATCGCATCCGGCGCGTCAAATTACGCCGTAAACGGTCGTCTTTGTTCTGATATTGCTCAAAACACGGAGTCGAATTCCGTTTGTTTGTTTCGTGGATATCGGTGAGTAACTTTTTTTCTATACATGCTAGCGACCTAAAACTTGTTTTATCGCATTCAGCGCGTCAAATTACGCCGAAAACGGCCGTCTTTGTTTTGATATTGCTCAAAACACGAAGTCGAATTTCGTTCGTTTGTTTCGTGGATATCGGTGAGTAACTTTTTTTCTATACATGCTAGCGACCTAAAACTTGTTTCATCGCATTCAGCGCGTCAAATTACGCCGGAAACGGCCGTCTTTGTTTTGATATTGCTCGATAGACGAAGTCGGAGTCCGTTTGTTTGTTTTTCAGATATCGGTCAGTAACTTTTTTTCTATACATGCTAGCGACCTAAAACTTGTTTCATCGCATTCAGCGCGTCAAATTACGCTGGAAACGGCCGTCTTTGTTTTGATATTGCTCAAAACACGAAGTCGAATTTCGTTCGTTTGTTTCGTGGATATCGGTGAGTAACTTTTTTTCTATACATGCTAGCGACCTAAAACTTGTTTCATCGCATTCAGCGCGTCAAATTACGCCGGAAACGGCCGTCTTTGTTTTGATATTGCTCGATGGACGAAGTCGGAGTCCGTTTGTTTGTTTTCCAGATATCGGTCAGTAACTTTTTTTCTATACATGCTAGCGACCTAAAACTTGTTTCATCGCATTCAGCGCGTCAAATTACGCCGGAAACGGCCGTCTTTGTTTCGATATTGCTCAAAACACGAAGTCGAATTTCGTTCGTTTGTTTCGTGGATATCGGTGAGTAACTTTTTTTCTATACATGCTAGCGACCTAAAACTTGTTTCATCGCATTCAGCGCGTCAAATTACGCCGGAAACGGCCGTCTTTGTTCTGATATTGCTCGATAGACGAAGTCGGAGTCCGTTTGTTTGTTTTTCAGATATCGGTCAGTAACTTCTTTTCTATACATGCTAGCGACCTAAAACTTGTTTCATCGCATTCAGCGCGTCAAATTACGCCGGAAACGGCCGTCTTTGTTTTGATATTGCTCAAAACACGAAGTCGAATTTCGTTCGTTTGTTTCGTGGATATCGGTGAGTAACTTTTTTTCTATACATGCTAGCGACCTAAAACTTGTTTCACCGCATTCAGCGCGTCAAATTACGCCGGAGACGGCCGTCTTTGTTTTGATATTGCTCAAAACACGGAGTCGAATTCCGTTCGTTTGTTTCGTGAATATCGGTGAGTAACTTTTTTTCTATACATGCTAGCGACCTAAAACTTGTTTTATCGCATTCAGCGCGTCAAATTACGCCGAAAACGGCCGTCTTTGTTTTGATATTGCTCAAAACACGACGTCGAATTCCGTTCGTTTGTTTCGTGGATATCGGTGAGTAACTTTTTTTCTATACATGCTAGCGACCTAAAACTTGTTTTATCGCATTCAGCGCGTCGATTTACGCCGGAAACGGCCGTCTTTGTTTTGATATTGCTCGAAACACGGAGTCGAAGTCCATTTGTTTGTTTTTCAGATATCGGTTGGTAACTTTTTTTCTATACATGCTAGCGACCTAAAACTTGTTTTATCGCATTCAGCGCGTCAAATTACGCCGGAAACGGTCGTCTTTGTTCTGATATTGCTGAAAACACGGAGTCGAATTCCGTTTGTTTGTTTCGTGGATATCGGTGAGTAACTTTCTTTCTATACATGCTAGCGACCTAAAACTTGTTTCACCGCATTCAGCGCGTCAAATTACGCCGGAAACGGTCGTCTTTGTTTTGATATTGCTCAAAACACGAAGTCAAATTCCGTTCGTTTGTTTTTCAGATATCGGTTAGTAACTTTTCTTCTATACATGCTAGCGACCTAAAACTTGTTTAATCGCATTCAGCGCGTCAAATTACGCCGGAAACGGTCGTCTTTGTTTTGATATTGCTTAAAACACGAAGTCGAATTCCGTTCGTTTGTTCCGTGGATATCGGTGAGTAACTTTTTTTCTATACATGCTAGCGACCTGAAACTTGTTTCATCGCATTCAGCGCGTCAAATTACGCCGGAAACGGCCGTCTTTGTTTTGATTATGCTCGATCGACGAAGTCGGAGTCCGTTTGTTTGTTTTCCAGATATCGGTTAGTAACTTTTTTTCTATACATGCTAGCGACCTCAAACTTGTTTCATCGCATTCAGCGCGTCAAATTACGCCGGAAACGGCCGTCTTTGTTTTGATATTGCTCGAAACACGAAGTCGAAGTCCGTTTGTTTGTTTTTCAGATATCGGTTGGTAACTTTTCTTCTATACATGCTAGCGACCTAAAACTTGTTTTATCGCATCCGGCGCGTCAAATTACGCCGTAAACGGTCGTCTTTGTTTTGATATTGCTCAAAACACGGAGTCGAATTCCGTTTGTTTGTTTCGTGGATATCGGTGAGTAACTTTTTTTCTATACATGCTAGCGACCTGAAACTTGTTTTATCGCATTCAGCGCGTCAAATTACGCCGAAAACGGCCGTCTTTGTTTTGATATTGCTCAAAACACGAAGTCGAATTTCGTTCGTTTGTTTCGTGGATATCGGTGAGTAACTTTTTTTCTATACATGCTAGCGACCTAAAACTTGTTTCATCGCATTCAGCGCGTCAAATTACGCCGGAAACGGCCGTCTTTGTTTTGATATTGCTCGATAGACGAAGTCGGAGTCCGTTTGTTTGTTTTTCAGATATCGGTCAGTAACTTTTTTTCTATACATGCTAGCGACCTAAAACTTGTTTCATCGCATTCAGCGCGTCAAATTACGCTGGAAACGGCCGTCTTTGTTTTGATATTGCTCAAAACACGAAGTCGAATTTCGTTCGTTTGTTTCGTGGATATCGGTGAGTAACTTTTTTTCTATACATGCTAGCGACCTAAAACTTGTTTCATCGCATTCAGCGCGTCAAATTACGCCGGAAACGGCCGTCTTTGTTTTGATATTGCTCGATGGACGAAGTCGGAGTCCGTTTGTTTGTTTTCCAGATATCGGTCAGTAACTTTTTTTCTATACATGCTAGCGACCTAAAACTTGTTTCATCGCATTCAGCGCGTCAAATTACGCCGGAAACGGCCGTCTTTGTTTCGATATTGCTCAAAACACGAAGTCGAATTTCGTTCGTTTGTTTCGTGGATATCGGTGAGTAACTTTTTTTCTATACATGCTAGCGACCTAAAACTTGTTTCATCGCATTCAGCGCGTCAAATTACGCCGGAGACGGCCGTCTTTGTTTTGATATTGCTCAAAACACGGAGTCGAATTCCGTTCGTTTGTTTCGTGAATATCGGTGAGTAACTTTTTTTCTATACATGCTAGCGACCTAAAACTTGTTTTATCGCATTCAGCGCGTCAAATTACGCCGAAAACGGCCGTCTTTGTTTTGATATTGCTCAAAACACGACGTCGAATTCCGTTCGTTTGTTTCGTGGATATCGGTGAGTAACTTTTTTTCTATACATGCTAGCGACCTAAAACTTGTTTTATCGCATTCAGCGCGTCGAATTACGCCGGAAACGGCCGTCTTTGTTTTGATATTGCTCGAAACACGGAGTCGAAGTCCATTTGTTTGTTTTTCAGATATCGGTTGGTAACTTTTTTTCTATACATGCTAGCGACCTAAAACTTGTTTTATCGCATTCAGCGCGTCAAATTACGCCGGAAACGGTCGTCTTTGTTCTGATATTGCTGAAAACACGGAGTCGAATTCCGTTTGTTTGTTTCGTGGATATCGGTGAGTAACTTTCTTTCTATACATGCTAGCGACCTAAAACTTGTTTCACCGCATTCAGCGCGTCAAATTACGCCGGAAACGGTCGTCTTTGTTTTGATATTGCTCAAAACACGAAGTCGAATTCCGTTCGTTTGTTTTTCAGATATCGGTTAGTAACTTTTCTTCTATACATGCTAGCGACCTAAAACTTGTTTAATCGCATTCAGCGCGTCAAATTACGCCGGAAACGGTCGTCTTTGTTTTGATATTGCTTAAAACACGAAGTCGAATTCCGTTCGTTTGTTCCGTGGATATCGGTGAGTAACTTTTTTTCTATACATGCTAGCGACCTGAAACTTGTTTCATCGCATTCAGCGCGTCAAATTACGCCGGAAACGGCCGTCTTTGTTTTGATTATGCTCGATCGACGAAGTCGGAGTCCGTTTGTTTGTTTTCCAGATATCGGTTAGTAACTTTTTTTCTATACATGCTAGCGACCTCAAACTTGTTTCATCGCATTCAGCGCGTCAAATTACGCCGGAAACGGCCGTCTTTGTTTTGATATTGCTCGAAACACGAAGTCGAAGTCCGTTTGTTTGTTTTTCAGATATCGGTTGGTAACTTTTCTTCTATACATGCTAGCGACCTAAAACTTGTTTTATCGCATCCGGCGCGTCAAATTACGCCGTAAACGGTCGTCTTTGTTTTGATATTGCTCAAAACACGGAGTCGAATTCCGTTTGTTTGTTTCGTGGATATCGGTGAGTAACTTTTTTTCTATACATGCTAGCGACCTGAAACTTGTTTTATCGCATTCAGCGCGTCAAATTACGCCGAAAACGGCCGTCTTTCTTTTGATATTGCTCAAAACACGAAGTCGAATTTCGTTCGTTTGTTTCGTGGATATCGGTGAGTAACTTTTTTTCTATACATGCTAGCGACCTAAAACTTGTTTCATCGCATTCAGCGCGTCAAATTACGCCGGAAACGGCCGTCTTTGTTTTGATATTGCTCGATAGACGAAGTCGGAGTCCGTTTGTTTGTTTTTCAGATATCGGTCAGTAACTTTTTTTCTATACATGCTAGCGACCTAAAACTTGTTTCATCGCATTCAGCGCGTCAAATTACGCTGGAAACGGCCGTCTTTGTTTTGATATTGCTCAAAACACGAAGTCGAATTTCGTTCGTTTGTTTCGTGGATATCGGTGAGTAACTTTTTTTCTATACATGCTAGCGACCTAAAACTTGTTTCATCGCATTCAGCGCGTCAAATTACGCCGGAAACGGCCGTCTTTGTTTTGATATTGCTCGATGGACGAAGTCGGAGTCCGTTTGTTTGTTTTCCAGATATCGGTCAGTAACTTTTTTTCTATACATGCTAGCGACCTAAAACTTGTTTCATCGCATTCAGCGCGTCAAATTACGCCGGAAACGGCCGTCTTTGTTTCGATATTGCTCAAAACACGAAGTCGAATTTCGTTCGTTTGTTTCGTGGATATCGGTGAGTAACTTTTTTTCTATACATGCTAGCGACCTAAAACTTGTTTCATCGCATTCAGCGCGTCAAATTACGCCGGAAACGGCCGTCTTTGTTCTGATATTGCTCGATAGACGAAGTCGGAGTCCGTTTGTTTGTTTTTCAGATATCGGTCAGGAACTTCTTTTCTATACATGCTAGCGACCTAAAACTTGTTTTATCGCATTCAGCGCGTCAAATTACGCCGGAAACGGTCGTCTTTGTTTTGATATTGCTCAAAACACGAAGTCGAATTCCGTTCGTTTGTTTCGTGGATATCGGTGAGTAACTTTTTTTCTATACATGCTAGCGATCTGAAACTTGTTTCATCGCATTCAGCGCGTCAAATTACGCCGGAAACGGCCGTCTTTGTTTTGATATTGCTCGATAGACGAAGTCGGAGTCCGTTTGTTTGTTTTTCAGATATCGGTTAGTAACTTTTTTTCTATACATGCTAGCGACCTGAAACTTGTTTCATCGCATTCAGCCCGTCAAATTACGCCGGAAACGGTCGTCTTTGTTTTGATATTGCTTGAAACACGAATTCGAATTCCGTTCGTTTGTTTCGTGGATATCGGTGAGTAACTTTTTTTCTATACATGCTAGCGACCTAAAACTTGTTTCATCGCATCCAGCCCGTCAAATTACGCCGGAAACGGTCGTCTTTGTTTTGATATTGCTTCAAACACGAAGTCGAATTCCGTTCGTTTGTTTTGTGGATATCGGTGAGTAACTTTTTTTCCATACATGCTAGCGACCTAAAACTTGTTATATCGCATTCAGCGCGTCAAATTACGCCGGAAACGGTCGTCTTTGTTCTGATATTGCTTAAAACACGAAGTCGAATTCCGTTCGTTTGTTCCGTGGATATTGGTGAGTAACTTCTTTTCTATACATGCTAGCGACCTAAAACTTGTTATATCGCATTCAGCGCGTCAAATTACGCCGAAAACGGCCGTCTTTGTTTTGATATTGCTCAAAACACGAAGTCGAATTTCGTTCGTTTGTATCGTGGATATCGCTGAGTAACTTTTTTTCTATACATGCTAGCGACCTAAAACTTGTTTCATCGCATTCAGCGCGTCAAATTACGCCGGAAACGGCCGACTTTGTTTTGATATTGCTCGAAACACGAAGTCGAAGTCCGTTTGTTTGTTTTTCAGATATCGGTTGGTAACTTTTTTTCTATACATGCTAGCGACCTAAAACTTGTTTTATCGCATTCAGCGCGTCAAATTACGCCGGAAACGGTCGTCTTTGTTCTGATATTGCTCAAAACACGGAGTCGAATTCCGTTTGTTTGTTTCGTGGATATCGGTGAGTAACTTTTTTTCTATACATGCTAGCGACCTGAAACTTGTTTTATCGCATTCAGCGCGACAAATTACGCCGAAAACGGCCGTCTTTGTTTTGATATTGCTCAAAACACAAAGTCGAATTTCGTTCGTTCGTTTCGTGGATATCGGTGAGTAACTTTTTTTCTATACATGCTAGCGACCTAAAACTTGTTTTATCGCATTCAGCGCGTCAAATTACGCCGAAAATGGCCGTCTTTGTTTTGATATTGCTCAAAACACGAAGTCGAATTTCGTTCGTTTGTTTCGTGGATATCGGTGAGTAACTTTTTTTCTGTACATGCTAGCGACCTAGAACTTGTTTCATCGCATTCAGCGCGTCAAATTACGCCGGAAACGGTCATCTTTGTTTTGATATTGCTTAAAACACGAAGTCGAATTTCGTTCGTTTGTTTCGTGGATATCGGTGAGTAACTTTTTTTCTATACATGCCAGCGACCTAGAACTTGTTTCATTGCATTCAGCGCGTCAAATTACGCCGGAAACGGTCGTCTTTGTTTTGATATTGCTCAAAACACGAAGTCGAATTCCGTTCGTTTGTTTTTCAGATATCGGTTAGTAACTTTTCTTCTATACATGCTAGCGACCTAAAACTTGTTTTATCGCATTCAGCGCGTCAAATTACGCCGGAAACGGTCGTCTTTGTTCTGATATTGCTCAAAACACGGAGTCGAATTCCGTTTGTTTGTTTCGTGGATATCGGTGAGTAACTTTTTTTCTATACATGCTAGCGACCTGAAACTTGTTTTATCGCATTCAGCGCGACAAATTACGCCGGAAACGGCCGTCTTTGTTTTGATATTGCTCAAAACACAAAGTCGAATTTCGTTCGTTCGTTTCGTGGATATCGGTGAGTAACTTTTTTTCTATACATGCTAGCGACCTAAAACTTGTTTTATCGCATTCAGCGCGTCAAATTACGCCGAAAATGGCCGTCTTTGTTTTGATATTGCTCAAAACACGAAGTCGAATTTCGTTCGTTTGTTTCGTGGATATCGGTGAGTAACTTTTTTTCTGTACATGCTAGCGACCTAGAACTTGTTTCATCGCATTCAGCGCGTCAAATTACGCCGGAAACGGTCATCTTTGTTTTGATATTGCTTAAAACACGAAGTCGAATTTCGTTCGTTTGTTTCGTGGATATCGGTGAGTAACTTTTTTTCTATACATGCCAGCGACCTAGAACTTGTTTCATCGCATTCAGCGCGTCAAATTACGCCGGAAACGGTCGTCTTTGTTTTGATATTGCTCAAAACACGAAGTCGAATTCCGTTCGTTTGTTTTTCAGATATCGGTTAGTAACTTTTCTTCTATACATGCTAGCGACCTAAAACTTGTTTAATCGCATTCAGCGCGTCAAATTACGCCGGAAACGGTCGTCTTTGTTTTGATATTGCTTAAAACACGAAGTCGAATTCCGTTCGTTTGTTCCGTGGATATCGGTGAGTAACTTTTTTTCTATACATGCTAGCGACCTGAAACTTGTTTCATCGCATTCAGCGCGTCAAATTACGCCGGAAACGGCCGTCTTTGTTTTGATTATGCTCGATCGACGAAGTCGGAGTCCGTTTGTTTGTTTTCCAGATATCGGTTAGTAACTTTTTTTCTATACATGCTAGCGACCTCAAACTTGTTTCATCGCATTCAGCGCGTCAAATTACGCCGGAAACGGCCGTCTTTGTTTTGATATTGCTCGAAACACGAAGTCGAAGTCCGTTTGTTTGTTTTTCAGATATCGGTTGGTAACTTTTCTTCTATACATGCTAGCGACCTAAAACTTGTTTTATCGCATCCGGCGCGTCAAATTACGCCGTAAACGGTCGTCTTTGTTCTGATATTGCTCAAAACACGGAGTCGAATTCCGTTTGTTTGTTTCGTGGATATCGGTGAGTAACTTTTTTTCTATACATGCTAGCGACCTAAAACTTGTTTTATCGCATTCAGCGCGTCAAATTACGCCGAAAACGGCCGTCTTTGTTTTGATATTGCTCAAAACACGAAGTCGAATTTCGTTCGTTTGTTTCGTGGATATCGGTGAGTAACTTTTTTTCTATACATGCTAGCGACCTAAAACTTGTTTCATCGCATTCAGCGCGTCAAATTACGCCGGAAACGGCCGTCTTTGTTTTGATATTGCTCGATAGACGAAGTCGGAGTCCGTTTGTTTGTTTTTCAGATATCGGTCAGTAACTTTTTTTCTATACATGCTAGCGACCTAAAACTTGTTTCATCGCATTCAGCGCGTCAAATTACGCTGGAAACGGCCGTCTTTGTTTTGATATTGCTCAAAACACGAAGTCGAATTTCGTTCGTTTGTTTCGTGGATATCGGTGAGTAACTTTTTTTCTATACATGCTAGCGACCTAAAACTTGTTTCATCGCATTCAGCGCGTCAAATTACGCCGGAAACGGCCGTCTTTGTTTTGATATTGCTCGATGGACGAAGTCGGAGTCCGTTTGTTTGTTTTCCAGATATCGGTCAGTAACTTTTTTTCTATACATGCTAGCGACCTAAAACTTGTTTCATCGCATTCAGCGCGTCAAATTACGCCGGAAACGGCCGTCTTTGTTTCGATATTGCTCAAAACACGAAGTCGAATTTCGTTCGTTTGTTTCGTGGATATCGGTGAGTAACTTTTTTTCTATACATGCTAGCGACCTAAAACTTGTTTCATCGCATTCAGCGCGTCAAATTACGCCGGAAACGGCCGTCTTTGTTCTGATATTGCTCGATAGACGAAGTCGGAGTCCGTTTGTTTGTTTTTCAGATATCGGTCAGTAACTTCTTTTCTATACATGCTAGCGACCTAAAACTTGTTTCATCGCATTCAGCGCGTCAAATTACGCCGGAAACGGCCGTCTTTGTTTTGATATTGCTCAAAACACGAAGTCGAATTTCGTTCGTTTGTTTCGTGGATATCGGTGAGTAACTTTTTTTCTATACATGCTAGCGACCTAAAACTTGTTTCACCGCATTCAGCGCGTCAAATTACGCCGGAGACGGCCGTCTTTGTTTTGATATTGCTCAAAACACGGAGTCGAATTCCGTTCGTTTGTTTCGTGAATATCGGTGAGTAACTTTTTTTCTATACATGCTAGCGACCTAAAACTTGTTTTATCGCATTCAGCGCGTCAAATTACGCCGAAAACGGCCGTCTTTGTTTTGATATTGCTCAAAACACGACGTCGAATTCCGTTCGTTTGTTTCGTGGATATCGGTGAGTAACTTTTTTTCTATACATGCTAGCGACCTAAAACTTGTTTTATCGCATTCAGCGCGTCGATTTACGCCGGAAACGGCCGTCTTTGTTTTGATATTGCTCGAAACACGGAGTCGAAGTCCATTTGTTTGTTTTTCAGATATCGGTTGGTAACTTTTTTTCTATACATGCTAGCGACCTAAAACTTGTTTTATCGCATTCAGCGCGTCAAATTACGCCGGAAACGGTCGTCTTTGTTCTGATATTGCTGAAAACACGGAGTCGAATTCCGTTTGTTTGTTTCGTGGATATCGGTGAGTAACTTTCTTTCTATACATGCTAGCGACCTAAAACTTGTTTCACCGCATTCAGCGCGTCAAATTACGCCGGAAACGGTCGTCTTTGTTTTGATATTGCTCAAAACACGAAGTCAAATTCCGTTCGTTTGTTTTTCAGATATCGGTTAGTAACTTTTCTTCTATACATGCTAGCGACCTAAAACTTGTTTAATCGCATTCAGCGCGTCAAATTACGCCGGAAACGGTCGTCTTTGTTTTGATATTGCTTAAAACACGAAGTCGAATTCCGTTCGTTTGTTCCGTGGATATCGGTGAGTAACTTTTTTTCTATACATGCTAGCGACCTGAAACTTGTTTCATCGCATTCAGCGCGTCAAATTACGCCGGAAACGGCCGTCTTTGTTTTGATTATGCTCGATCGACGAAGTCGGAGTCCGTTTGTTTGTTTTCCAGATATCGGTTAGTAACTTTTTTTCTATACATGCTAGCGACCTCAAACTTGTTTCATCGCATTCAGCGCGTCAAATTACGCCGGAAACGGCCGTCTTTGTTTTGATATTGCTCGAAACACGAAGTCGAAGTCCGTTTGTTTGTTTTTCAGATATCGGTTGGTAACTTTTCTTCTATACATGCTAGCGACCTAAAACTTGTTTTATCGCATCCGGCGCGTCAAATTACGCCGTAAACGGTCGTCTTTGTTTTGATATTGCTCAAAACACGGAGTCGAATTCCGTTTGTTTGTTTCGTGGATATCGGTGAGTAACTTTTTTTCTATACATGCTAGCGACCTGAAACTTGTTTTATCGCATTCAGCGCGTCAAATTACGCCGAAAACGGCCGTCTTTGTTTTGATATTGCTCAAAACACGAAGTCGAATTTCGTTCGTTTGTTTCGTGGATATCGGTGAGTAACTTTTTTTCTATACATGCTAGCGACCTAAAACTTGTTTCATCGCATTCAGCGCGTCAAATTACGCCGGAAACGGCCGTCTTTGTTTTGATATTGCTCGATAGACGAAGTCGGAGTCCGTTTGTTTGTTCTTCAGATATCGGTCAGTAACTTTTTTTCTATACATGCTAGCGACCTAAAACTTGTTTCATCGCATTCAGCGCGTCAAATTACGCTGGAAACGGCCGTCTTTGTTTTGATATTGCTCAAAACACGAAGTCGAATTTCGTTCGTTTGTTTCGTGGATATCGGTGAGTAACTTTTTTTCTATACATGCTAGCGACCTAAAACTTGTTTCATCGCATTCAGCGCGTCAAATTACGCCGGAAACGGCCGTCTTTGTTTTGATATTGCTCGATGGACGAAGTCGGAGTCCGTTTGTTTGTTTTCCAGATATCGGTCAGTAACTTTTTTTCTATACATGCTAGCGACCTAAAACTTGTTTCATCGCATTCAGCGCGTCAAATTACGCCGGAAACGGCCGTCTTTGTTTCGATATTGCTCAAAACACGAAGTCGAATTTCGTTCGTTTGTTTCGTGGATATCGGTGAGTAACTTTTTTTCTATACATGCTAGCGACCTAAAACTTGTTTCATCGCATTCAGCGCGTCAAATTACGCCGGAGACGGCCGTCTTTGTTTTGATATTGCTCAAAACACGGAGTCGAATTCCGTTCGTTTGTTTCGTGAATATCGGTGAGTAACTTTTTTTCTATACATGCTAGCGACCTAAAACTTGTTTTATCGCATTCAGCGCGTCAAATTACGCCGAAAACGGCCGTCTTTGTTTTGATATTGCTCAAAACACGACGTCGAATTCCGTTCGTTTGTTTCGTGGATATCGGTGAGTAACTTTTTTTCTATACATGCTAGCGACCTAAAACTTGTTTTATCGCATTCAGCGCGTCGAATTACGCCGGAAACGGCCGTCTTTGTTTTGATATTGCTCGAAACACGGAGTCGAAGTCCATTTGTTTGTTTTTCAGATATCGGTTGGTAACTTTTTTTCTATACATGCTAGCGACCTAAAACTTGTTTTATCGCATTCAGCGCGTCAAATTACGCCGGAAACGGTCGTCTTTGTTCTGATATTGCTGAAAACACGGAGTCGAATTCCGTTTGTTTGTTTCGTGGATATCGGTGAGTAACTTTCTTTCTATACATGCTAGCGACCTAAAACTTGTTTCACCGCATTCAGCGCGTCAAATTACGCCGGAAACGGTCGTCTTTGTTTTGATATTGCTCAAAACACGAAGTCAAATTCCGTTCGTTTGTTTTTCAGATATCGGTTAGTAACTTTTCTTCTATACATGCTAGCGACCTAAAACTTGTTTAATCGCATTCAGCGCGTCAAATTACGCCGGAAACGGTCGTCTTTGTTTTGATATTGCTTAAAACACGAAGTCGAATTCCGTTCGTTTGTTCCGTGGATATCGGTGAGTAACTTTTTTTCTATACATGCTAGCGACCTAAAACTTGTTTCACCGCATTCAGCGCGTCAAATTACGCCGGAGACGGCCGTCTTTGTTTTGATATTGCTCAAAACACGGAGTCGAATTCCGTTCGTTTGTTTCGTGAATATCGGTGAGTAACTTTTTTTCTATACATGCTAGCGACCTAAAACTTGTTTTATCGCATTCAGCGCGTCAAATTACGCCGAAAACGGCCGTCTTTGTTTTGATATTGCTCAAAACACGACGTCGAATTCCGTTCGTTTGTTTCGTGGATATCGGTGAGTAACTTTTTTTCTATACATGCTAGCGACCTAAAACTTGTTTTATCGCATTCAGCGCGTCGATTTACGCCGGAAACGGCCGTCTTTGTTTTGATATTGCTCGAAACACGGAGTCGAAGTCCATTTGTTTGTTTTTCAGATATCGGTTGGTAACTTTTTTTCTATACATGCTAGCGACCTAAAACTTGTTTTATCGCATTCAGCGCGTCAAATTACGCCGGAAACGGTCGTCTTTGTTCTGATATTGCTGAAAACACGGAGTCGAATTCCGTTTGTTTGTTTCGTGGATATCGGTGAGTAACTTTCTTTCTATACATGCTAGCGACCTAAAACTTGTTTCACCGCATTCAGCGCGTCAAATTACGCCGGAAACGGTCGTCTTTGTTTTGATATTGCTCAAAACACGAAGTCAAATTCCGTTCGTTTGTTTTTCAGATATCGGTTAGTAACTTTTCTTCTATACATGCTAGCGACCTAAAACTTGTTTAATCGCATTCAGCGCGTCAAATTACGCCGGAAACGGTCGTCTTTGTTTTGATATTGCTTAAAACACGAAGTCGAATTCCGTTCGTTTGTTCCGTGGATATCGGTGAGTAACTTTTTTTCTATACATGCTAGCGACCTGAAACTTGTTTCATCGCATTCAGCGCGTCAAATTACGCCGGAAACGGCCGTCTTTGTTTTGATTATGCTCGATCGACGAAGTCGGAGTCCGTTTGTTTGTTTTCCAGATATCGGTTAGTAACTTTTTTTCTATACATGCTAGCGACCTCAAACTTGTTTCATCGCATTCAGCGCGTCAAATTACGCCGGAAACGGCCGTCTTTGTTTTGATATTGCTCGAAACACGAAGTCGAAGTCCGTTTGTTTGTTTTTCAGATATCGGTTGGTAACTTTTCTTCTATACATGCTAGCGACCTAAAACTTGTTTTATCGCATCCGGCGCGTCAAATTACGCCGTAAACGGTCGTCTTTGTTTTGATATTGCTCAAAACACGGAGTCGAATTCCGTTTGTTTGTTTCGTGGATATCGGTGAGTAACTTTTTTTCTATACATGCTAGCGACCTGAAACTTGTTTTATCGCATTCAGCGCGTCAAATTACGCCGAAAACGGCCGTCTTTGTTTTGATATTGCTCAAAACACGAAGTCGAATTTCGTTCGTTTGTTTCGTGGATATCGGTGAGTAACTTTTTTTCTATACATGCTAGCGACCTAAAACTTGTTTCATCGCATTCAGCGCGTCAAATTACGCCGGAAACGGCCGTCTTTGTTTTGATATTGCTCGATAGACGAAGTCGGAGTCCGTTTGTTTGTTTTTCAGATATCGGTCAGTAACTTTTTTTCTATACATGCTAGCGACCTAAAACTTGTTTCATCGCATTCAGCGCGTCAAATTACGCTGGAAACGGCCGTCTTTGTTTTGATATTGCTCAAAACACGAAGTCGAATTTCGTTCGTTTGTTTCGTGGATATCGGTGAGTAACTTTTTTTCTATACATGCTAGCGACCTAAAACTTGTTTCATCGCATTCAGCGCGTCAAATTACGCCGGAAACGGCCGTCTTTGTTTTGATATTGCTCGATGGACGAAGTCGGAGTCCGTTTGTTTGTTTTCCAGATATCGGTCAGTAACTTTTTTTCTATACATGCTAGCGACCTAAAACTTGTTTCATCGCATTCAGCGCGTCAAATTACGCCGGAAACGGCCGTCTTTGTTTCGATATTGCTCAAAACACGAAGTCGAATTTCGTTCGTTTGTTTCGTGGATATCGGTGAGTAACTTTTTTTCTATACATGCTAGCGACCTAAAACTTGTTTCATCGCATTCAGCGCGTCAAATTACGCCGGAGACGGCCGTCTTTGTTTTGATATTGCTCAAAACACGGAGTCGAATTCCGTTCGTTTGTTTCGTGAATATCGGTGAGTAACTTTTTTTCTATACATGCTAGCGACCTAAAACTTGTTTTATCGCATTCAGCGCGTCAAATTACGCCGAAAACGGCCGTCTTTGTTTTGATATTGCTCAAAACACGACGTCGAATTCCGTTCGTTTGTTTCGTGGATATCGGTGAGTAACTTTTTTTCTATACATGCTAGCGACCTAAAACTTGTTTTATCGCATTCAGCGCGTCGAATTACGCCGGAAACGGCCGTCTTTGTTTTGATATTGCTCGAAACACGGAGTCGAAGTCCATTTGTTTGTTTTTCAGATATCGGTTGGTAACTTTTTTTCTATACATGCTAGCGACCTAAAACTTGTTTTATCGCATTCAGCGCGTCAAATTACGCCGGAAACGGTCGTCTTTGTTCTGATATTGCTGAAAACACGGAGTCGAATTCCGTTTGTTTGTTTCGTGGATATCGGTGAGTAACTTTCTTTCTATACATGCTAGCGACCTAAAACTTGTTTCACCGCATTCAGCGCGTCAAATTACGCCGGAAACGGTCGTCTTTGTTTTGATATTGCTCAAAACACGAAGTCGAATTCCGTTCGTTTGTTTTTCAGATATCGGTTAGTAACTTTTCTTCTATACATGCTAGCGACCTAAAACTTGTTTAATCGCATTCAGCGCGTCAAATTACGCCGGAAACGGTCGTCTTTGTTTTGATATTGCTTAAAACACGAAGTCGAATTCCGTTCGTTTGTTCCGTGGATATCGGTGAGTAACTTTTTTTCTATACATGCTAGCGACCTGAAACTTGTTTCATCGCATTCAGCGCGTCAAATTACGCCGGAAACGGCCGTCTTTGTTTTGATTATGCTCGATCGACGAAGTCGGAGTCCGTTTGTTTGTTTTCCAGATATCGGTTAGTAACTTTTTTTCTATACATGCTAGCGACCTCAAACTTGTTTCATCGCATTCAGCGCGTCAAATTACGCCGGAAACGGCCGTCTTTGTTTTGATATTGCTCGAAACACGAAGTCGAAGTCCGTTTGTTTGTTTTTCAGATATCGGTTGGTAACTTTTCTTCTATACATGCTAGCGACCTAAAACTTGTTTTATCGCATCCGGCGCGTCAAATTACGCCGTAAACGGTCGTCTTTGTTTTGATATTGCTCAAAACACGGAGTCGAATTCCGTTTGTTTGTTTCGTGGATATCGGTGAGTAACTTTTTTTCTATACATGCTAGCGACCTGAAACTTGTTTTATCGCATTCAGCGCGTCAAATTACGCCGAAAACGGCCGTCTTTCTTTTGATATTGCTCAAAACACGAAGTCGAATTTCGTTCGTTTGTTTCGTGGATATCGGTGAGTAACTTTTTTTCTATACATGCTAGCGACCTAAAACTTGTTTCATCGCATTCAGCGCGTCAAATTACGCCGGAAACGGCCGTCTTTGTTTTGATATTGCTCGATAGACGAAGTCGGAGTCCGTTTGTTTGTTTTTCAGATATCGGTCAGTAACTTTTTTTCTATACATGCTAGCGACCTAAAACTTGTTTCATCGCATTCAGCGCGTCAAATTACGCTGGAAACGGCCGTCTTTGTTTTGATATTGCTCAAAACACGAAGTCGAATTTCGTTCGTTTGTTTCGTGGATATCGGTGAGTAACTTTTTTTCTATACATGCTAGCGACCTAAAACTTGTTTCATCGCATTCAGCGCGTCAAATTACGCCGGAAACGGCCGTCTTTGTTTTGATATTGCTCGATGGACGAAGTCGGAGTCCGTTTGTTTGTTTTCCAGATATCGGTCAGTAACTTTTTTTCTATACATGCTAGCGACCTAAAACTTGTTTCATCGCATTCAGCGCGTCAAATTACGCCGGAAACGGCCGTCTTTGTTTCGATATTGCTCAAAACACGAAGTCGAATTTCGTTCGTTTGTTTCGTGGATATCGGTGAGTAACTTTTTTTCTATACATGCTAGCGACCTAAAACTTGTTTCATCGCATTCAGCGCGTCAAATTACGCCGGAAACGGCCGTCTTTGTTCTGATATTGCTCGATAGACGAAGTCGGAGTCCGTTTGTTTGTTTTTCAGATATCGGTCAGGAACTTCTTTTCTATACATGCTAGCGACCTAAAACTTGTTTCATCGCATTCAGCGCGTCAAATTACGCCGGAAACGGCCGTCTTTGTTTTGATATTGCTCAAAACACGAAGTCGAATTTCGTTCGTTTGTTTCGTGGATATCGGTGAGTAACTTTTTTTCTATACATGCTAGCGACCTAAAACTTGTTTCACCGCATTCAGCGCGTCAAATTACGCCGGAGACGGCCGTCTTTGTTTTGATATTGCTCAAAACACGGAGTCGAATTCCGTTCGTTTGTTTCGTGAATATCGGTGAGTAACTTTTTTTTTATACATGCTAGCGACCTAAAACTTGTTTTATCACATTCAGCGCGTCAAATTACGCCGAAAACGGCCGTCTTTGTTTTGATATTGCTCAAAACACGACGTCGAATTCCGTTCGTTTGTTTCGTGGATATCGGTGAGTAACTTTTTTTCTATACATGCTAGCGACCTAAAACTTGTTTTATCGCATTCAGCGCGTCGAATTACGCCGGAAACGGCCGTCTTTGTTTTGATATTGCTCGAAACACGGAGTCGAAGTCCATTTGTTTGTTTTTCAGATATCGGTTGGTAACTTTTTTTCTATACATGCTAGCGACCTAAAACTTGTTTTATCGCATTCAGCGCGTCAAATTACGCTGAAAACGGCCGTCTTTGTTTTAATATTGCTCAAAACACGACGTCGAATTCCGTTCGTTTGTTTCGTGGATATCGGTGAGTAACTTTTTTTCTATACATGCTAGCGACCTAAAACTTGTTTTATCGCATTCAGCGCGTCGAATTACGCCGGAAACGGCCGTCTTTGTTTTGATATTGCTCAAAACACGGAGTCGAATTCCGTTTGTTTGTTTCGTGGATATCGGTGAGTCACTTTTTTTCTATACATGCTAGCGACCTAAAACTTGTTTCATCGCATTCAGCGCGTCAAATTACGCCGGAAACGGCCGTCTTTGTTTTGATATTGCTCGATAGACGAAGTCGGAGTCCGTTTGTTTGTTTTTCAGATATCGGTGAGTAACTTTTTTTCTATACATGCTAGCGACCTAAAACTTGTTTCATCGCATTCAGCGCGTCAAATTACGCCGTAGACGGCCGTTTTTGTTTTGATATTGCTCAAAACACGGAGTCGAATTCCGTTTGTTTGTTTCGTGGATATCGGTAAGTCACTTTTTTTCTATACATGCTAGCGACCTAAAACTTGTTTGATCGCATTCAGCGCGTCAAATTACGCCGAAAATGGCCGTCTTTGTTTTGATATTGCTCAAAACACGAAGTCGAATTTCGTTCGTTTGTTTCGTGGATATCGGTGAGTAACTTTTTTTCTATACATGCTAGCGACCTAAAACTTGTTTCATCGCATTCAGCGCGTCAAATTACGCCGGAAACGGTCGTCTTTGTTTTGATATTGCTCAAAACACGAAGTCGAATTCCGTTCGTTTGTTCCGTGGATATCGGTGAGTAACTTTTTTTCTATACATGCTAGCGACCTAAAACTTGTTTTATCGCATTCAGCGCGTCAAATTACGCCGGAAACGGTCGTCTTTGTTCTGATATTGCTCAAAACACGGAGTCGAATTCCGTTTGTTTGTTTCGTGGATATCGGTGAGTAACTTTTTTTTTATACATGCTAGCGACCTAAAACTTGTTTTATCGCATTCAGCCCGTCAAATTACGCCGGAAACGGTCGTGTTTGTTCTGATATTGCTCAAAACACGGAGTCGAATTCCGTTCGTTTGTTTCGTGGATATCGGTGAGGAGCTTTTTTTCTATACATGCTAGCGACCTAAAACTTGTTTTATCGCACTCAGCGCGACAAATTACGCCGGAAACGGCCGTCTTTGTTTTGATATTGCTCGAAACACGAAGTCGAAGTCCGTTTGTTTGTTTTTCAGATATCGGTTGGTAACTTTTTTTCTATACATGCTAGCGACCTAAAACTTGTTTCATCGCATTCAGCGCGTCAAATTACGCCGGAAACGGTCGTCTTTGTTTTGATATTGCTCAAAACACGAAGTCGAATTCCGTTCGTTTGCTTCGTGGATATCGGTGAGTAACTTTTTTTCTATACATGCTAGCGACCTGAAACTTGTTTCATCGCATTCAGCGCGTCAAATTACGCCGGAAACAGCCGTCTTTGTTTTGATATTGCTCGATAGACGAAGTCGGAGTCCGTTTGTTTGTTTTTCAGATATCGGTTAGTAACTTTTTTACTATACATGCTAGCGACCTAAAACTTGTTTTATCGCATTCAGCGCGTCAAATTACGCCGGAAACGGTCGTCTTTGTTCTGATATTGCTCAAAACACGGAGTCGAATTCCGTTTGTTCGTTTTGTGGATATCGGTGAGTAACTTTTTTTCTATACATGCTAGCGACCTAAAACTTGTTTCATCGCATTCAGCGCGTCAAATTACGCCGGAAACGGCCGTCTTTGTTTTGATATTGCTCGATAGACGAAGTCGGAGTCCGTTTGTTTGTTTTTCAGATATCGGTCAGTAACTTTTTTTCTATACATGCTAGCGACCTAAAACTTGTTTTATCGCATTCAGCGCGTCAAATTACGCCGGAAACGGTCGTCTTTGTTCTGATATTGCTCAAAACACGGAGTCGAATTCCGTTTGTTTGTTTCGTGGATATCGGTGAGTAACTTTTTTTTTATACATGCTAGCGACCTAAAACTTGTTTTATCGCATTCAGCCCGTCAAATTACGCCGGAAACGGTCGTGTTTGTTCTGATATTGCTCAAAACACGGAGTCGAATTCCGTTCGTTTGTTTCGTGGATATCGGTGAGGAGCTTTTTTTCTATACATGCTAGCGACCTAAAACTTGTTTTATCGCACTCAGCGCGACAAATTACGCCGAAAACGGCCGTCTTTGTTTTGATATTGCTCGAAACACGAAGTCGAAGTCCGTTTGTTTGTTTTTCAGATATCGGTTGGTAACTTTTTTTCTATACATGCTAGCGACCTAAAACTTGTTTCATCGCATTCAGCGCGTCAAATTACGCCGGAAACGGTCGTCTTTGTTTTGATATTGCTCAAAACACGAAGTCGAATTCCGTTCGTTTGTTTCGTGGATATCGGTGAGTAACTTTTTTTCTATACATGCTAGCGACCTGAAACTTGTTTCATCGCATTCAGCGCGTCAAATTACGCCGGAAACAGCCGTCTTTGTTTTGATATTGCTCGATAGACGAAGTCGGAGTCCGTTTGTTTGTTTTTCAGATATCGGTTAGTAACTTTTTTACTGTACATGCTAGCGACCTAAAACTTGTTTTATCGCATTCAGCGCGTCAAATTACGCCGAAAACGGCCGTCTTTGTTTTGATATTGCTCGAAACACGAAGTCGAAGTCCGTTTGTTTGTTTTTCAGATATCGGTGAGTAACTTTTTTTCTATACATGCTAGCGACCTAAAACTTGTTTTATCGCATTCAGCGCGTCAAATTACGCCGGAAACGGTCGTCTTTGTTCTGATATTGCTCAAAACACGGAGTCGAATTCCGTTTGTTTGTTTCGTGGATATCGGTGAGTAACTTTCTTTCTATACATGCTAGCGACCTAAAACTTGTTTTATCGCATTCAGCGCGTCAAATTACGCCGGAAACGGTCGTCTTTGTTCTGATATTGCTCAAAACACGGAGTCGAATTCCGTTTGTTTGTTTCGTGGATATCGGTGAGTAACTTTTCTTCTATACATGCTAGCGACCTAAAACTTGTTTTATCGCATTCAGCGCGTCAAATTACGCCGAAAACGGCCGTCTTTGTTTTGATATTGCTCAAAACACGAAGTCGAATTTCGTTCGTTTGTTTCGTGGATATCGGTGAGTAACTTTTTTTCTATACATGCTAGCGACCTAAAACTTGTTTCACCGCATTCAGCGCGTCAAATTACGCCGGAGACGGCCGTCTTTGTTTTGATATTGCTCAAAACACGGAGTCGAATTCCGTTTGTTTGTTTCGTGGATATCGGTGAGTCACTTTTTTTCTATACATGCTAGCGACCTAAAACTTGTTTCATCGCATTCAGCGCGTCAAATTACGCCGGAAACGGCCGTCTTTGTTTTGATATTGCTCGATAGACGAAGTCGGAGTCCGTTTGTTTGTTTTTCAGATATCGGTGAGTAACTTTTTTTCTATACATGCTAGCGACCTAAAACTTGTTTCATCGCATTCAGCGCGTCAAATTACGCCGTAGACGGCCGTTTTTGTTTTGATATTGCTCAAAACACGGAGTCGAATTCCGTTTGTTTGTTTCGTGGATATCGGTAAGTCACTTTTTTTCTATACATGCTAGCGACCTAAAACTTGTTTGATCGCATTCAGCGCGTCAAATTACGCCGAAAATGGCCGTCTTTGTTTTGATATTGCTCAAAACACGAAGTCGAATTTCGTTCGTTTGTTTCGTGGATATCGGTGAGTAACTTTTTTTCTATACATGCTAGCGACCTAAAACTTGTTTCATCGCATTCAGCGCGTCAAATTACGCCGGAAACGGTCGTCTTTGTTTTGATATTGCTTAAAACACGAAGTCGAATTCCGTTCGTTTGTTCCGTGGATATCGGTGAGTAACTTTTTTTCTATACATGCTAGCGACCTAAAACTTGTTTTATCGCATTCAGCGCGTCAAATTACGCCGGAAACGGTCGTCTTTGTTCTGATATTGCTCAAAACACGGAGTCGAATTCCGTTTGTTTGTTTCGTGGATATCGGTGAGTAACTTTTTTTTTATACATGCTAGCGACCTAAAACTTGTTTTATCGCATTCAGCCCGTCAAATTACGCCGGAAACGGTCGTGTTTGTTCTGATATTACTCAAAACACGGAGTCGAATTCCGTTCGTTTGTTTCGTGGATATCGGTGAGGAGCTTTTTTTCTATACATGCTAGCGACCTAAAACTTGTTTTATCGCACTCAGCGCGACAAATTACGCCGGAAACGGCCGTCTTTGTTTTGATATTGCTCGAAACACGAAGTCGAAGTCCGTTTGTTTGTTTTTCAGATATCGGTTGGTAACTTTTTTTCTATACATGCTAGCGACCTAAAACTTGTTTTATCGCATTCAGCGCGTCAAATTACGCCGGAAACGGTCGTCTTTGTTCTGATATTGCTCAAAACACGGAGTCGAATTCCGTTTGTTTGTTTCGTGGATATCGGTGAGTAACTTTTTTTTTATACATGCTAGCGACCTAAAACTTGTTTTATCGCATTCAGCCCGTCAAATTACGCCGGAAACGGTCGTGTTTGTTCTGATATTGCTCAAAACACGGAGTCGAATTCCGTTCGTTTGTTTCGTGGATATCGGTGAGGAGCTTTTTTTCTATACATGCTAGCGACCTAAAACTTGTTTTATCGCACTCAGCGCGACAAATTACGCCGGAAACGGCCGTCTTTGTTTTGATATTGCTCGAAACACGAAGTCGAAGTCCGTTTGTTTGTTTTTCAGATATCGGTTGGTAACTTTTTTTCTATACATGCTAGCGACCTAAAACTTGTTTCATCGCATTCAGCGCGTCAAATTACGCCGGAAACGGTCGTCTTTGTTTTGATATTGCTCAAAACACGAAGTCGAATTCCGTTCGTTTGTTTCGTGGATATCGGTGAGTAACTTTTTTTCTATACATGCTAGCGACCTGAAACTTGTTTCATCGCATTCAGCGCGTCAAATTACGCCGGAAACAGCCGTCTTTGTTTTGATATTGCTCGATAGACGAAGTCGGAGTCCGTTTGTTTGTTTTTCAGATATCGGTTAGTAACTTTTTTACTATACATGCTAGCGACCTAAAACTTGTTTTATCGCATTCAGCGCGTCAAATTACGCCGGAAACGGTCGTCTTTGTTCTGATATTGCTCAAAACACGGAGTCGAATTCCGTTTGTTCGTTTTGTGGATATCGGTGAGTAACTTTTTTTCTATACATGCTAGCGACCTAAAACTTGTTTCATCGCATTCAGCGCGTCAAATTACGCCGGAAACGGCCGTCTTTGTTTTGATATTGCTCGATAGACGAAGTCGGAGTCCGTTTGTTTGTTTTTCAGATATCGGTCAGTAACTTTTTTTCTATACATGCTAGCGACCTAAAACTTGTTTTATCGCATTCAGCGCGTCAAATTACGCCGGAAACGGTCGTCTTTGTTCTGATATTGCTCAAAACACGGAGTCGAATTCCGTTTGTTTGTTTCGTGGATATCGGTGAGTAACTTTTTTTTTATACATGCTAGCGACCTAAAACTTGTTTTATCGCATTCAGCCCGTCAAATTACGCCGGAAACGGTCGTGTTTGTTCTGATATTGCTCAAAACACGGAGTCGAATTCCGTTCGTTTGTTTCGTGGATATCGGTGAGGAGCTTTTTTTCTATACATGCTAGCGACCTAAAACTCGTTTTATCGCACTCAGCGCGACAAATTACGCCGAAAACGGCCGTCTTTGTTTTGATATTGCTCGAAACACGAAGTCGAAGTCCGTTTGTTTGTTTTTCAGATATCGGTTGGTAACTTTTTTTCTATACATGCTAGCGACCTAAAACTTGTTTCATCGCATTCAGCGCGTCAAATTACGCCGGAAACGGTCGTCTTTGTTTTGATATTGCTCAAAACACGAAGTCGAATTTCGTTCGTTTGTTTCGTGGATATCGGTGAGTAACTTTTTTTCTATACATGCTAGCGACCTAAAACTTGTTTCATCGCATTCAGCGCGTCAAATTACGCCGGAAACGGTCGTCTTTGTTTTGATATTGCTTAAAACACGAAGTCGAATTCCGTTCGTTTGTTCCGTGGATATCGGTGAGTAACTTTTTTTCTATACATGCTAGCGACCTAAAACTTGTTTTATCGCATTCAGCGCGTCAAATTACGCCGGAAACGGTCGTCTTTGTTCTGATATTGCTCAAAACACGGAGTCGAATTCCGTTTGTTTGTTTCGTGGATATCGGTGAGTAACTTTTTTTTTATACATGCTAGCGACCTAAAACTTGTTTTATCGCATTCAGCCCGTCAAATTACGCCGGAAACGGTCGTGTTTGTTCTGATATTGCTCAAAACACGGAGTCGAATTCCGTTCGTTTGTTTCGTGGATATCGGTGAGGAGCTTTTTTTCTATACATGCTAGCGACCTAAAACTTGTTTTATCGCACTCAGCGCGACAAATTACGCCGGAAACGGCCGTCTTTGTTTTGATATTGCTCGAAACACGAAGTCGAAGTCCGTTTGTTTGTTTTTCAGATATCGGTTGGTAACTTTTTTTCTATACATGCTAGCGACCTAAAACTTGTTTCATCGCATTCAGCGCGTCAAATTACGCCGGAAACGGTCGTCTTTGTTTTGATATTGCTCAAAACACGAAGTCGAATTCCGTTCGTTTGTTTCGTGGATATCGGTGAGTAACTTTTTTTCTATACATGCTAGCGACCTGAAACTTGTTTCATCGCATTCAGCGCGTCAAATTACGCCGGAAACAGCCGTCTTTGTTTTGATATTGCTCGATAGACGAAGTCGGAGTCCGTTTGTTTGTTTTTCAGATATCGGTTAGTAACTTTTTTACTATACATGCTAGCGACCTAAAACTTGTTTTATCGCATTCAGCGCGTCAAATTACGCCGGAAACGGTCGTCTTTGTTCTGATATTGCTCAAAACACGGAGTCGAATTCCGTTTGTTCGTTTTGTGGATATCGGTGAGTAACTTTTTTTCTATACATGCTAGCGACCTAAAACTTGTTTCATCGCATTCAGCGCGTCAAATTACGCCGGAAACGGCCGTCTTTGTTTTGATATTGCTCGATAGACGAAGTCGGAGTCCGTTTGTTTGTTTTTCAGATATCGGTCAGTAACTTTTTTTCTATACATGCTAGCGACCTAAAACTTGTTTTATCGCATTCAGCGCGTCAAATTACGCCGGAAACGGTCGTCTTTGTTCTGATATTGCTCAAAACACGGAGTCGAATTCCGTTTGTTTGTTTCGTGGATATCGGTGAGTAACTTTTTTTTTATACATGCTAGCGACCTAAAACTTGTTTTATCGCATTCAGCCCGTCAAATTACGCCGGAAACGGTCGTGTTTGTTCTGATATTGCTCAAAACACGGAGTCGAATTCCGTTCGTTTGTTTCGTGGATATCGGTGAGGAGCTTTTTTTCTATACATGCTAGCGACCTAAAACTTGTTTTATCGCACTCAGCGCGACAAATTACGCCGAAAACGGCCGTCTTTGTTTTGATATTGCTCGAAACACGAAGTCGAAGTCCGTTTGTTTGTTTTTCAGATATCGGTTGGTAACTTTTTTTCTATACATGCTAGCGACCTAAAACTTGTTTCATCGCATTCAGCGCGTCAAATTACGCCGGAAACGGCCGTCTTTGTTTTGATATTGCTCGATAGACGAAGTCGGAGTCCGTTTGTTTGTTTTTCAGATATCGGTCAGTCACTTTTTTTCTATACATGCTAGCGACCTAAAACTTGTTTCATCGCATTCAGCGCGTCAAATTACGCCGGAAACGGCCGTCTTTGTTTTGATATTGCTCGAAACACGAAGTCGAAGTCCGTTTGTTTGTTTTTCAGGTATCGGTTGGTAACTTTTTTTCTTTACATGCTAACGACCTAAAACTTGTTTCATCGCATTCAGCGCGTCAAATTACGCCGGAAACGGCCGTCTTTGTTTTGATATTGCTCGAAACACGGAGTCGAAGTCCGTTTGTTTGTTTTTCAGATATCGGTTGGTAACTTTTTTTCTATACATGCCAGCGACCTAAAACTTGTTTTATCGCATTCAGCGCGTCAAATTACGCCGGAAACGGTCGTCTTTGTTCTGATATTGCTCAAAACACGGAGTCGAATTCCGTTTGTTTGTTTCGTAAATATCGGTGAGTAACTTTTTTTCTATACATGCTAGCGACCTAAAACTTGTTTTATCGCATTCAGCGCGTCAAATTACGCCGGAAACGGTCGTCTTTGTTCTGATATTGCTCAAAACACAGAGTCGAATTCCGTTTGTTTGTTTCGTGAATATCGGTGAGTAACTTTTTTTCTATACTAGCTAGCGACCTAAAACTTGTTTTATCGCATTCAGCGCGTCAAATTACGCCGAAAACGGCCGTCTTTGTTTTGATATTGCTCAAAACACGAAGTCGAATTTCGTTCGTTTGTTTCGTGGATATCGGTGAGTAACTTTTTTTCTATACATGCTAGCGACCTAAAACTTGTTTTATCGCATTCAGCGCGTCAAATTACGCCGGAAACGGTCGTCTTTGTTCTGATATTGCTCAAAACACAGAGTCGAATTTCGTTTGTGTGTTTCGTGAATATCGGTGAGTAACTTTTTTTCTATACGTGCTAGCGACCTAAAACTTGTTTTATCGCATTCAGCGCGTCAAATTACGCCGAAAACGGCCGTCTTTGTTTTGATATTGCTCAAAACACGAAGTCGAATTTCGTTCGTTTGTTTCGTGGATATCGGTGAGTAACTTTTTTTCTATACATGCTAGCGACCTAAGACTTGTTTCATCGCATTCAGCGCGTCAAATTACGCCGGAGACGGCCGTCTTTGTTTTAATATTGCTCAAAACACGGAGTCGAATTCCGTTTGTTTGTTTCGTGGATATCGGTGAGTCACTTTTTTTCTATACATGCTAGCGACCTAAAACTTGTTTCATCGCATTCAGCGCGTCAAATTACGCCGGAAACGGCCGTCTTTGTTTTGATATTGCTCGATAGACGAAGTCGGAGTCCGTTTGTTTGTTTTTCAGATATCGGTGAGTAACTTTTTTTCTATACATGCTAGCGACCTAGAACTTGTTTCATCGCATTCAGCGCGTCAAATTACGCCGGAAACGGCCATCTTTGTTTTGATATTGCTCGAAACACTGAGTCGAAGTCCGTTTGTTTGTTTTTCAGATATCGGTTGGTAACTTTTTTTCTATACATGCCAGCGACCTAAAACTTGTTTTATCGCATTCAGCGCGTCAAATTACGCCGGAAACGGTCGTCTTTGTTCTGATATTGCTCAAAACACGGAGTCGAATTCCGTTTGTTTGTTTCGTAAATATCGGTGAGTAACTTTTTTTCTATACATGCTAGCGACCTAAAACTTGTTTTATCGCATTCAGCGCGTCAAATTACGCCGGAAACGGTCGTCTTTGTTCTGATATTGCTCAAAACACAGAGTCGAATTCCGTTTGTTTGTTTCGTGAATATCGGTGAGTAACTTTTTTTCTATACTAGCTAGCGACCTAAAACTTGTTTTATCGCATTCAGCGCGTCAAATTACGCCGAAAACGGCCGTCTTTGTTTTGATATTGCTCAAAACACGAAGTCGAATTTCGTTCGTTTGTTTCGTGGATATCGGTGAGTAACTTTTTTTCTATACATGCTAGCGACCTAAAACTTGTTTTATCGCATTCAGCGCGTCAAATTACGCCGGAAACGGTCGTCTTTGTTCTGATATTGCTCAAAACACAGAGTCGAATTTCGTTTGTTTGTTTCGTGAATATCGGTGAGTAACTTTTTTTCTATACGTGCTAGCGACCTAAAACTTGTTTTATCGCATTCAGCGCGTCAAATTACGCCGAAAACGGCCGTCTTTGTTTTGATATTGCTCAAAACACGAAGTCGAATTTCGTTCGTTTGTTTCGTGGATATCGGTGAGTAACTTTTTTTCTATACATGCTAGCGACCTAAGACTTGTTTCATCGCATTCAGCGCGTCAAATTACGCCGGAGACGGCCGTCTTTGTTTTGATATTGCTCAAAACACGGAGTCGAATTCCGTTTGTTTGTTTCGTGGATATCGGTGAGTCACTTTTTTTCTATACATGCTAGCGACCTAAAACTTGTTTCATCGCATTCAGCGCGTCAAATTACGCCGGAAACGGCCGTCTTTGTTTTGATATTGCTCGATAGACGAAGTCGGAGTCCGTTTGTTTGTTTTTCAGATATCGGTGAGTAACTTTTTTTCTATACATGCTAGCGACCTAAAACTTGTTTCATCGCATTCAGCGCGTCAAATTACGCCGTAGACGGCCGTTTTTGTTTTGATATTGCTCAAAACACGGAGTCGAATTCCGTTTGTTTGTTTCGTGGATATCGGTGAGTCACTTTTTTTCTATACATGCTAGCGACCTAAAACTTGTTTTATCGCATTCAGCGCGTCAAATTACGCCGAAAATGGCCGTCTTTGTTTTGATATTGCTCAAAACACGAAGTCGAATTTCGTTCGTTTGTTTCGTGGATATCGGTGAGTAACTTTTTTTCTATACATGCTAGCGACCTAAAACTTGTTTCATCGCATTCAGCGCGTCAAATTACGCCGGAAACGGTCGTCTTTGTTTTGATATTGCTCAAAACACGAAGTCGAATTCCGTTCGTTTGTTCCGTGGATATCGGTGAGTAACTTTTTTTCTATACATGCTAGCGACCTAAAACTTGTTTTATCGCATCCAGCGCGTCAAATTACGCCGGAAACGGTCGTCTTTGTTCTGATATTGCTCAAAACACGGAGTCGAATTCCGTTTGTTTGTTTCGTGGATATCGGTGAGTCACTTTTTTTTTATACATGCTAGCGACCTAAAACTTGTTTTATCGCATTCAGCGCGTCAAATTACGCCGAAAACGGCCGTCTTTGTTTTGATATTGCTCAAAACACGAAGTCGAATTTCGTTCGTTTGTTTCGTGGATATCGGTGAGTAACTTTTTTTCTATACATGCTAGCGACCTAAAACTTGTTTTATCGCATTCAGCGCGTCAAATTACGCCGGAAACGGTCGTCTTTGTTCTGATATTGCTCAAAACACGGAGTCGAATTCCGTTTGTTTGTTTCGTGGATATCGGTGAGTAACTTTTTTTTTATACATGCTAGCGACCTAAAACTTGTTTTATCGCATTCAGCCCGTCAAATTACGCCGGAAACGGTCGTGTTTGTTCTGATATTGCTCAAAACACGGAGTCGAATTCCGTTCGTTTGTTTCGTGGATATCGGTGAGGAGCTTTTTTTCTATACATGCTAGCGACCTAAAACTTGTTTTATCGCACTCAGCGCGACAAATTACGCCGAAAACGGCCGTCTTTGTTTTGATATTGCTCGAAACACGAAGTCGAAGTCCGTTTGTTTGTTTTTCAGATATCGGTTGGTAACTTTTTTTCTATACATGCTAGCGACCTAAAACTTGTTTCATCGCATTCAGCGCGTCAAATTACGCCGGAAACGGCCGTCTTTGTTTTGATATTGCTCGATAGACGAAGTCGGAGTCCGTTTGTTTGTTTTTCAGATATCGGTCAGTCACTTTTTTTCTATACATGCTAGCGACCTAAAACTTGTTTCATCGCATTCAGCGCGTCAAATTACGCCGGAAACGGCCGTCTTTGTTTTGATATTGCTCGAAACACGAAGTCGAAGTCCGTTTGTTTGTTTTTCAGGTATCGGTGAGTAACTTTTTTTCTATACATGCTAGCGACCTAAGACTTGTTTCATCGCATTCAGCGCGTCAAATTACGCCGGAGACGGCCGTCTTTGTTTTAATATTGCTCAAAACACGGAGTCGAATTCCGTTTGTTTGTTTCGTGGATATCGGTGAGTCACTTTTTTTCTATACATGCTAGCGACCTAAAACTTGTTTCATCGCATTCAGCGCGTCAAATTACGCCGGAAACGGCCGTCTTTGTTTTGATATTGCTCGATAGACGAAGTCGGAGTCCGTTTGTTTGTTTTTCAGATATCGGTGAGTAACTTTTTTTCTATACATGCTAGCGACCTAGAACTTGTTTCATCGCATTCAGCGCGTCAAATTACGCCGGAAACGGCCATCTTTGTTTTGATATTGCTCGAAACACTGAGTCGAAGTCCGTTTGTTTGTTTTTCAGATATCGGTTGGTAACTTTTTTTCTATACATGCCAGCGACCTAAAACTTGTTTTATCGCATTCAGCGCGTCAAATTACGCCGGAAACGGTCGTCTTTGTTCTGATATTGCTCAAAACACGGAGTCGAATTCCGTTTGTTTGTTTCGTAAATATCGGTGAGTAACTTTTTTTCTATACATGCTAGCGACCTAAAACTTGTTTTATCGCATTCAGCGCGTCAAATTACGCCGGAAACGGTCGTCTTTGTTCTGATATTGCTCAAAACACAGAGTCGAATTCCGTTTGTTTGTTTCGTGAATATCGGTGAGTAACTTTTTTTCTATACTAGCTAGCGACCTAAAACTTGTTTTATCGCATTCAGCGCGTCAAATTACGCCGAAAACGGCCGTCTTTGTTTTGATATTGCTCAAAACACGAAGTCGAATTTCGTTCGTTTGTTTCGTGGATATCGGTGAGTAACTTTTTTTCTATACATGCTAGCGACCTAAAACTTGTTTTATCGCATTCAGCGCGTCAAATTACGCCGGAAACGGTCGTCTTTGTTCTGATATTGCTCAAAACACAGAGTCGAATTTCGTTTGTTTGTTTCGTGAATATCGGTGAGTAACTTTTTTTCTATACGTGCTAGCGACCTAAAACTTGTTTTATCGCATTCAGCGCGTCAAATTACGCCGAAAACGGCCGTCTTTGTTTTGATATTGCTCAAAACACGAAGTCGAATTTCGTTCGTTTGTTTCGTGGATATCGGTGAGTAACTTTTTTTCTATACATGCTAGCGACCTAAGACTTGTTTCATCGCATTCAGCGCGTCAAATTACGCCGGAGACGGCCGTCTTTGTTTTGATATTGCTCAAAACACGGAGTCGAATTCCGTTTGTTTGTTTCGTGGATATCGGTGAGTCACTTTTTTTCTATACATGCTAGCGACCTAAAACTTGTTTCATCGCATTCAGCGCGTCAAATTACGCCGGAAACGGCCGTCTTTGTTTTGATATTGCTCGATAGACGAAGTCGGAGTCCGTTTGTTTGTTTTTCAGATATCGGTGAGTAACTTTTTTTCTATACATGCTAGCGACCTAAAACTTGTTTCATCGCATTCAGCGCGTCAAATTACGCCGTAGACGGCCGTTTTTGTTTTGATATTGCTCAAAACACGGAGTCGAATTCCGTTTGTTTGTTTCGTGGATATCGGTGAGTCACTTTTTTTCTATACATGCTAGCGACCTAAAACTTGTTTTATCGCATTCAGCGCGTCAAATTACGCCGAAAATGGCCGTCTTTGTTTTGATATTGCTCAAAACACGAAGTCGAATTTCGTTCGTTTGTTTCGTGGATATCGGTGAGTAACTTTTTTTCTATACATGCTAGCGACCTAAAACTTGTTTCATCGCATTCAGCGCGTCAAATTACGCCGGAAACGGTCGTCTTTGTTTTGATATTGCTCAAAACACGAAGTCGAATTCCGTTCGTTTGTTCCGTGGATATCGGTGAGTAACTTTTTTTCTATACATGCTAGCGACCTAAAACTTGTTTTATCGCATCCAGCGCGTCAAATTACGCCGGAAACGGTCGTCTTTGTTCTGATATTGCTCAAAACACGGAGTCGAATTCCGTTTGTTTGTTTCGTGGATATCGGTGAGTCACTTTTTTTTTATACATGCTAGCGACCTAAAACTTGTTTTATCGCATTCAGCCCGTCAAATTACGCCGGAAACGGTCGTGTTTGTTCTGATATTGCTCAAAACACGGAGTCGAATTCCGTTCGTTTGTTTCGTGGATATCGGTGAGGAGCTTTTTTTCTATACATGCTAGCGACCTAAAACTTGTTTTATCGCACTCAGCGCGACAAATTACGCCGGAAACGGCCGTCTTTGTTTTGATATTGCTCGAAACACGAAGTCGAAGTCCGTTTGTTTGTTTTTCAGATATCGGTTGGTAACTTTTTTTCTATACATGCTAGCGACCTAAAACTTGTTTTATCGCATCCAGCGCGTCAAATTACGCCGGAAACGGTCGTCTTTGTTCTGATATTGCTCAAAACACGGAGTCGAATTCCGTTTGTTTGTTTCGTGGATATCGGTGAGTAACTTTTTTTTTATACATGCTAGCGACCTAAAACTTGTTTTATCGCATTCAGCCCGTCAAATTACGCCGGAAACGGTCGTGTTTGTTCTGATATTGCTCAAAACACGGAGTCGAATTCCGTTCGTTTGTTTCGTGGATATCGGTGAGGAGCTTTTTTTCTATACATGCTAGCGACCTAAAACTTGTTTTATCGCACTCAGCGCGACCAATTACGCCGGAAACGGCCGTCTTTGTTTTGATATTGCTCGAAACACGAAGTCGAAGTCCGTTTGTTTGTTTTTCAGATATCGGTTGGTAACTTTTTTTCTATACATGCTAGCGACCTAAAACTTGTTTCATCGCATTCAGCGCGTCAAATTACGCCGGAAACGGTCGTCTTTGTTTTGCTATTGCTCAAAACACGAAGTCGAATTCCGTTCGTTTGTTTCGTGGATATCGGTGAGTAACTTTTTTTCTATACATGCTAGCGACCTAAAACTTGTTTTATCGCATTCAGCGCGTCAAATTACGCCAGAAACGGCCGTCTTTGTTTTGATATTGCTCGAAACACGGAGTCGAAGTCCGTTTGTTCGTTTTTCAGATATCGGTTGGTAACTTTTTTTCTATACATGCTAGCGACCTAAAACTTGTTTTATCGCATTCAGCGCGTCAAATTACGCCGGAAACGGCCGTCTTTGTTTTGATATTGCTCGAAACACGAAGTCGAAGTCCGTTTGTTTGTTTTTCAGATATCGGTTGGTAACTTTTTTTCTATACATGCTAGCGACCTAAAACTTGTTTTATCGCATTCAGCGCGTCAAATTACGCCGGAAACGGTCATCTTTGTTTTAATAGTGCTCAAAACACGGAGTCAATTTCCGTTTGTTTGTTTTTCAGATATCGGTCAGTAACTTTTTTTCTATACATGCTAGCGACCTAAAACTTGTTTCATCGCATTCAGCGCGTCAAATTACGCCGGAAACGGTCGTCTTTGTTTTGATATTGCTCAAAACACGAAGTCGAATTCCGTTCGTTTGTTTCGTGGATATCGGTGAGTAACTTTTTTTCTATACATGCTAGCGACCTGAAACTTGTTTCATCGCATTCAGCGCGTCAAATTACGCCGGAAACGGCCGTCTTTGTTTTGATATTGCTCGATAGACGAAGTCGGAGTCCGTTTGTTTGTTTTTCAGATATCGGTTAGTAACTTTTTTACTATACATGCTAGCGACCTCAAACTTGTTTTATCGCATTCAGCGCGTCAAATTACGCCGGAAACGGCCGTCTTTGTTTTGATATTGCTCGAAACACGAAGTCGAAGTCCGTTTGTTTGTTTTTCAGATATCGGTTAGTAACTTTTTTTCTATACATGCTAGCGACCTAAAACTTGTTTTATCGCATTCAGCGCGTCAAATTACGCCGGAAACGGTCATCTTTGTTTTAATATTGCTCAAAACACGGAGTCAATTTCCGTTTGTTTGTTTTTCAGATATCGGTCAGTAACTTTTTTTCTATACATGCTAGCGACCTAAAACTTGTTTCATCGCATTCAGCGCGTCAAATTACGCCGGAAACGGCCGTCTTTGTTTTGATATTGCTCGAAACACGAAGTCGAAGTCCGTTTGTTTGTTTTTCAGGTATCGGTTGGTAACTTTTTTTCTTTACATGCTAACGACCTAAAACTTGTTTCATCGCATTCAGCGCGTCAAATTACGCCGGAAACGGCCGTCTTTGTTTTGATATTGCTCGAAACACGGAGTCGAAGTCCGTTTGTTTGTTTTTCAGATATCGGTTGGTAACTTTTTTTCTATACATGCCAGCGACCTAAAACTTGTTTTATCGCATTCAGCGCGTCAAATTACGCCGGAAACGGTCGTCTTCGTTCTGATATTGCTGAAAACACGGAGTCGAATTCCGTTCGTTTGTTTCGTGAATATCGGTGAGTAACTTTTTTTCTATACATGCTAGCGACCTGAAACTTGTTTTATCGCATTCAGCGCGTCAAATTACGCCGGAAACGGTCGTCTTTGTTCTGATATTGCTCAAAACACAGAGTCGAATTCCGTTTGTTTGTTTCGTGAATATCGGTGAGTAACTTTTTTTCTATACGTGCTAGCGACCTAAAACTTGTTTTATCGCATTCAGCGCGTCAAATTACGCCGGAAACGGTCGTCTTTGTTCTGATATTGCTCAAAACACGGAGTCGAATTCCGTTTGTTTGTTCCGTGAATATCGGTGAGTAACTTTTTTTCTATACATGCTAGCGACCTAAAACTTGTTTTATCGCATTCAGCGCGTCAAATTACGCCAGAAACGGCCGTCTTTGTTTTGATATTGCTCGAAACACGGAGTCGAAGTCCGTTTGTTCGTTTTTCAGATATCGGTTGGTAACTTTTTTTCTATACATGCTAGCGACCTAAAACTTGTTTTATCGCATTCAGCGCGTCAAATTACGCCGGAAACGGCCGTCTTTGTTTTGATATTGCTCGAAACACGGAGTCGAAGTCCGTTTGTTTGTTTTTCAGATATCGGTTGGTAACTTTTTTTCTAACATGCTAGCGACCTAAAACTTGTTTTATCGCATTCAGCGCGTCAAATTACGCCGGAAACGGCCGTCTTTGTTTTGATATTGCTCGAAACACGGAGTCGAAGTCCGTTTGTTTGTTTTTCAGATATCGGTTGAAAACTTTTTTTCTATACATGCTAGCAACCTAAAACTTGTTTTATCGCATTCAGCGCGTTAAATTACGCCGGAAACGGCCGTCTTTGTTTTGATATTGCTCGAAACACGGAGTCGAAGTCCGTTTGTTTGTTTTTCAGATATCGGTTGGTAACTTTTTTTCTATACATGCTAGCGACCTGAAACTTGTTTTATCGCATTCAGCGCGTCAAATTACGCCGGAAACGGCCGTCTTTGTTTTGATATTGCTCGAAACACGGAGTCGAAGTCCGTTTGTTTGTTTTTCAGATATCGGTTGGTAACTTTTTTTCTATACATGCTAGCGACCTAAAACTTGTTTTATCGCATTCAGCGCGTCAAATTACGCCGGAATCGGTCGTCTTTGTTCTGATATTGCTCAAAACACGGAGTCAAATTCCGTTTGTTTGTTTCGTGGATATCGGTGAGTAACTTTTTTTCTATACATGCTAGCGACCTAAAACTTGTTTTATCGCATTCAGCGCGTCAAATTACGCCGGAAACGGTCGTCTTTGTTCTGATATTGCTCAAAACACGGAGTCGAATTCCGTTCGTTTGTTTCGTGAATATCGGTGAGTAACTTTTTTTCTATACATGCTAGCGACCTAAAACTTGTTTGATCGCATTCAGCGCGTCAAATTACGCCGAAGACGGCCGTCTTTGTTTTGATATTGCTCAAAACACGACGTCGAATTCCGTTCGTTTGTTTCGTGGATATCGGTGAGTAACTTTTTTTCTATACATGCTAGCGACCTAAAACTTGTTTTATCGCATTCAGCGCGTCGAATTACGCCGGAAACGGCCGTCTTTGTTTTGATATTGCTCGAAACACGGAGTCGAAGTCCATTTGTTTGTTTTTCAGATATCGGTTGGTAACTTTTTTTCTATACATGCTAGCGACCTAAAACTTGTTTTATCGCATTCAGCGCGTCAAATTACGCCGGAAACGGTCGTCTTTGTTCTGATATTGCTCGAAACACGGAGTCGAAGTCCGTTTGTTCGTTTTTCAGATATCGGTTGGTAACTTTTTTTCTATACATGCTAGCGACCTAAAACTTGTTTTATCGCATTCAGCGCGTCAAATTACGCCGGAGACGGCCGTCTTTGTTTTGATATTGCTCGAAACACGGAGTCGAAGTCCGTTTGTTTGTTTTTCAGATATCGGTTGGTAACTTTTTTTCTATACATGCTAGCGACCTAAAACTTGTTTTATCGCATTCAGCGCGTCAAATTACGCCGGAAACGGCCGTCTTTGTTTTGATATTGCTCGAAACACGGAGTCGAAGTCCGTTTGTTTGTTTTTCAGATATCGGTTGGTAACTTTTTTTCTAACATGCTAGCGACCTAAAACTTGTTTTATCGCATTCAGCGCGTCAAATTACGCCGGAAACGGCCGTCTTTGTTTTGATATTGCTCGAAACACGGAGTCGAAGTCCGTTTGTTTGTTTTTCAGATATCGGTTGAAAACTTTTTTTCTATACATGCTAGCAACCTAAAACTTGTTTTATCGCATTCAGCGCGTTAAATTACGCCGGAAACGGCCGTCTTTGTTCTGATATTGCTCGAAACACGGAGTCGAAGTCCGTTTGTTCGTTTTTCAGATATCGGTTGGTAACTTTTTTTCTATACATGCTAGCGACCTAAAACTTGTTTTATCGCATTCAGCGCGTCAAATTACGCCGGAGACGGCCGTCTTTGTTTTGATATTGCTCGAAACACGGAGTCGAAGTCCGTTTGTTTGTTTTTCAGATATCGGTTGGTAACTTTTTTTCTATACATGCTAGCGACCTAAAACTTGTTTTATCGCATTCAGCGCGTCAAATTACGCCGGAAACGGCCGTCTTTGTTTTGATATTGCTCGAAACACGGAGTCGAAGTCCGTTTGTTTGTTTTTCAGATATCGGTTGGTAACTTTTTTTCTAACATGCTAGCGACCTAAAACTTGTTTTATCGCATTCAGCGCGTCAAATTACGCCGGAAACGGCCGTCTTTGTTTTGATATTGCTCGAAACACGGAGTCGAAGTCCGTTTGTTTGTTTTTCAGATATCGGTTGGTAACTTTTTTTCTATACATGCTAGCGACCTAAAACTTGTTTTATCGCATTCAGCGCGTCAAATTACGCCGGAAACGGCCGTCTTTGTTTTGATATTGCTCGAAACACGGAGTCGAAGTCCGTTTGTTTGTTTTTCAGATATCGGTTGGTAACTTTTTTTCTAACATGCTAGCGACCTAAAACTTGTTTTATCGCATTCAGCGCGTCAAATTACGCCGGAAACGGCCGTCTTTGTTTTGATATTGCTCGAAACACGGAGTCGAAGTCCGTTTGTTTGTTTTTCAGATATCGGTTGAAAACTTTTTTTCTATACATGCTAGCAACCTAAAACTTGTTTTATCGCATTCAGCGCGTTAAATTACGCCGGAAACGGCCGTCTTTGTTTTGATATTGCTCGAAACACGGAGTCGAAGTCCGTTTGTTTGTTTTTCAGATATCGGTTGGTAACTTTTTTTCTATACATGCTAGCGACCTGAAACTTGTTTTATCGCATTCAGCGCGTCAAATTACGCCGGAAACGGCCGTCTTTGTTTTGATATTGCTCGAAACACGGAGTCGAAGTCCGTTTGTTTGTTTTTCAGATATCGGTTGGTAACTTTTTTTCTATACATGCTAGCGACCTAAAACTTGTTTTATCGCATTCAGCGCGTCAAATTACGCCGGAATCGGTCGTCTTTGTTCTGATATTGCTCAAAACACGGAGTCAAATTCCGTTTGTTTGTTTCGTGGATATCGGTGAGTAACTTTTTTTCTATACATGCTAGCGACCTTAAACTTGTTTTATCGCATTCGGCGCGTCAAATTACGCCGGAAACGGTCGTCTTTGTTCTGATATTGCTCAAAACACGGAGTCGAATTCCGTTCGTTTGTTTCGTGAATATCGGTGAGTAACTTTTTTTCTATACATGCTAGCGACCTAAAACTTGTTTTATCGCATTCAGCGCGTCAAATTACGCCGAAGACGGCCGTCTTTGTTTTGATATTGCTCAAAACACGACGTCGAATTCCGTTCGTTTGTTTCGTGGATATCGGTGAGTAACTTTTTTTCTATACATGCTAGCGACCTAAAACTTGTTTGATCGCATTCAGCGCGTCAAATTACGCCGGAAACGGCCGTCTTTGTTTTGATATTGCTCGAAACACGAAGTCGAAGTCCGTTTGTTTGTTTTTCAGATATCGGTTGGTAACTTTTTTTCTATACATGCTAGCGACCTAAAACTTGTTTTATCGCATTCAGCGCGTCAAATTACGCCGGAAACGGTCGTCTTTGTTTTGATATTGCTCAAAACACGAAGTCGAAGTCCGTTTGTTTGTTTTTCAGTTATCGGTTGGTAACTTTTTTTCTATACATGCTAGCGACCTAAAACTTGTTTTATCGCATTCAGCGCGTCAAATTACGCCGGAAACGGTCGTGTTTGTTTTGATATTGCTTAAAACACGAAGTCGAATTCCGTTCGTTTGTTTCAAGGATATCGGTGAGTAACTTTTCTTCTATACATGCTAGCGACCTAAAACTTGTTTTATCGCATTCAGCGCGTCAAATTACGCCGGAAACGGTCGTCTTTGTTTTGATATTGCTCAAAACACGAAGTCGAATTCCGTTCGTTTGTTTCGTGGATATCGGTGAGTAACTTTTTTTCTATACATGCTAGCGACCTAAAACTTGTTTAATCGCATTCAGCGCGTCAAATTACGCCGGAAACGGCCGTCTTTGTTTTGATATTGCTCGATAGACGAAGTCGGAGTCCGTTTGTTTGTTTTTCAGATATCGGTTAGTAACTTTTTTTCTATACATGCTAGCGACCTAAAACTTGTTTTATCGCATTCAGCGCGTCAAATTACGCCGGAAACGGTCGTCTTTGTTTTGATATTGCTTAAAACACGAAGTCGAATTCCGTTCGTTTGTTTCGTGGATATCGGTGAGTAACTTTTTTTCTATACATGCTAGCGACCTGAAACTTGTTTCATCGCATTCAGCGCGTCAAATTACGCCGGAAACGGCCGTCTTTGTTTTGATATTGCTCGATAGACGAAGTCGGAGTCCGTTTTTTTGTTCTTCAGATATCGGTTAGTAACTTTTTTTTTATACATGCTAGCGACCTCAAACTTGTTTTATCGCATTCAGCGCGTCAAATTACGCCGGAAACGGCCGTCTTTGTTTTGATATTGCTCGAAACACGAAGTCGAAGTCCGTTTGTTTGTTTTTCAGATATCGGTTGGTAACTTTTTTTCTATACGTGCTAGCGACCTAAAACTTGTTTTAGCGCATTCAGCGCGTCAAATTACGCCGGAAACGGTCATCTTTGTTTTAATATTGCTCAAAACACGGAGTCAATTTCCGTTTGTTTGTTTCGTGGATATCGGTTAGTAACTTTTTTTCTATACATGCTAGCGACCTGAAACTTGTTTCATCGCATTCAGCGCGTGAAATTACGCCGGAAACGGCCGTCTTTGTTCTGATATTGCTCGATAGACGAAGTCGGAGTCCGTTTGTTTGTTCTTCAGATATCGGTTAGTAACTTTTTTTTATACATGCTAGCGACCTAAAACTTGTTTTATTGCATTCAGCGCGTCAAATTACGCCGGAAACGGTCGTCTTTGTTCTGATATTGCTCGATAGACGAAGTCGGAGTCCGTTTGTTTGTTTTTCAGATATCGGTTAGTAACTTTCTTTCTATACATGCTGTCGACCTAAAACTTGTTTAATCGCATTCAGCGCGTCAAATTACGCCGGAAACGGCCGTCTTTGTTTTGATATTGCTCGAAACACGAAGTCGAAGTCCGTTTGTTTGTTTTTCAGATATCGGTTGGTAACTTTTTTTCTATACATGCTAGCGACCTAAAACTTGTTTTATCGCATTCAGCGCGTCAAATTACGCCGGAAACGGTCGTCTTTGTTTTGATATTGCTCAAAACACGAAGTCGAAGTCCGTTTGTTTGTTTTTCAGTTATCGGTTGGTAACTTTTTTTCTATACATGCTAGCGACCTAAAACTTGTTTTATCGCATTCAGCGCGTCAAATTACGCCGGAAACGGTCGTGTTTGTTTTGATATTGCTTAAAACACGAAGTCGAATTCCGTTCGTTTGTTTCAAGGATATCGGTGAGTAACTTTTCTTCTATACATGCTAGCGACCTAAAACTTGTTTTATCGCATTCAGCGCGTCAAATTACGCCGGAAACGGTCGTCTTTGTTTTGATATTGCTCAAAACACGAAGTCGAATTCCGTTCGTTTGTTTCGTGGATATCGGTGAGTAACTTTTTTTCTATACATGCTAGCGACCTAAAACTTGTTTAATCGCATTCAGCGCGTCAAATTACGCCGGAAACGGCCGTCTTTGTTTTGATATTGCTCGATAGACGAAGTCGGAGTCCGTTTGTTTGTTTTTCAGATATCGGTTAGTAACTTTTTTTCTATACATGCTAGCGACCTAAAACTTGTTTTATCGCATTCAGCGCGTCAAATTACGCCGGAAACGGTCGTCTTTGTTTTGATATTGCTTAAAACACGAAGTCGAATTCCGTTCGTTTGTTTCGTGGATATCGGTGAGTAACTTTTTTTTTATACATGCTAGCGACCTAAAACTTGTTTTATCGCATTCAGCGCGTCAAATTACGCCGGAAACGGCCGTCTTTGTTTTGATATTGCTCGATAGACGAAGTCGGAGTCCGTTTGTTTGTTCTTCAGATATCGGTTAGTAACTTTTTTTTTATACATGCTAGCGACCTAAAACTCGTTTGATCGCATTCAGCGCGTCAAATTACGCCGGAAACGGTCGTCTTTGTTCTGATATTGCTGAAAACACGGAGTCGAATTCCGTTCGTTTGTTTCGTGGATATCGGTGAGTAACTTTTTTTTTATACATGCTAGCGACCTAAAACTTGTTTTATCGCATTCAGCGCGTCAAATTACGCCGGAAACGGCCGTCTTTGTTTTGATATTGCTCGAAACACGAAGTCGAAGTCCGTTTGTTTGTTTTTCAGATATCGGTTGGTAACTTTTTTTCTATACATGCTAGCGACCTAAAACTTGTTTTATCGCATTGAGCGCGTCAAATTACTCCGGAAACGGCCGTCTTTGTTTCGATATTGCTCGAAACACGAAGTCGAAGTCCGTTTGTTTGTTTTTCAGATATCGGTTGGTAACTTTTTTTTTATACATGCTAGCGACCTAAAACTTGTTTTATCGCATTCAGCACGTCAAATTACGCCGGAAACGGTCGTCTTTGTTTTGATATTGCTCAAAACACGAAGTCGAATTCCGTTCGTTTGTTCCGTGGATATCGGTGAGTAACTTTTTTTCTATACATGCTAGCGACCTGAAACTTGTTTCATCGCATTCAGCGCGTCAAATTACGCCGGAAACGGCCGTCTTTGTTTTGATATTGCTCGATAGACGAAGTCGGAGTCCGTTTTTTTGTTCTTCAGATATCGGTTAGTAACTTTTTTTTTATACATGCTAGCGACCTCAAACTTGTTTTATCGCATTCAGCGCGTCAAATTACGCCGGAAACGGCCGTCTTTGTTTTGATATTGCTCGAAACACGAAGTCGAAGTCCGTTTGTTTGTTTTTCAGATATCGGTTGGTAACTTTTTTTCTATACGTGCTAGCGACCTAAAACTTGTTTTAGCGCATTCAGCGCGTCAAATTACGCCGGAAACGGTCATCTTTGTTTTAATATTGCTCAAAACACGGAGTCAATTTCCGTTTGTTTGTTTCGTGGATATCGGTTAGTAACTTTTTTTCTATACATGCTAGCGACCTGAAACTTGTTTCATCGCATTCAGCGCGTGAAATTACGCCGGAAACGGCCGTCTTTGTTCTGATATTGCTCGATAGACGAAGTCGGAGTCCGTTTGTTTGTTCTTCAGATATCGGTTAGTAACTTTTTTTTATACATGCTAGCGACCTAAAACTTGTTTTATTGCATTCAGCGCGTCAAATTACGCCGGAAACGGTCGTCTTTGTTCTGATATTGCTCGATAGACGAAGTCGGAGTCCGTTTGTTTGTTTTTCAGATATCGGTTAGTAACTTTCTTTCTATACATGCTGTCGACCTAAAACTTGTTTTATCGCATTCAGCGCGTCAAATTACGCCGGAAACGGTCGTCTTTGTTCTGATATTGCTGAAAACACGGAGTCGAATTCCGTTTGTTTGTTTCGTGGATATCGGTGAGTAACTTTTTTTCTATACATGCTAGCGACCTAAAACTTGTTTTATCGCATTCAGCGCGTCAAATTACGCCGGAAACGGTCGTGTTTGTTTTGATATTGCTTAAAACACGAAGTCGAATTCCGTTCGTTTGTTTCAAGGATATCGGTGAGTAACTTTTTTTCTATACATGCTAGCGACCTAAAACTTGTTTAATCGCATTCAGCGCGTCAAATTACGCCGGAAACGGCCGTCTTTGTTTTGATATTGCTCGAAACACGAAGTCGAAGTCCGTTTGTTTGTTTTTCAGATATCGGTTGGTAACTTTTTTTCTATACATGCTAGCGACCTAAAACTTGTTTTATCGCATTGAGCGCGTCAAATTACGCCGGAAACGGCCGTCTTTGTTTCGATATTGCTCGAAACACGAAGTCGAAGTCCGTTTGTTTGTTTTTCAGATATCGGTTGGTAACTTTTTTTCTATACATGCTAGCGACCTGAAACTTGTTTCATCGCATTCAGCGCGTGAAATTACGCCGGAAACGGCCGTCTTTGTTCTGATATTGCTCGATAGACGAAGTCGGAGTCCGTTTGTTTGTTCTTCAGATATCGGTTAGTAACTTTTTTTTATACATGCTAGCGACCTAAAACTTGTTTTATTGCATTCAGCGCGTCAAATTACGCCGGAAACGGTCGTCTTTGTTCTGATATTGCTCGATAGACGAAGTCGGAGTCCGTTTGTTTGTTTTTCAGATATCGGTTAGTAACTTTCTTTCTATACATGCTGTCGACCTAAAACTTGTTTTATCGCATTCAGCGCGTCAAATTACGCCGGAAACGGTCGTCTTTGTTCTGATATTGCTGAAAACACGGAGTCGAATTCCGTTTGTTTGTTTCGTGGATATCGGTGAGTAACTTTTTTTCTATACATGCTAGCGACCTAAAACTTGTTTTATCGCATTCAGCGCGTCAAATTACGCCGGAAACGGTCGTGTTTGTTTTGATATTGCTTAAAACACGAAGTCGAATTCCGTTCGTTTGTTTCAAGGATATCGGTGAGTAACTTTTTTTCTATACATGCTAGCGACCTAAAACTTGTTTAATCGCATTCAGCGCGTCAAATTACGCCGGAAACGGCCGTCTTTGTTTTGATATTGCTCGAAACACGAAGTCGAAGTCCGTTTGTTTGTTTTTCAGATATCGGTTGGTAACTTTTTTTCTATACATGCTAGCGACCTAAAACTTGTTTTATCGCATTGAGCGCGTCAAATTACGCCGGAAACGGCCGTCTTTGTTTCGATATTGCTCGAAACACGAAGTCGAAGTCCGTTTGTTTGTTTTTCAGATATCGGTTGGTAACTTTTTTTTTATACATGCTAGCGACCTAAAACTTGTTTTATCGCATTCAGCACGTCAAATTACGCCGGAAACGGTCGTCTTTGTTTTGATATTGCTCAAAACACGAAGTCGAATTCCGTTCGTTTGTTCCGTGGATATCGGTGAGTAACTTTTTTTCTATACATGCTAGCGACCTGAAACTTGTTTCATCGCATTCAGCGCGTCAAATTACGCCGGAAACGGCCGTCTTTGTTTTGATATTGCTCGATAGACGAAGTCGGAGTCCGTTTTTTTGTTCTTCAGATATCGGTTAGTAACTTTTTTTTTATACATGCTAGCGACCTCAAACTTGTTTTATCGCATTCAGCGCGTCAAATTACGCCGGAAACGGCCGTCTTTGTTTTGATATTGCTCGAAACACGAAGTCGAAGTCCGTTTGTTTGTTTTTCAGATATCGGTTGGTAACTTTTTTTCTATACGTGCTAGCGACCTAAAACTTGTTTTAGCGCATTCAGCGCGTCAAATTACGCCGGAAACGGTCATCTTTGTTTTAATATTGCTCAAAACACGGAGTCAATTTCCGTTTGTTTGTTTCGTGGATATCGGTTAGTAACTTTTTTTCTATACATGCTAGCGACCTGAAACTTGTTTCATCGCATTCAGCGCGTGAAATTACGCCGGAAACGGCCGTCTTTGTTCTGATATTGCTCGATAGACGAAGTCGGAGTCCGTTTGTTTGTTCTTCAGATATCGGTTAGTAACTTTTTTTTATACATGCTAGCGACCTAAAACTTGTTTTATTGCATTCAGCGCGTCAAATTACGCCGGAAACGGTCGTCTTTGTTCTGATATTGCTCGATAGACGAAGTCGGAGTCCGTTTGTTTGTTTTTCAGATATCGGTTAGTAACTTTCTTTCTATACATGCTGTCGACCTAAAACTTGTTTCATCGCATTCAGCGCGTCAAATTACGCCGGAAACGGTCGTCTTTGTTCTGATATTGCTGAAAACACGGAGTCGAATTCCGTTTGTTTGTTTCGTGGATATCGGTGAGTAACTTTTTTTCTATACATGCTAGCGACCTAAAACTTGTTTTATCGCATTCAGCGCGTCAAATTACGCCGGAAACGGTCGTGTTTGTTTTGATATTGCTTAAAACACGAAGTCGAATTCCGTTCGTTTGTTTCAAGGATATCGGTGAGTAACTTTCTTTCTATACATGCTAGCGACCTAAAACTTGTTTAATCGCATTCAGCGCGTCAAATTACGCCGGAAACGGCCGTCTTTGTTTTGATATTGCTCGATAGACGAAGTCGGAGTCCGTTTGTTTGTTTTTCAGATATCGGTTAGTAACTTCTTTTCTATACATGCTAGCGACCTAAAACTTGTTTTATCGCATTCAGCGCGTCAAATTACGCCGGAAACGGTCGTCTTTGTTTTGATATTGCTCAAAACACGAAGTCGAATTCCGTTCGTTTGTTCCGTGGATATCGGTGAGTAACTTTTTTTCTATACATGCTAGCGACCTGAAACTTGTTTCATCGCATTCAGCGCGTCAAATTACGCCGGAAACGGCCGTCTTTGTTTTGATATTGCTCGATAGACGAAGTCGGAGTCCGTTTTTTTGTTCTTCAGATATCGGTTAGTAACTTTTTTTTTATACATGCTAGCGACCTCAAACTTGTTTTATCGCATTCAGCGCGTCAAATTACGCCGGAAACGGCCGTCTTTGTTTTGATATTGCTCGAAACACGAAGTCGAAGTCCGTTTGTTTGTTTTTCAGATATCGGTTGGTAACTTTTTTTCTATACATGCTAGCGACCTAAAACTTGTTTTAGCGCATTCAGCGCGTCAAATTACGCCGGAAACGGTCATCTTTGTTTTAATATTGCTCAAAACACGGAGTCAATTTCCGTTTGTTTGTTTCGTGGATATCGGTTAGTAACTTTTTTTCTATACATGCTAGCGACCTGAAACTTGTTTCATCGCATTCAGCGCGTGAAATTACGCCGGAAACGGCCGTCTTTGTTTTGATATTGCTCGATAGACGAAGTCGGAGTCCGTTTGTTTGTTCTTCAGATATCGGTTAGTAACTTTTTTTTATACATGCTAGCGACCTAAAACTTGTTTTATTGCATTCAGCGCGTCAAATTACGCCGGAAACGGTCGTCTTTGTTCTGATATTGCTCAAAACACGGAGTCGAATTCCGTTTGTTTGTTTCGTGGATATCGGTGAGTAACTTCTTTTCTATACATGCTAGTGACCTAAAACTTGTTTTATCGCATTCAGCGCGTCAAATTACGCCGAAAACGGTGGTGTTTGTTTTGATATTGCTTAAAACACGAAGTCGAATTCCGTTCGTTTGTTTCGTGGATATCGGTGAGTAACTTTTTTTCTATACATGCTAGCGACCTAAAACTTGTTTTATCGCATTCAGCGCGTCAAATTACGCCGGAAACGGCCGTCTTTGTTTTGATATTGCTCGAAACACGAAGTCGAAGTCCGTTTGTTTGTTTTTCAGATATCGGTTGGTAACTTTTTTTCTATACATGCTAGCGACCTAAAACTTGTTTTAGCGCATTCAGCGCGTCAAATTACGCCGGAAACGGCCGTCTTTGTTTTGATATTGCTCGATAGACGAAGTCGGAGTCCGTTTTTTTGTTCTTCAGATATCGGTTAGTAACTTTTTTTTTATACATGCTAGCGACCTCAAACTTGTTTTATCGCATTCAGCGCGTCAAATTACGCCGGAAACGGCCGTCTTTGTTTTGATATTGCTCGAAACACGAAGTCGAAGTCCGTTTGTTTGTTTTTCAGATATCGGTTGGTAACTTTTTTTCTATACATGCTAGCGACCTAAAACTTGTTTTAGCGCATTCAGCGCGTCAAATTACGCCGGAAACGGTCATCTTTGTTTTAATATTGCTCAAAACACGGAGTCAATTTCCGTTTGTTTGTTTCGTGGATATCGGTTAGTAACTTTTTTTCTATACATGCTAGCGACCTGAAACTTGTTTCATCGCATTCAGCCCGTCAAATTACGCCGGAAACGGTCGTCTTTGTTCTGATATTGCTCGATAGACAAAGTCGGAGTCCGTTTGTTTGTTTTTCAGATATCGGTTAGTAACTTTCTTTCTATACATGCTGTCGACCTAAAACTTGTTTCATCGCATTCAGCGCGTCAAATTACGCCGGAAACGGTCGTCTTCGTTCTGATATTGCTCGAAACACGGAGTCGAATTCCGTTTGTTTGTTTCGTGGATATCGGTGAGTAACTTTTTTTCTATACATGCTAGCGACCTGAAACTTGTTTCATCGCATTCAGCGCGTCAAATTACGCCGGAAACGGCCGTCTTTGTTTTGATATTGCTCGATAGACGAAGTCGGAGTCCGTTTGTTTGTTCTTCAGATATCGGTTAGTAACTTTTTTTTTATACATGCTAGCGACCTCAAACTTGTTTTATCGCATTCAGCGCGTCAAATTACGCCGGAAACGGCCGTCTTTGTTTTGATATTGCTCGAAACACGAAGTCCTTCGACTTCCGTTTGTTTGTTTTTCAGATATCGGTTGGTAACTTTTTTTCCATACATGCTAGCGACCTAAAACTTGTTTTATCGCATTCAGCGCGTCAAATTACGCCGGAAACGGTCATCTTTGTTTTAATATTGCTCAAAACACGGAGTCAATTTCCGTTTGTTTGTTTCGTGGATATCGGTTAGTAACTTTTTTTCTATACATGCTAGCGACCTGAAACTTGTTTCATCGCATTCAGCGCGTGAAATTACGCCGGAAACGGCCGTCTTTGTTTTGATATTGCTCGATAGACGAAGTCGGAGTCCGTTTGTTTCTTCTTCAGATATCGGTTAGTAGATTTTTTTTATACATGCTAGCGACCTAAAACTTGTTTTATCGCATTCAGCGCGTCAAATTACGCCGAAAACGGTGGTGTTTGTTTTGATATTGCTTAAAACACGAAGTCGAATTCCGTTCGTTTGTTTCGTGGATATCGGTGAGTAACTTTGTTTCTATACATGCTAGCGACCTAAAACTTGTTTTATCGCATTCAGCCCGTCAAATTACGCCGGAAACGGTCGTCTTTGTTCTGATATTGCTCGATAGACGAAGTCGGAGTCCGTTTGTTTGTTTTTCAGATATCGGTTAGTAACTTTCTTTCTATACATGCTGTCGACCTAAAACTTGTTCCATCGCATTCAGCGCGTCAAATTACGCCGGAAACGGTCGTCTTTGTTCTGATATTGCTGAAAACACGGAGTCGAATTCCGTTTGTTTGTTTCGTGGATATCGGTGAGTAACTTTTTTCCTATACATGCTAGCGACCTAAAACTTGTTTTATCGCATTCAGCGCGTCAAATTACGCCGGAAACGGTCGTGTTTGTTTTGATATTGCTTAAAACACGAAGTCGAATTCCGTTCGTTTGTTTCAAGGATATCGGTGAGTAACTTTTTTTCTATACATGCTAGCGACCTAAAACTTGTTTAATCGCATTCAGCGCGTCAAATTACGCCGGAAACGGCCGTCTTTGTTTTGATATTGCTCGATAGACGAAGTCGGAGTCCGTTTGTTTGTTTTTCAGATATCGGTTAGTAACTTCTTTTCTATACATGCTAGCGACCTAAAACTTGTTTTATCGCATTCAGCGCGTCAAATTACGCCGAAAACGGTCGTCTTTGTTTTGATATTGCTTAAAACACGAAGTCGAATTCCGTCTGTTTGTTTCGTGGATATCGGTGAGTAACTTTTTTTTTATACATGCTAGCGACCTAAAACTTGTTTTATCGCATTCAGCGCGTCAAATTACGCCGGAAACGGCCGTCTTTGTTTTGATATTGCTCGAAACACGAAGTCGAAGTCCGTTTGTTTGTTTTTCAGATATCGGTTGGTAACTTTTTTTCTATACATGCTCGCGACCTAAAACTTGTTTTATCGCATTTAGCGCGTCTAATTACGCCGGAAACGGTCGTGTTTGTTTTGATATTGCTTAAAACACGGAGTCGAATTCCGTTCGTTTGTTTCAAGGATATCGGTGAGTAACTTTTCTTCCATACATGCTAGCGACCTAAAACTTGTTTTATCGCATTCAGCGCGTCAAATTACGCCGGAAACGGTCGTCTTTGTTTTGATATTGCTCAAAACACGAAGTCGAATTCCGTTCGTTTGTTTCGTGGATATCGGTGAGTAACTTTTTTTCTATACATGCTAGCGACCTAAAACTTGTTTAATCGCATTCAGCGCGTCAAATTACGCCGGAAACGGCCGTCTTTGTTTTGATATTGCTCGATAGACGAAGTCGGAGTCCGTTTGTTTGTTTTTCAGATATCGGTTAGTAACTTTTTTTCTATACATGCTAGCGACCTAAAACTCGTTTGATCGCATTCAGCGCGTCAAATTACGCCGGAAACGGTCGTCTTTGTTCTGATATTGCTGAAAACACGGAGTCGAATTCCGTTCGTTTGTTTCGTGGATATCGGTGAGTAACTTTTTTTTTATACATGCTAGCGACCTAAAACTTGTTTTATCGCATTCAGCGCGTCAAATTACGCCGGAAACGGCCGTCTTTGTTTTGATATTGCTCGAAACACGAAGTCGAAGTCCGTTTGTTTGTTTTTCAGATATCGGTTGGTAACTTTTTTTCTATACATGCTAGCGACCTAAAACTTGTTTTATCGCATTGAGCGCGTCAAATTACGCCGGAAACGGCCGTCTTTGTTTCGATATTGCTCGATAGACGAAGTCGGAGTCCGTTTTTTTGTTCTTCAGATATCGGTGAGTAACTTTTTTTTTATACATGCTAGCGACCTAAAACTTGTTTTATCGCATTCAGCGCGTCAAATTACGCCGGAAACGGTCGTCTTTGTTTTGATATTGCTCAAAACACGAAGTCGAATTCCGTTTGTTTGTTTTTCAGATATCGGTTGGTAACTTTTTTTCTATACATGCTAGCGACCTGAAACTTGTTTCATCGCATTCAGCGCGTCAAATTACGCCGGAAACGGCCGTCTTTGTTTTGATATTGCTCGATAGACGAAGTCGGAGTCCGTTTTTTTGTTCTTCAGATATCGGTGAGTAACTTTTTTTTTATACATGCTAGCGACCTCAAACTTGTTTAATCGCATTTAGCGCGTCAAATTACGCCGGAAACGGCCGTCTTTGTTTTGATATTGCTCGAAACACGAAGTCGAAGTCCGTTTGTTTGTTTTTCAGATATCGGTTGGTAACTTTTTTTCTATACATGCTAGCGACCTAAAACTTGTTTTAGCGCATTCAGCGCGTCAAATTACGCCGGAAACGGTCATCTTTGTTTTAATATTGCTCAAAACACGGAGTCAATTTCCGTTTGTTTGTTTCGTGGATATCGGTCAGTAACTTTTTTTCTATACATGCTAGCGACCTGAAACTTGTTTCATCGCATTCAGCGCGTGAAATTACGCCGGAAACGGCCGTCTTTGTTTTGATATTGCTCGATAGACGAAGTCGGAGTCCGTTTGTTTGTTCTTCAGATATCGGTTAGTAACTTTTTTTTATACATGCTAGCGACCTAAAACTTGTTTTATTGCATTCAGCGCGTCAAATTACGCCGGAAACGGTCGTCTTTGTTCTGATATTGCTCAAAACACGGAGTCGAATTCCGTTTGTTTGTTTCGTGGATATCGGTGAGTAACTTCTTTTCTATACATGCTAGTGACCTAAAACTTGTTTTATCGCATTCAGCGCGTCAAATTACGCCGAAAACGGTGGTGTTTGTTTTGATATTGCTTAAAACACGAAGTCGAATTCCGTTCGTTTGTTTCGTGGATATCGGTGAGTAACTTTTTTTCTATACATGCTAGCGACCTAAAACTTGTTTTATCGCATTCAGCCCGTCAAATTACGCCGGAAACGGTCGTCTTTGTTCTGATATTGCTCGATAGACAAAGTCGGAGTCCGTTTGTTTGTTTTTCAGATATCGGTTAGTAACTTTCTTTCTATACATGCTGTCGACCTAAAACTTGTTTCATCGCATTCAGCGCGTCAAATTACGCCGGAAACGGCCGTCTTTGTTTTGATATTGCTTGAAACACGAAGTCGAAGTCCGTTTGTTTGTTTTTCAGTTATCGGTTGGTAACTTTTTTTCTATACATGCTAGCGACCTAAAACTTGTTTCATCGCATTCAGCGCGTCAAATTACGCCGGAAACGGCCGTCTTTGTTTTGATATTGCTTGAAACACGAAGTCGAAGTCCGTTTGTTTGTTTTTCAGTTATCGGTTGGTAACTTTTTTTCTATACATGCTAGCGACCTAAAACTTGTTTTATCGCATTCAGCGCGTCAAATTACGCCGGAAACGGCCGTCTTTGTTTTGATATTGCTCGATAGACGAAGTCGGAGTCCGTTTGTTTGTTTTTCAGATATCGGTTAGTAACTTTTTTTCTATACATGCTAGCGACCTAAAACTCGTTTGATCGCATTCAGCGCGTCAAATTACGCCGGAAACGGTCGTCTTTGTTCTGATATTGCTGAAAACACGGAGTCGAATTCCGTTCGTTTGTTTCGTGGATATCGGTGAGTAACTTTTTTTTTATACATGCTAGCGACCTAAAACTTGTTTTATCGCATTCAGCGCGTCAAATTACGCCGGAAACGGCCGTCTTTGTTTTGATATTGCTCGAAACACGAAGTCGAAGTCCGTTTGTTTGTTTTTCAGATATCGGTTGGTAACTTTTTTTCTATACATGCTAGCGACCTAAAACTTGTTTTATCGCATTGAGCGCGTCAAATTACGCCGGAAACGGCCGTCTTTGTTTCGATATTGCTCGAAACACGAAGTCGAAGTCCGTTTGTTTGTTTTTCAGATATCGGTTGGTAACTTTTTTTTTATACATGCTAGCGACCTAAAACTTGTTTTATCGCATTCAGCGCGTCAAATTACGCCGGAAACGGTCGTCTTTGTTTTGATATTGCTCAAAACACGAAGTCGAATTCCGTTCGTTTGTTCCGTGGATATCGGTGAGTAACTTTTTTTCTATACATGCTAGCGACCTAAAACTTGTTTCATCGCATTTAGCGCGTCAAATTACGCCGGAAACGGCCGTCTTTGTTTTGATATTGCTCGATAGACGAAGTCGGAGTCCGTTTTTTTGTTCTTCAGATATCGGTGAGTAACTTTTTTTTTATACATGCTAGCGACCTCAAACTTGTTTAATCGCATTTAGCGCGTCAAATTACGCCGGAAACGGCCGTCTTTGTTTTGATATTGCTCGAAACACGAAGTCGAAGTCCGTTTGTTTGTTTTTCAGATATCGGTTGGTAACTTTTTTTCTATACATGCTAGCGACCTAAAACTTGTTTTAGCGCATTCAGCGCGTCAAATTACGCCGGAAACGGTCATCTTTGTTTTAATATTGCTCAAAACACGGAGTCAATTTCCGTTTGTTTGTTTCGTGGATATCGGTTAGTAACTTTTTTTCTATACATGCTAGCGACCTGAAACTTGTTTCATCGCATTCAGCGCGTGAAATTACGCCGGAAACGGCCGTCTTTGTTTTGATATTGCTCGATAGACGAAGTCGGAGTCCGTTTGTTTGTTCTTCAGATATCGGTTTGTAACTTTTTTTTATACATGCTAGCGACCTAAAACTTGTTTTATTGCATTCAGCGCGTCAAATTACGCCGGAAACGGTCGTCTTTGTTCTGATATTGCTCAAAACACGGAGTCGAATTCCGTTTGTTTGTTTCGTGGATATCGGTGAGTAACTTCTTTTCTATACATGCTAGTGACCTAAAACTTGTTTTATCGCATTCAGCGCGTCAAATTACGCCGAAAACGGTGGTGTTTGTTTTGATATTGCTTAAAACACGAAGTCGAATTCCGTTCGTTTGTTTCGTGGATATCGGTGAGTAACTTTTTTTCTATACATGCTAGCGACCTAAAACTTGTTTTATCGCATTCAGCCCGTCAAATTACGCCGGAAACGGTCGTCTTTGTTCTGATATTGCTCGATAGACAAAGTCGGAGTCCGTTTGTTTGTTTTTCAGATATCGGTTAGTAACTTTCTTTCTATACATGCTGTCGACCTAAAACTTGTTTCATCGCATTCAGCGCGTCAAATTACGCCGGAAACGGTCGTCTTCGTTCTGATATTGCTCGAAACACGGAGTCGAATTCCGTTTGTTTGTTTCGTGGATATCGGTGAGTAACTTTTTTTCTATACATGCTAGCGACCTGAAACTTGTTTCATCGCATTCAGCGCGTCAAATTACGCCGGAAACGGCCGTCTTTGTTTTGATATTGCTCGATAGACGAAGTCGGAGTCCGTTTGTTTGTTCTTCAGATATCGGTTAGTAACTTTTTTTTTATACATGCTAGCGACCTCAAACTTGTTTTATCGCATTCAGCGCGTCAAATTACGCCGGAAACGGCCGTCTTTGTTTTGATATTGCTCGATAGACGAAGTCGGAGTCCGTTTGTTTGTTCTTCAGATATCGGTTGGTAACTTTTTTTCCATACATGCTAGCGACCTAGAACTTGTTTTATCGCATTCAGCGCGTCAAATTACGCCGGAAACGGTCATCTTTGTTTTAATATTGCTCAAAACACGGAGTCAATTTCCGTTTGTTTGTTTCGTGGATATCGGTTAGTAACTTTTTTTCTATACATGCTAGCGACCTGAAACTTGTTTCATCGCATTCAGCGCGTGAAATTACGCCGGAAACGGCCGTCTTTGTTTTGATATTGCTCGATAGACGAAGTCGGAGTCCGTTTGTTTGTTCTTCAGATATCGGTTAGTAGATTTTTTTTATACATGCTAGCGACCTAAAACTTGTTTTATCGCATTCAGCGCGTCAAATTACGCCGAAAACGGTGGTGTTTGTTTTGATATTGCTTAAAACACGAAGTCGAATTCCGTTCGTTTGTTTCGTGGATATCGGTGAGTAACTTTTTTCCTATACATGCTAGCGACCTGAAACTTGTTTTATCGCATTCAGCCCGTCAAATTACGCCGGAAACGGTCGTCTTTGTTCTGATATTGCTCGATAGACGAAGTCGGAGTCCGTTTGTTTGTTCTTCAGATATCGGTTAGTAACTTTTTTTTTATACATGCTAGCGACCTCAAACTTGTTTTATCGCATTCAGCGCGTCAAATTACGCCGGAAACGGCCGTCTTTGTTTTGATATTGCTCGAAACACGAAGTCCTTCGACTTCCGTTTGTTTGTTTTTCAGATATCGGTTGGTAACTTTTTTTCCATACATGCTAGCGACCTAAAACTTGTTTTATCGCATTCAGCGCGTCAAATTACGCCGGAAACGGTCATCTTTGTTTTAATATTGCTCAAAACACGGAGTCAATTTCCGTTTGTTTGTTTCGTGGATATCGGTTAGTAACTTTTTTTCTATACATGCTAGCGACCTGAAACTTGTTTCATCGCATTCAGCGCGTGAAATTACGCCGGAAACGGCCGTCTTTGTTTTGATATTGCTCGATAGACGAAGTCGGAGTCCGTTTGTTTGTTCTTCAGATATCGGTTAGTAGATTTTTTTTATACATGCTAGCGACCTAAAACTTGTTTTATCGCATTCAGCGCGTCAAATTACGCCGAAAACGGTGGTGTTTGTTTTGATATTGCTTAAAACACGAAGTCGAATTCCGTTCGTTTGTTTTGTGGATATCGGTGAGTAACTTTTTTTCTATACATGCTAGCGACCTGAAACTTGTTTTATCGCATTCAGCCCGTCAAATTACGCCGGAAACGGTCGTCTTTGTTCTGATATTGCTCGATAGACGAAGTCGGAGTCCGTTTGTTTGTTTTTCAGATATCGGTTAGTAACTTTTTTTCTATACATGCTAGCGACCTAAAACTTGTTTCATCGCATTCAGCGCGTCAAATTACGCCGGAAACGGTCGTCTTTGTTCTGATATCGCTCAAAACACGGAGTCGAATTGCGTTTGTTTGTTTCGTGGATATCGGTGAGTAACTTTTTTTCTATACATGCTAGCGACCTAAAACTTGTTTGATCGCATTCAGCCCGTCAAATTACGCCGGAAACGGTCGTCTTCGTTTTGATATTGCTTAAAACACGAAGTCGAATTCCGTTCGTTTGTTTCGTGGATATCGGTGAGTAACTTTTTTTCTATACATGCTAGCGACCTAAAACTTGTTTTATCGCATTCAGCGCGTCAAATTACGCCGGAAACGGCCGTCTTTGTTTTGATATTGCTCGAAACACGAAGTCGAAGTCCGTTTGTTTGTTTTTCAGATATCGGTTGGTAACTTTTTTTCTATACATGCTAGCGACCTAAAACTTGTTTTATCGCATTCAGCCCGTCAAATTACGCCGGAAACGGTCGTCTTCGTTTTGATATTGCTTAAAACACGAAGTCGAATTCCGTTCGTTTGTTTCGTGGATATCGGTGAGTAACTTTTTTTCTATACATGCTAGCGACCTAAAACTTGTTTTATCGCATTCAGCGCGTCAAATTACGCCGGAAACGGCCGTCTTTGTTTTGATATTGCTCGAAACACGAAGTCGAAGTCCGTTTGTTTGTTTTTCAGACATCGGTTGGTAACTTTTTTTCTATACATGCTAGCGACCTAAAACTTGTTTTATCGCATTCAGCGCGTCGAATTACGCCGGAAACGGCCGTCTTTGTTTCGATATTGCTCGATAGACGAAGTCGAAGTCCGTTTGTTTGTTTTTCAGATATCGGTTAGTAACTTTTTTTCTATACATGCTAGCGACCTAAAACTTGTTTTATCGCATTCAGCGCGTCGAATTACGCCGGAAACGGCCGTCTTTATTTTGATATTGCTCGAAACACGAAGTCGGATTCCGTTTGTTTGTTTCGTGGATATCGGTGAGTAACTTTTTTTCTCTACATGCTAGCGGCCTAAAACTTGTTTTATCGCATTCAGCGCGTCAAATTACGCCGGAAACGGCCGTCTTTGTTTTGATATTGCTCGATAGACGAAGTCGGAGTCCGTTCGTTTGTTTCGTGGATATCGGTGAGTAACTTTTTTTCTATACATGCTAGCGACCTAAAACTTGTTTTATCGCATCCAGCCCGTCAAATTACGCCGGAAACGGTCGTCTTTGTTCTGATATTGCTCGATAGACGAAGTCGGAGTCCGTTTGTTTGTTTTTCAGATATCGGTTAGTAACTTTTTTTCTATACATGCTAGCGACCTAAAACTTGTTTCATCGCATTCAGCGCGTCAAATTACGCCGGAAACGGTCGTCTTTGTTCTGATATTGCTCAAAACACGGAGTCGAATTCCGTTTGTTTGTTTCGTGGATATCGGTGAGTAACTTTTTTTCTATACATGCTAGCGACCTAAAACTTGTTTTATCGCAATCAGCCCGTCAAATTACGCCGGAAACGGTCGTCTTCGTTTTGATATTGCTTAAAACACGAAGTCGAATTCCGTTCGTTTGTTTCGTGGATATCGGTGAGTAACTTTTTTTCTATACATGCTAGCGACCTAAAACTTGTTTTATCGCATTCAGCGCGTCAAATTACGCCGGAAACGGCCGTCTTTGTTTTGATATTGCTCGAAACACGAAGTCGAAGTCCGTTTGTTTGTTTTTCAGATATCGGTTGGTAACTTTTTTTCTATACATGCTAGCGACCTAAAACTTGTTTCATCGCATTCAGCGCGTCAAATTACGCCGGAAACGGTCGTCTTTGTTCTGATATTGCTCAAAACACGGAGTCGAATTCCGTTTGTTTGTTTCGTGGATATCGGTGAGTAACTTTTTTTCTATACATGCTAGCGACCTAAAACTTGTTTTATCGCATTCAGCCCGTCAAATTACGCCGGAAACGGTCGTCTTCGTTTTGATATTGCTTAAAACACGAAGTCGAATTCCGTTCGTTTGTTTCGTGGATATCGGTGAGTAACTTTTTTTCTATACATGCTAGCGACCTGAAACTTGTTTTATCGCATTCAGCGCGTCAAATTACGCCGGAAACGGCCGTCTTTGTTTTGATATTTCTCGAAACACGAAGTCGAAGTCCGTTTGTTTGTTTTTCAGACATCGGTTGGTAACTTTTTTTCTATACATGCTAGCGACCTAAAACTTGTTTCATCGCGTTCAGCGCGTCAAATTACGCCGGTAACGGTTGTCTTCGTTTTGATATTGCTTAAAACACGAAGTCGAATTCCGTTCGTTTGTTTCGTGGATATCATTGAGTAACTTTTTTTCTATACATGCTAGCGACCTAAAACTTGTTTTATCGCATTCAGCGCGTCAAATTACGCCGGAAACGGCCGTCTTTGTTTTGATATTGCTCGAAACACGAAGTCGAAGTCCGTTTGTTTGTTTTTCAGATATCGGTTGGTAACTTTTTTTCTATACATGCTAGCGACCTAAAACTTGTTTTATCGCATTCGGCAAGTCAAATTACGCCGGAAACGGTCGTCTTTGTTTAGATATTGCTCAAAACACGGAGTCAATTTCCGTTCGTTTGTTTCGTGGATATCGGTGAGTAACTTTTTTTCTATACATGCTAGCGACCTGAAACTTGTTTTATCGCATTCAGCCCGTCAAATTACGCCGGAAACGGTCGTCTTTGTTCTGATATTGCTCGATAGACGAAGTCGGAGTCCGTTTGTTTGTTTTACAGATATCGGTTAGTAACTTTTTTTCTATACATGCTAGCGACCTAAAACTTGTTTCATCGCATTCAGCGCGTCAAATTACGCCGGAAACGGTCGTCTTTGTTCTGATATCGCTCAAAACACGGAGTCGAATTGCGTTTGTTTGTTTCGTGGATATCGGTGAGTAACTTTTTTTCTATACATGCTAGCGACCTAAAACTTGTTTTATCGCATTCAGCGCGTCGAATTACGCCGGAAACGGCCGTCTTTGTTTTGATATTGCTCAAAACACGAAGTCGAATTCCGTTTGTTTGTTTCGTGGATATCGGTGAGTTACTTTTTTTCTATACATGCTGGCGACCTAAAACTTGTTTTATCGCATTCAGCGCGTCGAATTACGCTGAAAACGGCCGTCTTTGTTTCGATATTGCTCGATAGACGAAGTCGAAGTCCGTTTGTTTGTTTTTCAGATATCGGTTAGTAACTTTTTTTCTATACATGCTAGCGACCTAAAACTTGTTTTATCGCATTCAGCGCGTCGAATTACGCCGGAAACGGCCGTCTTTATTTTGATATTGCTCGAAACACGAAGTCGAATTCCGTTTGTTTGTTTCGTGGATATCGGTGAGTAACTTTTTTTCTCTACATGCTAGCGGCCTAAAACTTGTTTTATCGCATTCAGCGCGTCAAATTACGCCGGAAACGGCCGTCTTTGTTTTGATATTGCTCGATAGACGAAGTCGGAGTCCGTTCGTTTGTTTCGTGGATATCGGTGAGTAACTTTTTTTCTATACATGCTAGCGACCTAAAACTTGTTTTATCGCATCCAGCCCGTCAAATTACGCCGGAAACGGTCGTCTTTGTTCTGATATTGCTCGATAGACGAAGTCGGAGTCCGTTTGTTTGTTTTTCAGATATCGGTTAGTAACTTTTTTTCTATACATGCTAGCGACCTAAAACTTGTTTCATCGCATTCAGCGCGTCAAATTACGCCGGAAACGGTCGTCTTCGTTCTGATATTGCTCAAAACACGGAGTCGAATTCCGTTTGTTTGTTTCGTGGATATCGGTGAGTAACTTTTTTTCTATACATGCTAGCGACCTAAAACTTGTTTTATCGCAATCAGCCCGTCAAATTACGCCGGAAACGGTCGTCTTCGTTTTGATATTGCTTAAAACACGAAGTCGAATTCCGTTCGTTTGTTTCGTGGATATCGGTGAGTACCTTTTTTTCTATACATGCTAGCGACCTGAAACTTGTTTTATCGCATTCAGCGCGTCAAATTACGCCGGAAACGGCCGTCTTTGTTTTGATATTGCTCGAAACACGACGTCGAAGTCCGTTTGTTTGTTTTTCAGATATCGGTTGGTAACTTTTTTTCTATACATGCTAGCGACCTAAAACTTGTTTCATCGCATTCAGCGCGTCAAATTACGCCGGAAACGGTCGTCTTTGTTCTGATATTGCTCAAAACACGGAGTCGAATTCCGTTTGTTTGTTTCGTGGATATCGGTGAGTAACTTTTTTTCTATACATGCTAGCGACCTAAAACTTGTTTTATCGCATTCAGCCCGTCAAATTACGCCGAAAACGGTCGTCTTCGTTTTGATATTGCTTAAAACACGAAGTCGAATTCCGTTCGTTTGTTTCGTGGATATCGGTGAGTAACTTTTTTTCTATACATGCTAGCGACCTAAAACTTGTTTTATCGCATTCAGCGCGTCAAATTACGCCGGAAACGGCCGTCTTTGTTTTGATATTGCTCGAAACACGAAGTCGAAGTCCGTTTGTTTGTTTTTCAGACATCGGTTGGTAACTTTTTTTCTATACATGCTAGCGACCTAAAACTTGTTTCATCGCATTCAGCGCGTCAAATTACGCCGGAAACGGTCGTCTTCGTTCTGATATTGCTCAAAACACGGAGTCGAATTCCGTTTGTTTGTTTCGTGGATATCGGTGAGTAACTTTTTTTCTATACATGCTAGCGACCTAAAACTTGTTTTATCGCATTCAGCGCGTCGAATTACGCCGGAAACGGCCGTCATTGTTTTGATATTGCTCAAAACACGAAGTCGAATCCCGTTTGTTTGTTTCGTGGATATCGGTGAGTTACTTTTTTCCTATACATGCTGGCGACCTAAAACTTGTTTTATCGCATTCAGCGCGTCGAATTACGCCGGAAACGGCCGTCTTTGTTTCGATATTGCTCGATAGACGAAGTCGAAGTCCGTTTGTTTGTTTTTCAGATATCGGTTAGTAACTTTTTTTCTATACATGCTAGCGACCTAAAACTTGTTTTATCGCATTCAGCGCGTCGAATTACGCCGGAAACGGCCGTCTTTATTTTGATATTGCTCGAAACACGAAGTCGAATTCCGTTTGTTTGTTTCGTGGATATCGGTGAGTAACTTTTTTTCTCTACATGCTAGCGGCCTAAAACTTGTTTTATCGCATTCAGCGCGTCAAATTACGCCGGAAACGGCCGTCTTTGTTTTGATATTGCTCGATAGACGAAGTCGGAGTCCGTTCGTTTGTTTCGTGGATATCGGTGAGTAACTTTTTTTCTATACATGCTAGCGACCTAAAACTTGTTTTATCGCATCCAGCCCGTCAAATTACGCCGGAAACGGTCGTCTTTGTTCTGATATTGCTCGATAGACGAAGTCGGAGTCCGTTTGTTTGTTTTTCAGATATCGGTTAGTAACTTTTTTTCTATACATGCTAGCGACCTAAAACTTGTTTCATCGCATTCAGCGCGTCAAATTACGCCGGAAACGGTCGTCTTCGTTCTGATATTGCTCAAAACACGGAGTCGAATTCCGTTTGTTTGTTTCGTGGATATCGGTGAGTAACTTTTTTTCTATACATGCTAGCGACCTAAAACTTGTTTTATCGCAATCAGCCCGTCAAATTACGCCGGAAACGGTCGTCTTCGTTTTGATATTGCTTAAAACACGAAGTCGAATTCCGTTCGTTTGTTTCGTGGATATCGGTGAGTAACTTTTTTTCTATACATGCTAGCGACCTAAAACTTGTTTTATCGCATTCAGCGCGTCAAATTACGCCGGAAACGGCCGTCTTCGTTTTGATATTGCTTGAAACACGAAGTCGAAGTCCGTTTGTTTGTTTTTCAGATATCGGTTGGTAACTTTTTTTCTATACATGCTAGCGACCTAAAACTTGTTTCATCGCATTCAGCGCGTCAAATTACGCCGGAAACGGTCGTCTTTGTTCTGATATTGCTCAAAACACGGAGTCGAATTCCGTTTGTTTGTTTCGTGGATATCGGTGAGTAACTTTTTTTCTATACATGCTAGCGACCTAAAACTTGTTTTATCGCATTCAGCCCGTCAAATTACGCCGGAAACGGTCGTCTTCGTTTTGATATTGCTCAAAACACGAAGTCGAATTCCGTTCGTTTGTTTCGTGGATATCGGTGAGTAACTTTTTTTCTATACATGCTAGCGACCTAAAACTTGTTTTATCGCATTCAGCGCGTCAAATTACGCCGGAAACGGCCGTCTTTGTTTTGATATTGCTCGAAACACGAAGTCGAAGTCCGTTTGTTTGTTTTTCAGACATCGGTTGGTAACTTTTTTTCTATACATGCTAGCGACCTAAAACTTGTTTTATCGCATTCAGCCCGTCAAATTACGCCGGAAACGGTCGTCTTCGTTTTGATATTGCTTAAAACACGAAGTCGAATTCCGTTCGTTTGTTTCGTGGATATCGGTGAGTAACTTTTTTTCTATACATGCTAGCGACCTAAAACTTGTTTTATCGCATTCAGCGCGTCAAATTACGCCGGAAACGGCCGTCTTTGTTTTGATATTGCTCGAAACACGAAGTCGAAGTCCGTTTGTTTGTTTTTCAGACATCGGTTGGTAACTTTTTTTCTATACATGCTAGCGACCTAAAACTTGTTTTATCGCATTTAGCGCGTCAAATTACGCCGGAAACGGTCGTCTTTGTTTTGATATTGCTCAAAACACGGAGTCAATTTCCGTTCGTTTGTTTCGTGGATATCGGTGAGTAACTTTTTTTCTATACATGCTAGCGACCTGAAACTTGTTTTATCGCATTCAGCCCGTCAAATTACGCCGGAAACGGTCGTCTTTGTTCTGATATTGCTCGATAGACGAAGTCGAAGTCCGTTTGTTTGTTTTTCAGATATCGGTTAGTAACTTTTTTTCTATACATGCTAGCGACCTGAAACTTGTTTCATCGCGTTCAGCGCGTCAAATTACGCCGGTAACGGTCGTCTTCGTTTTGATATTGCTTAAAACACGAAGTCGAATTCCGTTCGTTTGTTTCGTGGATATCGGTGAGTAACTTTTTTTCTATACATGCTAGCGACCTAAAACTTGTTTTATCGCATCCAGCGCGTCAAATTACGCCGGAAACGGTCGTCTTTGTTTTGATATTGCTCAAAACACGAAGTCGAATTCCGTTCGTTTGTTTCGTGGATATCGGTGAGTAACTTTTTTTCTATACATGCTAGCGACCTAAAACTTGTTTTATCGCATTCAGCGCGTCAAATTACGCCGGAAACGGCCGTCTTTGTTTTGATATTGCTCGAAACACGAAGTCGAAGTCCGTTTGTTTGTTTTTCAGATATCGGTTGGTAACTTCTTTTCTATACATGCTAGCGACCTAAAACTTGTTTTATCGCATTCGGCAAGTCAAATTACGCCGGAAACGGTCGTCTTTGTTTTGATATTGCTCAAAACACGGAGTCAATTTCCGTTCGTTTGTTTCGTGGATATCGGTGAGTAACTTTTTTTCTATACATGCTAGCGACCTGAAACTTGTTTGATCGCATTCAGCCCGTCAAATTACGCCGGAAACGGTCGTCTTTGTTCTGATATTGCTCGATAGACGAAGTCGGAGTCCGTTTGTTTGTTTTTCAGATATCGGTTAGTAACTTTTTTTCTATACATGCTAGCGACCTAAAACTTGTTTCATCGCATTCAGCGCGTCAAATTACGCCGGAAACGGTCGTCTTTGTTCTGATATCGCTCAAAACACGGAGTCGAATTGCGTTTGTTTGTTTCGTGGATATCGGTGAGTAACTTTTTTTCTATACATGCTAGCGACCTAAAACTTGTTTGATCGCATTCAGCCCGTCAAATTACGCCGGAAACGGTCGTCTTCGTTTTGATATTGCTTAAAACACGAAGTCGAATTCCGTTCGTTTGTTTCGTGGATATCGGTGAGTCACTTTTTTTCTATACATGCTAGCGACCTAAAACTTGTTTTATCGCATTCAGCGCGTCAAATCACGCCGGAAACGGCCGTCTTTGTTTTGATATTGCTCGAAAAGCGAAGTCGAAGTCCGTTTGATTGTTTTTCAGATATCGGTTGGTAACTTTTTTTCTATACATGCTAGCGACCTAAAACTTGTTTCATCGCATTCAGCGCGTCAAATTACGCCGGAAACGGTCGTCTTCGTTTTGATATTGCTTAAAACACGAAGTCGAATTCCGTTCGTTTGTTTCGTGGATATCGGTGAGTCACTTTTTTTCTATACATGCTAGCGACCTAAAACTTGTTTTATCGCATTCAGCGCGTCAAATTACGCCGGAAACGGCCGTCTTTGTTTTGATATTGCTCGAAACACGAAGTCGAAGTCCGTTTGTTTGTTTTTCAGATATCGGTTGGTAACTTTTTTTCTATACATGCTAGCGACCTAAAACTTGTTTTATCGCATTCGGCAAGTCAAATTACGCCGGAAACGGTCGTCTTTGTTTTGATATTGCTCAAAACACGGAGTCAATTTCCGTTCGTTTGTTTCGTGGATATCGGTGAGTAACTTTTTTTTCTATACATGCTAGCGACCTGAAACTTGTTTGATCGCATTCAGCCCGTCAAATTACGCCGGAAACGGTCGTCTTTGTTCTGATATTGCTCGATAGACGAAGTCGGAGTCCGTTTGTTTGTTTTTCAGATATCGGTTAGTAACTTTTTTTCTATACATGCTAGCGACCTAAAACTTGTTTCATCGCATTCAGCGCGTCAAATTACGCCGGAAACGGTCGTCTTTGTTCTGATATCGCTCAAAACACGGGGTCGAATTGCGTTTGTTTGTTTCGTGGATATCGGTGAGTAACTTTTTTTCTATACATGCTAGCGACCTAAAACTTGTTTGATCGCATTCAGCCCGTCAAATTACGCCGGAAACGGTCGTCTTTGTTTTGATATTGCTTAAAACACGAAGTCGAATTCCGTTCGTTTGTTTCGTGGATATCGGTGAGTCACTTTTTTTCTATACATGCTAGCGACCTAAAACTTGTTTTATCGCATTCAGCGCGTCAAATCACGCCGGAAACGGCCGTCTTTGTTTTGATATTGCTCGAAAAGCGAAGTCGAAGTCCGTTTGATTGTTTTTCAGATATCGGTTGGTAACTTTTTTTCTATACATGCTAGCGACCTAAAACTTGTTTCATCGCATTCAGCGCGTCAAATTACGCCGGAAACAATCGTCTTCGTTCTGATATTGCTCAGAACACGGAGTCGAATTCCGTTTGTTTGTTTCGTGGATATCGGTGAGTAACTTTTTTTCTATACATGCTAGCGACCTAAAACTTGTTTTATCGCATTCAGCGCGTCGAATTACGCCGGAAACGGCCGTCTTTGTTCTGATATTGCTCAAAACACGAAGTCGAATTCCGTTTGTTTGTTTCGTGGATATCGGTGAGTTACTTTTTTTCTATACATGCTGGCGACCTAAAACTTGTTTTATCGCATTCAGCGCGTCGAATTACGCCGGAAACGGCCGTCTTTGTTTCGATATTGCTCGATAGACGAAGTCGAAGTCCGTTTGTTTGTTTTTCAGATATCGGTTAGTAACTTTTTTTCTATACATGCTAGCGACCTAAAACTTGTTTTATCGCATTCAGCGCGTCGAATTACGCCGGAAACGGCCGTCTTTATTTTGATATTGCTCGAAACACGAAGTCGAATTCCGTTTGTTTGTTTCGTGGATATCGGTGAGTAACTTTTTTTCTCTACATGCTAGCGACCTAAAACTTGTTTTATCGCATTCAGCGCGTCAAATTACGCCGGAAACGGCCGTCTTTGTTTTGATATTGCTCGATAGACGAAGTCGAATTCCGTTTGTTTGTTTCGTGGATATCGGTGAGTTACTTTTTTTCTATACATGCTGGCGACCTAAAACTTGTTTCATCGCATTCAGCGCGTCGAATTACGCCGGAAACGGCCGTCTTTGTTTCGATATTGCTCGATAGACGAAGTCGAAGTCCGTTTGTTTGTTTTTCAGATATCGGTTGGTAACTTTTTTTCTATACATGCTAGCGACCTAAAACTTGTTTTATCGCATTCAGCAAGTCAAATTACGCCGGAAACGGTCGTCTTTGTTTCGATATTGCTCAAAACACGGAGTCAATTTCCGTTCGTTTGTTTCGTGGATATCGGTGAGTAACTTTTTTTCTATACATGCTAGCGACCTGAAACTTGTTTTATCGCATTCAGCCCGTCAAATTACGCCGGGAACGGTCGTCTTTGTTTCGATATTGCTCGATAGACGAAGTCGAAGTCCGTTTGTTTGTTTTTCAGATATCGGTCAGTAACTTTTTTTCTATACATGCTAGCGACCTAAAACTTGTTTTATCGCATTCAGCAAGTCAAATTACGCCGGAAACGGTCGTCTTTGTTTTGATATTGCTCAAAACACGGAGTCAATTTCCGTTCGTTTGTTTCGTGGATATCGGTGAGTAACTTTTTTTCTATACATGCTAGCGACCTGAAACTTGTTTTATCGCATTCAGCCCGTCAAATTACGCCGGAAACGGTCGTCTTTGTTCTGATATTGCTCGATAGACGAAGTCGGAGTCCGTTTGTTTGTTCTTCAGATATCGGTTAGTAACTTTTTTTTTATACATGCTAGCGACCTCAAACTTGTTTTATCGCATTCAGCGCGTCAAATTACGCCGGAAACGGCCGTCTTTGTTTTGATATTGCTCGAAACACGAAGTCCTTCGACTTCCGTTTGTTTGTTTTTCAGATATCGGTTGGTAACTTTTTTTCCATACATGCTAGCGACCTAAAACTTGTTTCATCGCATTCGGCAAGTCAAATTACGCCGGAAACGGTCGTCTTTGTTTTGATATTGCTCAAAACACGGAGTCAATTTCCGTTCGTTTGTTTCGTGGATATCGGTGAGTAACTTTTTTTTCTATACATGCTAGCGACCTGAAACTTGTTTGATCGCATTCAGCCCGTCAAATTACGCCGGAAACGGTCGTCTTTGTTCTGATATTGCTCGATAGACGAAGTCGGAGTCCGTTTGTTTGTTTTTCAGATATCGGTTAGTAACTTTTTTTCTATACATGCTAGCGACCTAAAACTTGTTTTATCGCATTCAGCGCGTCAAATCACGCCGGAAACGGCCGTCTTTGTTTTGATATTGCTCGAAAAGCGAAGTCGAAGTCCGTTTGATTGTTTTTCAGATATCGGTTGGTAACTTTTTTTCTATACATGCTAGCGACCTAAAACTTGTTTCATCGCATTCAGCGCGTCAAATTACGCCGGAAACAATCGTCTTCGTTCTGATATTGCTCAGAACACGGAGTCGAATTCCGTTTGTTTGTTTCGTGGATATCGGTGAGTAACTTTTTTTCTATACATGCTAGCGACCTAAAACTTGTTTTATCGCATTCAGCGCGTCGAATTACGCCGGAAACGGCCGTCTTTGTTCTGATATTGCTCAAAACACGAAGTCGAATTCCGTTTGTTTGTTTCGTGGATATCGGTGAGTTACTTTTTTTCTATACATGCTGGCGACCTAAAACTTGTTTTATCGCATTCAGCGCGTCGAATTACGCCGGAAACGGCCGTCTTTGTTTCGATATTGCTCGATAGACGAAGTCGAAGTCCGTTTGTTTGTTTTTCAGATATCGGTTAGTAACTTTTTTTCTATACATGCTAGCGACCTAAAACTTGTTTTATCGCATTCAGCGCGTCGAATTACGCCGGAAACGGCCGTCTTTATTTTGATATTGCTCGAAACACGAAGTCGAATTCCGTTTGTTTGTTTCGTGGATATCGGTGAGTAACTTTTTTTCTCTACATGCTAGCGACCTAAAACTTGTTTTATCGCATTCAGCGCGTCAAATTACGCCGGAAACGGCCGTCTTTGTTTTGATATTGCTCGATAGACGAAGTCGAATTCCGTTTGTTTGTTTCGTGGATATCGGTGAGTAACTTTTTTTCTATACATGCTAGCGACCTAAAACTTGTTTTATCGCATTCAGCGCGTCGAATTACGCCGGAAACGGCCGTCTTTGTTTTGATATTGCTCGAAACACGAAGTCGAAGTCCGTTTGTTTGTTTCGTGGATATCGGTGAGTAACTTTTTTTTTATACATGCTAGCGACCTAAAACTTGTTTTATCGCATTCAGCGCGTCAAATTACGCCGGAAACGGCCGTCTTTGTTTTGATATTGCACGATAGACGAAGTCGAAGTCCGTTTGTTTGTTTTTCAGATATCGGTTGGTAACTTTTTTTCTATACATGCTAGCGACCTAAAACTTGTTTTATCGCATTCAGCGCATCGAATTACGCCGGAAACGGCCGTCTTTGTTTTGATATTGCTCAAAACACGAAGTCGAATTCCGTTTGTTTGTTTCGTGGATATCGGTGAGTTACTTTTTTTCTATACATGCTGGCGACCTAAAACTTGTTTTATCGCATTCAGCGCGTCGAATTACGCCGGAAACGGCCGTCTTTGTTTCGATATTGCTCAAAACACGGAGTCGAATTCCGTTTGTTTGTTTCGTGGATATCGGTGAGTAACTTTTTTTCTATACATGCTAGCGACCTAAAACTTGTTTTATCGCATTCAGCCCGTCAAATTACGCCGGAAACGGTCGTCTTTGTTCTGATATTGCTCGATAGACGAAGTCGGAGTCCGTTTGTTTGTTTTTCAGATATCGGTTAGTAACTTTTTTTCTATACATGCTAGCGACCTAAAACTTGTTTCATCGCGTTCAGCGCGTCAAATTACGCCGGAAACGGTCGTCTTCGTTTTGATATTGCTTAAAACACGAAGTCGAATTCCGTTCGTTTGTTTCGTGGATATCGGTGAGTAACTTTTTTTCTATACATGCTAGCGACCTAAAACTTGTTTTATCGCATCCAGCGCGTCAAATTACGCCGAAAACGGTCGTCTTTGTTTTGATATTGCTCAAAACACGGAGTCAATTTCCGTTCGTTTGTTTCGTGGATATCGGTGAGTAACTTTTTTTCTATACATGCTAGCGACCTGAAACTTGTTTTATCGCATTCAGCCCGTCAAATTACGCCGGAAACAGTCGTCTTTGTTCTGATATTGCTCGATAGACGAAGTCGGAGTCCGTTCGTTTGTTTTTCAGATATCGGTTAGTAACTTTTTTTCTATACATGCTAGCGACCTAAAACTTGTTCCATCGCATTCAGCGCGTCAACTTACGCCGGAAACGGTCGTCTTTGTTTTGATATTGCTTAAAACACGAAGTCGAATTCCGTTCGTTTGTTTCGTGGATATCGGTGAGTAACTTTTTTTCTATACATGCTAGCGACCGACAACTTGTTTTATCGCATTCAGCCCGTCAAATTACGCCGGAAACGGTCGTCTTCGTTTTGATATTGCTTAAAACACGAAGTCGAATTCCGTTCGTTTGTTTCGTGGATATCGGTGAGTCACTTTTTTTCTATACATGCTAGCGACCTAAAACTTGTTTTATCGCATTCAGCGCGTCAAATCACGCCGGAAACGGCCGTCTTTGTTTTGATATTGCTCGAAACACGAAGTCGAAGTCCGTTTGATTGTTTTTCAGATATCGGTTGGTAACTTTTTTTCTATACATGCTAGCGACCTAAAACTTGTTTCATCGCATTCAGCGCGTCAAATTACGCCGGAAACGGTCGTCTTTGTTCTGATATTGCTCAAAACACGGAGTCGAATTCCGTTTGTTTGTTTCGTGGATATCGGTGAGTAACTTTTTTTCTATACATGCTAGCGACCTAAAACTTGTTTTATCGCATTCAGCGCGTCAAATTACGCCGGAAACGGCCGTCTTTGTTTTGATATTGCTCGATAGACGAAGTCGAATTCCGTTTGTTTGTTTCGTGGATATCGGTGAGTAACTTTTTTTCTATACATGCTAGCGACCTAAAACTTGTTTTATCGCATTCAGCGCGTCGAATTACGCCGGAAACGGCCGTCTTTGTTTTGATATTGCTCGAAACACGAAGTCGAATTCCGTTTGTTTGTTTCGTGGATATCGGTGAGTAACTTTTTTTTTATACATGCTAGCGACCTAAAACTTGTTTTATCGCATTCAGCGCGTCAAATTACGCCGGAAACGGCCGTCTTTGTTTTGATATTGCACGATAGACGAAGTCGAAGTCCGTTTGTTTGTTTTTCAGATATCGGTTGGTAACTTTTTTTCTATACATGCTAGCGACCTAAAACTTGTTTTATCGCATTCAGCGCATCGAATTACGCCGGAAACGGCCGTCTTTGTTTTGATATTGCTCAAAACACGAAGTCGAATTCCGTTTGTTTGTTTCGTGGATATCGGTGAGTTACTTTTTTTCTATACATGCTGGCGACCTAAAACTTGTTTTATCGCATTCAGCGCGTCGAATTACGCCGGAAACGGCCGTCTTTGTTTCGATATTGCTCAAAACACGGAGTCGAATTCCGTTTGTTTGTTTCGTGGATATCGGTGAGTAACTTTTTTTCTATACATGCTAGCGACCTAAAACTTGTTTTATCGCATTCAGCCCGTCAAATTACGCCGGAAACGGTCGTCTTTGTTCTGATATTGCTCGATAGACGAAGTCGGAGTCCGTTTGTTTGTTTTTCAGATATCGGTTAGTAACTTTTTTTCTATACATGCTAGCGACCTAAAACTTGTTTCATCGCGTTCAGCGCGTCAAATTACGCCGGAAACGGTCGTCTTCGTTTTGATATTGCTTAAAACACGAAGTCGAATTCCGTTCGTTTGTTTCGTGGATATCGGTGAGTAACTTTTTTTCTATACATGCTAGCGACCTAAAACTTGTTTTATCGCATCCAGCGCGTCAAATTACGCCGAAAACGGTCGTCTTTGTTTTGATATTGCTCAAAACACGGAGTCAATTTCCGTTCGTTTGTTTCGTGGATATCGGTGAGTAACTTTTTTTCTATACATGCTAGCGACCTGAAACTTGTTTTATCGCATTCAGCCCGTCAAATTACGCCGGAAACAGTCGTCTTTGTTCTGATATTGCTCGATAGACGAAGTCGGAGTCCGTTCGTTTGTTTTTCAGATATCGGTTAGTAACTTTTTTTCTATACATGCTAGCGACCTAAAACTTGTTCCATCGCATTCAGCGCGTCAACTTACGCCGGAAACGGTCGTCTTTGTTTTGATATTGCTTAAAACACGAAGTCGAATTCCGTTCGTTTGTTTCGTGGATATCGGTGAGTAACTTTTTTTCTATACATGCTAGCGACCGACAACTTGTTTTATCGCATTCAGCCCGTCAAATTACGCCGGAAACGGTCGTCTTCGTTTTGATATTGCTTAAAACACGAAGTCGAATTCCGTTCGTTTGTTTCGTGGATATCGGTGAGTCACTTTTTTTCTATACATGCTAGCGACCTAAAACTTGTTTTATCGCATTCAGCGCGTCAAATCACGCCGGAAACGGCCGTCTTTGTTTTGATATTGCTCGAAACACGAAGTCGAAGTCCGTTTGATTGTTTTTCAGATATCGGTTGGTAACTTTTTTTCTATACATGCTAGCGACCTAAAACTTGTTTCATCGCATTCAGCGCGTCAAATTACGCCGGAAACGGTCGTCTTTGTTCTGATATTGCTCAAAACACGGAGTCGAATTCCGTTTGTTTGTTTCGTGGATATCGGTGAGTAACTTTTTTTCTATACATGCTAGCGACCTAAAACTTGTTTCATCGCATTCAGCGCGTCGAATTACGCCGGAAACGGCCGTCTTTATTTTGATATTGCTCGAAACACGAAGTCGAATTCCGTTTGTTTGTTTCGTGGATATCGGTGAGTAACTTTTTTTTTATACATGCTAGCGACCTAAAACTTGTTTTATCGCATTCAGCGCGTCAAATTACGCCGGAAACGGCCGTCTTTGTTTTGATATTGCTCGATAGACGAAGTCGAATTCCGTTTGTTTGTTTCGTGGATATCGGTTGGTAACTTTTTTTCTATACATGCTAGCGACCTAAAACTTGTTTTATCGCATCCAGCCCGTCAAATTACGCCGGAAACGGTCGTCTTTGTTCTGATATTGCTCGATAGACGAAGTCGGAGTCCGTTTGTTTGTTTTTCAGATATCGGTTAGTAACTTTTTTTCTATACATGCTAGCGACCTAAAACTTGTTTTATCGCATTCAGCGCGTCAAATTACGCCGGAAACGGTCGTCTTTGTTTTGATATTGCTCAAAACACGGAGTCAATTTCCGTTCGTTTGTTTCGTGGATATCGGTGAGTAACTTTTTTTCTCTACATGCTAGCGACCTGAAACTTGTTTAATCGCATTCAGCCAGTCAAATTACGCCGGAAACGGTCGTCTTTGTTCTGATATTGCTCGATAGACGAAGTCGGAGTCCGTTTGTTTGTTTTTCAGATATCGGTTAGTAACTTTTTTTCTATACATGCTAGCGACCTAAAACTTGTTTTATCGCATTCAGCGCGTCAAATTACGCCGGAAACGGTCGTCTTTGTTTTGATATTGCTTAAAACACGGAGTCGAATTCCGTTCGTTTGTTTCGTGGATATCGGTGAGTAACTTTTTTTCTATACATGCTAGCGACCTAAAACTTGTTTTATCGCATCCAGCGCGTCAAATTACGCCGGAAACGGCCGTCTTTGTTCTGATATTGCTCAAAACACGGAGTCGAATTCCGTTTGTTTGTTTCGTGGATATCGGTGAGTCACTTTTTTTCTCTACATGCTAGCGACCTAAAACTTGTTTTATCGCATTCAGCGCGTCAAATTACGCCGGAAACGGCCGTCTTTGTTTTGATATTGCTCGATAGACGAAGTCGGAGTCCGTTTGTTTGTTTTTCAGATATCGGTTAGTAACTTTTTTTCTATACATGCTAGCGACCTCAAAGTTGTTTTATCGCATTCAGCGCGTCAAATTACGCCGGAAACGGTCGTCTTTGTTTTGATATTGCTTAAAACACGAAGTCGAATTCCGTTCGTTTGTTTCGTGGATATCGGTGAGTAACTTTTTTTCTATACATGCTAGCGACCTGAAACTTGTTTTATCGCATTCAGCGCGTCAAATTACGCCGGAAACGGCCGTCTTTGTTTTGATATTGCTCGATAGACGAAGTCGGAGTCCGTTTGTTTGTTTTTCAGATATCGGTTAGTAACTTTTTTTCTATACATGCTAGCGACCTAAAACTTGTTTCATCGCGTTCAGCGCGTCAAATTACGCCGGAAACGGTCGTCTTCGTTTTGATATTGCTTAAAACACGAAGTCGAATTCCGTTCGTTTGTTTCGTGGATATCGGTGAGTAACTTTTTTTCTATACATGCTAGCGACCTAAAACTTGTTTTATCGCATCCAGCGCGTCAAATTACGCCGGAAACGGTCGTCTTTGTTTTGATATTGCTCAAAACACGGAGTCAATTTCCGTTCGTTTGTTTTGTGGATATCGGTGAGTAACTTTTTTTCTATACATGCTAGCGACCTGAAACTTGTTTTATCGCATTCAGCCCGTCAAATTACGCCGGAAACAGTCGTCTTTGTTCTGATATTGCTCGATAGACGAAGTCGGAGTCCGTTTGTTTGTTTTTCAGATATCGGTTAGTAACTTTTTTTCTATACATGCTAGCGACCTAAAACTTGTTCCATCGCATTCAGCGCGTCAACTTACGCCGGAAACGGTCGTCTTTGTTTTGATATTGCTTAAAACACGAAGTCGAATTCCGTTCGTTTGTTTCGTGGATATCGGTGAGTAACTTTTTTTCTATACATGCTAGCGACCTACAACTTGTTTTATCGCATTCAGCCCGTCAAATTACGCCGGAAACGGTCGTCTTCGTTTTGATATTGCTTAAAACACGAAGTCGAATTCCGTTCGTTTGTTTCGTGGATATCGGTGAGTCACTTTTTTTCTATACATGCTAGCGACCTAAAACTTGTTTTATCGCATTCAGCGCGTCAAATCACGCCGGAAACGGCCGTCTTTGTGATGATATTGCTCGAAACACGAAGTCGAAGTCCGTTTGATTGTTTTTCAGATATCGGTTGGTAACTTTTTTTCTATACATGCTAGCGACCTAAAACTTGTTTCATCGCATTCAGCGCGTCAAATTACGCCGGAAACGGTCGTCTTTGTTCTGATATTGCTCAAAACACGGAGTCGAATTCCGTTTGTTTGTTTCGTGGATATCGGTGAGTAACTTTTTTTCTATACATGCTAGCGACCTGAAACTTGTTTTATCGCATTCAGCCCGTCAAATCACGCCGGAAACGGTCGTCTTTGTTCTGATATTGCTCGATAGACGAAGTCGGAGTCCGTTTGTTTGTTTTTCAGATATCGGTTAGTAACTTTTTTTCTATACATGCTAGCGACCTAAAACTTGTTCCATCGCATTCAGCGCGTCAACTTACGCCGGAAACGGTCGTCTTTGTTTTGATATTGCTTAAAACACGAAGTCGAATTCCGTTCGTTTGTTTCGTGGATATCGGTGAGTAACTTTTTTTCTATACATGCTAGCGACCTACAACTTGTTTTATCGCATTCAGCCCGTCAAATTACGCCGGAAACGGTCGTCTTCGTTTTGATATTGCTTAAAACACGAAGTCGAATTCCGTTCGTTTGTTTCGTGGATATCGGTGAGTCACTTTTTTTCTATACATGCTAGCGACCTAAAACTTGTTTTATCGCATTCAGCGCGTCAAATCACGCCGGAAACGGCCGTCTTTGTGATGATATTGCTCGAAACACGAAGTCGAAGTCCGTTTGATTGTTTTTCAGATATCGGTTGGTAACTTTTTTTCTATACATGCTAGCGACCTAAAACTTGTTTCATCGCATTCAGCGCGTCAAATTACGCCGGAAACGGTCGTCTTTGTTCTGATATTGCTCAAAACACGGAGTCGAATTCCGTTTGTTTGTTTCGTGGATATCGGTGAGTAACTTTTTTTCTATACATGCTAGCGACCTGAAACTTGTTTTATCGCATTCAGCCCGTCAAATCACGCCGGAAACGGTCGTCTTTGTTCTGATATTGCTCGATAGACGAAGTCGGAGTCCGTTTGTTTGTTTTTCAGATATCGGTTAGTAACTTTTTTTCTATACATGCTAGCGACCTAAAACTTGTTTTATCGCATTCAGCGCGTCAAATTACGCCGGAAACGGTCGTCTTTGTTTTGATATTGCTCAAAACACGGAGTCAATTTCCGTTCGTTTGTTTCGCGGATATCGGTGAGTAACTTTTTTTCTCTACATGCTAGCGACCTGAAACTTGTTTAATCGCATTCAGCCAGTCAAATTACGCCGGAAACGGTCGTCTTTGTTCTGATATTGCTCGATAGACGAAGTCGGAGTCCGTTTGTTTGTTTTTCAGATATCGGTTAGTAACTTTTTTTCTATACATGCTAGCGACCTAAAACTTGTTTCATCGCGTTCAGCGCGTCAAATTACGCCGGAAACGGTCGTCTTCGTTTTGATATTGCTTAAAACACGGAGTCGAATTCCGTTCGTTTGTTTCGTGGATATCGGTGAGTAACTTTTTTTCTATACATGCTAGCGACCTAAAACTTGTTTTATCGCATCCAGCGCGTCAAATTACGCCGGAAACGGCCGTCTTTGTTTTGATATTGCTCAAAACACGGAGTCGAATTCCGTTTGTTTGTTTCGTGGATATCGGTGAGTCACTTTTTTTCTCTACATGCTAGCGACCTAAAACTTGTTTTATCGCATTCAGCGCGTCAAATTACGCCGGAAACGGCCGTCTTTGTTTTGATATTGCTCGATAGACGAAGTCGGAGTCCGTTTGTTTGTTTTTCAGATATCGGTTAGTAACTTTTTTTCTATACATGCTAGCGACCTAAAAGTTGTTTTATCGCATTCAGCGCGTCAAATTACGCCGGAAACGGTCGTCTTTGTTTTGATATTGCTTAAAACACGAAGTCGAATTCCGTTCGTTTGTTTCGTGGATATCGGTGAGTAACTTTTTTTCTATACATGCTAGTGACCTAAAACTTGTTTTATCGCATTAAGCCCGTCAAATTACGCCGGAAACGGTCGTCTTCGTTTTGATATTGCTTAAAACACGAAGTCGAATTCCGTTCGTTTGTTTCGCGGATATCGGTGAGTAACTTTTTTTCTATACATGCTAGCGACCTAGAACTTGTTTTATCGCATTCAGCGCGTCAAATTACGCCGGAAACGGTCGTCTTTGTTCTGATATTGCTCAAAACACGGAGTCGAATTCCGTTTGTTTGTTTCGTGGATATCGGTGAGTAACTTTTTTTCTCTACATGCTAGCGACCTAAAACTTGTTTTATCGCATTCAGCCAGTCAAATTACGCCGGAAACGGCCGTCTTTGTTCTGATATTGCTCGATAGACGAAGTCGGAGTCCGTTTGTTTGTTTTTCAGATATCGGTTAGTAACTTTTTTTCTATACATGCTAGCGACCTAAAACTTGTTTCATCGCGTTCAGCGCGTCAAATTACGCCGGAAACGGTCGTCTTCGTTTTGATATTGCTTAAAACACGAAGTCGAATTCCGTTCGTTTGTTTCGTGGATATCGGTGAGTAACTTTTTTTCTATACATGCTAGCGACCTAAAACTTGTTTTATCGCATCCAGCGCGTCAAATTACGCCGGAAACGGTCGTCTTTGTTTTGATATTGCTCAAAACACGGAGTCAATTTCCGTTCGTTTGTTTTGTGGATATCGGTGAGTAACTTTTTTTCTATACATGCTAGCGACCTGAAACTTGTTTTATCGCATTCAGCCCGTCAAATTACGCCGGAAACAGTCGTCTTTGTTCTGATATTGCTCGATAGACGAAGTCGGAGTCCGTTTGTTTGTTTTTCAGATATCGGTTAGTAACTTTTTTTCTATACATGCTAGCGACCTAAAACTTGTTCCATCGCATTCAGCGCGTCAACTTACGCCGGAAACGGTCGTCTTTGTTTTGATATTGCTTAAAACACGAAGTCGAATTCCGTTCGTTTGTTTCGTGGATATCGGTGAGTAACTTTTTTTCTATACATGCTAGCGACCTACAACTTGTTTTATCGCATTCAGCCCGTCAAATTACGCCGGAAACGGTCGTCTTCGTTTTGATATTGCTTAAAACACGAAGTCGAATTCCGTTCGTTTGTTTCGTGGATATCGGTGAGTCACTTTTTTTCTATACATGCTAGCGACCTAAAACTTGTTTTATCGCATTCAGCGCGTCAAATCACGCCGGAAACGGCCGTCTTTGTGATGATATTGCTCGAAACACGAAGTCGAAGTCCGTTTGATTGTTTTTCAGATATCGGTTGGTAACTTTTTTTCTATACATGCTAGCGACCTAAAACTTGTTTCATCGCATTCAGCGCGTCAAATTACGCCGGAAACGGTCGTCTTTGTTCTGATATTGCTCAAAACACGGAGTCGAATTCCGTTTGTTTGTTTCGTGGATATCGGTGAGTAACTTTTTTTCTATACATGCTAGCGACCTGAAACTTGTTTTATCGCATTCAGCCCGTCAAATCACGCCGGAAACGGTCGTCTTTGTTCTGATATTGCTCGATAGACGAAGTCGGAGTCCGTTTGTTTGTTTTTCAGATATCGGTTAGTAACTTTTTTTCTATACATGCTAGCGACCTAAAACTTGTTCCATCGCATTCAGCGCGTCAACTTACGCCGGAAACGGTCGTCTTTGTTTTGATATTGCTTAAAACACGAAGTCGAATTCCGTTCGTTTGTTTCGTGGATATCGGTGAGTAACTTTTTTTCTATACATGCTAGCGACCTACAACTTGTTTTATCGCATTCAGCCCGTCAAATTACGCCGGAAACGGTCGTCTTCGTTTTGATATTGCTTAAAACACGAAGTCGAATTCCGTTCGTTTGTTTCGTGGATATCGGTGAGTCACTTTTTTTCTATACATGCTAGCGACCTAAAACTTGTTTTATCGCATTCAGCGCGTCAAATCACGCCGGAAACGGCCGTCTTTGTGATGATATTGCTCGAAACACGAAGTCGAAGTCCGTTTGATTGTTTTTCAGATATCGGTTGGTAACTTTTTTTCTATACATGCTAGCGACCTAAAACTTGTTTCATCGCATTCAGCGCGTCAAATTACGCCGGAAACGGTCGTCTTTGTTCTGATATTGCTCAAAACACGGAGTCGAATTCCGTTTGTTTGTTTCGTGGATATCGGTGAGTAACTTTTTTTCTATACATGCTAGCGACCTGAAACTTGTTTTATCGCATTCAGCCCGTCAAATCACGCCGGAAACGGTCGTCTTTGTTCTGATATTGCTCGATAGACGAAGTCGGAGTCCGTTTGTTTGTTTTTCAGATATCGGTTAGTAACTTTTTTTCTATACATGCTAGCGACCTAAAACTTGTTTTATCGCATTCAGCGCGTCAAATTACGCCGGAAACGGTCGTCTTTGTTTTGATATTGCTCAAAACACGGAGTCAATTTCCGTTCGTTTGTTTCGCGGATATCGGTGAGTAACTTTTTTTCTCTACATGCTAGCGACCTGAAACTTGTTTAATCGCATTCAGCCAGTCAAATTACGCCGGAAACGGTCGTCTTTGTTCTGATATTGCTCGATAGACGAAGTCGGAGTCCGTTTGTTTGTTTTTCAGATATCGGTTAGTAACTTTTTTTCTATACATGCTAGCGACCTAAAACTTGTTTCATCGCGTTCAGCGCGTCAAATTACGCCGGAAACGGTCGTCTTCGTTTTGATATTGCTTAAAACACGGAGTCGAATTCCGTTCGTTTGTTTCGTGGATATCGGTGAGTAACTTTTTTTCTATACATGCTAGCGACCTAAAACTTGTTTTATCGCATCCAGCGCGTCAAATTACGCCGGAAACGGCCGTCTTTGTTTTGATATTGCTCAAAACACGGAGTCGAATTCCGTTTGTTTGTTTCGTGGATATCGGTGAGTCACTTTTTTTCTCTACATGCTAGCGACCTAAAACTTGTTTTATCGCATTCAGCGCGTCAAATTACGCCGGAAACGGCCGTCTTTGTTTTGATATTGCTCGAGAGACGAAGTCGGAGTCCGTTTGTTTGTTTTTCAGATATCGGTTAGTAACTTTTTTTCTATACATGCTAGCGACCTAAAAGTTGTTTTATCGCATTCAGCGCGTCAAATTACGCCGGAAACGGTCGTCTTTGTTTTGATATTGCTTAAAACACGAAGTCGAATTCCGTTCGTTTGTTTCGTGGATATCGGTGAGTAACTTTTTTTCTATACATGCTAGTGACCTAAAACTTGTTTTATCGCATTAAGCCCGTCAAATTACGCCGGAAACGGTCGTCTTCGTTTTGATATTGCTTAAAACACGAAGTCGAATTCCGTTCGTTTGTTTCGCGGATATCGGTGAGTAACTTTTTTTCTATACATGCTAGCGACCTAGAACTTGTTTTATCGCATTCAGCGCGTCAAATTACGCCGGAAACGGTCGTCTTTGTTCTGATATTGCTCAAAACACGGAGTCGAATTCCGTTTGTTTGTTTCGTGGATATCGGTGAGTAACTTTTTTTCTCTACATGCTAGCGACCTAAAACTTGTTTTATCGCATTCAGCCAGTCAAATTACGCCGGAAACGGCCGTCTTTGTTCTGATATTGCTCGATAGACGAAGTCGGAGTCCGTTTGTTTGTTTTTCAGATATCGGTTAGTAACTTTTTTTCTATACATGCTAGCGACCTAAAACTTGTTTCATCGCATTCAGCGCGTCAAATTACGTCGGAAACGGTCGTCTTTGTTCTGATATCGCTCAAAACACGGAGTCGAATTCCGTTTGTTTGTTTCGTGGATATCGGTGAGTAACTTTTTTTCTATACATGCTAGCGACCTAAGACTTGTTTTATCGCATTTAGCGCGTCAAATTACGCTGGAAACGGTTGTCTTTGTTTTGATATTGCTCGAAACACGAAGTCGGAGTCCGTTTGTTTGTTTTTCAGATATCGGTTAGTAACTTTTTTTCTATACATGCCAGCGACCTAAAAGTTGTTTTATCGCATTCAGCGCGTCAAATTACGCCGGAAACGGTCGTCTTTGTTTTGATATTGCTTAAAACACGAAGTCGAATTCCGTTCGTTTGTTTCGTGGATATCGGTGAGTAACTTTTTTTCTATACATGCTAGTGACCTAAAACTTGTTTTATCGCATTTAGCCCGTCAAATTACGCCGGAAACGGTCGTCTTCGTTTTGATATTGCTTAAAACACGAAGTCGAATTCCGTTCGTTTGTTTCGCGGATATCGGTGAGTAACTTTTTTTCTATACATGCTAGCGACCTAAAACTTGTTTTATCGCATTCAGCGCGTCAAATTACGCCGGAAACGGTCGTCTTTGTTCTGATATTGCTCAAAACACGGAGTCGAATTCCGTTTGTTTGTTTCGTGGATATCGGTGAGTAACTTTTTTTCTCTACATGCTAGCGACCTAAAACTTGTTTTATCGCATTCAGCGCGTCAAATTACGCCGGAAACGGCCGTCTTTGTTCTGATATTGCTCGATAGACGAAGTCGGAGTCCGTTTGTTTGTTTTTCAGATATCGGTTAGTAACTTTTTTTCTATACATGCTAGCGACCTAAAACTTGTTTCATCGCATTCAGCGCGTCAAATTACGTCGGAAACGGTCGTCTTTGTTCTGATATCGCTCAAAACACGGAGTCGAATTCCGTTTGTTTGTTTCGTGGATATCGGTGAGTAACTTTTTTTCTATACATGCTAGCGACCTAAGACTTGTTTTATCGCATTTAGCGCGTCAAATTACGCTGGAAACGGTTGTCTTTGTTTTGATATTGCTCGAAACACGAAGTCGGAGTCCGTTTGTTTGTTTTTCAGATATCGGTTAGTAACTTTTTTTCTATACATGCCAGCGACCTAAAACTTGTTTTATCGCATTCAGCGCGTCAAATTACGCCGGAAACGGCCGTCTTTGTTTTGATATTGCTCGATAGACGAAGTCGGAGTCCGTTTGTTTGTTTTTCAGATATCGGTTAGTAACTTTTTTTCTATACATGCTATCGACCTAAAACTTGTTTCATCGCGTTCAGCGCGTCAAATTACGCCGGAAACGGTCGTCTTCGTTTTGATATTGCTTAAAACACGAAGTCGAATTCCGTTCGTTTGTTTCGTGGATATCGGTGAGTAACTTTTTTTCTATACATGCTAGCGACCTAAAACTTGTTTTATCGCATCCAGCGCGTCAAATTACGCCGGAAACGGTCGTCTTTGTTTTGATATTGCTCAAAACACGGAGTCAATTTCCGTTCGTTTGTTTCGTGGATATCGGTGAGTAACTTTTTTTCTATACATGCTAGCGACCTGAAACTTGTTTTATCGCATTCAGCCCGTCAAATTACGCCGGAAACAGTCGTCTTTGTTCTGATATTGCTCGATAGACGAAGTCGGAGTCCGTTTGTTTGTTTTTCAGATATCGGTTAGTAACTTTTTTTCTATACATGCTAGCGACCTAAAACTTGTTCCATCGCATTCAGCGCGTCAACTTACGCCGGAAACGGTCGTCTTTGTTTTGATATTGCTTAAAACACGAAGTCGAATTCCGTTCGTTTGTTTCGTGGATATCGGTGAGTAACTTTTTTTCTATACATGCTAGCGACCTACAACTTGTTTTATCGCATTCAGCCCGTCAAATTACGCCGGAAACGGTCGTCTTCGTTTTGATATTGCTTAAAACACGAAGTCGAATTCCGTTCGTTTGTTTCGTGGATATCGGTGAGTCACTTTTTTTCTATACATGCTAGCGACCTAAAACTTGTTTTATCGCATTCAGCGCGTCAAATCACGCCGGAAACGGCCGTCTTTGTGATGATATTGCTCGAAACACGAAGTCGAAGTCCGTTTGATTGTTTTTCAGATATCGGTTGGTAACTTTTTTTCTATACATGCTAGCGACCTAAAACTTGTTTCATCGCATTCAGCGCGTCAAATTACGCCGGAAACGGTCGTCTTTGTTCTGATATTGCTCAAAACACGGAGTCGAATTCCGTTTGTTTGTTTCGTGGATATCGGTGAGTAACTTTTTTTCTATACATGCTAGCGACCTGAAACTTGTTTTATCGCATTCAGCCCGTCAAATCACGCCGGAAACGGTCGTCTTTGTTCTGATATTGCTCGATAGACGAAGTCGGAGTCCGTTTGTTTGTTTTTCAGATATCGGTTAGTAACTTTTTTTCTATACATGCTAGCGACCTAAAACTTGTTTTATCGCATTCAGCGCGTCAAATTACGCCGGAAACGGTCGTCTTTGTTTTGATATTGCTCAAAACACGGAGTCAATTTCCGTTCGTTTGTTTCGCGGATATCGGTGAGTAACTTTTTTTCTCTACATGCTAGCGACCTGAAACTTGTTTAATCGCATTCAGCCAGTCAAATTACGCCGGAAACGGTCGTCTTTGTTCTGATATTGCTCGATAGACGAAGTCGGAGTCCGTTTGTTTGTTTTTCAGATATCGGTTAGTAACTTTTTTTCTATACATGCTAGCGACCTAAAACTTGTTTCATCGCGTTCAGCGCGTCAAATTACGCCGGAAACGGTCGTCTTCGTTTTGATATTGCTTAAAACACGGAGTCGAATTCCGTTCGTTTGTTTCGTGGATATCGGTGAGTAACTTTTTTCTATACATGCTAGCGACCTAAAACTTGTTTTATCGCATCCAGCGCGTCAAATTACGCCGGAAACGGCCGTCTTTGTTCTGATATTGCTCAAAACACGGAGTCGAATTCCGTTTGTTTGTTTCGTGGATATCGGTGAGTCACTTTTTTTCTCTACATGCTAGCGACCTAGAACTTGTTTTATCGCATTCAGCGCGTCAAATTACGCCGGAAACGGCCGTCTTTGTTTTGATATTGCTCGATAGACGAAGTCGGAGTCCGTTTGTTTGTTTTTCAGATATCGGTTAGTAACTTTTTTTCTATACATGCTAGCGACCTAAAAGTTGTTTTATCGCATTCAGCGCGTCAAATTACGCCGGAAACGGTCGTCTTTGTTTTGATATTGCTCAAAACACGGAGTCAATTTCCGTTCGTTTGTTTCGTGGATATCGGTGAGTAACTTTTTTTCTATACATGCTAGCGACCTGAAACTTGTTTTATCGCATTCAGCCCGTCAAATTACGCCGGAAACAGTCGTCTTTGTTCTGATATTGCTCGATAGACGAAGTCGGAGTCCGTTTGTTTGTTTTTCAGATATCGGTTAGTAACTTTTTTTCTATACATGCTAGCGACCTAAAACTTGTTCCATCGCATTCAGCGCGTCAACTTACGCCGGAAACGGTCGTCTTTGTTTTGATATTGCTTAAAACACGAAGTCGAATTCCGTTCGTTTGTTTCGTGGATATCGGTGAGTAACTTTTTTTCTATACATGCTAGCGACCTACAACTTGTTTTATCGCATTCAGCCCGTCAAATTACGCCGGAAACGGTCGTCTTCGTTTTGATATTGCTTAAAACACGAAGTCGAATTCCGTTCGTTTGTTTCGTGGATATCGGTGAGTCACTTTTTTTCTATACATGCTAGCGACCTAAAACTTGTTTTATCGCATTCAGCGCGTCAAATTACGCCGGAAACGGCCGTCTTTGTTCTGATATTGCTCGATAGACGAAGTCGGAGTCCGTTTGTTTGTTTTTCAGATATCGGTTAGTAACTTTTTTTCTATACATGCTAGCGACCTAAAACTTGTTTCATCGCATTCAGCGCGTCAAATTACGTCGGAAACGGTCGTCTTTGTTCTGATATCGCTCAAAACACGGAGTCGAATTCCGTTTGTTTGTTTCGTGGATATCGGTGAGTAACTTTTTTTCTATACATGCTAGCGACCTAAGACTTGTTTCATCGCATTCAGCGCGTCGAATTACGTCGGAAACGGTCGTCTTTGTTCTGATATCGCTCAAAACACGAAGTCGAATTCCGTTCGTTCGTTTCGTGGATATCGGTGAGTAACTTTTTTTCTATACATGCTAGCGACCTAAAACTTGTTTTATCGCATTCAGCCCGTCAAATTACGCCGGAAACGGTCGTCTTCGTTTTGATATTGCTTAAAACACGAAGTCGAATTCCGTTTGTTTGTTTCGTGGATATCGGTGAGTAACTTTTTTTCTATACATGCTAGCGACCTAAAACTTGTTTTATCGCATTCAGCCCGTCAAATTACGCCGGAAACGGTCGTCTTCGTTTTGATATTGCTTAAAACACGAAGTCGAATTCCGTTCGTTTGTTTCGTGGATATCGGTGAGTAACTTCTTTTCTATACATGCTAGCGACCTAAAACTTGTTTTATCGCATTCAGCGCGTCAAATTACGCCGGAAACGGTCGTCTTTGTTTTGATATTGCTCAAAACACGAAGTCGAATTCCGTACGTTTGTTTCGTGGATATCGGTGAGTAACTTTTTTTTTATACATGCTAGCGACTTAAAACTTGTTTTATCGCATTCAGCCCGTCAAATTACGCCGGAAACGGTCGTCTTTGTTCTGATATTGCTCGATAGACGAAGTCGGAGTCCGTTTGTTTGTTTTTCAGATATCGGTTAGTAACTTTTTCTCTATACATGCTAGCGACCTAAAACTTGTTTCATCGCATTCAGCGCGTCAAATTACGTCGGAAACGGTCGTCTTTGTTCTGATATCGCTCAAAACACGGAGTCGAATTCCGTTTGTTTGTTTCGTGGATATCGGTGAGTAACTTTTTTTCTATACATGCTAGCGACCTAAAACTTGTTTTATCGCATTCAGCCCGTCAAATTACGCCGGAAACGGTCGTCTTTGTTTTGATATTGCTTAAAACACGAAGTCGAATTCCGTTCGTTTGTTTCGTGGATATCGGTGAGTAACTTTTTTTCTATACATGCTAGCGACCTAAAACTTGTTTTATCGCATTCAGCCCGTCAAATTACGCCGGAAACGGTCGTCTTTGTTCTGATATTGCTCGAAACACGAAGTCGAAGTCCGTTTGTTTGTTTTTCAGATATCGGTTGGTAACTTTTTTTCTATACATGCTAGCGACCTAAAACTTGTTTTATCGCATTCAGCGCGTCAAATTACGCCGGAAACGGTCGTCTTTGTTTTGATATTGCTTAAAGGAACGGAGTCAATTTCCGTTCGTTTGTTTCGTGGATATCGGTGAGTAACTTTTTTTCTATACATGCTAGCGACCTAAAACTTGTTTTATCGCATTCAGCCCGTCAAATTACGCCGGAAACGGTCGTCTTTGTTTTGATATTGCTTAAAACACGAAGTCGAATTCCGTTCGTTTGTTTCGTGGATATCGGTGAGTAACTTTTTTTCTATACATGCTAGCGACCTAAAACTTGTTTTATCGCATTCAGCCCGTCAAATTACGCCGGAAACGGCCGTCTTTGTTCTGATATTGCTCGATAGACGGAGTCGGAGTCCGTTTGTTTGTTTTTCAGATATCGGTTAGTAACTTTTTTTCTATACATGCTAGCGACCTAGAACTTGTTTCATCGCATTCAGCGCGTCAAATTACGCCGGAAACGGTCGTCTTTGTTCTGATATTGCTCAAAACACGGAGTCGAATTCCTTTTGTTCGTTTCGTGGATATCGGTGAGTAACTTTTTTTCTATACATGCTAGCGACCTAAAACTTGTTTTATCGCATTCAGCCGGTCAAATTACGCCGGAAACGGTCGTCTTCGTTTTGATATTGCTTGAAACACGAAGTCGAATTCCGTTCGTCTGTTTCGTGGATATCGGTGAGTAACTTTTTTTCTATACATGCTAGCGACCTAAAACTTGTTTTATCGCATTCAGCGCGTCAAATTACACTGGAAACGGTCGTCTTTGTTTTGATATTGCTCAAAACACGAAGTCGAATTCCGTACGTTTGTTTCGTGGATATCGGTGAGTAACTTTTTTTCTATACATGCTAGCGACCTAAAACTTGTTTTATCGCATTCAGCCCGTCAAATTACGCCGGATACGGTCGTCTTCGTTTTGATATTGCTTAAAACACGAAGTCGAATTCCGTTCGTTTGTTTCGTGGATATCGGTTAGTAACTTCTTTTCTATACATGCTAGCGACCTAAAACTTGTTTCATCGCATTCAGCGCGTCAAATTACGTCGGAAACGGTCGTCTTTGTTCTGATATCGCTTAAAACACGGAGTCAAATTCCGTTTGTTTGTTTCGTGGATATCGGTGAGTAACTTTTTTTTTATACATGCTAGCGACCTAAAACTTGTTTCATCGCATTCAGCGCGTCAAATTACGTCGGAAACGGTCGTCTTTGTTCTGATATTGCTCAAAACACGGAGTCGAATTCCGTTTGTTTGTTTCGTGGATATCGGTGAGTAACTTTTTTTCTATACATGCTAGCGACCTAAAACTTGTTTTATCGCATTCAGCGCGTCAAATTACGCCGGCAACGGTCGTCTTTGTTTTGATATTGCTCAAAACACGAAGTCGAACTCCGTTCGTTTGTTTCGTGGATATCGGTGAGTAACTTTTTTTCTATACATGCTAGCGACCTAAAACTTGTTTTATCGCATTCAGCGCGTCAAATTACGCCGGAAACGGCCGTCTTTGTTTTGATATTGCTCGAAACACGAAGTCGAAGTCCGTTTGTTTGTTTTTCAGATATCGGTTAGTAACTTTTTTTCTATACATGCTAGCGACCTAAAACTTGTTTCATCGCATTCAGCGCGTCAAATTACGCCGGAAACGGTCGTCTTTGTTTTGATATTGCTCAAAACACGAAGTCGAACTCCGTTCGTTTGTTTCGTGGATATCGGTGAGTAACTTTTTTTCTATACATGCTAGCGACCTAAAACTTGTTTTATCGCATTCAGCGCGTCAAATTACGCCGGAAACGGTCGTCTTTGTTTTGATATTGCTCAAAACACGGAGTCAATTTCCGTTCGTTTGTTTCGTGGATATCGGTGAGTAACTTTTTTTCTATACATGCTAGCGACCTAAAACTTGTTTTATCGCATTCAGCCCGTCAAATTACGCCGGAAACGGTCGTCTTCGTTTTGATATTGCTTAAAACACGAAGTCGAATTCCGTTCGTTTGTTTCGTGGATATCGGTGAGTAACTTTTTTTCTATACATGCTAGCGACCTGAAACTTGTTTCATCGCATTCAGCGCGTCAAATTACGTCGGAAACGGTCGTCTTTGTTCTGATATTGCTCAAAACACGGAGTCGAATTCCGTTTGTTTGTTTCGTGGATATCGGTGAGTAACTTTTTTTCTATACATGCTAGCGACCTAAAACTTGTTTTATCGCATTCAGCGCGTCAAATTACGCCGGCAACGGTCGTCTTTGTTTTGATATTGCTCAAAACACGAAGTCGAACTCCGTTCGTTTGTTTCGTGGATATCGGTGAGTAACTTTTTTTCTATACATGCTAGCGACCTAAAACTTGTTTTATCGCATTCAGCGCGTCAAATTACGCCGGAAACGGCCGTCTTTGTTTTGATATTGCTCGAAACACGAAGTCGAAGTCCGTTTGTTTGTTTTTCAGATATCGGTTAGTAACTTTTTTTCTATACATGCTAGCGACCTAAAACTTGTTTCATCGCATTCAGCGCGTCAAATTACGCCGGAAACGGTCGTCTTTGTTTTGATATTGCTCAAAACACGAAGTCGAACTCCGTTCGTTTGTTTCGTGGATATCGGTGAGTAACTTTTTTTCTATACATGCTAGCGACCTAAAACTTGTTTTATCGCATTCAGCGCGTCAAATTACGCCGGAAACGGTCGTCTTTGTTTTGATATTGCTCAAAACACGGAGTCAATTTCCGTTCGTTTGTTTCGTGGATATCGGTGAGTAACTTTTTTTCTATACATGCTAGCGACCTAAAACTTGTTTTATCGCATTCAGCCCGTCAAATTACGCCGGAAACGGTCGTCTTCGTTTTGATATTGCTTAAAACACGAAGTCGAATTCCGTTCGTTTGTTTCGTGGATATCGGTGAGTAACTTTTTTTCTATACATGCTAGCGACCTGAAACTTGTTTTATCGCATTTAGCCCGTCAAATTACGCCGGAAACGGTCGTCTTTGTTCTGATATTGCTCGATAGACGAAGTCGGAGTCCGTTTGTTTGTTTTTCAGATATCGGTTAGTAACTTTTTTTCTATACATGCTAGCGACCTAAAACTTGTTTCATCGCATTCAGCGCGTCAAATTACGCCGGAAACGGTCGTCTTTGTTCTGATATTGCTCAAAACACGGAGTCGAATTTCGTATGTTTGTTTCGTGGATATCGGTGAGTAACTTTTTTTCTATACATGCTAGCGACCTAAAACTTGTTTTATCGCATTCAGCCCGTCAAATTACGCCGGAAACGGTCGTCTTCGTTCTGATATTGCTTAAAACACGAAGTCGAATTCCGTTCGTTTGTTTCGTGGATATCGGTGAGTAACTTTTTTTCTATACATGCTAGCGACCTAAAACTTGTTTTATCGCATTCAGCGCGTCAAATTACGCCGGAAACGGTCGTCTTTGTTTTGATATTGCTCAAAACACGAAGTCGAACTCCGTTCGTTTGTTTCGTGGATATCGGTGAGTAACTTTTTTTCTATACATGCTAGCGACCTAAAACTTGTTTTATCGCATTCAGCGCGTCAAAATACGCCGGAAGCGGCCGTCTTTGTTTTGATATTGCTCGAAACACGAAGTCGAAGTCCGTTTGTTTGTTTTTCAGATATCGGTTAGTAACTTTTTTTCTATACATGCTAGCGACCGAAAACTTGTTTCATCGCATTCAGCGCGTCAAATTACGCCGGAAACGGTCGTCTTTGTTCTGATATTGCTCAAAACACGGAGTCGAATTTCGTTTGTTTGTTTCGTGGATATCGGTGAGTAACTTTTTTTCTATACATGCTAGCGACCTAAAACTTGTTTTATCGCATTCAGCGCGTCAAATTACGCCGGAAACGGTCGTCTTTGTTTTGATATTGCTCAAAACACGAAGTCGAACTCCGTTCGTTTGTTTCGTGGATATCGGTGAGTAACTTTTTTTCTATACATGCTAGCGACCTAAAACTTGTTTCATCGCATTCAGCGCGTCAAATTACGCCGGAAACGGTCGTCTTTGTTTTAATATTGCTCAAAACACGGAGTCAATTTCCGTTCGTTTGTTTCGTGGATATCGGTGAGTAACTTTTTTTCTATACATGCTAGCGACCTAAAACTTGTTTTATCGCATTCAGCCCGTCAAATTACGCCGGAGACGGTCGTCTTTGTTCTGATATTGCTCGATAGACGAAGTCGGAGTCCGTTTGTTTGTTTTTCAGATATCGGTTAGTAACTTTTTTTCTATACATGCTAGCGACCTAAAACTTGTTTCATCGCATTCAGCGCGTCAAATTACGCCGGAAACGGTCGTCTTTGTTCTGATATTGCTCAAAACACGGAGTCGAATTTCGTTTGTTTGTTTCGTGGATATCGGTGAGTAACTTTTTTTCTATACATGCTAGCGACCTAAAACTTGTTTTATCGCATTCAGTGCGTCAAATTACGCCGGAAACGGTCGTCTTTGTTTTGATATTGCTCAAAACACGAAGTCGAACTCCGTTCGTTTGTTTCGTGGATATCGGTGAGTAACTTTTTTTCTATACATGCTAGCGACCTAAAACTTGTTTTATCGCATTCAGCGCGTCAAATTACGCCGGTAACGGCCGTCTTTGTTTTGATATTGCTCGAAACACGAAGTCGAAGTCCGTTTGTTTGTTTTTCAGATATCGGTTAGTAACTTTTTTTCTATACATGCTAGCGACCTAAAACTTGTTTCATCGCATTCAGCGCGTCAAATTACGCCGGAAACGGTCGACTTTGTTCTGATATTGCTCAAAACACGGAGTCGAATTCCGTTTGTTTGTTTCGTGGATATCGGTGAGTAACTTTTTTTCTATACATGCTAGCGACCTAAAACTTGTTTTATCGCATTCAGCCCGTCAAATTACGCCGGAAACGGTCGTCTTCGTTTTGATATTGCTTGAAACACGAAGTCGAATTCCGTTCGTTTGTTTCGTGGATATCGGTGAGTAACTTCTTTTCTATACATGCTAGCGACCTAAAACTTGTTTTATCGCATTCAGCGCGTCAAATTACGCCGGAAACGGTCGTCTTTGTTTTGATATTGCTCAAAACACGAAGTCGAATTCCGTACGTTTGTTTCGTGGATATCGGTGAGTAACTTTTTTTTTATACATGCTAGCGACCTAAAACTTGTTTTATCGCATTCAGCCCGTCAAATTACGCCGGAAACGGTCGTCTTTGTTCTGATATTGCTCGATAGACGAAGTCGGAGTCCGTTTGTTTGTTTTTCAGATATCGGTTAGTAACTTTTTTTCTATACATGCTAGCGACCTAAAACTTGTTTTATCGCATTCAGCGCGTCAAATTACGCCGGAAACGGCCGTCTTTGTTTTGATATTGCTCGAAACACGAAGTCGAAGTCCGTTTGTTTGTTTTTCAGATATCGGTTGGTAACTTTTTTTCTATACATGCTAGCGACCTAAAACTTGTTTTATCGCATTCAGCGCGTCAAATTACGCCGGAAACGGTCGTCTTTGTTTTGATATTGCTCAAAGGAACGGAGTCAATTTCCGTTCGTTTGTTTCGTGGATATCGGTGAGTAACTTTTTTTCTATACATGCTAGCGACCTAAAACTTGTTTTATCGCATTCAGCCCGTCAAATTACGCCGGAAACGGTCGTCTTTGTTCTGATATTGCTCGATAGACGAAGTCGGAGTCCGTTTGTTTGTTTTTCAGATATCGGTTAGTAACTTTTTTTCTATACATGCTAGCGACCTAAAACTTGTTTCATCGCATTCAGCGCGTCAAATTACGTCGGAAACGGTCGTCTTTGTTCTGATATCGCTCAAAACACGGAGTCGAATTCCGTTTGTTTGTTTCGTGGATATCGGTGAGTAACTTTTTTTCTATACATGCTAGCGACCTAAAACTTGTTTTATCGCATTCAGCCCGTCAAATTACGCCGGAAACGGTCGTCTTTGTTTTGATATTGCTTAAAACACGAAGTCGAATTCCGTTCGTTTGTTTCGTGGATATCGGTGAGTAACTTTTTTTCTATACATGCTAGCGACCTAAAACTTGTTTTATCGCATTCAGCCCGTCAAATTACGCCGGAAACGGTCGTCTTTGTTCTGATATTGCTCGAAACACGAAGTCGAAGTCCGTTTGTTTGTTTTTCAGATATCGGTCGGTAACTTTTTTTCTATACATGCTAGCGACCTAAAACTTGTTTTATCGCATTCAGCGCGTCAAATTACGCCGGAAACGGTCGTCTTTGTTTTGATATTGCTCAAAGGAACGGAGTCAATTTCCGTTCGTTTGTTTCGTGGATATCGGTGAGTAACTTTTTTTCTATACATGCTAGCGACCTAAAACTTGTTTTATCGCATTCAGCCCGTCAAATTACGCCGGAAACGGTCGTCTTTGTTTTGATATTGCTTAAAACACGAAGTCGAATTCCGTTCGTTTGTTTCGTGGATATCGGTGTGTAACTTTTTTTCTATACATGCTAGCGACCTAAAACTTGTTTTATCGCATTCAGCCCGTCAAATTACGCCGGAAACGGTCGTCTTTGTTCTGATATTGCTCGATAGACGGAGTCGGAGTCCGTTTGTTTGTTTTTCAGATATCGGTTAGTAACTTTTTTTCTATACATGCTAGCGACCTAGAACTTGTTTCATCGCATTCAGCGCGTCAAATTACGCCGGAAACGGTCGTCTTTGTTCTGATATTGCTCAAAACACAGAGTCGAATTCCTTTTGTTTGTTTCGTGGATATCGGTGAGTAACTTTTTTTCTATACATGCTAGCGACCTAAAACTTGTTTTATCGCATTCAGCCCGTCAAATTACGCCGGAAACGGTCGTCTTCGTTTTGATATTGCTTGAAACACGAAGTCGAATTCCGTTCGTCTGTTTCGTGGATATCGGTGAGTAACTTTTTTTCTATACATGCTAGCGACTTAAAACTTGTTTTATCGCATTCAGCGCGTCAAATTACACTGGAAACGGTCGTCTTTGTTTTGATATTGCTCAAAACACGAAGTCGAATTCCGTACGTTTGTTTCGTGGATATCGGTGAGTAACTTTTTTTCTATACATGCTAGCGACCTAAAACTTGTTTTATCGCATTCAGCCCGTCAAATTACGCCGGAAACGGTCGTCTTCGTTTTGATATTGCTTAAAACACGAAGTCGAATTCCGTTCGTTTGTTTCGTGGATATCGGTTAGTAACTTCTTTTCTATACATGCTAGCGACCTAAAACTTGTTTCATCGCATTCAGCGCGTCAAATTACGTCGGAAACGGTCGTCTTTGTTCTGATATCGCTTAAAACACGGAGTCAAATTCCGTTTGTTTGTTTCGTGGATATCGGTGAGTAACTTTTTTTTTATACATGCTAGCGACCTAAAACTTGTTTCATCGCATTCAGCGCGTCAAATTACGTCGGAAACGGTCGTCTTTGTTCTGATATTGCTCAAAACACGGAGTCGAATTCCGTTTGTTTGTTTCGTGGATATCGGTGAGTAACTTTTTTTCTATACATGCTAGCGACCTAAAACTTGTTTTATCGCATTCAGCGCGTCAAATTACGCCGGCAACGGTCGTCTTTGTTTTGATATTGCTTAAAACACGAAGTCGAATTCCGTTCGTTTGTTTCGGGGATATCGGTGAGTAACTTTTTTTCTATACATGCTAGCAACCTAAAACTTGTTTTATCGCATTCAGCCCGTCAAATTACGCCGGAAACGGTCGTCTTTGTTCTGATATTGCTCGATAGACGAAGTCGGAGTCCGTTTGTTTGTTTTTCAGATATCGGTTAGTAACTTTTTTTCTATACATGCTAGCGACCTGAAACTTGTTTTATCGCATTCAGCGCGTCAAATCACGTCGGAAACGGTCGTCTTTGTTCTGATATCGCTCAAAACACGGAGTCGAATTCCGTTTGTTTGTTTCGTGGATATCGGTGAGTAACTTTTTTTCTATACATGCTAGCGACCTAAAACTTGTTTTATCGCATTCAGCCCGTCAAATTACGCCGGAAACGGTCGTCTTTGTTTTGATATTGCTTAAAACACGAAGTCGAATTCCGTTCGTTTGTTTCGTGGATATCGGTGAGTAACTTTTTTTCTATACATGCTAGCGACCTAAAACTTGTTTTATCGCATTCAGCCCGTCAAATTACGCCGGAAACGGTCGTCTTTGTTCTGATATTGCTCGAAACACGAAGTCGAAGTCCGTTTGTTTGTTTTTCAGATATCGGTTGGTAACTTTTTTTCTATACATGCTAGCGACCTAAAACTTGTTTTATCGCATTCAGCGCGTCAAATTACGCCGGAAACGGTCGTCTTTGTTTTGATATTGCTTAAAGGAACGGAGTCAATTTCCGTTCGTTTGTTTCGTGGATATCGGTGAGTAACTTTTTTTCTATACATGCTAGCGACCTAAAACTTGTTTTATCGCATTCAGCCCGTCAAATTACGCCGGAAACGGTCGTCTTTGTTTTGATATTGCTTAAAACACGAAGTCGAATTCCGTTCGTTTGTTTCGTGGATATCGGTGAGTAACTTTTTTTCTATACATGCTAGCGACCTAAAACTTGTTTTATCGCATTCAGCCCGTCAAATTACGCCGGAAACGGTCGTCTTTGTTCTGATATTGCTCGATAGACGGAGTCGGAGTCCGTTTGTTTGTTTTTCAGATATCGGTTAGTAACTTTTTTTCTATACATGCTAGCGACCTAGAACTTGTTTCATCGCATTCAGCGCGTCAAATTACGCCGGAAACGGTCGTCTTTGTTCTGATATTGCTCAAAACACGGAGTCGAATTCCTTTTGTTCGTTTCGTGGATATCGGTGAGTAACTTTTTTTCTATACATGCTAGCGACCTAAAACTTGTTTTATCGCATTCAGCCGGTCAAATTACGCCGGAAACGGTCGTCTTCGTTTTGATATTGCTTGAAACACGAAGTCGAATTCCGTTCGTCTGTTTCGTGGATATCGGTGAGTAACTTTTTTTCTATACATGCTAGCGACCTAAAACTTGTTTTATCGCATTCAGCGCGTCAAATTACACTGGAAACGGTCGTCTTTGTTTTGATATTGCTCAAAACACGAAGTCGAATTCCGTACGTTTGTTTCGTGGATATCGGTGAGTAACTTTTTTTCTATACATGCTAGCGACCTAAAACTTGTTTTATCGCATTCAGCCCGTCAAATTACGCCGGATACGGTCGTCTTCGTTTTGATATTGCTTAAAACACAAAGTCGAATTCCGTTCGTTTGTTTCGTGGATATCGGTTAGTAACTTCTTTTCTATACATGCTAGCGACCTAAAACTTGTTTCATCGCATTCAGCGCGTCAAATTACGTCGGAAACGGTCGTCTTTGTTCTGATATCGCTTAAAACACGGAGTCAAATTCCGTTTGTTTGTTTCGTGGATATCGGTGAGTAACTTTTTTTTTATACATGCTAGCGACCTAAAACTTGTTTCATCGCATTCAGCGCGTCAAATTACGTCGGAAACGGTCGTCTTTGTTCTGATATTGCTCAAAACACGGAGTCGAATTCCGTTTGTTTGTTTCGTGGATATCGGTGAGTAACTTTTTTTCTATACATGCTAGCGACCTAAAACTTGTTTTATCGCATTCAGCGCGTCAAATTACGCCGGCAACGGTCGTCTTTGTTTTGATATTGCTCAAAACACGAAGTCGAACTCCGTTCGTTTGTTTCGTGGATATCGGTGAGTAACTTTTTTTCTATACATGCTAGCGACCTAAAACTTGTTTTATCGCATTCAGCGCGTCAAATTACGCCGGAAACGGCCGTCTTTGTTTTGATATTGCTCGAAACACGAAGTCGAAGTCCGTTTGTTTGTTTTTCAGATATCGGTTAGTAACTTTTTTTCTATACATGCTAGCGACCTAAAACTTGTTTCATCGCATTCAGCGCGTCAAATTACGCCGGAAACGGTCGTCTTTGTTTTGATATTGCTCAAAACACGAAGTCGAACTCCGTTCGTTTGTTTCGTGGATATCGGTGAGTAACTTTTTTTCTATACATGCTAGCGACCTAAAACTTGTTTTATCGCATTCAGCGCGTCAAATTACGCCGGAAACGGTCGTCTTTGTTTTGATATTGCTCAAAACACGGAGTCAATTTCCGTTCGTTTGTTTCGTGGATATCGGTGAGTAACTTTTTTTCTATACATGCTAGCGACCTAAAACTTGTTTTATCGCATTCAGCCCGTCAAATTACGCCGGAAACGGTCGTCTTCGTTTTGATATTGCTTAAAACACGAAGTCGAATTCCGTTCGTTTGTTTCGTGGATATCGGTGAGTAACTTTTTTTCTATACATGCTAGCGACCTGAAACTTGTTTCATCGCATTCAGCGCGTCAAATTACGTCGGAAACGGTCGTCTTTGTTCTGATATTGCTCAAAACACGGAGTCGAATTCCGTTTGTTTGTTTCGTGGATATCGGTGAGTAACTTTTTTTCTATACATGCTAGCGACCTAAAACTTGTTTTATCGCATTCAGCGCGTCAAATTACGCCGGCAACGGTCGTCTTTGTTCTGATATTGCTCAAAACACGAAGTCGAACTCCGTTCGTTTGTTTCGTGGATATCGGTGAGTAACTTTTTTTCTATACATGCTAGCGACCTAAAACTTGTTTTATCGCATTCAGCGCGTCAAATTACGCCGGAAACGGCCGTCTTTGTTTTGATATTGCTCGAAACACGAAGTCGAAGTCCGTTTGTTTGTTTTTCAGATATCGGTTAGTAACTTTTTTTCTATACATGCTAGCGACCTAAAACTTGTTTCATCGCATTCAGCGCGTCAAATTACGCCGGAAACGGTCGTCTTTGTTTTGATATTGCTCAAAACACGAAGTCGAACTCCGTTCGTTTGTTTCGTGGATATCGGTGAGTAACTTTTTTTCTATACATGCTAGCGACCTAAAACTTGTTTTATCGCATTCAGCGCGTCAAATTACGCCGGAAACGGTCGTCTTTGTTTTGATATTGCTCAAAACACGGAGTCAATTTCCGTTCGTTTGTTTCGTGGATATCGGTGAGTAACTTTTTTTCTATACATGCTAGCGACCTAAAACTTGTTTTATCGCATTCAGCCCGTCAAATTACGCCGGAAACGGTCGTCTTCGTTTTGATATTGCTTAAAACACGAAGTCGAATTCCGTTCGTTTGTTTCGTGGATATCGGTGAGTAACTTTTTTTCTATACATGCTAGCGACCTGAAACTTGTTTTATCGCATTTAGCCCGTCAAATTACGCCGGAAACGGTCGTCTTTGTTCTGATATTGCTCGATAGACGAAGTCGGAGTCCGTTTGTTTGTTTTTCAGATATCGGTTAGTAACTTTTTTTCTATACATGCTAGCGACCTAAAACTTGTTTTATCGCATTCAGCGCGTCAAATTACGCCGGAAACGGCCGTCTTTGTTTTGATATTGCTCGAAACACGAAGTCGAAGTCCGTTTGTTTGTTTTTCAGATATCGGTTAGTAACTTTTTTTCTATACATGCTAGCGACCTAAAACTTGTTTCATCGCATTCAGCGCGTCAAATTACGCCGGAAACGGTCGTCTTTGTTTTGATATTGCTCAAAACACGAAGTCGAACTCCGTTCGTTTGTTTCGTGGATATCGGTGAGTAACTTTTTTTCTATACATGCTAGCGACCTAAAACTTGTTTTATCGCATTCAGCGCGTCAAATTACGCCGGAAACGGTCGTCTTTGTTTTGATATTGCTCAAAACACGGAGTCAATTTCCGTTCGTTTGTTTCGTGGATATCGGTGAGTAACTTTTTTTCTATACATGCTAGCGACCTAAAACTTGTTTTATCGCATTCAGCCCGTCAAATTACGCCGGAAACGGTCGTCTTCGTTTTGATATTGCTTAAAACACGAAGTCGAATTCCGTTCGTTTGTTTCGTGGATATCGGTGAGTAACTTTTTTTCTATACATGCTAGCGACCTGAAACTTGTTTCATCGCATTCAGCGCGTCAAATTACGTCGGAAACGGTCGTCTTTGTTCTGATATTGCTCAAAACACGGAGTCGAATTCCGTTTGTTTGTTTCGTGGATATCGGTGAGTAACTTTTTTTCTATACATGCTAGCGACCTAAAACTTGTTTTATCGCATTCAGCGCGTCAAATTACGCCGGCAACGGTCGTCTTTGTTTTGATATTGCTCAAAACACGAAGTCGAACTCCGTTCGTTTGTTTCGTGGATATCGGTGAGTAACTTTTTTTCTATACATGCTAGCGACCTAAAACTTGTTTTATCGCATTCAGCGCGTCAAATTACGCCGGAAACGGCCGTCTTTGTTTTGATATTGCTCGAAACACGAAGTCGAAGTCCGTTTGTTTGTTTTTCAGATATCGGTTAGTAACTTTTTTTCTATACATGCTAGCGACCTAAAACTTGTTTCATCGCATTCAGCGCGTCAAATTACGCCGGAAACGGTCGTCTTTGTTTTGATATTGCTCAAAACACGAAGTCGAACTCCGTTCGTTTGTTTCGTGGATATCGGTGAGTAACTTTTTTTCTATACATGCTAGCGACCTAAAACTTGTTTTATCGCATTCAGCGCGTCAAATTACGCCGGAAACGGTCGTCTTTGTTTTGATATTGCTCAAAACACGGAGTCAATTTCCGTTCGTTTGTTTCGTGGATATCGGTGAGTAACTTTTTTTCTATACATGCTAGCGACCTAAAACTTGTTTTATCGCATTCAGCCCGTCAAATTACGCCGGAAACGGTCGTCTTCGTTTTGATATTGCTTAAAACACGAAGTCGAATTCCGTTCGTTTGTTTCGTGGATATCGGTGAGTAACTTTTTTTCTATACATGCTAGCGACCTGAAACTTGTTTTATCGCATTTAGCCCGTCAAATTACGCCGGAAACGGTCGTCTTTGTTCTGATATTGCTCGATAGACGAAGTCGGAGTCCGTTTGTTTGTTTTTCAGATATCGGTTAGTAACTTTTTTTCTATACATGCTAGCGACCTAAAACTTGTTTCATCGCATTCAGCGCGTCAAATTACGCCGGAAACGGTCGTCTTTGTTCTGATATTGCTCAAAACACGGAGTCGAATTTCGTATGTTTGTTTCGTGGATATCGGTGAGTAACTTTTTTTCTATACATGCTAGCGACCTAAAACTTGTTTTATCGCATTCAGCCCGTCAAATTACGCCGGAAACGGTCGTCTTCGTTCTGATATTGCTTAAAACACGAAGTCGAATTCCGTTCGTTTGTTTCGTGGATATCGGTGAGTAACTTTTTTTCTATACATGCTAGCGACCTAAAACTTGTTTTATCGCATTCAGCGCGTCAAATTACGCCGGAAACGGTCGTCTTTGTTTTGATATTGCTCAAAACACGAAGTCGAACTCCGTTCGTTTGTTTCGTGGATATCGGTGAGTAACTTTTTTTCTATACATGCTAGCGACCTAAAACTTGTTTTATCGCATTCAGCGCGTCAAATTACGCCGGAAGCGGCCGTCTTTGTTTTGATATTGCTCGAAACACGAAGTCGAAGTCCGTTTGTTTGTTTTTCAGATATCGGTTAGTAACTTTTTTTCTATACATGCTAGCGACCTAAAACTTGTTTCATCGCATTCAGCGCGTCAAATTACGCCGGAAACGGTCGTCTTTGTTCTGATATTGCTCAAAACACGGAGTCGAATTTCGTTTGTTTGTTTCGTGGATATCGGTGAGTAACTTTTTTTCTATACATGCTAGCGACCTAAAACTTAATTTATCGCATTCAGCGCGTCAAATTACGCCGGAAACGGTCGTCTTTGTTTTGATATTGCTCAAAACACGAAGTCGAACTCCGTTCGTTTGTTTCGTGGATATCGGTGAGTAACTTTTTTTCTATACATGCTAGCGACCTAAAACTTGTTTTATCGCATTCAGCCCGTCAAATTACGCCGGAAACGGTCGTCTTCGTTCTGATATTGCTTAAAACACGAAGTCGAATTCCGTTCGTTTGTTTCGTGGATATCGGTGAGTAACTTTTTTTCTATACATGCTAGCGACCTAAAACTTGTTTTATCGCATTCAGCGCGTCAAATTACGCCGGAAACGGTCGTCTTTGTTTTGATATTGCTCAAAACACGAAGTCGAACTCCGTTCGTTTGTTTCGTGGATATCGGTGAGTAACTTTTTTTCTATACATGCTAGCGACCTAAAACTTGTTTTATCGCATTCAGCGCGTCAAATTACGCCGGAAGCGGCCGTCTTTGTTTTGATATTGCTCGAAACACGAAGTCGAAGTCCGTTTGTTTGTTTTTCAGATATCGGTTAGTAACTTTTTTTCTATACATGCTAGCGACCTAAAACTTGTTTCATCGCATTCAGCGCGTCAAATTACGCCGGAAACGGTCGTCTTTGTTCTGATATTGCTCAAAACACGGAGTCGAATTTCGTTTGTTTGTTTCGTGGATATCGGTGAGTAACTTTTTTTCTATACATGCTAGCGACCTAAAACTTGTTTTATCGCATTCAGCGCGTCAAATTACGCCGGAAACGGTCGTCTTTGTTTTGATATTGCTCAAAACACGAAGTCGAACTCCGTTCGTTTGTTTCGTGGATATCGGTGAGTAACTTTTTTTCTATACATGCTAGCGACCTAAAACTTGTTTCATCGCATTCAGCGCGTCAAATTACGCCGGAAACGGTCGTCTTTGTTTTGATATTGCTCAAAACACGGAGTCAATTTCCGTTCGTTTGTTTCGTGGATATCGGTGAGTAACTTTTTTTCTATACATGCTAGCGACCTAAAACTTGTTTTATCGCATTCAGCCCGTCAAATTACGCCGGAGACGGTCGTCTTTGTTCTGATATTGCTCGATAGACGAAGTCGGAGTCCGTTTGTTTGTTTTTCAGATATCGGTTAGTAACTTTTTTTCTATACATGCTAGCGACCTAAAACTTGTTTCATCGCATTCAGCGCGTCAAATTACGCCGGAAACGGTCGTCTTTGTTCTGATATTGCTCAAAACACGGAGTCGAATTTCGTTTGTTTGTTTCGTGGATATCGGTGAGTAACTTTTTTTCTATACATGCTAGCGACCTAAAACTTGTTTTATCGCATTCAGTGCGTCAAATTACGCCGGAAACGGTCGTCTTTGTTTTGATATTGCTCAAAACACGAAGTCGAACTCCGTTCGTTTGTTTCGTGGATATCGGTGAGTAACTTTTTTTCTATACATGCTAGCGACCTAAAACTTGTTTTATCGCATTCAGCGCGTCAAATTACGCCGGAAACGGCCGTCTTTGTTTTGATATTGCTCGAAACACGAAGTCGAAGTCCGTTTGTTTGTTTTTCAGATATCGGTTAGTAACTTTTTTTCTATACATGCTAGCGACCTAAAACTTGTTTCATCGCATTCAGCGCGTCAAATTACGCCGGAAACGGTCGTCTTTGTTCTGATATTGCTCAAAACACGGAGTCGAATTCCGTTTGTTTGTTTCGTGGATATCGGTGAGTAACTTTTTTTCTATACATGCTAGAGACCTAAAACTTGTTTTATCGCATTCAGCCCGTCAAATTACGCCGGAAACGGTCGTCTTCGTTCTGATATTGCTTAAAACACAAAGTCGAATTCCTTTCGTTTGTTTCGTGGATATCGGTGAGTAACTTTTTTTCTATACATGCTAGCGACCTAAAACTTGTTTTATCGCATTCAGCCCGTCAAATTACGCCGGAGACGGTCGTCTTTGTTCTGATATTGCTCGATAGACGAAGTCGGAGTCCGTTTGTTTGTTTTTCAGATATCGGTTAGTAACTTTTTTTCTATACATGCTAGCGACCTAAAACTTGTTTCATCGCATTCAGCGCGTCAAATTACGCCGGAAACGGTCGTCTTTGTTCTGATATTGCTCAAAACACGGAGTCGAATTCCGTTTGTTTGTTTCGTGGATATCGGTGAGTAACTTTTTTTCTATACATGCTAGAGACCTAAAACTTGTTTTATCGCATTCAGCCCGTCAAATTACGCCGGAAACGGTCGTCTTCGTTCTGATATTGCTTAAAACACAAAGTCGAATTCCTTTCGTTTGTTTCGTGGATATCGGTGAGTAACTTTTTTTCTATACATGCTAGCGACCTAAAACTTGTTTTATCGCATTCAGCCCGTCAAATTACGTCGGAGACGGTCGTCTTTGTTCTGATATTGCTCGATAGACGAAGTCGGAGTCCGTTTGTTTGTTTTTCAGATATCGGTTAGTAACTTTTTTTCTATACATGCTAGCGACCTAAAACTTGTTTCATCGCATTCAGCGCGTCAAATTACGCCGGAAACGGTCGTCTTTGTTCTGATATTGCTCAAAACACGGAGTCGAATTTCGTTTGTTTGTTTTTCAGATATCGGTTAGTAACTTTTTTTCTATACATGCTAGCGACCTAAAACTTGTTTCATCGCATTCAGCGCGTCGAATTACGCCGGAAACGGTCGTCTTTGTTCTGATATTGCTCAAAACACGGAGTCGAATTTCGTTTGTTTGTTTCGTGGATATCGGTGAGTAACTTTTCTTCTATACATGCTAGCGACCTAAAACTTGTTTTATCGCATTCAGTGCGTCAAATTACGCCGGAAACGGTCGTCTTTGTTTTGATATTGCTCAAAACACGAAGTCGAACTCCGTTCGTTTGTTTCGTGGATATCGGTGAGTAACTTTTTTTCTATACATGCTAGCGACCTAAAACTTGTTTTATCGCATTCAGCGCGACAAATTACGCCGGAAACGGCCGTCTTTGTTTTGATATTGCTCGAAACACGAAGTCGAAGTCCGTTTGTTTGTTTCGTGGATATCGGTGAGTAACTTTTTTTCTATACATGCTAGCGACCTGAAACTTGTTTTATCGCATTCAGCGCGTCAAATTACGCCGGAAACGGTCGTCTTTGTTTTGATATTGCTCAAAACACGGAGTCAATTTCCGTTCGTTTGTTTCGTGGATATCGGTGAGTAACTTTTTTTCTATACATGCTAGCGACCTAAAACTTGTTTTATCGCATTCAGCCCGTCAAATTACGCCAGAGACGGTCGTCTTTGTTCTGATATTGCTCGATAGACGAAGTCGGAGTCCGTTTGTTTGTTTTTCAGATATCGGTTAGTAACTTTTTTTCTATACATGCTAGCGACCTAAAACTTGTTTCATCGCATTCAGCGCGTCAAATTACGAAGGAAACGGTCGTCTTTGTTCTGATATTGCTCAAAACACGGAGTCGAATTTCGTTTGTTTGTTTCGTGGATATCGGTGAGTAACTTTTTTTCTATACATGCTAGCGACCTAAAACTTGTTTTATCGCATTCAGCGCGTCAAATTACGCCGGAAACGGTCGTCTTTGTTTTGATATTGCTCAAAACACGAAGTCGAACTCCGTTCGTTTGTTTCGTGGATATCGGTGAGTAACTTTTTTTCTATACATGCTAGCGACCTAAAACTTGTTTTATCGCATTCAGCGCGTCAAATTACGCCGGAAACGGCCGTCTTTGTTTTGATATTGCTCGAAACACGAAGTCGAAGTCCGTTTGTTTGTTTTTCAGATATCGGTTAGTAACTTTTTTTCTATACATGCTAGCGACCTAAAACTTGTTTCATCGCATTCAGCGCGTCAAATTACGCCGGAAACGGTCGTCTTTGTTCTGATATTGCTCAAAACACGGAGTCGAATTCCGTTTGTTTGTTTCGTGGATATCGGTGAGTAACTTTTTTTCTATACATGCTAGAGACCTAAAACTTGTTTTATCGCATTCAGCCCGTCAAATTACGCCGGAAACGGTCGTCTTCGTTTTGATATTGCTTAAAACACGAAGTCGAATTCCGTTCGTTTGTTTCGTGGATATCGGTGAGTAACTTTTTTTCTATACATGCTAGCGACCTGAAACTTGTTTTATCGCATTTAGCCCGTCAAATTACGCCGGAAACGGTCGTCTTTGTTCTGATATTGCTCGATAGACGAAGTCGGAGTCCGTTTGTTTGTTTTTCAGATATCGGTTAGTAACTTTTTTTCTATACATGCTAGCGACCTAAAACTTGTTTCATCGCATTCAGCGCGTCAAATTACGCCGGAAACGGTCGTCTTTGTTCTGATATTGCTCAAAACACGGAGTCGAATTTCGTTTGTTTGTTTTTCAGATATCGGTTAGTAACTTTTTTTCTATACATGCTAGCGACCTAAAACTTGTTTCATCGCATTCAGCGCGTCGAATTACGCCGGAAACGGTCGTCTTTGTTCTGATATTGCTCAAAACACGGAGTCGAATTTCGTTTGTTTGTTTCGTGGATATCGGTGAGTAACTTTTCTTCTATACATGCTAGCGACCTAAAACTTGTTTTATCGCATTCAGTGCGTCAAATTACGCCGGAAACGGTCGTCTTTGTTTTGATATTGCTCAAAACACGAAGTCGAACTCCGTTCGTTTGTTTCGTGGATATCGGTGAGTAACTTTTTTTCTATACATGCTAGCGACCTAAAACTTGTTTTATCGCATTCAGCGCGACAAATTACGCCGGAAACGGCCGTCTTTGTTTTGATATTGCTCGAAACACGAAGTCGAAGTCCGTTTGTTTGTTTCGTGGATATCGGTGAGTAACTTTTTTTCTATACATGCTAGCGACCTAAAACTTGTTTTATCGCATTCAGCGCGTCAAATTACGCCGGAAACGGTCGTCTTTGTTTTGATATTGCTCAAAACACGGAGTCAATTTCCGTTCGTTTGTTTCGTGGATATCGGTGAGTAACTTTTTTTCTATACATGCTAGCGACCTAAAACTTGTTTTATCGCATTCAGCCCGTCAAATTACGCCAGAGACGGTCGTCTTTGTTCTGATATTGCTCGATAGACGAAGTCGGAGTCCGTTTGTTTGTTTTTCAGATATCGGTTAGTAACTTTTTTTCTATACATGCTAGCGACCTAAAACTTGTTTCATCGCATTCAGCGCGTCAAATTACGCTGGAAACGGTCGTCTTTGTTCTGATATTGCTCAAAACACGGAGTCGAATTTCGTTTGTTTGTTTCGTGGATATCGGTGAGTAACTTTTTTTCTATACATGCTAGCGACCTAAAACTTGTTTTATCGCATTCAGCGCGTCAAATTACGCCGGAAACGGTCGTCTTTGTTTTGATATTGCTCAAAACACGAAGTCGAACTCCGTTCGTTTGTTTCGTGGATATCGGTGAGTAACTTTTTTTCTATACATGCTAGCGACCTAAAACTTGTTTTATCGCATTCAGCGCGTCAAATTACGCCGGAAACGGCCGTCTTTGTTTTGATATTGCTCGAAACACGAAGTCGAAGTCCGTTTGTTTGTTTTTCAGATATCGGTTAGTAACTTTTTTTCTATACATGCTAGCGACCTAAAACTTGTTTCATCGCATTCAGCGCGTCAAATTACGCCGGAAACGGTCGTCTTTGTTCTGATATTGCTCAAAACACGGAGTCGAATTCCGTTTGTTTGTTTCGTGGATATCGGTGAGTAACTTTTTTTCTATACATGCTAGAGACCTAAAACTTGTTTTATCGCATTCAGCCCGTCAAATTACGCCGGAAACGGTCGTCTTCGTTCTGATATTGCTTAAAACACAAAGTCGAATTCCTTTCGTTTGTTTCGTGGATATCGGTGAGTAACTTTTTTTCTATACATGCTAGCGACCTAAAACTTGTTTCATCGCATTCAGCGCGTCAAATTACGCCGGAAACGGTCGTCTTTGTTCTGATATTGCTCAAAACACGGAGTCGAATTCCGTTTGTTTGTTTCGTGGATATCGGTGAGTAACTTTTTTTCTATACATGCTAGAGACCTAAAACTTGTTTTATCGCATTCAGCCCGTCAAATTACGCCGGAAACGGTCGTCTTCGTTTTGATATTGCTTAAAACACGAAGTCGAATTCCGTTCGTTTGTTTCGTGGATATCGGTGAGTAACTTTTTTTCTATACATGCTAGCGACCTGAAACTTGTTTTATCGCAGTTAGCCCGTCAAATTACGCCGGAAACGGTCGTCTTTGTTCTGATATTGCTCGATAGACGAAGTCGGAGTCCGTTTGTTTGTTTTTCAGATATCGGTTAGTAACTTTTTTTCTATACATGCTAGCGACCTAAAACTTGTTTCATCGCATTCAGCGCGTCAAATTACGCCGGAAACGGTCGTCTTTGTTCTGATATTGCTCAAAACACGGAGTCGAATTTCGTTTGTTTGTTTCGTGGATATCGGTGAGTAACTTTTTTTCTATACATGCTAGCGACCTAAAACTTGTTTTATCGCATTCAGCCCGTCAAATTACGCCGGAAACGGTCGTCTTCGTTCTGATATTGCTTAAAACACGAAGTCGAATTCCGTTCGTTTGTTTCGTGGATATCGGTGAGTAACTTTTTTTCTATACATGCTAGCGACCTAAAACTTGTTTTATCGCATTCAGCGCGTCAAATTACGCCGGAAACGGTCGTCTTTGTTTTGATATTGCTCAAAACACGAAGTCGAACTCCGTTCGTTTGTTTCGTGGATATCGGTGAGTAACTTTTTTTCTATACATGCTAGCGACCTAAAACTTGTTTTATCGCATTCAGCGCGTCAAATTACGCCGGAAGCGGCCGTCTTTGTTTTGATATTGCTCGAAACACGAAGTCGAAGTCCGTTTGTTTGTTTTTCAGATATCGGTTAGTAACTTTTTTTCTATACATGCTAGCGACCTAAAACTTGTTTCATCGCATTCAGCGCGTCAAATTACGCCGGAAACGGTCGTCTTTGTTCTGATATTGCTCAAAACACGGAGTCGAATTTCGTTTGTTTGTTTCGTGGATATCGGTGAGTAACTTTTTTTCTATACATGCTAGCGACCTAAAACTTGTTTTATCGCATTCAGCGCGTTAAATTACGCCGGAAACGGTCGTCTTTGTTTTGATATTGCTCAAAACACGAAGTCGAACTCCGTTCGTTTGTTTCGTGGATATCGGTGAGTAACTTTTTTTCTATACATGCTAGCGACCTAAAACTTGTTTCATCGCATTCAGCGCGTCAAATTACGCCGGAAACGGTCGTCTTTGTTTTGATGTTGCTCAAAACACGGAGTCAATTTCCGTTCGTTTGTTTCGTGGATATCGGTGAGTAACTTTTTTTCTATACATGCTAGCGACCTAAAACTTGTTTTATCGCATTCAGCCCGTCAAATTACGCCGGAGACGGTCGTCTTTGTTCTGATATTGCTCGATAGACGAAGTCGGAGTCCGTTTGTTTGTTTTTCAGATATCGGTTAGTAACTTTTTTTCTATACATGCTAGCGACCTAAAACTTGTTTCATCGCATTCAGCGCGTCAAATTACGCCGGAAACGGTCGTCTTTGTTCTGATATTGCTCAAAACACGGAGTCGAATTTCGTTTGTTTGTTTCGTGGATATCGGTGAGTAACTTTTTTTCTATACATGCTAGCGACCTAAAACTTGTTTCATCGCATTCAGCGCGTCGAATTACGCCGGAAACGGTCGTCTTTGTTCTGATATTGCTCAAAACACGGAGTCGAATTTCGTTTGTTTGTTTCGTGGATATCGGTGAGTAACTTTTCTTCTATACATGCTAGCGACCTAAAACTTGTTTTATCGCATTCAGTGCGTCAAATTACGCCGGAAACGGTCGTCTTTGTTTTGATATTGCTCAAAACACGAAGTCGAACTCCGTTCGTTTGTTTCGTGGATATCGGTGAGTAACTTTTTTTCTATACATGCTAGCGACCTAAAACTTGTTTTATCGCATTCAGCGCGACAAATTACGCCGGAAACGGCCGTCTTTGTTTTGATATTGCTCGAAACACGAAGTCGAAGTCCGTTTGTTTGTTTCGTGGATATCGGTGAGTAACTTTTTTTCTATACATGCTAGCGACCTAAAACTTGTTTTATCGCATTCAGCGCGTCAAATTACGCCGGAAACGGTCGTCTTTGTTTTGATATTGCTCAAAACACGGAGTCAATTTCCGTTCGTTTGTTTCGTGGATATCGGTGAGTAACTTTTTTTCTATACATGCTAGCGACCTAAAACTTGTTTTATCGCATTCAGCCCGTCAAATTACGCCAGAGACGGTCGTCTTTGTTCTGATATTGCTCGATAGACGAAGTCGGAGTCCGTTTGTTTGTTTTTCAGATATCGGTTAGTAACTTTTTTTCTATACATGCTAGCGACCTAAAACTTGTTTCATCGCATTCAGCGCGTCAAATTACGCTGGAAACGGTCGTCTTTGTTCTGATATTGCTCAAAACACGGAGTCGAATTTCGTTTGTTTGTTTCGTGGATATCGGTGAGTAACTTTTTTTCTATACATGCTAGCGACCTAAAACTTGTTTTATCGCATTCAGCGCGTCAAATTACGCCGGAAACGGTCGTCTTTGTTTTGATATTGCTCAAAACACGAAGTCGAACTCCGTTCGTTTGTTTCGTGGATATCGGTGAGTAACTTTTTTTCTATACATGCTAGCGACCTAAAACTTGTTTTATCGCATTCAGCGCGTCAAATTACGCCGGAAACGGCCGTCTTTGTTTTGATATTGCTCGAAACACGAAGTCGAAGTCCGTTTGTTTGTTTTTCAGATATCGGTTAGTAACTTTTTTTCTATACATGCTAGCGACCTAAAACTTGTTTCATCGCATTCAGCGCGTCAAATTACGCCGGAAACGGTCGTCTTTGTTCTGATATTGCTCAAAACACGGAGTCGAATTCCGTTTGTTTGTTTCGTGGATATCGGTGAGTAACTTTTTTTCTATACATGCTAGAGACCTAAAACTTGTTTTATCGCATTCAGCCCGTCAAATTACGCCGGAAACGGTCGTCTTCGTTCTGATATTGCTTAAAACACAAAGTCGAATTCCTTTCGTTTGTTTCGTGGATATCGGTGAGTAACTTTTTTTCTATACATGCTAGCGACCTAAAACTTGTTTCATCGCATTCAGCGCGTCAAATTACGCCGGAAACGGTCGTCTTTGTTCTGATATTGCTCAAAACACGGAGTCGAATTCCGTTTGTTTGTTTCGTGGATATCGGTGAGTAACTTTTTTTCTATACATGCTAGAGACCTAAAACTTGTTTTATCGCATTCAGCCCGTCAAATTACGCCGGAAACGGTCGTCTTCGTTTTGATATTGCTTAAAACACGAAGTCGAATTCCGTTCGTTTGTTTCGTGGATATCGGTGAGTAACTTTTTTTCTATACATGCTAGCGACCTGAAACTTGTTTTATCGCAGTTAGCCCGTCAAATTACGCCGGAAACGGTCGTCTTTGTTCTGATATTGCTCGATAGACGAAGTCGGAGTCCGTTTGTTTGTTTTTCAGATATCGGTTAGTAACTTTTTTTCTATACATGCTAGCGACCTAAAACTTGTTTCATCGCATTCAGCGCGTCAAATTACGCCGGAAACGGTCGTCTTTGTTCTGATATTGCTCAAAACACGGAGTCGAATTTCGTTTGTTTGTTTCGTGGATATCGGTGAGTAACTTTTTTTCTATACATGCTAGCGACCTAAAACTTGTTTTATCGCATTCAGCCCGTCAAATTACGCCGGAAACGGTCGTCTTCGTTCTGATATTGCTTAAAACACGAAGTCGAATTCCGTTCGTTTGTTTCGTGGATATCGGTGAGTAACTTTTTTTCTATACATGCTAGCGACCTAAAACTTGTTTTATCGCATTCAGCGCGTCAAATTACGCCGGAAACGGTCGTCTTTGTTTTGATATTGCTCAAAACACGAAGTCGAACTCCGTTCGTTTGTTTCGTGGATATCGGTGAGTAACTTTTTTTCTATACATGCTAGCGACCTAAAACTTGTTTTATCGCATTCAGCGCGTCAAATTACGCCGGAAGCGGCCGTCTTTGTTTTGATATTGCTCGAAACACGAAGTCGAAGTCCGTTTGTTTGTTTTTCAGATATCGGTTAGTAACTTTTTTTCTATACATGCTAGCGACCTAAAACTTGTTTCATCGCATTCAGCGCGTCAAATTACGCCGGAAACGGTCGTCTTTGTTCTGATATTGCTCAAAACACGGAGTCGAATTTCGTTTGTTTGTTTCGTGGATATCGGTGAGTAACTTTTTTTCTATACATGCTAGCGACCTAAAACTTGTTTTATCGCATTCAGCGCGTTAAATTACGCCGGAAACGGTCGTCTTTGTTTTGATATTGCTCAAAACACGAAGTCGAACTCCGTTCGTTTGTTTCGTGGATATCGGTGAGTAACTTTTTTTCTATACATGCTAGCGACCTAAAACTTGTTTCATCGCATTCAGCGCGTCAAATTACGCCGGAAACGGTCGTCTTTGTTTTGATGTTGCTCAAAACACGGAGTCAATTTCCGTTCGTTTGTTTCGTGGATATCGGTGAGTAACTTTTTTTCTATACATGCTAGCGACCTAAAACTTGTTTTATCGCATTCAGCCCGTCAAATTACGCCGGAGACGGTCGTCTTTGTTCTGATATTGCTCGATAGACGAAGTCGGAGTCCGTTTGTTTGTTTTTCAGATATCGGTTAGTAACTTTTTTTCTATACATGCTAGCGACCTAAAACTTGTTTCATCGCATTCAGCGCGTCAAATTACGCCGGAAACGGTCGTCTTTGTTCTGATATTGCTCAAAACACGGAGTCGAATTTCGTTTGTTTGTTTCGTGGATATCGGTGAGTAACTTTTTTTCTATACATGCTAGCGACCTAAAACTTGTTTTATCGCATTCAGTGCGTCAAATTACGCCGGAAACGGTCGTCTTTGTTTTGATATTGCTCAAAACACGAAGTCGAACTCCGTTCGTTTGTTTCGTGGATATCGGTGAGTAACTTTTTTTCTATACATGCTAGCGACCTAAAACTTGTTTTATCGCATTCAGCGCGTCAAATTACGCCGGAAACGGCCGTCTTTGTTTTGATATTGCTCGAAACACGAAGTCGAAGTCCGTTTGTTTGTTTTTCAGATATCGGTTAGTAACTTTTTTTCTATACATGCTAGCGACCTAAAACTTGTTTCATCGCATTCAGCGCGTCAAATTACGCCGGAAACGGTCGTCTTTGTTCTGATATTGCTCAAAACACGGAGTCGAATTCCGTTTGTTTGTTTCGTGGATATCGGTGAGTAACTTTTTTTCTATACATGCTAGAGACCTAAAACTTGTTTTATCGCATTCAGCCCGTCAAATTACGCCGGAAACGGTCGTCTTCGTTCTGATATTGCTTAAAACACGAAGTCGAATTCCGTTCGTTTGTTTCGTGGATATCGGTGAGTAACTTTTTTTCTATACATGCTAGCGACCTAAAACTTGTTTTATCGCATTCAGCCCGTCAAATTACGCCGGAGACGGTCGTCTTTGTTTTGATATTGCTCAAAACACGAAGTCGAACTCCGTTCGTTTGTTTCGTGGATATCGGTGAGTAACTTTTTTTCTATACATGCTAGCGACCTAAAACTTGTTTTATCGCATTCAGCGCGTCAAATTACGCCGGAAACGGTCGTCTTTGTTTTGATATTGCTCAAAACACGAAGTCGAACTCCGTTCGTTTGTTTCGTGGATATCGGTGAGTAACTTTTTTTCTATACATGCTAGCGACCTAAAACTTGTTTCATCGCATTCAGCGCGTCAAATTACGCTGGAAACGGTCGTCTTTGTTTTGATATTGCTCAAAACACGGAGTCAATTTCCGTTCGTTTGTTTCGTGGATATCGGTGAGTAACTTTTTTTCTATACATGCTAGCGACCTAAAACTTGTTTTATCGCATTCAGCCCGTCAAATTACGCCGGAGACGGTCGTCTTTGTTCTGATATTGCTCGATAGACGAAGTCGGAGTCCGTTTGTTTGTTTTTCAGATATCGGTTAGTAACTTTTTTTCTATACATGCTAGCGACCTAAAACTTGTTTCATCGCATTCAGCGCGTCAAATTACGCCGGAAACGGTCGTCTTTGTTCTGATATTGCTCAAAACACGGAGTCGAATTTCGTTTGTTTGTTTCGTGGATATCGGTGAGTAACTTTTTTTCTATACATGCTAGCGACCTAAAACTTGTTTTATCGCATTTAGTGCGTCAAATTACGCCGGAAACGGTCGTCTTTGTTTTGATATTGCTCAAAACACGAAGTCGAACTCCGTTCGTTTGTTTCGTGGATATCGGTGAGTAACTTTTTTTCTATACATGCTAGCGACCTAAAACTTGTTTTATCGCATTCAGCGCGTCAAATTACGCCGGAAACGGCCGTCTTTGTTTTGATATTGCTCGAAACACGAAGTCGAAGTCCGTTTGTTTGTTTTTCAGATATCGGTTAGTAACTTTTTTTCTATACATGCTAGCGACCTAAAACTTGTTTCATCGCATTCAGCGCGTCAAATTACGCCGGAAACGGTCGTCTTTGTTCTGATATTGCTTAAAACACGGAGTCGAATTCCGTTTGTTTGTTTCGTGGATATCGGTGAGTAACTTTTTTTCTATACATGCTAGAGACCTAAAACTTGTTTTATCGCATTCAGCCCGTCAAATTACGCCGGAAACGGTCGTCTTCGTTTTGATATTGCTTAAAACACGAAGTCGAATTCCGTTCGTTTGTTTCGTGGATATCGGTGAGTAACTTTTTTTCTATACATGCTAGCGACCTGAAACTTGTTTTATCGCATTTGGCCCGTCAAATTACGCCGGAAACGGTCGTCTTTGTTCTGATATTGCTCGATAGACGAAGTCGGAGTCCGTTTGTTTGTTTTTCAGATATCGGTTAGTAACTTTTTTTCTATACATGCTAGCGACCCAAAACTTGTTTCATCGCATTCAGCGCGTCAAATTACGCCGGAAACGGTCGTCTTTGTTCTGATATTGCTCAAAACACGGAGTCGAATTTCGTTTGTTTGTTTCGTGGATATCGGTGAGTAACTTTTTTTCTATACATGCTAGAGACCTAAAACTTATTTTATCGCATTCAGCCCGTCAAATTACGCCGGAAACGGTCGTCTTCGTTTTGATATTGCTTAAAACACGAAGTCGAATTCCGTTCGTTTGTTTCGTGGATATCGGTGAGTAACTTTTTTTCTATACATGCTAGCGACCTGAAACTTGTTTTATCGCATTTAGCCCGTCAAATTACGCCGGAAACGGTCGTCTTTGTTCTGATATTGCTCGATAGACGAAGTCGGAGTCCGTTTGTTTGTTTTTCAGATATCGGTTAGTAACTTTTTTTCTATACATGCTAGCGACCTAAAACTTGTTTCATCGCATTCAGCGCGTCAAATTACGCCGGAAACGGTCGTCTTTGTTCTGATATTGCCCAAAACACGGAGTCGAATTTCGTTTGTTTGTTTCGTGGATATCGGTGAGTAACTTTTTTTCTATACATGCTAGCGACCTAAAACTTGTTTTATCGCATTCAGCCCGTCAAATTACGCCGGAAACGGTCGTCTTCGTTCTGATATTGCTTAAAACACGAAGTCGAATTCCGTTCGTTTGTTTCGTGGATATCGGTGAGTAACTTTTTTTCTATACATGCTAGCGACCTAAAACTTGTTTTATCGCATTCAGCGCGTCAAATTACGCCGGAAACGGTCGTCTTTGTTTTGATATTGCTCAAAACACGAAGTCGAACTCCGTTCGTTTGTTTCGTGGATATCGGTGAGTAACTTTTTTTCTATACATGCTAGCGACCTAAAACATGTTTTATCGCATTCAGCGCGTCAAATTACGCCGGAAACGGTCGTCTTTGTTTTGATATTGCTCAAAACACGAAGTCGAACTCCGTTCGTTTGTTTCGTGGATATCGGTGAGTAACTTTTTTTCTATACATGCTAGCGACCTAAAACTTGTTTCATCGCATTCAGCGCGTCAAATTACGCCGGAAACGGTCGTCTTTGTTTTGATATTGCTCAAAACACGGAGTCAATTTCCGTTCGTTTGTTTCGTGGATATCGGTGAGTAACTTTTTTTATATACATGCTAGCGACCTAAAACTTGTTTTATCGCATTCAGCCCGTCAAATTACGCCGGAGACGGTCGTCTTTGTTCTGATATTGCTCGATAGACGAAGTCGGAGTCCGTTTGTTTGTTTTTCAGATATCGGTTAGTAACTTTTTTTCTATACATGCTAGCGACCTAAAACTTGTTTCATCGCATTCAGCGCGTCAAATTACGCCGGAAACGGTCGTCTTTGTTCTGATATTGCTCGAAACACGGAGTCGAATTTCGTTTGTTTGTTTCGTGGATATCGGTGAGTAACTTTTTTTCTATACATGCTAGCGACCTGAAACTTGTTTTATCGCATTCAGTGCGTCAAATTACGCCGGAAACGGTCGTCTTTGTTTTGATATTGCTCAAAACACGAAGTCGAACTCCGTTCGTTTGTTTCGTGGATATCGGTGAGTAACTTTTTTTCTATACATGCTAGCGACCTAAAACTTGTTTTATCGCATTCAGCGCGTCAAATTACGCCGGAAACGGCCGTCTTTGTTTTGATATTGCTCGAAACACGAAGTCGAAGTCCGTTTGTTTGTTTTTCAGATATCGGTTAGTAACTTTTTTTCTATACATGCTAGCGACCTAAAACTTGTTTCATCGCATTCAGCGCGTCAAATTACGCCGGAAACGGTCGTCTTTGTTCTGATATTGCTTAAAACACAAAGTCGAATTCCTTTCGTTTGTTTCGTGGATATCGGTGAGTAACTTTTTTTCTATACATGCTAGCGACCTAAAACTTGTTTTATCGCATTCAGCCCGTCAAATTACGCCGGAGACGGTCGTCTTTGTTCTGATATTGCTCGATAGACGAAGTCGGAGTCCGTTTGTTTGTTTTTCAGATATCGGTTAGTAACTTTTTTTCTATACATGCTAGCGACCTAAAACTTGTTTCATCGCATTCAGCGCGTCAAATTACGCCGGAAACGGTCGTCTTTGTTCTGATATTGCTCAAAACACGGAGTCGAATTTCGTTTGTTTGTTTCGTGGATATCGGTGAGTAACTTTTTTTCTATACATGCTAGCGACCTAAAACTTGTTTTATCGCATTCAGCGCGTCAAATTACGCCGGAAACGGTCGTCTTTGTTTTGATATTGCTCAAAACACCAAGTCGAACTCCGTTCGTTTGTTTCGTGGATATCGGTGAGTAACTTTTTTTCTATACATGCTAGCGACCTAAAACTTGTTTTATCGCATTCAGCGCGTCAAATTACGCCGGAAACGGTCGTCTTTGTTTTGATATTGCTCAAAACACGGAGTCAATTTCCGTTCGTTTGTTTCGTGGATAGCGGTGAGTAACTTTTTTTCTATACATGCTAGCGACCTAAAACTTGTTTTATCGCATTCAGCCCGTCAAATTACGCCGGAGACGGTCGTCTTTGTTCTGATATTGCTCGATAGACGAAGTCGGAGTCCGTTTGTTTGTTTTTCAGATATCGGTTAGTAACTTTTTTTCTATACATGCTAGCGACCTAAAACTTGTTTCATCGCATTCAGCGCGTCAAATTACGCCGGAAACGGTCGTCTTTGTTCTGATATTGCTCAAAACACGGAGTCGAATTTCGTTTGTTTGTTTCGTGGATATCGGTGAGTAACTTTTTTTCTATACATGCTAGCGACCTAAAACTTGTTTTATCGCATTCAGCGCGTCAAATTACGCCGGAAACGGTCGTCTTTGTTTTGATATTGTTTAAAACACGAAGTCGAACTCCGTTCGTTTGTTTCGTGGATATCGGTGAGTAACTTTTTTTCTATACATGCTAGCGACCTAAAACTTGTTTTATCGCATTCAGCGCGTCAAATTACGCCAGAAACGGCCGTCTTTGTTTTGATATTGCTCGAAACACGAAGTCGAAGTCCGTTTGTTTGTTTTTCAGATATCGGTTAGTAACTTTTTTTCTATACATGCTAGCGACCTAAAACTTGTTTCATCGCATTCAGCGCGTCAAATTACGCCGGAAACGGTCGTCTTTGTTCTGATATTGCTCAAAACACGGAGTCGAATTCCGTTTGTTTGTTTCGTGGATATCGGTGAGTAACTTTTTTTCTATACATGCTAGAGACCTAAAACTTGTTTTATCGCATTCAGCCCGTCAAATTACGCCGGAAACGGTCGTCTTCGTTTTGATATTGCTTAAAACACGAAGTCGAATTCCGTTCGTTTGTTTCGTGGATATCGGTGAGTAACTTTTTTTCTATACATGCTAGCGACCTGAAACTTGTTTTATCGCATTTAGCCCGTCAAATTACGCCGGAAACGGTCGTCTTTGTTCTGATATTGCTCGATAGACGAAGTCGGAGTCCGTTTGTTTGTTTTTCAGATATCGGTTAGTAACTTTTTTTCTATACATGCTAGCGACCTAAAACTTGTTTCATCGCATTCAGCGCGTCAAATTACGCCGGAAACGGTCGTCTTTGTTCTGATATTGCTCAAAACACGGAGTCGAATTTCGTTTGTTTGTTTCGTGGATATCGGTGAGTAACTTTTTTTCTATACATGCTAGCGACCTAAAACTTGTTTTATCGCATTCAGCCCGTCAAATTACGCCGGAAACGGTCGTCTTCGTTCTGATATTGCTTAAAACACGAAGTCGAATTCCGTTCGTTTGTTTCGTGGATATCGGTGAGTAACTTTTTTTCTATACATGCTAGCGACCTGAAACTTGTTTTATCGCATTTAGCCCGTCGAATTACGCCGGAAACGGTCGTCTTTGTTCTGATATTGCTCGATAGACGAAGTCGGAGTCCGTTTGTTTGTTTTTCAGATATCGGTTAGTAACTTTTTTTCTATACATGCTAGCGACCTAAAACTTGTTTCATCGCATTCAGCGCGTCAAATTACGCCGGAAACGGTCGTCTTTGTTCTGATATTGCTCAAAACACGGAGTCGAATTTCGTTTGTTTGTTTCGTGGATATCGGTGAGTAACTTTTTTTCTATACATGCTAGCGACCTAAAACTTGTTTTATCGCATTCAGCCCGTCAAATTACGCCGGAAACGGTCGTCTTCGTTCTGATATTGCTTAAAACACGAAGTCGAATTCCGTTCGTTTGTTTCGTGGATATCGGTGAGTAACTTTTTTTCTATACATGCTAGCGACCTAAAACTTGTTTTATCGCATTCAGCGCGTCAAATTACGCCGGAAACGGTCGTCTTTGTTTTGATATTGCTCAAAACACGAAGTCGAACTCCGTTCGTTTGTTTCGTGGATATCGGTGAGTAACTTTTTTTCTATACATGCTAGCGACCTAAAACTTGTTTTATCGCATTCAGCGCGTCAAATTACGCCGGAAGCGGCCGTCTTTGTTTTGATATTGCTCGAAACACGAAGTCGAAGTCCGTTTGTTTGTTTTTCAGATATCGGTTAGTAACTTTTTTTCTATACATGCTAGCGACCTAAAACTTGTTTCATCGCATTCAGCGCGTCAAATTACGCCGGAAACGGTCCTCTTTGTTCTGATATTGCTCAAAACACGGAGTCGAATTTCGTTTGTTTGTTTCGTGGATATCGGTGAGTAACTTTTTTTCTATACATGCTAGCGACCTAAAACTTGTTTTATCGCATTCAGCGCGTCAAATTACGCCGGAAACGGTCGTCTTTGTTTTGATATTGCTCAAAACACGAAGTCGAACTCCGTTCGTTTGTTTCGTGGATATCGGTGAGTAACTTTTTTTCTATACATGCTAGCGACCTAAAACTTGTTTCATCGCATTCAGCGCGTCAAATTACGCCGGAAACGGTCGTCTTTGTTTTGATATTGCTCAAAACACGGAGTCAATTTCCGTTCGTTTGTTTCGTGGATATCGGTGAGTAACTTTTTTTCTATACATGCTAGCGACCTAAAACTTGTTTTATCGCATTCAGCCCGTCAAATTACGCCGGAGACGGTCGTCTTTGTTCTGATATTGCTCGATAGACGAAGTCGGAGTCCGTTTGTTTGTTTTTCAGATATCGGTTAGTAACTTTTTTTCTATACATGCTAGCGACCTAAAACTTGTTTCATCGCATTCAGCGCGTCAAATTACGCCGGAAACGGTCGTCTTTGTTCTGATATTGCTCAAAACACGGAGTCGAATTTCGTTTGTTTGTTTCGTGGATATCGGTGAGTAACTTTTTTTCTATACATGCTAGCGACCTAAAACTTGTTTTATCGCATTCAGCCCGTCAAATTACGCCGGAAACGGTCGTCTTCGTTCTGATATTGCTTAAAACACAAAGTCGAATTCCGTTCGTTTGTTTCGTGGATATCGGTGAGTAACTTTTTTTCTATACATGCTAGCGACCTAAAACTTGTTTTATCGCATTCAGCCCGTCAAATTACGCCGGAAACGGTCGTCTTTGTTCTGATATTGCTCGATAGACGAAGTCGGAGTCCGTTTGTTTGTTTTTCAGATATCGGTTAGTAACTTTTTTTCTATACATGCTAGCGACCTAAAACTTGTTTCATCGCATTCAGCGCGTCAAATTACGCCGGAAACGGTCGTCTTTGTTCTGATATTGCTCAAAACACGGAGTCGAATTCCGTTTGTTTGTTTCGTGGATATCGGTGAGTAACTTTTTTTCTATACATGCTAGCGACCTGAAACTTGTTTTATCGCATTCAGCCCGTCAAATTACGCCGAAAACGGTCGTCTTCGTTCTGATATTGCTTGAAACACAAAGTCGAATTCCGTTCGTTTGTTTCGTGGATATCGGTGAGTAACTTTTTTTCTATACATGCTAGCGACCTAAAACTTGTTTTATCGCATTCAGCGCGTCCAATTACGCCGGAAACGGTCGTCTTTGTTTTGATATTGCTCAAAACACGGAGTCAATTTCCGTTCGTTTGTTTCGTGGATATCGGTGAGTAACTTTTTTTCTATACATGCTAGCGACCTAAAACTTGTTTTATCGCATTCAGCGCGTCAAATTACGCCGGAAACGGTCGTCTTTGTTTTGTTATTGCTCAAAACACGTAGTCAATTTCCGTTCGTTTGTTTCGTGGATATCGGTGAGTAACTTTTTTTCTATACATGCTAGCGACCTAAAACTTGTTTTATCGCATTCAGCCCGTCAAATTACGCCGGAAACGGTCGTCTTTGTTCTGATATTGCTCGATAGACGAAGTCGGAGTCCGTTTGTTTGTTTTTCAGATATCGGTTAGTAACTTTTTTTCTATACATGCTAGCGACCTAAAACTTGTTTCATCGCATTCAGCGCGTCAAATTACGCCGGAAACGGTCGTCTTTGTTCTGATATTGCTCAAAACACGGAGTCGAATTCCGTTTGTTTGTTTCGTGGATATCGGTGAGTAACTTTTTTTCTATACATGCTAGCGACCTGAAACTTGTTTTATCGCATTCAGCCCGTCAAATTACGCCGAAAACGGTCGTCTTCGTTCTGATATAGCTTGAAACACAAAGTCGAATTCCGTTCGTTTGTTTCGTGGATATCGGTGAGTAACTTTTTTTCTATACATGCTAGCGACCTAAAACTTGTTTTATCGCATTCAGCGCGTCCAATTACGCCGGAAACGGTCGTCTTTGTTTTGATATTGCTCAAAACACGGAGTCAATTTCCGTTCGTTTGTTTCGTGGATATCGGTGAGTAACTTTTTTTCTATACATGCTAGCGACCTAAAACTTGTTTTATCGCATTCAGCGCGTCAAATTACGCCGGAAACGGTCGTCTTTGTTTTGTTATTGCTCAAAACACGGAGTCAATTTCCGTTCGTTTGTTTCGTGGATATCGGTGAGTAACTTTTTTTCTATACATGCTAGCGACCTAAAACTTGTTTTATCGCATTCAGCCCGTCAAATTACGCCGGAAACGGTCGTCTTTGTTCTGATATTGCTCGATAGACGAAGTCGGAGTCCGTTTGTTTGTTTTTCAGATATCGGTTAGTAACTTTTTTTCTATACATGCTAGCGACCTAAAACTTGTTTCATCGCATTCAGCGCGTCAAATTACGCCGGAAACGGTCGTCTTTGTTCTGATATTGCTCAAAACACGGAGTCGAATTTCGTTTGTTTGTTTCGTGGATATCGGTGAGTAACTTTTTTTCTATACATGCTAGCGACCTAAAACTTGTTTTATCGCATTCAGCCCGTCAAATTACGCCGGAAACGGTCGTCTTCGTTCTGATATTGCTTAAAACACAAAGTCGAATTCCGTTCGTTTGTTTCGTGGATATCGGTGAGTAACTTTTTTTCTATACATGCTAGCGACCTAAAACTTGTTTTATCGCATTCAGCGCGTCAAATTACGCCGGAAACGGTCGTCTTTGTTCTGATATTGCTCGATAGACGAAGTCGGAGTCCGTTTGTTTGTTTTTCAGATATCGGTGAGTAACTTTTTTTCTATACATGCTAGCGACCTAAAACTTGTTTTATCGCATTCAGCCCGTCAAATTACGCCGGAAACGGTCGTCTTTGTTCTGATATTGCTCGATAGACGAAGTCGGAGTCCGTTTGTTTGTTTTTCAGATATCGGTTAGTAACTTTTTTTCTATACATGCTAGCGACCTAAAACTTGTTTCATCGCATTCAGCGCGTCAAATTACGCCGGAAACGGTCGTCTTTGTTCTGATATTGCTCAAAACACGGAGTCGAATTCCGTTTGTTTGTTTCGTGGATATCGGTGAGTAACTTTTTTTCTATACATGCTAGCGACCTGAAACTTGTTTTATCGCATTCAGCCCGTCAAATTACGCCGAAAACGGTCGTCTTCGTTCTGATATTGCTTGAAACACAAAGTCGAATTCCGTTCGTTTGTTTCGTGGATATCGGTGAGTAACTTTTTTTCTATACATGCTAGCGACCTAAAACTTGTTTTATCGCATTCAGCGCGTCAAATTACGCCGGAAACGGTCGTCTTTGTTTTGATATTGCTCAAAACACGGAGTCAATTTCCGTTCGTTTGTTTCGTGGATATCGGTGAGCAACTTTTTTCCATACATGCTAGCGACCTAAAACTTGTTTTATCGCATTCAGCGCGTCAAATTACGCCGGAAACGGTCGTCTTTGTTTTGTTATTGCTCAAAACACGGAGTCAATTTCCGTTCGTTTGTTTCGTGGATATCGGTGAGTAACTTTTTTTCTATACATGCTAGCGACCTAAAACTTGTTTTATCGCATTCAGCCCGTCAAATTACGCCGGAAACGGTCGTCTTTGTTCTGATATTGCTCGATAGACGAAGTCGGAGTCCGTTTGTTTGTTTTTCAGATATCGGTTAGTAACTTTTTTTCTATACATGCTAGCGACCTAAAACTTGTTTCATCGCATTCAGCGCGTCAAATTACGCCGGAAACGGTCGTCTTTGTTCTGATATTGCTCAAAACACGGAGTCGAATTTCGTTTGTTTGTTTTGTGGATATCGGTGAGTAACTTTTTTTCTATACATGCTAGCGACCTAAAACTTGTTTTATCGCATTCAGCCCGTCAAATTACGCCGAAAACGGTCGTCTTCGTTCTGATATTGCTTAAAACACAAAGTCGAATTCCGTTCGTTTGTTTCGTGGATATCGGTGAGTAACTTTTTTTCTATACATGCTAGCGACCTAAAACTTGTTTCATCGCATTCAGCTCGTCAAATTACGCCGGAAACGGTCGTCTTTGTTCTGATATTGCTCGATAGACGAAGTCGGAGTCCGTTTGTTTGTTTTTCAGATATCGGTGAGTAACTTTTTTTCTATACATGCTAGCGACCTAAAACTTGTTTTATCGCATTCAGCCCGTCAAATTACGCCGGAAACGGTCGTCTTTGTTCTGATATTGCTCGATAGACGAAGTCGGAGTCCGTTTGTTTGTTTTTCAGATATCGGTTAGTAACTTTTTTTCTATACATGCTAGCGACCTAAAACTTGTTTCATCGCATTCAGCGCGTCAAATTACGCCGGAAACGGTCGTCTTTGTTCTGATATTGCTCAAAACACGGAGTCGAATTCCGTTTGTTTGTTTCGTGGATATCGGTGAGTAACTTTTTTTCTATACATGCTAGCGACCTGAAACTTGTTTTATCGCATTCAGCCCGTCAAATTACGCCGAAAACGGTCGTCTTCGTTCTGATATTGCTTGAAACACAAAGTCGAATTCCGTTCGTTTGTTTCGTGGATATCGGTGAGTAACTTTTTTTCTATACATGCTAGCGACCTAAAACTTGTTTTATCGCATTCAGCGCGTCAAATTACGCCGGAAACGGTCGTCTTTGTTTTGATATTGCTCAAAACACGGAGTCAATTTCCGTTCGTTTGTTTCGTGGATATCGGTGAGTAACTTTTTTTCTATACATGCTAGCGACCTAAAACTTGTTTTATCGCATTCAGCCCGTCAAATTACGCCGGAAACGGTCGTCTTTGTTCTGATATTGCTCGATAGACGAAGTCGGAGTCCGTTTGTTCGTTTTTCAGATATCGGTTAGTAACTTTTTTTCTATACATGCTAGCGACCTAAAACTTGTTTCATCGCATTCAGCGCGTCAAATTACGCCGGAAACGGTCGTCTTTGTTCTGATATTGCTCAAAACACGGAGTCGAATTTCGTTTGTTTGTTTCGTGGATATCGGTGAGTAACTTTTTTTCTATACATGCTAGCGACCTAAAACTTGTTTTATCGCATTCAGCCCGTCAAATTACGCCGGAAACGGTCGTCTTCGTTCTGATATTGCTTAAAACACAAAGTCGAATTCCGTTCGTTTGTTTCGTGGATATCGGTGAGTACCTTCTTTTCTATACATGCTAGCGACCTAAAACTTGTTTTATCGCATTCAGCGCGTCAAATTACGCCGGAAACGGCCGTCTTTGTTTTGATATTGCTCGGAACACGAAGTCGAAGTCCGTTTGTTTGTTTTTCAGATATCGGTTGGTAACTTTTTTTCCATACATGCTAGCGACCTAAAACTTGTTTTATCGCATTCAGCGCGTCAAATTACGCCGGAAACGGTCGTCTTTGTTTTGATATTGCTCAAAACACGGAGTCAATTTCCGTTCGTTTGTTTCGTGGATATCGGTGAGTAACTTTTTTTCTATTCATGCTAGCGACCTAAAACTTGTTTTATCGCATTCAGCGCGTCAAATTACGCCGGAAACGGTCGTCTTTGTTTTGATATTGCTCAAAACACGAAGTCGAATTCCGTTCGTTTGTTTCGTGGATATCGGTGAGTAACTTTTTTTCTATACATGCTAGCGACCTAAAAGTTGTTTTATCGCATTCAGCGCGTCAAATTACGCCGGAAACGGCCGTCTTTGTTTTGATATTGCTCGAAACACGAAGTCGAAGTCCGTTTGTTTGTTTTTCAGATATCGGTTGGTAACTTTTTTCTATACATGCTAGCGACCTAAAACTTGTTTTATCGCATTCAGCGCGTCAAATTACGCCGGAAACGGTCGTCTTTGTTTTGATATCGCTCAAAACACGGAGTCAATTTCCGTTCGTTTGTTTCGTGGATATCGGTGAGTAACTTTTTTTCTATACATGCTAGCGACCTAAAACTTGTTTTATCGCATTCAGCCCGTCAAATTACGCCGGAAACGGTCGTCTTTGTTCCGATATTGCTCGATAGACGAAGTCGGAGTCCGTTTGTTTGTTTTTCAGATATCGGTTAGTCATCTTTTTTTCTATACATGCTAGCGACCTAAAACTTGTTTTATCGCATTCAGCGCGTCAAATTACGCCGGAAGCGGTTGTCTTTGTTTTGATATTGCTTAAAACAGGAAGTCGAATTCCGTTCGTTTGTTTCGTGGATATCGGTAAGTAACTTTTTTTTTATACATGCTAGCGACTTGAAACTTGTTTTATCGCATTCAGCGCGTCAAATTACGCCGGAAACGGCCGTCTTTGTTTTGATATTGCTCGAAACACGAAGTCGAAGTCCGTTTGTTTGTTTTTCAGATATCGGTTGGTAACTTTTTTTCTATACATGCTAGCGACCTAAAACTTGTTTTATCGCATTCAGCGCGTCAAATTACGCCGGAAACGGCCGTCTTTGTTCTGATATTGCTCAAAACACGGAGTCGAATTCCGTTTGTTTGTTTCGTGGATATCGGTGAGTAACTTTTTTTCTATACATGCTAGCGACCTAAAACTTGTTTTATCGCATTCAGCGCGTCAAATTACGCCGGAAACGGTCGTCTTTGTTTTGATATTGCTCAAAACACGAAGTCGAATTCCGTTCGTTTGTTTCGTGGATATCGGTGAGTAACTTTTTTTCTATACATGCTAGCGACCTAAAAGTTGTTTTATCGCATTCAGCGCGTCAAATTACGCTGGAAACGGTTGTCTTTGTTTTGATATTGCTCGAAACACGAAGTCGGAGTCCGTTTGTTTGTTTTTCAGATATCGGTTAGTAACTTTTTTTCTATACATGCCAGCGACCTAAAACTTGTTTTATCGCATTCAGCGCGTCAAATTACGCCGGAAACGGTTGTCTTTGTTCTGATATTGCTCGAAACACGGAGTCGGAGTCCGTTTGTTTGTTTTTCAGATATCGGTTAGTAACTTTTTTTCTATACATGCTAGCGACCTAAAACTTGTTTTATCGCATTCAGCGCGTCAAATTACGCCGGAAACGGCCGTCTTTGTTTTGATATTGCTCGAAACACGAAGTCGAAGTCCGTTTGTTTGTTTTTCAGATATCGGTTGGTAACTTTTTTTCTATACATGCTAGCGACCTAAAACTTGTTTCATCGCATTCAGCGCGTCAAATTACGCCGTAAACGGTCGTCTTTGTTCTGATATTGCTCAAAACACGGAGTCGAATTCCGTTTGTTTGTTTCGTGGATATCGGTGAGTAACTTCTTTTCTATACATGCTAGCGACCTAAAACTTGTTTTGTCGCATTCAGCGCGTCAAATTACGCCGGAAACGGTCGTCTTTGTTTTGATATTGCTCAAAACACGAAGTCGAATTCCGTTCGTTTGTTTCGTGGATATCGGTGAGTAACTTTTTTTCTATACATGCTAGCGACCTAAAAGTTGTTTTATCGCATTCAGCGCGTCAAATTACGCCGGAAACGGCCGTCTTTGTTTTGATATTGCTCGAAACACGAAGTCGAAGTCCGTTTGTTTGTTTTTCAGATATCGGTTGGTAACTTTTTTCTATACATGCTAGCGACCTAAAACTTGTTTTATCGCATTCAGCGCGTCAAATTACGCCGGAAACGGTCGTCTTTGTTTTGATATTGCTCAAAACACGGAGTCAATTTCCGTTCGTTTGTTTCGTGGATATCGGTGAGTAACTTTTTTTCTATACATGCTAGCGACCTAAAACTTGTTTTATCGCATTCAGCCCGTCAAATTACGCCGGAAACGGTCGTCTTTGTTCCGATATTGCTCGATAGACGAAGTCGGAGTCCGTTTGTTTGTTTTTCAGATATCGGTTAGTCACTTTTTTTCTATACATGCTAGCGACCTAAAACTTGTTTGATCGCATTCAGCGCGTCAAATTACGCCGGAAGCGGTTGTCTTTGTTTTGATATTGCTTAAAACAGGAAGTCGAATTCCGTTCGTTTGTTTCGTGGATATCGGTGAGTAACTTTTTTTTTATACATGCTAGCGACTTGAAACTTGTTTTATCGCATTCAGCGCGTCAAATTACGCCGGAAACGGCCGTCTTTGTTTTGATATTGCTCGAAACACGAAGTCGAAGTCCGTTTGTTTGTTTTTCAGATATCGGTTGGTAACTTTTTTTCTATACATGCTAGCGACCTAAAACTTGTTTTATCGCATTCAGCGCGTCAAATTACGCCGGAAACGGCCGTCTTTGTTCTGATATTGCTCAAAACACGAAGTCGAATTCCGTTTGTTTGTTTCGTGGATATCGGTGAGTAACTTTTTTTCTATACATGCTAGCGACCTAAAACTTGTTTTATCGCATTCAGCGCGTCAAATTACGCCGGAAACGGTCGTCTTCGTTTTGATATTGCTCAAAACACGAAGTCGAATTCCGTTCGTTTGTTTCGTGGATATCGGTGAGTAACTTTTTTTCTATACATGCCAGCGACCTAAAACTTGTTTTATCGCATTTAGCGCGTCAAATTACGCTGGAAACGGTTGTCTTTGTTTTGATATTGCTCGAAACACGAAGTCGGAGTCCGTTTGTTTGTTTTTCAGATATCGGTTAGTAACTTTTTTTCTATACATGCCAGCGACCTAAAACTTGTTTTATCGCATTCAGCGCGTCAAATTACGCCGGAAACGGTTGTCTTTGTTCTGATATTGCTCGCAACACGAAGTCGGAGTCCGTTTGTTTGTTTTTCAGATATCGGTTAGTAACTTCTTTTCTATACATGCTAGCGACCTAAAACTTGTTTTATCGCATTCAGCGCGTCAAATTACGCCGGAAACGGCCGTCTTTGTTTTGATATTGCTCGAAACACGAAGTCGAAGTCCGTTTGTTTGTTTTTCAGATATCGGTTGGTAACTTTTTTTCTATACATGCTAGCGACCTAAAACTTGTTTCATCGCATTCAGCGCGTCAAATTACGCCGGAAACGGTCGTCTTTGTTCTGATATTGCTCAAAACACGGAGTCGAATTCCGTTTGTTTGTTTCGTGGATATCGGTGTGTAACTTTTTTTCTATTCATGCTAGCGACCTAAAACTTGTTTTATCGCATTCAGCGCGTCAAATTACGCCGGAAACGGTCGTCTTTGTTTTGATATTGCTCAAAACACGAAGTCGAATTCCGTTTGTTTGTTTCGTGGATATCGGTGAGTAACTTTTTTTCTATACATGCTAGCGACCTAAAACTTGTTTCATCGCATTCAGCTCGTCAAATTACGCCGGAAACGGTCGTCTTTGTTCTGATATTGCTCGATAGACGAAGTCGGAGTCCGTTTGTTTGTTTTTCAGATATCGGTGAGTAACTTTTTTTCTATACATGCTAGCGACCTAAAACTTGTTTCATCGCATTCAGCGCGTCAAATTACGCCGAAAACGGTCGTCTTTGTTCTGATATTGCTCAAAACACGAAGTCGAATTCCGTTTGTTTGTTTCGTGGATATCGGTGAGTAACTTCTTTTCTATACATGCTAGCGACCTAAAACTTGTTTTATCGCATTCAGCGCGTCAAATTACGCCGGAAACGGCCGTCTTTGTTTTGATATTGCTCGATAGACGAAGTCGGAGTCCGTTTGTTTGTTTTTCAGATATCGGTGAGTAACTTTTTTTCTATACATGCTAGCGACCTAAAACTTGTTTCATCGCATTCAGCGCGTCAAATTACGCCGGAAACGGTCGTCTTTGTTCTGATATTGCTCAAAACACGGAGTCGAATTCCGTTTGTTTGTTTCGTGGATATCGGTGAGTAACTTTTTTTCTATACATGCTAGCGACCTGAAACTTGTTTTATCGCATTCAGCCCGTCAAATTACGCCGAAAACGGTCGTCTTCGTTCTGATATTGCTTGAAACACAAAGTCGAATTCCGTTCGTTTGTTTCGTGGATATCGGTGAGTAACTTGTTTTCTATACATGCTAGCGACCTAAAACTTGTTTTATCGCATTCAGCGCGTCAAATTACGCCGGAAACGGTCGTCTTTGTTTTGATATTGCTCAAAACACGGAGTCAATTTCCGTTCGTTTGTTTCGTGGATATCGGTGAGTAACTTTTTTTCTATACATGCTAGCGACCTAAAACTTGTTTTATCGCATTCAGCCCGTCAAATTACGCCGGAAACGGTCGTCTTTGTTCCGATATTGCTCGATAGACGAAGTCGGAGTCCGTTTGTTTGTTTTTCAGATATCGGTTTGTCACTTTTTTTCTATACATGCTAGCGACCTAAAACTTGTTTGATCGCATTCAGCGCGTCAAATTACGCCGGAAGCGGTTGTCTTTGTTTTGATATTGCTTAAAACAGGAAGTCGAATTCCGTTCGTTTGTTTCGTGGATATCGGTGAGTAACTTTTTTTTTATACATGCTAGCGACTTGAAACTTGTTTTATCGCATTCAGCGCGTCAAATTACGCCGGAAACGGCCGTCTTTGTTTTGATATTGCTCGAAACACGAAGTCGAAGTCCGTTTGTTTGTTTTTCAGATATCGGTTGGTAACTTTTTTTCTATACATGCTAGCGACCTAAAACTTGTTTTATCGCATTCAGCGCGTCAAATTACGCCGGAAACGGCCGTCTTTGTTCTGATATTGCTCAAAACACGAAGTCGAATTCCGTTTGTTTGTTTCGTGGATATCGGTGAGTAACTTTTTTTCTATACATGCTAGCGACCTAAAACTTGTTTTATCGCATTCAGCCCGTCAAATTACGCCGGAAACGGTCGTCTTTGTTCCGATATTGCTCGATAGACGAAGTCGGAGTCCGTTTGTTTGTTTTTCAGATATCGGTTTGTCACTTTTTTTCTATACATGCTAGCGACCTAAAACTTGTTTGATCGCATTCAGCGCGTCAAATTACGCCGGAAGCGGTTGTCTTTGTTTTGATATTGCTTAAAACAGGAAGTCGAATTCCGTTCGTTTGTTTCGTGGATATCGGTGAGTAACTTTTTTTTTATACATGCTAGCGACTTGAAACTTGTTTTATCGCATTCAGCGCGTCAAATTACGCCGGAAACGGCCGTCTTTGTTTTGATATTGCTCGAAACACGAAGTCGAAGTCCGTTTGTTTGTTTTTCAGATATCGGTTGGTAACTTTTTTTCTATACATGCCAGCGACCTAAAACTTGTTTTATCGCATTTAGCGCGTCAAATTACGCTGGAAACGGTTGTCTTTGTTTTGATATTGCTCGAAACACGAAGTCGGAGTCCTTCTGTTTGTTTTTCAGATATCGGTTAGTAACTTTTTTTCTATACATGCCAGCGACCTAAAACTTGTTTTATCGCATTCAGCGCGTCAAATTACGCCGGAAACGGTTGTCTTTGTTCTGATATTGCTCGAAACACGAAGTCGGAGTCCGTTTGTTTGTTTTTCAGATATCGGTTAGTAACTTCTTTTCTATACATGCTAGCGACCTAAAACTTGTTTTATCGCATTCAGCGCGTCAAATTACGCCGGAAACGGCCGTCTTTGTTTTGATATTGCTCGAAACACGAAGTCGAAGTCCGTTTGTTTGTTTTTCAGATATCGGTTGGTAACTTTTTTTCTATACATGCTAGCGACCTAAAACTTGTTTCATCGCATTCAGCGCGTCAAATTACGCCGGAAACGGTCGTCTTTGTTCTGATATTGCTCAAAACACGGAGTCGAATTCCGTTTGTTTGTTTCGTGGATATCGGTGTGTAACTTTTTTTCTATTCATGCTAGCGACCTAAAACTTGTTTTATCGCATTCAGCGCGTCAAATTACGCCGGAAACGGTCGTCTTTGTTTTGATATTGCTCAAAACACGAAGTCGAATTCCGTTCGTTTGTTTCGTGGATATCGGTGAGTAACTTTTTTTCTATACATGCTAGCGACCTAAAACTTGTTTCATCGCATTCAGCTCGTCAAATTACGCCGGAAACGGTCGTCTTTGTTCTGATATTGCTCGATAGACGAAGTCGGAGTCCGTTTGTTTGTTTTTCAGATATCGGTGAGTAACTTTTTTTCTATACATGCTAGCGACCTAAAACTTGTTTCATCGCATTCAGCGCGTCAAATTACGCCGGAAACGGTCGTCTTTGTTCTGATATTGCTCAAAACACGAAGTCGAATTCCGTTTGTTTGTTTCGTGGATATCGGTGAGTAACTTCTTTTCTATACATGCTAGCGACCTAAAACTTGTTTTATCGCATTCAGCGCGTCAAATTACGCCGGAAACGGCCGTCTTTGTTTTGATATTGCTCGATAGACGAAGTCGGAGTCCGTTTGTTTGTTTTTCAGATATCGGTGAGTAACTTTTTTTCTATACATGCTAGCGACCTAAAACTTGTTTCATCGCATTCAGCGCGTCAAATTACGCCGGAAACGGTCGTCTTTGTTCTGATATTGCTCAAAACACGGAGTCGAATTCCGTTTGTTTGTTTCGTGGATATCGGTGAGTAACTTTTTTTCTATACATGCTAGCGACCTGAAACTTGTTTTATCGCATTCAGCCCGTCAAATTACGCCGAAAACGGTCGTCTTCGTTCTGATATTGCTTGAAACACAAAGTCGAATTCCGTTCGTTTGTTTCGTGGATATCGGTGAGTAACTTGTTTTCTATACATGCTAGCGACCTAAAACTTGTTTTATCGCATTCAGCGCGTCAAATTACGCCGGAAACGGTCGTCTTTGTTTTGATATTGCTCAAAACACGGAGTCAATTTCCGTTCGTTTGTTTCGTGGATATCGGTGAGTAACTTTTTTTCTATACATGCTAGCGACCTAAAACTTGTTTTATCGCATTCAGCCCGTCAAATTACGCCGGAAACGGTCGTCTTTGTTCCGATATTGCTCGATAGACGAAGTCGGAGTCCGTTTGTTTGTTTTTCAGATATCGGTTTGTCACTTTTTTTCTATACATGCTAGCGACCTAAAACTTGTTTGATCGCATTCAGCGCGTCAAATTACGCCGGAAGCGGTTGTCTTTGTTTTGATATTGCTTAAAACAGGAAGTCGAATTCCGTTCGTTTGTTTCGTGGATATCGGTGAGTAACTTTTTTTTTATACATGCTAGCGACTTGAAACTTGTTTTATCGCATTCAGCGCGTCAAATTACGCCGGAAACGGCCGTCTTTGTTTTGATATTGCTCGAAACACGAAGTCGAAGTCCGTTTGTTTGTTTTTCAGATATCGGTTGGTAACTTTTTTTCTATACATGCTAGCGACCTAAAACTTGTTTTATCGCATTCAGCGCGTCAAATTACGCCGGAAACGGCCGTCTTTGTTCTGATATTGCTCAAAACACGAAGTCGAATTCCGTTTGTTTGTTTCGTGGATATCGGTGAGTAACTTTTTTTCTATACATGCTAGCGACCTAAAACTTGTTTTATCGCATTCAGCGCGTCAAATTACGCCGGAAACGGTCGTCTTCGTTTTGATATTGCTCAAAACACGAAGTCAAATTCCGTTCGTTTGTTTCGTGGATATCGGTGAGTAACTTTTTTTCTATACATGCCAGCGACCTAAAACTTGTTTTATCGCATTTAGCGCGTCAAATTACGCTGGAAACGGTTGTCTTTGTTTTGATATTGCTCGAAACACGAAGTCGGAGTCCGTTTGTTTGTTTTTCAGATATCGGTTAGTAACTTTTTTTCTATACATGCCAGCGACCTAAAACTTGTTTTATCGCATTCAGCGCGTCAAATTACGCCGGAAACGGTTGTCTTTGTTCTGATATTGCTCGAAACACGAAGTCGGAGTCCGTTTGTTTGTTTTTCAGATATCGGTTAGTAACTTCTTTTCTATACATGCTAGCGACCTAAAACTTGTTTTATCGCATTCAGCGCGTCAAATTACGCCGGAAACGGCCGTCTTTGTTTTGATATTGCTCGAAACACGAAGTCGAAGTCCGTTTGTTTGTTTTTCAGATATCGGTTGGTAACTTTTTTTCTATACATGCTAGCGACCTAAAACTTGTTTCATCGCATTCAGCGCGTCAAATTACGCCGGAAACGGTCGTCTTTGTTCTGATATTGCTTAAAACACGGAATCGAATTCCGTTTGTTTGTTTCGTGGATATCGGTGAGTAACTTTTTTTCTATTCATGCTAGCGACCTAAAACTTGTTTTATCGCATTCAGCGCGTCAAATTACGCCGGAAACGGTCGTCTTTGTTTTGATATTGCTCAAAACACGAAGTCGAATTCCGTTCGTTTGTTTCGTGGATATCGGTGAGTAACTTTTTTTCTATACATGCTAGCGACCTAAAACTTGTTTCATCGCATTCAGCTCGTCAAATTACGCTGGAAACGGTCGTCTTTGTTCTGATATTGCTCGATAGACGAAGTCGGAGTCCGTTTGTTTGTTTTTCAGATATCGGTGAGTAACTTTTTTTCTATACATGCTAGCGACCTAAAACTTGTTTCATCGCATTCAGCGCGTCAAATTACGCCGGAAACGGTCGTCTTTGTTCTGATATTGCTCAAAACACGGAGTCGAATTCCGTTTGTTTGTTTCGTGGATATCGGTGAGTAACTTTTTTTCTATACATGCTAGCGACCTGAAACTTGTTTTATCGCATTCAGCCCGTCAAATTACGCCGAAAACGGTCGTCTTCGTTCTGATATTGCTTGAAACACAAAGTCGAATTCCGTTCGTTTGTTTCGTGGATATCGGTGAGTAACTTTTTTTCTATACATGCTAGCGACCTAAAACTTGTTTTATCGCATTCAGCGCGTCAAATTACGCCGGAAACGGTCGTCTTTGTTTTGATATTGCTCAAAACACGGAGTCAATTTCCGTTCGTTTGTTTCGTGGATATCGGTGAGTAACTTTTTTTCTATACATGCTAGCGACCTAAAACTTGTTTTATCGCATTCAGCCCGTCAAATTACGCCGGAAACGGTCGTCTTTGTTCTGATATTGCTCGATAGACGAAGTCGGAGTCCGTTTGTTTGTTTTTCAGATATCGGTTAGTAACTTTTTTTCTATACATGCTAGCGACCTAAAACTTGTTTCATCGCATTCAGCGCGTCAAATTACGCCGGAAACGGTCGTCTTTGTTCTGATATTGCTCAAAACACGGAGTCGAATTTCGTTTGTTTGTTTCGTGGATATCGGTGAGTAACTTTTTTTCTATACATGCTAGCGACCTAAAACTTGTTTTATCGCATTCAGCCCGTCAAATTACGCCGGAAACGGTCGTCTTCGTTCTGATATTGCTTAAAACACAAAGTCGAATTCCGTTCGTTTGTTTCGTGGATATCGGTGAGTAACTTCTTTTCTATACATGCTAGCGACCTAAAACTTGTTTTATCGCATTCAGCGCGTCAAATTACGCCGGAAACGGCCGTCTTTGTTTTGATATTGCTCGGAACACGAAGTCGAAGTCCGTTTGTTTGTTTTTCAGATATCGGTTGGTAACTTTTTTTCCATACATGCTAGCGACCTAAAACTTGTTTTATCGCATTCAGCGCGTCAAATTACGCCGGAAACGGTCGTCTTTGTTTTGATATTGCTCAAAACACGGAGTCAATTTCCGTTCGTTTGTTTCGTGGATATCGGTGAGTAACTTTTTTTCTATTCATGCTAGCGACCTAAAACTTGTTTTATCGCATTCAGCGCGTCAAATTACGCCGGAAACGGTCGTCTTTGTTTTGATATTGCTCAAAACACGAAGTCGAATTCCGTTCGTTTGTTTCGTGGATATCGGTGAGTAACTTTTTTTCTATACATGCTAGCGACCTAAAACTTGTTTCATCGCATTCAGCGCGTCAAATTACGCCGGAAACGGTCGTCTTTGTTCTGATATTGCTCAAAACACGGAGTCGAATTTCGTTTGTTTGTTTCGTGGATATCGGTGAGTAACTTTTTTTCTATACATGCTAGCGACCTAAAACTTGTTTTATCGCATTCAGCCCGTCAAATTACGCCGGAAACGGTCGTCTTCGTTCTGATATTGCTTAAAACACAAAGTCGAATTCCGTTCGTTTGTTTCGTGGATATCGGTGAGTAACTTCTTTTCTATACATGCTAGCGACCTAAAACTTGTTTTATCGCATTCAGCGCGTCAAATTACGCCGGAAACGGCCGTCTTTGTTTTGATATTGCTCGGAACACGAAGTCGAAGTCCGTTTGTTTGTTTTTCAGATATCGGTTGGTAACTTTTTTTCCATACATGCTAGCGACCTAAAACTTGTTTTATCGCATTCAGCGCGTCAAATTACGCCGGAAACGGTCGTCTTTGTTTTGATATTGCTCAAAACACGGAGTCAATTTCCGTTCGTTTGTTTCGTGGATATCGGTGAGTAACTTTTTTTCTATTCATGCTAGCGACCTAAAACTTGTTTTATCGCATTCAGCGCGTCAAATTACGCCGGAAACGGTCGTCTTTGTTTTGATATTGCTCAAAACACGAAGTCGAATTCCGTTCGTTTGTTTCGTGGATATCGGTGAGTAACTTTTTTTCTATACATGCTAGCGACCTAAAAGTTGTTTTATCGCATTCAGCGCGTCAAATTACGCCGGAAACGGCCGTCTTTGTTTTGATATTGCTCGAAACACGAAGTCGAAGTCCGTTTGTTTGTTTTTCAGATATCGGTTGGTAACTTTTTTCCATACATGCTAGCGACCTAAAACTTGTTTTATCGCATTCAGCGCGTCAAATTACGCCGGAAACGGTCGTCTTTGTTTTGATATTGCTCAAAACACGGAGTCAATTTCCGTTCGTTTGTTTCGTGGATATCGGTGAGTAACTTTTTTTCTATACATGCTAGCGACCTAAAACTTGTTTTATCGGATTCAGCCCGTCAAATTACGCCGGAAACGGTCGTCTTTGTTCCGATATTGCTCGATAGACGAAGTCGGAGTCCGTTTGTTTGTTTTTCAGATATCGGTTAGTCACTTTTTTTCTATACATGCTAGCGACCTAAAACTTGTTTTATCGCATTCAGCGCGTCAAATTACGCCGGAAGCGGTTGTCTTTGTTTTGATATTGCTTAAAACAGGAAGTCGAATTCCGTTCGTTTGTTTCGTGGATATCGGTGAGTAACTTTTTTTTTATACATGCTAGCGACTTGAAACTTGTTTTATCGCATTCAGCGCGTCAAATTACGCCGGAAACGGCCGTCTTTGTTTTGATATTGCTCGAAACACGAAGTCGAAGTCCGTTTGTTTGTTTTTCAGATATCGGTTGGTAACTTTTTTTCTATACATGCTAGCGACCTAAAACTTGTTTTATCGCATTCAGCGCGTCAAATTACGCCGGAAACGGTCGTCTTTGTTTTGATATTGCTCAAAACACGGAGTCAATTTCCGTTCGTTTGTTTCGTGGATATCGGTGAGTAACTTTTTTTCTATTCATGCTAGCGACCTAAAACTTGTTTTATCGCATTCAGCGCGTCAAATTACGCCGGAAACGGTCGTCTTTGTTTTGATATTGCTCAAAACACGAAGTCGAATTCCGTTCGTTTGTTTCGTGGATATCGGTGAGTAACTTTTTTTCTATACATGCTAGCGACCTAAAACTTGTTTCATCGCATTCAGCGCGTCAAATTACGCCGGAAACGGTCGTCTTTGTTCTGATATTGCTCAAAACACGGAGTCGAATTTCGTTTGTTTGTTTCGTGGATATCGGTGAGTAACTTTTTTTCTATACATGCTAGCGACCTAAAACTTGTTTTATCGCATTCAGCCCGTCAAATTACGCCGGAAACGGTCGTCTTCGTTCTGATATTGCTTAAAACACAAAGTCGAATTCCGTTCGTTTGTTTCGTGGATATCGGTGAGTAACTTCTTTTCTATACATGCTAGCGACCTAAAACTTGTTTAATCGCATTCAGCGCGTCAAATTACGCCGGAAACGGCCGTCTTTGTTTTGATATTGCTCGGAACACGAAGTCGAAGTCCGTTTGTTTGTTTTTCAGATATCGGTTGGTAACTTTTTTTCCATACATGCTAGCGACCTAAAACTTGTTTTATCGCATTCAGCGCGTCAAATTACGCCGGAAACGGTCGTCTTTGTTTTGATATTGCTCAAAACACGGAGTCAATTTCCGTTCGTTTGTTTCGTGGATATCGGTGAGTAACTTTTTTTCTATTCATGCTAGCGACCTAAAACTTGTTTTATCGCATTCAGCGCGTCAAATTACGCCGGAAACGGTCGTCTTTGTTTTGATATTGCTCAAAACACGAAGTCGAATTCCGTTCGTTTGTTTCGTGGATATCGGTGAGTAACTTTTTTTCTATACATGCTAGCGACCTAAAAGTTGTTTTATCGCATTCAGCGCGTCAAATTACGCCGGAAACGGCCGTCTTTGTTTTGATATTGCTCGAAACACGAAGTCGAAGTCCGTTTGTTTGTTTTTCAGATATCGGTTGGTAACTTTTTTCCATACATGCTAGCGACCTAAAACTTGTTTTATCGCATTCAGCGCGTCAAATTACGCCGGAAACGGTCGTCTTTGTTTTGATATTGCTCAAAACACGGAGTCAATTTCCGTTCGTTTGTTTCGTGGATATCGGTGAGTAACTTTTTTTCTATACATGCTAGCGACCTAAAACTTGTTTTATCGGATTCAGCCCGTCAAATTACGCCGGAAACGGTCGTCTTTGTTCCGATATTGCTCGATAGACGAAGTCGGAGTCCGTTTGTTTGTTTTTCAGATATCGGTTAGTCACTTTTTTTCTATACATGCTAGCGACCTAAAACTTGTTTTATCGCATTCAGCGCGTCAAATTACGCCGGAAGCGGTTGTCTTTGTTTTGATATTGCTTAAAACAGGAAGTCGAATTCCGTTCGTTTGTTTCGTGGATATCGGTGAGTAACTTTTTTTTTATACATGCTAGCGACTTGAAACTTGTTTTATCGCATTCAGCGCGTCAAATTACGCCGGAAACGGCCGTCTTTGTTTTGATATTGCTCGAAACACGAAGTCGAAGTCCGTTTGTTTGTTTTTCAGATATCGGTTGGTAACTTTTTTTCTATACATGCTAGCGACCTAAAACTTGTTTTATCGCATTCAGCGCGTCAAATTACGCCGGAAACGGCCGTCTTTGTTCTGATATTGCTCAAAACACGAAGTCGAATTCCGTTTGTTTGTTTCGTGGATATCGGTGAGTAACTTTTTTTCTATACATGCTAGCGACCTAAAACTTGTTTTATCGCATTCAGCGCGTCAAATTACGCCGGAAGCGGTTGTCTTTGTTTTGATATTGCTTAAAACAGGAAGTCGAATTCCGTTCGTTTGTTTCGTGGATATCGGTGAGTAACTTTTTTTTTATACATGCTAGCGACTTGAAACTTGTTTTATCGCATTCAGCGCGTCAAATTACGCCGGAAACGGCCGTCTTTGTTTTGATATTGCTCGAAACACAAAGTCGAAGTCCGTTTGTTTGTTTTTCAGATATCGGTTGGTAACTTTTTTTCTATACATGCTAGCGACCTAAAACTTGTTTTATCGCATTCAGCGCGTCAAATTACGCCGGAAACGGCCGTCTTTGTTCTGATATCGCTCAAAACACGAAGTCGAATTCCGTTTGTTTGTTTCGTGGATATCGGTGAGTAACTTTTTTTCTATACATGCTAGCGACCTAAAACTTGTTTTATCGCATTCAGCGCGTCAAATTACGCCGGAAACGGTCGTCTTTGTTTTGATATTGCTCAATACACGAAGTCGAATTCCGTTCGTTTGTTTCGTGGATATCGGTGAGTAACTTTTTTTCTATACATGCCAGCGACCTAAAACTTGTTTTATCGCATTCAGCCCGTCAAATTACGCCGGAAACGGTCGTCTTCGTTCTGATATTGCTTAAAACACAAAGTCGAATTCCGTTCGTTTGTTTCGTGGATATCAGTGAGTAACTTCTTTTCTATACATGCTAGCGACCTAAAACTTGTTTTATCGCATTCAGCGCGTCAAATTACGCCGGAAACGGCCGTCTTTGTTCTGATATCGCTCAAAACACGAAGTCGAATTCCGTTTGTTTGTTTCGTGGATATCGGTGAGTAACTTTTTTTCTATACATGCTAGCGACCTAAAACTTGTTTTATCGCATTCAGCGCGTCAAATTACGCCGGAAACGGTCGTCTTTGTTTTGATATTGCTCAATACACGAAGTCGAATTCCGTTCGTTTGTTTCGTGGATATCGGTGAGTAACTTTTTTTCTATACATGCCAGCGACCTAAAACTTGTTTTATCGCATTCAGCCCGTCAAATTACGCCGGAAACGGTCGTCTTCGTTCTGATATTGCTTAAAACACAAAGTCGAATTCCGTTCGTTTGTTTCGTGGATATCAGTGAGTAACTTCTTTTCTATACATGCTAGCGACCTAAAACTTGTTTTATCGCATTCAGCGCGTCAAATTACGCCGGAAACGGCCGTCTTTGTTTTGATATTGCTCGGAACACGAAGTCGAAGTCCGTTTGTTTGTTTTTCAGATATCGGTTGGTAACTTTTTTTCCATACATGCTAGCGACCTAAAACTTGTTTTATCGCATTCAGCGCGTCAAATTACGCCGGAAACGGTCGTCTTTGTTTTGATATTGCTCAAAACACGGAGTCAATTTCCGTTCGTTTGTTTCGTGGATATCGGTGAGTAACTTTTTTTCTATTCATGCTAGCGACCTAAAACTTGTTTTATCGCATTCAGCGCGTCAAATTACGCCGGAAACGGTCGTCTTTGTTTTGATATTGCTCAAAACACGAAGTCGAATTCCGTTCGTTTGTTTCGTGGATATCGGTGAGTAACTTTTTTTCTATACATGCTAGCGACCTAAAAGTTGTTTTATCGCATTCAGCGCGTCAAATTACGCCGGAAACGGCCGTCTTTGTTTTGATATTGCTCGAAACACGAAGTCGAAGTCCGTTTGTTTGTTTTTCAGATATCGGTTGGTAACTTTTTTCTATACATGCTAGCGACCTAAAACTTGTTTTATCGCATTCAGCGCGTCAAATTACGCCGGAAACGGTCGTCTTTGTTTTGATATTGCTCAAAACACGGAGTCAATTTCCGTTCGTTTGTTTCCTGGATATCGGTGAGTAACTTTTTTTCTATACATGCTAGCGACCTAAAACTTGTTTTATCGCATTCAGCCCGTCAAATTACGCCGGAAACCGTCGTCTTTTTTCCGATATTGCTCGATAGACGAAGTCGGAGTCCGTTTGTTTGTTTTTCAGATATCGGTTAGTCACTTTTTTTCTATACATGCTAGCGACCTAAAACTTGTTTCATCGCATTCAGCGCGTCAAATTACGCCGGAAGCGGTTGTCTTTGTTTTGATATTGCTTAAAACAGGAAGTCGAATTCCGTTCGTTTGTTTCGTGGATATCGGTGAGTAACTTTTTTTTTATACATGCTAGCGACTTGAAACTTGTTTTATCGCATTCAGCGCGTCAAATCACGCCGGAAACGGCCGTCTTTGTTTTGATATTGCTCGAAACACGAAGTCGAAGTCCGTTTGTTTGTTTTTCAGATATCGGTTGGTAACTTTTTTTCTATACATGCTAGCGACCTAAAACTTGTTTTATCGCATTCAGCGCGTCAAATTACGCCGGAAACGGCCGTCTTTGTTCTGATATTGCTCAAAACACGAAGTCGAATTCCGTTTGTTTGTTTCGTGGATATCGGTGAGTAACTTTTTTTCTATACATGCTAGCGACCTAAAACTTGTTTTATCGCATTCAGCGCGTCAAATTACGCCGGAAACGGTCGTCTTTGTTTTGATATTGCTCAAAACACGAAGTCGAATTCCGTTCGTTTGTTTCGTGGATATCGGTGAGTAACTTTTTTTCTATACATGCCAGCGACCTAAAACTTGTTTTATCGCATTCAGCGCGTCAAATTACGCTGGAAACGGTTGTCTTTGTTTTGATATTGCTCGAAACACGAAGTCGGAGTCCGTTTGTTTGTTTTTCAGATATCGGTTAGTAACTTTTTTTCTATACATGCCAGCGACCTAAAACTTGTTTTATCGCATTCAGCCCGTCAAATTACGCCGGAAACGGTCGTCTTTTTTCCGATATTGCTCGATAGACGAAGTCGGAGTCCGTTTGTTTGTTTTTCAGATATCGGTTAGTCACTTTTTTTCTATACATGCTAGCGACCTAAAACTTGTTTTATCGCATTCAGCGCGTCAAATTACGCCGGAAGCGGTTGTCTTTGTTTTGATATTGCTTAAAACAGGAAGTCGAATTCCGTTCGTTTGTTTCGTGGATATCGGTGAGTAACTTTTTTTTTATACATGCTAGCGACTTGAAACTTGTTTTATCGCATTCAGCGCGTCAAATTACGCCGGAAACGGCCGTCTTTGTTTTGATATTGCTCGAAACACGAAGTCGAAGTCCGTTTGTTTGTTTTTCAGATATCGGTTGGTAACTTTTTTCTATACATGCTAGCGACCTAAAACTTGTTTTATCGCATTCAGCGCGTCAAATTACGCCGGAAACGGTCGTCTTTGTTTTGATATTGCTCAAAACACGGAGTCAATTTCCGTTCGTTTGTTTCCTGGATATCGGTGAGTAACTTTTTTTCTATACATGCTAGCGACCTAAAACTTGTTTTATCGCATTCAGCCCGTCAAATTACGCCGGAAACGGTCGTCTTTTTTCCGATATTGCTCGATAGACGAAGTCGGAGTCCGTTTGTTTGTTTTTCAGATATCGGTTAGTCACTTTTTTTCTATACATGCTAGCGACCTAAAACTTGTTTCATCGCATTCAGCGCGTCAAATTACGCCGGAAGCGGTTGTCTTCGTTTTGATATTGCTTAAAACAGGAAGTCGAATTCCGTTCGTTTGTTTCGTGGATATCGGTGAGTAACTTTTTTTTTATACATGCTAGCGACTTGAAACTTGTTTTATCGCATTCAGCGCGTCAAATCACGCCGGAAACGGCCGTCTTTGTTTTGATATTGCTCGAAACACGAAGTCGAAGTCCGTTTGTTTGTTTTTCAGATATCGGTTGGTAACTTTTTTTCTATACATGCTAGCGACCTAAAACTTGTTTTATCGCATTCAGCGCGTCAAATTACGCCGGAAACGGCCGTCTTTGTTCTGATATTGCTCAAAACACGAAGTCGAATTCCGTTTGTTTGTTTCGTGGATATCGGTGAGTAACTTTTTTTCTATACATGCTAGCGACCTAAAACTTGTTTTATCGCATTCAGCGCGTCAAATTACGCCGGAAACGGTCGTCTTTGTTTTGATATTGCTCAAAACACGAAGTCGAATTCCGTTCGTTTGTTTCGTGGATATCGGTGAGTAACTTTTTTTCTATACATGCCAGCGACCTAAAACTTGTTTTATCGCATTCAGCGCGTCAAATTACGCTGGAAACGGTTGTCTTTGTTTTGATATTGCTCGAAACACGAAGTCGGAGTCCGTTTGTTTGTTTTTCAGATATCGGTTAGTAACTTTTTTTCTATACATGCCAGCGACCTAAAACTTGTTTTATCGCATTCAGCCCGTCAAATTACGCCGGAAACGGTCGTCTTTTTTCCGATATTGCTCGATAGACGAAGTCGGAGTCCGTTTGTTTGTTTTTCAGATATCGGTTAGTCACTTTTTTTCTATACATGCTAGCGACCTAAAACTTGTTTTATCGCATTCAGCGCGTCAAATTACGCCGGAAGCGGTTGTCTTTGTTTTGATATTGCTTAAAACAGGAAGTCGAATTCCGTTCGTTTGTTTCGTGGATATCGGTGAGTAACTTTTTTTTTATACATGCTAGCGACTTGAAACTTGTTTTATCGCATTCAGCGCGTCAAATCACGCCGGAAACGGCCGTCTTTGTTTTGATATTGCTCGAAACACGAAGTCGAAGTCCGTTTGTTTGTTTTTCAGATATCGGTTGGTAACTTTTTTTCTATACATGCTAGCGACCTAAAACTTGTTTTATCGCATTCAGCGCGTCAAATTACGCCGGAAACGGCCGTCTTTGTTCTGATATTGCTCAAAACACGAAGTCGAATTCCGTTTGTTTGTTTCGTGGATATCGGTGAGTAACTTTTTTTCTATACATGCTAGCGACCTAAAACTTGTTTTATCGCATTCAGCGCGTCAAATTACGCCGGAAACGGTCGTCTTTGTTTTGATATTGCTCAAAACACGAAGTCGAATTCCGTTCGTTTGTTTCGTGGATATCGAGGAGTAACTTTTTTTCTATACATGCCAGCGACCTAAAACTTGTTTTATCGCATTCAGCGCGTCAAATTACGCTGGAAACGGTTGTCTTTGTTTTGATATTGCTCGAAACACGAAGTCGGAGTCCGTTTGTTTGTTTTTCAGATATCGGTTAGTAACTTTTTTTCTATACATGCCAGCGACCTAAAACTTGTTTTATCGCATTCAGCGCGTCAAATTACGCCGGAAACGGTTGTCTTTGTTCTGATATTGCTCGAAACACGAAGTCGGAGTCCGTTTGTTTGTTTTTCAGATATCGGTTGGTAACTTTTTTTCTATACATGCTAGCGACCTAAAACTTGTTTTATCGCATTCAGCGCGTCAAATTACGCCGGAAACGGCCGTCTTTGTTCTGATATTGCTCAAAACACGAAGTCGAATTCCGTTTGTTTGTTTCGTGGATATCGGTGAGTAACTTTTTTTCTATACATGCTAGCGACCTAAAACTTGTTTTATCGCATTCAGCGCGTCAAATTACGCCGGAAACGGTCGTCTTTGTTTTGATATTGCTAAAAACACGAAGTCGAATTCCGTTCGTTTGTTTCGTGGATATCGGTGAGTAACTTTTTTTCTATACATGCCAGCGACCTAAAACTTGTTTTATCGCATTCAGCGCGTCAAATTACGCTGGAAACGGTTGTCTTTGTTTTGATATTGCTCGAAACACGAAGTCGGAGTCCGTTTGTTTGTTTTTCAGATATCGGTTAGTAACTTTTTTTCTATACATGCCAGCGACCTAAAACTTGTTTTATCGCATTCAGCGCGTCAAATTACGCCGGAAACGGTTGTCTTCGTTCTGATATTGCTCGAAACACGAAGTCGGAGTCCGTTTGTTTGTTTTTCAGATATCGGTTAGTAACTTTTTTTCTATACATGCTAGCGACCTAAAACTTGTTTTATCGCATTCAGCGCGTCAAATTACGCTGGAAACGGTTGTCTTTGTTTTGATATTGCTCGAAACACGAAGTCGGAGTCCGTTTGTTTGTTTTTCAGATATCGGTTAGTAACTTTTTTTCTATACATGCCAGCGACCTAAAACTTGTTTTATCGCATTCAGCGCGTCAAATTACGCCGGAAACGGTTGTCTTCGTTCTGATATTGCTCGAAACACGAAGTCGGAGTCCGTTTGTTTGTTTTTCAGATATCGGTTAGTAACTTTTTTTCTATACATGCTAGCGACCTAAAACTTGTTTTATCGCATTCAGCGCGTCAAATTACGCCGGAAACGGCCGTCTTTGTTTTGATATTGCTCGAAACACGAAGTCGAAGTCCGTTTGTTTGTTTTTCAGATATCGGTTGGTAACTTTTTTTCTATACATGCCAGCGACCTAAAACTTGTTTTATCGCATTCAGCGCGTCAAATTACGCTGGAAACGGTTGTCTTTGTTTTGATATTGCTTGAAACACGAAGTCGGAGTCCGTTTGTTTGTTTTTCAGATATCGGTTAGTAACTTTTTTTCTATACATGCCAGCGACCTAAAACTTGTTTTATCGCATTCAGCGCGTCAAATTACGCCGGAAACGGTTGTCTTCGTTCTGATATTGCTCGAAACACGAAGTCGGAGTCCGTTTGTTTGTTTTTCAGATATCGGTTAGTAACTTTTTTTCTATACATGCTAGCGACCTAAAACTTGTTTTATCGCATTCAGCGCGTCAAATTACGCTGGAAACGGTTGTCTTTGTTTTGATATTGCTCGAAACACGAAGTCGGAGTCCGTTTGTTTGTTTTTCAGATATCGGTTAGTAACTTTTTTTCTATACATGCCAGCGACCTAAAACTTGTTTTATCGCATTCAGCGCGTCAAATTACGCCGGAAACGGTTGTCTTCGTTCTGATATTGCTCGAAACACGAAGTCGGAGTCCGTTTGTTTGTTTTTCAGATATCGGTTAGTAACTTTTTTTCTATACATGCTAGCGACCTAAAACTTGTTTTATCGCATTCAGCGCGTCAAATTACGCCGGAAACGGCCGTCTTTGTTTTGATATTGCTCGAAACACGAAGTCGAAGTCCGTTTGTTTGTTTTTCAGATATCGGTTGGTAACTTTTTTTCTATACATGCTAGCGACCTAAAACTTGTTTCATCGCATTCAGCGCGTCAAATTACGCCGGAAACGGTCGTCTTTGTTCTGATATTGCTCAAAACACGGAGTCGAATTCCGTTTGTTTGTTTCGTGGATATCGGTGAGTAACTTTTTTTCTATACATGCTAGCGACCTAAAACTTGTTTTATCGCATTCAGCGCGTCAAATTACGCCGGAAACGGTCGTCTTTGTTTTGATATTGCTCAAAACACGAAGTCGAATTCCGTTCGTTTGTTTCGTGGATATCGGTAAGTAACTTTTTTTCTATACATGCCAGCGACCTAAAACTTGTTTTATCGCATTCAGCGCGTCAAATTACGCCGGAAACGGTTGTCTTTGTTTTGATATTGCTCGAAACACGAAGTCGGAGTCCGTTTGTTTGTTTTTCAGATATCGGTTAGTAACTTTTTTTCTATACATGCCAGCGACCTAAAACTTGTTTTATCGCATTCAGCGCGTCAAATTACGCCGGAAACGGTCGTCTTTGTTTTGATATTGCTCGAAACACGAAGTCGAATTCCGTTCGTTTGTTTCGTGGATATCGGTGAGTAACTTTTTTTCTATACATGCCAGCGACCTAAAACTTGTTTTATCGCATTCAGCGCGTCAAATTACGCTGGAAACGGTTGTCTTTGTTTTGATATTGCTCGAAACACGAAGTCGGAGTCCGTTTGTTTGTTTTTCAGATATCGGTTAGTAACTTTTTTTCTATACATGCCAGCGACCTAAAACTTGTTTTATCGCATTCAGCGCGTCAAATTACGCCGGAAACGGTTGTCTTTGTTCTGATATTGCTCGAAACACGAAGTCGGAGTCCGTTTGTTTGTTTTTCAGATATCGGTTAGTAACTTTTTTTCTATACATGCTAGCGACCTAAAACTTGTTTTATCGCATTCAGCGCGTCAAATTACGCCGGAAACGGTCGTCTTTGTTTTGATATTGCTCAAAACACGGAGTCGAATTCCGTTTGTTTGTTTCGTGGATATCGGTGAGTAACTTTTTTTCTATACATGCTAGCGACCTAAAACTTGTTTTATCGCATTCAGCGCGTCAAATTACGCCGGAAACGGTCGTCTTTGTTTTGATATTGCTCAAAACACGAAGTCGAATTCCGTTCGTTTGTTTCGTGGATATCGGTGAGTAACTTTTTTTCTATACATGCCAGCGACCTAGAACTTGTTTTATCGCATTCAGCGCGTCAAATTACGCCGGAAACGGTTGTCTTTGTTTTTATATTGCTCGAAACACGAAGTCGGAGTCCGTTTGTTTGTTTTTCAGATATCGGTTAGTAACTTTTTTTCTATACATGCCAGCGACCTAAAACTTGTTTTATCGCATTCAGCGCGTCAAATTACGCCGGAAACGGTTGTCTTTGTTCTGATATTGCTCGAAACACGAAGTCGGAGTCCGTTTGTTTGTTTCGTGGATATCGGTGAGTAACTTTTTTTCTATACATGCTAGCGACCTAAAACTTGTTTTATCGCATTCAGCGCGTCAAATTACGCCGGAAACGGTCGTCTTTGTTTTGATATTGCTCAAAACACGAAGTCGAATTCCGTTCGTTTGTTTCGTGGATATCGGTGGGTAACTTTTTCTCTATACATGCTAGCGACCTAAAAGTTGTTTTATCGCATTCAGCGCGTCAAATTACGCCGGAAACGGTTGTCTTTGTTCTGATATTGCTCGAAACACGAAGTCGGAGTCCGTTTGTTTGTTTCGTGGATATCGGTGAGTAACTTTTTTTCTATACATGCTAGCGACCTAAAACTTGTTTTATCGCATTCAGCGCGTCAAATTACGCCGGAAACGGTCGTCTTTGTTTTGATATTGCTCAAAACACGAAGTCGAATTCCGTTCGTTTGTTTCGTGGATATCGGTGAGTAACTTTTTTTCTATACATGCCAGCGACCTAAAACTTGTTTTATCGCATTCAGCGCGTCAAATTACGCTGGAAACGGTTGTCTTTGTTTTGATATTGCTCGAAACACGAAATCGGAGTCCGTTTGTTTGTTTTTCAGATATCGGTTAGTAACTTTTTTTCTATACATGCCAGCGACCTAAAACTTGTTTTATCGCATTCAGCGCGTCAAATTACGCCGGAAACGGTTGTCTTTGTTCTGATATTGCTCGAAACACGAAGTCGGAGTCCGTTTGTTTGTTTTTCAGATATTGGTTAGTAACTTTTTTTCTATACATGCTAGCGACCTAAAACTTGTTTTATCGCATTCAGCGCGTCAAATTACGCCGGAAACGGCCGTCTTTGTTTTGATATTGCTCGAAACACGAAGTCGAAGTCCGTTTGTTTGTTTTTCAGATATCGGTTGGTTACTTTTTTTCTATACATGCTAGCGACCTAAAACTTGTTTCATCGCATTCAGCGCGTCAAATTACGCCGGAAACGGTCGTCTTTGTTCTGATATTGCTCAATACACGGAGTCGAATTCCGTTTGTTTGTTTCGTGGATATCGGTGAGTAACTTTTTTTCTATACATGCTAGCGACCTAAAACTTGTTTTATCGCATTCAGCGCGTCAAATTACGCCGGAAACGGTCGTCTTTGTTTTGATATTGCTCAAAACACGAAGTCGAATTCCGTTCGTTTGTTTCGTGGATATCGGTGAGTAACTTTTTTTCTATACATGCCAGCGACCTAAAACTTGTTTTATCGCATTCAGCGCGTCAAATTACGCTGGAAACGGTTGTCTTTGTTTTGATATTGCTCGAAACACGAAATCGGAGTCCGTTTGTTTGTTTTTCAGATATCGGTTAGTAACTTTTTTTCTATACATGCCAGCGACCTAAAACTTGTTTTATCGCATTCAGCGCGTCAAATTACGCCGGAAACGGTTGTCTTTGTTCTGATATTGCTCGAAACACGAAGTCGGAGTCCGTTTGTTTGTTTTTCAGATATTGGTTAGTAACTTTTTTTCTATACATGCTAGCGACCTAAAACTTGTTTTATCGCATTCAGCGCGTCAAATTACGCCGGAAACGGCCGTCTTTGTTTTGATATTGCTCGAAACACGAAGTCGAAGTCCGTTTGTTTGTTTTTCAGATATCGGTTGGTTACTTTTTTTCTATACATGCTAGCGACCTAAAACTTGTTTCATCGCATTCAGCGCGTCAAATTACGCCGGAAACGGTCGTCTTTGTTCTGATATTGCTCAATACACGGAGTCGAATTCCGTTTGTTTGTTTCGTGGATATCGGTGAGTAACTTTTTTTCTATACATGCTAGCGACCTAAAACTTGTTTTATCGCATTCAGCGCGTCAAATTACGCCGGAAACGGTCGTCTTTGTTTTGATATTGCTCAAAACACGAAGTCGAATTCCGTTCGTTTGTTTCGTGGATATCGGTGGGTAACTTTTTTTCTATACATGCTAGCGACCTAAAAGTTGTTTTATCGCATTCAGCGCGTCAAATTACGCTGGAAACGGTTGTCTTTGTTTTGATATTGCTCGAAACACGAAGTCGGAGTCCGTTTGTTTGTTTTTCAGATATCGGTTAGTAACTTTTTTTCTATACATGCCAGCGACCTGAAACTTGTTTTATCGCATTCAGCGCGTCAAATGACGCCGGAAACGGTTGTCTTTGTTTTGATATTGCTCAAAACACGAAGTCGAATTCCGTTCGTTTGTTTTTCAGATATCGGTTGGTAACTTTTTTTCTATACATGCTAGCGACCTAAAACTTGTTTTATCGCATTCAGCGCGTCAAATTACGCCGGAAACGGTCGTCTTTGTTTTGATATTGCTTAAAACACGAAGTCGAATTCCGTTCGTTTGTTCCGTGGATATCGGTGAGTAACTTTTTTTCTTTACATGCTAGCGACCTGAAACTTGTTTCATCGCATTCAGCGCGTCAAATTACGCCGGAAACGGTCGTCTTTGTTCTGATATTGCTCAAAACACGGAGTCGAATTCCGTTTGTTTGTTTCGTGGATATCGGTTTGTAACTTTTTTTCTATACATGCTAGCGACCTGAAACTTGTTTTATCGCATTCAGAGCGTCAAATGACGCCGGAAACGGTCGTCTTTGTTTTGATATTGCTCAAAACACGAAGTCGAATTCCGTTCGTTTGTTTCTCAGATATCGGTTAGTAACTTTTTTTCTATACATGCTAGCGACCTAAAACTTGTTTTATCGCATTCAGCGCGTCAAATTACGCCGGAAACGGCCGTCTTTGTTTTGATATTGCTCGAAACACGAAGTCGAAGTCCGTTTGTTTGTTTTTCAGATATCGGTTGGTTACTTTTTTTCTATACATGCTAGCGACCTAAAACTTGTTTCATCGCATTCAGCGCGTCAAATTACGCCGGAAACGGTCGTCTTTGTTCTGATATTGCTCAATACACGGAGTCGAATTCCGTTTGTTTGTTTCGTGGATATCGGTGAGTAACTTTTTTTCTATACATGCTAGCGACCTAAAACTTGTTTTATCGCATTCAGCGCGTCAAATTACGCCGGAAACGGTCGTCTTTGTTTTGATATTGCTCAAAACACGAAGTCGAATTCCGTTCGTTTGTTTCGTGGATATCGGTGGGTAACTTTTTTTCTATACATGCTAGCGACCTAAAAGTTGTTTTATCGCATTCAGCGCGTCAAATTACGCTGGAAACGGTTGTCTTTGTTTTGATATTGCTCGAAACACGAAGTCGGAGTCCGTTTGTTTGTTTTTCAGATATCGGTTAGTAACTTTTTTTCTATACATGCCAGCGACCTAAAACTTGTTTTATCGCATTCAGCGCGTCAAATGACGCCGGAAACGGTCGTCTTTGTTTTGATATTGCTCAAAACACGAAGTCGAATTCCGTTCGTTTGTTTTTCAGATATCGGTTGGTAACTTTTTTTCTATACATGCTAGCGACCTAAAACTTGTTTTATCGCATTCAGCGCGTCAAATTACGCCGGAAACGGTCGTCTTTGTTTTGATATTGCTTAAAACACGAAGTCGAATTCCGTTCGTTTGTTCCGTGGATATCGGTGAGTAACTTTTTTTCTTTACATGCTAGCGACCTGAAACTTGTTTCATCGCATTCAGCGCGTCAAATTACGCCGGAAACGGTCGTCTTTGTTCTGATATTGCTCGAAACACGAAGTCGAAGTCCGTTTGTTTGTTTTTCAGATATCGGTTTGTAACTTTTTTTCTATACATGCTAGCGACCTGAAACTTGTTTTATCGCATTCAGAGCGTCAAATGACGCCGGAAACGGTCGTCTTTGTTTTGATATTGCTCAAAACACGAAGTCGAATTCCGTTCGTTTGTTTCTCAGATATCGGTTGGTAACTTTCTTTCTATACATGCTAGCGACCTAAAACTTGTTTTATCGCATTCAGCGCGTCAAATTACGCCGGAAACGGTCGTCTTTGTTTTGATATTGCTTAAAACACGAAGTCGAATTCCGTTCGTTTGTTCCGTGGATATCGGTGAGTAACTTTTTTTCTATACATGCTAGCGACCTGAAACTTGTTTCATCGCATTCAGCGCGTCAAATTAAGCCGGAAACGGTCGTCTTTGTTCTGATATTGCTCAAAACACGAAGTCGAATTCCGTTCGTTTGTTTCTCAGATATCGGTTAGTAACTTTTTTTCTATACATGCTAGCGACCTAAAACTTGTTTTATCGCATTCAGCGCGTCAAATTACGCCGGAAACGGCCGTCTTTGTTTTGATATTGCTCGAAACACGAAGTCGAAGTCCGTTTGTTTGTTTTTCAGATATCGGTTGGTTACTTTTTTTCTATACATGCTAGCGACCTAAAACTTGTTTCATCGCATTCAGCGCGTCAAATTACGCCGGAAACGGTCGTCTTTGTTCTGATATTGCTCAATACACGGAGTCGAATTCCGTTTGTTTGTTTCGTGGATATCGGTGAGTAACTTTTTTTCTATACATGCTAGCGACCTAAAACTTGTTTTATCGCATTCAGCGCGTCAAATTACGCCGGAAACGGTCGTCTTTGTTTTGATATTGCTCAAAACACGAAGTCGAATTCCGTTCGTTTGTTTCGTGGATATCGGTGGGTAACTTTTTTTCTATACATGCTAGCGACCTAAAAGTTGTTTTATCGCATTCAGCGCGTCAAATTACGCTGGAAACGGTTGTCTTTGTTTTGATATTGCTCGAAACACGAAGTCGGAGTCCGTTTGTTTGTTTTTCAGATATCGGTTAGTAACTTTTTTTCTATACATGCCAGCGACCTAAAACTTGTTTTATCGCATTCAGCGCGTCAAATGACGCCGGAAACGGTCGTCTTTGTTTTGATATTGCTCAAAACACGAAGTCGAATTCCGTTCGTTTGTTTTTCAGATATCGGTTGGTAACTTTTTTTCTATACATGCTAGCGACCTAAATCTTGTTTTATCGCATTCAGAGCGTCAAATGACGCCGGAAACGGTCGTCTTTGTTTTGATATTGCTCAAAACACGAAGTCGAATTCCGTTCGTTTGTTTCTCAGATATCGGTTGGTAACTTTCTTTCTATACATGCTAGCGACCTAAAACTTGTTTCATCGCATTCAGCGCGTCAAATTACGCCGGAAACGGTCGTCTTTGTTCTGATATTGCTCAAAACACGGAGTCGAATTCCGTTTGTTTGTTTCGTGGTTATCGGTGAGTAACTTTTTTTCTATACATGCTAGCGACCTGAAACTTGTTTTATCGCATTCAGCCCGTCAAATTACGCCGAAAACGGTCGTCTTCGTTCTGATATTGCTTGAAACACAAAGTCGAATTCCGTTCGTTTGTTTCGTGGATATCGGTGAGTAACTTTTTTTCTATACATGCTAGCGACCTAAAACTTGTTTTATCGCATTCAGCGCGTCAAATTACGCCGGAAACGGTCGTCTTTGTTTTGATATTGCTCAAAACACGGAGTCAATTTCCGTTCGTTTGTTTCGTGGATATCGGTGAGTAACTTTTTTTCTATACATGCTAGCGACCTAAAACTTGTTTTATCGCATTCAGCCCGTCAAATTACGCCGGAAACGGTCGTCTTTGTTCTGATATTGCTCGATAGACGAAGTCGGAGTCCGTTTGTTTGTTTTTCAGATATCGGTTAGTAACTTTTTTTCTATACATGCTAGCGACCTAAAACTTGTTTCATCGCATTCAGCGCGTCAAATTACGCCGGAAACGGTCGTCTTTGTTCTGATATTGCTCAAAACACGGAGTCGAATTTCGTTTGTTTGTTTCGTGGATATCGGTGAGTAACTTTTTTTCTATACATGCTAGCGACCTAAAACTTGTTTTATCGCATTCAGCCCGTCAAATTACGCCGGAAACGGTCGTCTTCGTTCTGATATTGCTTAAAACACAAAGTCGAATTCCGTTCGTTTGTTTCGTGGATATCGGTGAGTAACTTCTTTTCTATACATGCTAGCGACCTAAAACTTGTTTTATCGCATTCAGCGCGTCAAATTACGCCGGAAACGGCCGTCTTTGTTTTGATATTGCTCGGAACACGAAGTCGAAGTCCGTTTGTTTGTTTTTCAGATATCGGTTGGTAACTTTTTTTCCATACATGCTAGCGACCTAAAACTTGTTTCATCGCATTCAGCGCGTCAAATTACGCCGGAAACGGTCGTCTTCGTTTTGATATTGCTCAAAACACGGAGTCAATTTCCGTTCGTTTGTTTCGTGGATATCGGTGAGTAACTTTTTTTCTATTCATGCTAGCGACCTAAAACTTGTTTTATCGCATTCAGCGCGTCAAATTACGCCGGAAACGGTCGTCTTTGTTTTGATATTGCTCAAAACACGAAGTCGAATTCCGTTCGTTTGTTTCGTGGATATCGGTGAGTAACTTTTTTTCTATACATGCTAGCGACCTAAAAGTTGTTTTATCGCATTCAGCGCGTCAAATTACGCCGGAAACGGCCGTCTTTGTTTTGATATTGCTCGAAACACGAAGTCGAAGTCCGTTTGTTTGTTTTTCAGATATCGGTTGGTAACTTCTTTCTATACATGCTAGCGACCTAAAACTTGTTTTATCGCATTCAGCGCGTCAAATTACGCCGGAAACGGTCGTCTTTGTTTTGATATTGCTCAAAACACGGAGTCAATTTCCGTTCGTTTGTTTCGTGGATATCGGTGAGTAACTTTTTTTCTATGCATGCTAGCGACCTAAAACTTGTTTTATCGCATTCAGCCCGTCAAATTACGCCGGAAACGGTCGTCTTTGTTCCGATATTGCTCGATAGACGAAGTCGGAGTCCGTCTGTTTGTTTTTCAGATATCGGTTAGTCACTTTTATTCTATACATGCTAGCGACCTAAAACTTGTTTTATCGCATTCAGCGCGTCAAATTACGCCGGAAGCGGTTGTCTTTGTTTTGATATTGCTTAAAACAGGAAGTCGAATTCCGTTCGTTTGTTTCGTGGATATCGGTGAGTAACTTTTTTTTTATACATGCTAGCGACTTGAAACTTGTTTTATCGCATTCAGCGCGTCAAATCACGCCGGAAACGGCCGTCTTTGTTTTGATATTGCTCGAAACACGAAGTCGAAGTCCGTTTGTTTGTTTTTCAGATATCGGTTGGTAACTTTTTTTCTATACATGCTAGCGACCTAAAACTTGTTTTATCGCATTCAGCGCGTCAAATTACGCCGGAAACGGCCGTCTTTGTTCTGATATTGCTCAAATCACGAAGTCGAATTCCGTTTGTTTGTTTCGTGGATATCGGTGAGTAACTTTTTTTCTATACATGCTAGCGACCTAAAACTTGTTTTATCGCATTCAGCGCGTCAAATTACGCCGGAAACGGTCGTCTTTGTTTTGATATTGCTCAAAACACGAAGTCGAATTCCGTTCGTTTGTTTCGTGGATATCGGTGAGTAACTTTTTTTCTATACATGCCAGCGACCTAAAACTTGTTTTATCGCATTCAGCGCGTCAAATTACGCTGGAAACGGTTGTCTTTGTTTTGATATTGCTCGAAACACGAAGTCGGAGTCCGTTTGTTTGTTTTTCAGATATCGGTTAGTAACTTTTTTTCTATACATGCCAGCGACCTAAAACTTGTTTTATCGCATTCAGCGCGTCAAATTACGCCGGAAACGGTTGTCTTTGTTCTGATATTGCTCGAAACACGAAGTCGGAGTCCGTTCGTTTGTTTTTCAGATATCGGTTGGTAACTTTTTTTCTATACATGCTAGCGACCTAAAACTTGTTTTATCGCATTCAGCGCGTCAAATTACGCCGGAAACGGCCGTCTTTGTTTTGATATTGCTCGAAACACGAAGTCGAAGTCCGTTTGTTTGTTTTTCAGATATCGGTTGGTTACTTTTTTTCTATACATGCTAGCGACCTAAAACTTGTTTCATCGCATTCAGCGCGTCAAATTACGCCGGAAACGGTCGTCTTTGTTCTGATATTGCTCAAAACACGGAGTCGAATTCCGTTTGTTTGTTTCGTGGATATCGGTGAGTAACTTTTTTTCTATACATGCTAGCGACCTAAAACTTGTTTTATCGCATTCAGCGCGTCAAATTACGCCGGAAACGGTCGTCTTTGTTTTGATATTGCTCAAAACACGAAGTCGAATTCCGTTCGTTTGTTTCGTGGATATCGGTGGGTAACTTTTTTTCTATACATGCTAGCGACCTAAAAGTTGTTTTATCGCATTCAGCGCGTCAAATTACGCCGGAAACGGCCGTCTTTGTTTAGATATTGCTCGAAACACGAAGTCGAAGTCCGTTTGTTTGTTTTTCAGATATCGGTTTGTAACTTTTTTTCTATACATGCTAGCGACCTGAAACTTGTTTTATCGCATTCAGCGCGTCAAATGACGCCGGAAACGGTCGTCTTTGTTTTGATATTGCTCAAAACACGAAGTCGAATTCCGTTCGTTTGTTTCTCAGATATCGGTTGGTAACTTTTTTTCTATACATGCTAGCGACCTAAAACTTGTTTTATCGCATTCAGCGCGTCAAATTACGCCGGAAACGGTCGTCTTTGTTTTGATATTGCTTAAAACACGAAGTCGAATTCCGTTCGTTTGTTCCGTGGATATCGGTGAGTAACTTTTTTTCTATACATGCTAGCGACCTGAAACTTGTTTCATCGCATTCAGCGCGTCAAATTAAGCCGGAAACGGTCGTCTTTGTTCTGATATTGCTCAAAACACGGAGTCGAATTCCGTTTGTTTGTTTCGTGGATATCGGTGAGTAACTTTTTTTCTATTCATGCTAGCGACCTAAAACTTGTTTTATCGCATTCAGCGCGTCAAATTACGCCGGAAACGGTCGTCTTTGTTTTGATATTGCTCAAAACACGAAGTCGAATTCCGTTCGTTTGTTTCGTGGATATCGGTGAGTAACTTTTTTTCTATACATGCTAGCGACCTAAAACTTGTTTCATCGCATTCAGCTCGTCAAATTACGCCGGAAACGGTCGTCTTTGTTCTGATATTGCTCGATAGACGAAGTCGGAGTCCGCTTGTTTGTTTTTCAGATATCGGTGAGTAACTTTTTTTCTATACATGCTAGCGACCTAAAACTTGTTTCATCGCATTCAGCGCGTCAAATTACGCCGGAAACGGTCGTCTTTGTTCTGATATTGCTCAAAACACGGAGTCGAATTCCGTTTGTTTGTTTCGTGGATATCGGTGAGTAACTTTTTTTCTATACATGCTAGCGACCTGAAACTTGTTTTATCGCATTCAGCCCGTCAAATTACGCCGAAAACGGTCGTCTTCGTTCTGATATTGCTTGAAACACAAAGTCGAATTCCGTTCGTTTGTTTCGTGGATATCGGTGAGTAACTTTTTTTCTATACATGCTAGCGACCTAAAACTTGTTTTATCGCATTCAGCGCGTCAAATTACGCCGGAAACGGTCGTCTTTGTTTTGATATTGCTCAAAACACGGAGTCAATTTCCGTTCGTTTGTTTCGTGGATATCGGTGAGTAACTTTTTTTCTATACATGCTAGCGACCTAAAACTTGTTTTATCGCATTCAGCCCGTCAAATTACGCCGGAAACGGTCGTCTTTGTTCTGATATTGCTCGATAGACGAAGTCGGAGTCCGTTTGTTTGTTTTTCAGATATCGGTTAGTAACTTTTTTTCTATACATGCTAGCGACCTAAAACTTGTTTCATCGCATTCAGCGCGTCAAATTACGCCGGAAACGGTCGTCTTTGTTCTGATATTGCTCAAAACACGGAGTCGAATTTCGTTTGTTTGTTTCGTGGATATCGGTGAGTAACTTTTTTTCTATACATGCTAGCGACCTAAAACTTGTTTTATCGCATTCAGCCCGTCAAATTACGCCGGAAACGGTCGTCTTCGTTCTGATATTGCTTAAAACACAAAGTCGAATTCCGTTCGTTTGTTTCGTGGATATCGGTGAGTAACTTCTTTTCTATACATGCTAGCGACCTAAAACTTGTTTTATCGCATTCAGCGCGTCAAATTACGCCGGAAACGGCCGTCTTTGTTTTGATATTGCTTGAAACACAAAGTCGAATTCCGTTCGTTTGTTTCGTGGATATCGGTGAGTAACTTTTTTTCTATACATGCTAGCGACCTAAAACTTGTTTTATCGCATTCAGCGCGTCAAATTACGCCGGAAACGGTCGTCTTTGTTTTGATATTGCTCAAAACACGGAGTCAATTTCCGTTCGTTTGTTTCGTGGATATCGGTGAGTAACTTTTTTTCTATACATGCTAGCGACCTAAAACTTGTTTTATCGCATTCAGCCCGTCAAATTACGCCGGAAACGGTCGTCTTCGTTTTGATATTGCTTAAAACACGAAGTCGAATTCCGTTCGTTTGTTTCGTGGATATCGGTGAGTAACTTTTTTTCTATACATGCTAGCGACCTGAAACTTGTTTCATCGCATTCAGCGCGTCAAATTACGTCGGAAACGGTCGTCTTTGTTCTGATATTGCTCAAAACACGGAGTCGAATTCCGTTTGTTTGTTTCGTGGATATCGGTGAGTAACTTTTTTTCTATACATGCTAGCGACCTAAAACTTGTTTTATCGCATTCAGCGCGTCAAATTACGCCGGCAACGGTCGTCTTTGTTTTGATATTGCTCAAAACACGAAGTCGAACTCCGTTCGTTTGTTTCGTGGATATCGGTGAGTAACTTTTTTTCTATACATGCTAGCGACCTAAAACTTGTTTTATCGCATTCAGCGCGTCAAATTACGCCGGAAACGGTTGTCTTTGTTTTGATATTGCTCGAAACACGAAGTCGGAGTCCGTTTGTTTGTTTTTCAGATATCGGTGAGTAACTTTTTTTCTATACATGCCAGCGACCTAAAACTTGTTTTATCGCATTCAGCGCGTCAAATTACGCCGGAAACGGTTGTCTTTGTTCTGATATTGCTCGAAACACGAAGTCGGAGTCCGTTTGTTTGTTTTTCAGATATCGGTTAGTAACTTTTTTTCTATACATGCTAGCGACCTAAAACTTGTTTTATCGCATTCAGCGCGTCAAATTACGCCGGAAACGGCCGTCTTTGTTTTGATATTGCTCGAAACACGAAGTCGAAGTCCGTTTGTTTGTTTTTCAGATATCGGTTGGTTACTTTTTTTCTATACATGCTAGCGACCTAAAACTTGTTTCATCGCATTCAGCGCGTCAAATTACGCCGGAAGCGGTCGTCTTTGTTCTGATATTGCTCAAAACACGGAGTCGAATTTCGTTTGTTTGTTTCGTGGATATCGGTGAGTAACTTTTTTTCTATACATGCTAGCGACCTAAAACTAGTTTTATCGCATTCAGCCCGTCAAATTACGCCGGAAACGGTCGTCTTCGTTCTGATATTGCTTAAAACACAAAGTCGAATTCCGTTCGTTTGTTTCGTGGATATCGGTGAGTAACTTCTTTTCTATACATGCTAGCGACCTAAAACTTGTTTTATCGCATTCAGCGCGTCAAATTACGCCGGAAACGGCCGTCTTTGTTTTGATATTGCTTGAAACACAAAGTCGAATTCCGTTCGTTTGTTTCGTGGATATCGGTGAGTAACTTTTTTTCTATACATGCTAGCGACCTAAAACTTGTTTTATCGCATTCAGCGCGTCAAATTACGCCGGAAACGGTCGTCTTTGTTTTGATATTGCTCAAAACACGAAGTCGAATTCCGTTCGTTTGTTTCGTGGATATCGGTGAGTAACTTTTTTTCTATACATGCCAGCGACCTAAAACTTGTTTTATCGCATTCAGCGCGTCAAATTACGCCGGAAACGGTTGTCTTTGTTTTGATATTGCTCGAAACACGAAGTCGGAGTCCGTTTGTTTGTTTTTCAGATATCGGTGAGTAACTTTTTTTCTATACATGCCAGCGACCTAAAACTTGTTTTATCGCATTCAGCGCGTCAAATTACGCCGGAAACGGTTGTCTTTGTTCTGATATTGCTCGAAACACGAAGTCGGAGTCCGTTTGTTTGTTTTTCAGATATCGGTTAGTAACTTTTTTTCTATACATGCTAGCGACCTAAAACTTGTTTTATCGCATTCAGCGCGTCAAATTACGCCGGAAACGGCCGTCTTTGTTTTGATATTGCTCGAAACACGAAGTCGAAGTCCGTTTGTTTGTTTTTCAGATATCGGTTGGTTACTTTTTTTCTATACATGCTAGCGACCTAAAACTTGTTTCATCGCATTCAGCGCGTCAAATTACGCCGGAAGCGGTCGTCTTTGTTCTGATATTGCTCAAAACACGGAGTCGAATTCCGTTTGTTTGTTTCGTGGATATCGGTGAGTAACTTTTTTTCTATACATGCTAGCGACCTAAAACTTGTTTTATCGCATTCAGCGCGTCAAATTACGCCGGAAACGGTCGTCTTTGTTTTGATATTGCTTAAAACACGAAGTCGAATTCCGTTCGTTTGTTTCGTGGATATCGGTGGGTAACTTTTTTTCTATACATGCTAGCGACCTAAAACTTGTTTCATCGCATTCAGCGCGTCAAATTACGCCGGAAACGGTCGTCTTTGTTCTGATATTGCTCAAAACACGCAGTCGAATTTCGTTTGTTTGTTTCGTGGATATCGGTGAGTAACTTTTTTTCTATACATGCTAGCGACCTGAAACTTGTTTCATCGCATTCAGCGCGTCAAATTACGCCGGAAACGGTCGTCTTTGTTTTGATATTGCTCAAAACACGAAGTCGAATTCCGTTCGTTTGTTTTTCAGATATCGGTTGGTAACTTTTTTTCTATACATGCTAGCGACCTAAAACTTGTTTTATCGCATTCAGCTCGTCAAATTACGCCGGAAACGGCCGTCTTTGTTTTGATATTGCTCGAAACACGAAGTCGAAGTCCTCTTGTTTGTTTTTCAGATATCGGTTGGTAACTTTTTTTCTATACATGCTAGCGACCTAAAACTTGTTTCATCGCATTCAGCGCGTCAAATTACGCCGGAAACGGTCGTCTCTGTTTTGATATTGCTCAAAACACGAAGTCGAATTCCGTTCGTTTGTTCCGTGGATATCGGTGAGTAACTTTTTTTCTATACATGCTAGCGACCTAAAACTTGTTTCATTGCATTCAGCGCGTCAAATTACGCCGAAAACGGCCGTCTTTGTTTTGATATTGCTCGAAACACGAAGTCGAAGTCCGTTTGTTTGTTTTTCAGATATCGGTTGGTAACTTTTTTTCTATACATGCTAGCGACCTAAAACTTGTTTTATCGCATTCAGCGCGTCAAATTACGCCGGAAACGGTCGTCTTCGTTTTGATATTGCTCAAAACACGAAGTCGAATTCCGTTCGTTTGTTTTTCAGATATCGGTTGGTAACTTTTTTTCTATACATGCTAGCGACCTAAAACTTGTTTTATCGCATTCAGCGCGTCAAATTACGCCGAAAACGGCCGTCTTTGTTTTGATATTGCTCGAAACACGAAGTCGAAGTCCGTTTGTTTGTTTTTCAGATATCGGTTGGTAACTTTTTTTCTATACATGCTAGCGACCTAAAACTTGTTTTATCGCATTCAGCGCGTCAAATTACGCCGGAAGCGGTCGTCTCTGTTTCGATATTGCTCAAAACACGAAGTCGAATTCCGTTCGTTTGTTCCGTGGATATCGGTAAGTAACTTTTTTTCTATACATGCTAGCGACCTGAAACTTGTTTCATCGCATTCAGCGCGTCAAATTACGCCGGAAACGGTCGTCTTTGTTTTGATATTGCTCAAAACACGAAGTCGAATTCCGTTCGTTTGTTTTTCAGATATCGGTTGGTAACTTTTTTTCTATACATGCTAGCGACCTAAAACTTGTTTTATCGCATTCAGCGCGTCAAATTACGCCGGAAACGGCCGTCTTTGTTTTGATATTGCTCGAAACACGAAGTCGAAGTCCGTTTGTTTGTTTTTCAGATATCGGTTGGTAACTTTTTTTCTATACATGCTAGCGACCTAAAACTTGTTTTATCGCATTCAGCGCGTCAAATTACGCCGGAAACGGTCGTCTCTGTTTCGATATTGCTTAAAACACGAAGTCGAATTCCGTTCGTTGTTCCGTGGATATCGGTGAGTAACTTTTTTTCTATACATGCTAGCGACCTGAAACTTGTTTCATCGCATTCAGCGCGTCAAATTACGCCGGAAACGGGCGTCTTTGTTTTGATATTGCTCGATAGACGAAGTCGGAGTCCGTTTGTTTGTTTTTCAGATATCGGTTAGTAACTTTTTTTCTATACATGCTAGCGACCTAAAACTTGTTTCATCGCATTCAGCGCGTCAAATTACGCCGGAAACGGCCGTCTTTGTTTAGATATTGCTCGAAACACGAAGTCGAAGTCCGTTTGTTTGTTTTTCAGATATCGGTTTGTAACTTTTTTTCTATACATGCTAGCGACCTAAAACTTGTTTCATCGCATTCAGCGCGTCAAATTACGCCGTAAACGGTCGTCTCTGTTTTGATATTGCTCAAAACACGAAGTCGAATTCCGTTCGTTTGTTCCGTGGATATCGGTGAGTAACTTTTTTTCTATACATGCTAGCGACCTGAAACTTGTTTCATCGCATTCAGCGCGTCAAATTACGCCGGAAACGGCCGTCTTTGTTTTGATATTGCTCGATAGACGAAGTCGGAGTCCGTTTGTTTGTTTTTCAGATATCGGTTAGTAACTTTTTTTCTATACATGCTAGCGACCTAAAACTTGTTTCATCGCATTCAGCGCGTCAAATTACGCCGGAAACGGTCGTCTCTGTTTTGATATTGCTCAAAACACGAAGTCGAATTCCGTTCGTTTGTTCCGTGGATATCGGTGAGTAACTTTTTTTCTATACATGCTAGCGACCTAAAACTTGTTTCATTGCATTCAGCGCGTCAAATTACGCCGAAAACGGCCGTCTTTGTTTTGATATTGCTCGAAACACGAAGTCGAAGTCCGTTTGTTTGTTTTTCAGATATCGGTTGGTAACTTTTTTTCCATACATGCTAGCGACCTAAAACTTGTTTTATCGCATTCAGCGCGTCAAATTACGCCGGAAACGGTCGTCTCTGTTTCGATATTGCTCAAAACACGAAGTCGAATTCCGTTCGTTGTTCCGTGGATATCGGTGAGTAACTTTTTTTCTATACATGCTAGCGACCTGAAACTTGTTTCATCGCATTCAGCGCGTCAAATTACGCCGGAAACGGCCGTCTTTGTTTTGATATTGCTCGATAGACGAAGTTGGAGTCCGTTTGTTTGTTTTTCAGATATCGGTTAGTAACTTTTTTTCTATACATGCTAGCGACCTAAAACTTGTTTCATCGCATTCAGCGCGTCAAATTACGCCGGAAACGGCCGTCTTTGTTTAGATATTGCTCGAAACACGAAGTCGAAGTCCGTTTGTTTGTTTTTCAGATATCGGTTTGTAACTTTTTTTCTATACATGCTAGCGACCTGAAACTTGTTTTATCGCATTCAGCGCGTCAAATGACGCCGGAAACGGTCGTCTTTGTTTTGATATTGCTCAAAACACGAAGTCGAATTCCGTTCGTTTGTTTTTCAGATATCGGTTGGTAACTTTTTTTCTATACATGCTAGCGACCTAAAACTTGTTTTATCGCATTCAGCCCGTCAAATTACGCCGGAAACGGTCGTCTTTGTTTTGATATTGCTTAAAACACGAAGTCGAATTCCGTTCGTTTGTTTCGTGGATATCGGTGAGTAACTTTTTTTCTATACATGCTAGCGACCTAAAACTTGTTTTATCGCATTCAGCGCGTCAAATTACGCCGGAAACGGCCGTCTTTGTTTTGATATTGCTCGAAACACGAAGTCGAAGTCCGTTTGTTTGTTTTTCAGATATCGGTTGGTAACTTTTTTTCTATACATGCTAGCGACCTAAAACTTGTTTTATCGCATTCAGCGCGTCAAATTACGCCGGAAACGGCCGTCTTTGTTTTGATATTGCTCGAAACACGAAGTCGAAGTCCGTTTGTTTGTTTTTCAGATATCGGTTGGTAACTTTTTTTCTATACATGCTAGCGACCTAAAACTTGTTTTATCGCATTCAGCGCGTCAAATTACGCCGGAAACGGTCGTCTCTGTTTCGATATTGCTCAAAACACGAAGTCGAATTCCGTTCGTTGTTCCGTGGATATCGGTGAGTAACTTTTTTTCTATACATGCTAGCGACCTGAAACTTGTTTCATCGCATTCAGCGCGTCAAATTACGCCGGAAACGGCCGTCTTTGTTTTGATATTGCTCGATAGACGAAGTCGGAGTCCGTTTGTTTGTTTTTCAGATATCGGTTAGTAACTTTTTTTCTATACATGCTAGCGACCTAAAACTTGTTTCATCGCATTCAGCGCGTCAAATTACGCCGGAAACGGCCGTCTTTGTTTAGATATTGCTCGAAACACGAAGTCGAATTCCGTTCGTTTGTTTTTCAGATATCGGTTGGTAACTTTTTTTCTATATATGCTAGCGACCTAAAACTTGTTTTATCGCATTCAGCGCGTCAAATTACGCCGGAAACGGTCGTCTTTGTTTTGATATTGCTTAAAACACGAAGTCGAATTCCGTTCGTTTGTTCCGTGGATATCGGTGAGTAACTTTTTTTCTATACATGCTAGCGACCTGAAACTTGTTTCATCGCATTCAGCGCGTCAAATTACGCCGGAAACGGCCGTCTTTGTTTTGATATTGCTCGATAGACGAAGTCGAAGTCCGTTTGTTTGTTTTTCAGATATCGGTTGGTAACTTTTTTTCTATACATGCTAGCGACCTAAAACTTGTTTTATCGCATTCAGCGCGTCAAATTACGCCGGAAACGGTCGTCTTTGTTTTGATATTGCTCGAAACACGAAGTCGAAGTCCGTTTGTTTGTTTTTCAGATATCGGTTGGTAACTTTTTTTCTATACATGCTAGCGACCTGAAACTTGTTTTATCGCATTCAGCGCGTCAAATTACGCCGGAAACGGTCGTCTCTGTTTCGATATTGCTCAAAACACGAAGTCGAATTCCGTTCGTTGTTCCGTGGATATCGGTGAGTAACTTTTTTTCTATACATGCTAGCGACCTGAAACTTGTTTCATCGCATTCAGCGCGTCAAATTACGCCGGAAACGGCCGTCTTTGTTTTGATATTGCTCGATAGACGAAGTTGGAGTCCGTTTGTTTGTTTTTCAGATATCGGTTAGTAACTTTTTTTCTATACATGCTAGCGACCTAAAACTTGTTTCATCGCATTCAGCGCGTCAAATTACGCCGAAAACGGCCGTCTTTGTTTAGATATTGCTCGAAACACGAAGTCGAATTCCGTTCGTTGTTCCGTGGATATCGGTGAGTAACTTTTTTTCTATACATGCTAGCGACCTGAAACTTGTTTCATCGCATTCAGCGCGTCAAATTACGCCGGAAACGGCCGTCTTTGTTTTGATATTGCTCGATAGACGAAGTTGGAGTCCGTTTGTTTGTTTTTCAGATATCGGTTAGTAACTTTTTTTCTATACATGCTAGCGACCTAAAACTTGTTTCATCGCATTCAGCGCGTCAAATTACGCCGGAAACGGCCGTCTTTGTTTAGATATTGCTCGAAACACGAAGTCGAAGTCCGTTTGTTTGTTTTTCAGATATCGGTTTGTAACTTTTTTTCTATACATGCTAGCGACCTGAAACTTGTTTTATCGCATTCAGCGCGTCAAATGACGCCGGAAACGGTCGTCTTTGTTTTGATATTGCTCAAAACACGAAGTCGAATTCCGTTCGTTTGTTTTTCAGATATCGGTTGGTAACTTTTTTTCTATACATGCTAGCGACCTAAAACTTGTTTTATCGCATTCAGCCCGTCAAATTACGCCGGAAACGGTCGTCTTTGTTTTGATATTGCTTAAAACACGAAGTCGAATTCCGTTCGTTTGTTTCGTGGATATCGGTGAGTAACTTTTTTTCTATACATGCTAGCGACCTAAAACTTGTTTTATCGCATTCAGCGCGTCAAATTACGCCGGAAACGGCCGTCTTTGTTTTGATATTGCTCGAAACACGAAGTCGAAGTCCGTTTGTTTGTTTTTCAGATATCGGTTGGTAACTTTTTTTCTATACATGCTAGCGACCTAAAACTTGTTTTATCGCATTCAGCGCGTCAAATTACGCCGGAAACGGCCGTCTTTGTTTTGATATTGCTCGAAACACGAAGTCGAAGTCCGTTTGTTTGTTTTTCAGATATCGGTTGGTAACTTTTTTTCTATACATGCTAGCGACCTAAAACTTGTTTTATCGCATTCAGCGCGTCAAATTACGCCGGAAACGGTCGTCTCTGTTTCGATATTGCTCAAAACACGAAGTCGAATTCCGTTCGTTGTTCCGTGGATATCGGTGAGTAACTTTTTTTCTATACATGCTAGCGACCTGAAACTTGTTTCATCGCATTCAGCGCGTCAAATTACGCCGGAAACGGCCGTCTTTGTTTTGATATTGCTCGATAGACGAAGTCGGAGTCCGTTTGTTTGTTTTTCAGATATCGGTTAGTAACTTTTTTTCTATACATGCTAGCGACCTAAAACTTGTTTCATCGCATTCAGCGCGTCAAATTACGCCGGAAACGGCCGTCTTTGTTTAGATATTGCTCGAAACACGAAGTCGAAGTCCTTTTGTTTGTTTTTCAGATATCGGTTTGTAACTTTTTTTCTATACATGCTAGCGACCTGAAACTTGTTTTATCGCATTCAGCGCGTCAAATGACGCCGGAAACGGTCGTCTTTGTTTTGATATTGCTCAAAACACGAAGTCGAATTCCGTTCGTTTGTTTTTCAGATATCGGTTGGTAACTTTTTTTCTATATATGCTAGCGACCTAAAACTTGTTTTATCGCATTCAGCGCGTCAAATTACGCCGGAAACGGTCGTCTTTGTTTTGATATTGCTTAAAACACGAAGTCGAATTCCGTTCGTTTGTTCCGTGGATATCGGTGAGTAACTTTTTTTCTATACATGCTAGCGACCTGAAACTTGTTTCATCGCATTCAGCGCGTCAAATTACGCCGGAAACGGCCGTCTTTGTTTTGATATTGCTCGATAGACGAAGTCGAAGTCCGTTTGTTTGTTTTTCAGATATCGGTTGGTAACTTTTTTTCTATACATGCTAGCGACCTAAAACTTGTTTTATCGCATTCAGCGCGTCAAATTACGCCGGAAACGGTCGTCTTTGTTTTGATATTGCTCGAAACACGAAGTCGAAGTCCGTTTGTTTGTTTTTCAGATATCGGTTGGTAACTTTTTTTCTATACATGCTAGCGACCTGAAACTTGTTTTATCGCATTCAGCGCGTCAAATTACGCCGGAAACGGTCGTCTCTGTTTCGATATTGCTCAAAACACGAAGTCGAATTCCGTTCGTTGTTCCGTGGATATCGGTGAGTAACTTTTTTTCTATACATGCTAGCGACCTGAAACTTGTTTCATCGCATTCAGCGCGTCAAATTACGCCGGAAACGGCCGTCTTTGTTTTGATATTGCTCGATAGACGAAGTTGGAGTCCGTTTGTTTGTTTTTCAGATATCGGTTAGTAACTTTTTTTCTATACATGCTAGCGACCTAAAACTTGTTTCATCGCATTCAGCGCGTCAAATTACGCCGAAAACGGCCGTCTTTGTTTAGATATTGCTCGAAACACGAAGTCGAAGTCCGTTTGTTTGTTTTTCAGATATCGGTTTGTAACTTTTTTTCTATACATGCTAGCGACCTGAAACTTGTTTTATCGCATTCAGCGCGTCAAATGACGCCGGAAACGGTCGTCTTTGTTTTGATATTGCTCAAAACACGAAGTCGAATTCCGTTCGTTTGTTTTTCAGATATCGGTTGGTAACTTTTTTTCTATACATGCTAGCGACCTAAAACTTGTTTTATCGCATTCAGCCCGTCAAATTACGCCGGAAACGGTCGTCTTTGTTTTGATATTGCTTAAAACACGAAGTCGAATTCCGTTCGTTTGTTTCGTGGATATCGGTGAGTAACTTTTTTTCTATACATGCTAGCGACCTAAAACTTGTTTTATCGCATTCAGCGCGTCAAATTACGCCGGAAACGGCCGTCTTTGTTTTGATATTGCTCGAAACACGAAGTCGAAGTCCGTTTGTTTGTTTTTCAGATATCGGTTGGTAACTTTTTTTCTATACATGCTAGCGACCTAAAACTTGTTTTATCGCATTCAGCGCGTCAAATTACGCCGGAAACGGCCGTCTTTGTTTTGATATTGCTCGAAACACGAAGTCGAAGTCCGTTTGTTTGTTTTTCAGATATCGGTTGGTAACTTTTTTTCTATACATGCTAGCGACCTAAAACTTGTTTTATCGCATTCAGCGCGTCAAATTACGCCGGAAACGGTCGTCTCTGTTTCGATATTGCTCAAAACACGAAGTCGAATTCCGTTCGTTGTTCCGTGGATATCGGTGAGTAACTTTTTTTCTATACATGCTAGCGACCTGAAACTTGTTTCATCGCATTCAGCGCGTCAAATTACGCCGGAAACGGCCGTCTTTGTTTTGATATTGCTCGATAGACGAAGTCGGAGTCCGTTTGTTTGTTTTTCAGATATCGGTTAGTAACTTTTTTTCTATACATGCTAGCGACCTAAAACTTGTTTCATCGCATTCAGCGCGTCAAATTACGCCGGAAACGGCCGTCTTTGTTTAGATATTGCTCGAAACACGAAGTCGAAGTCCTTTTGTTTGTTTTTCAGATATCGGTTTGTAACTTTTTTTCTATACATGCTAGCGACCTGAAACTTGTTTTATCGCATTCAGCGCGTCAAATGACGCCGGAAACGGTCGTCTTTGTTTTGATATTGCTCAAAACACGAAGTCGAATTCCGTTCGTTTGTTTTTCAGATATCGGTTGGTAACTTTTTTTCTATATATGCTAGCGACCTAAAACTTGTTTTATCGCATTCAGCGCGTCAAATTACGCCGGAAACGGTCGTCTTTGTTTTGATATTGCTTAAAACACGAAGTCGAATTCCGTTCGTTTGTTCCGTGGATATCGGTGAGTAACTTTTTTTCTATACATGCTAGCGACCTGAAACTTGTTTCATCGCATTCAGCGCGTCAAATTACGCCGGAAACGGCCGTCTTTGTTTTGATATTGCTCGATAGACGAAGTCGAAGTCCGTTTGTTTGTTTTTCAGATATCGGTTGGTAACTTTTTTTCTATACATGCTAGCGACCTAAAACTTGTTTTATCGCATTCAGCGCGTCAAATTACGCCGGAAACGGTCGTCTTTGTTTTGATATTGCTCGAAACACGAAGTCGAAGTCCGTTTGTTTGTTTTTCAGATATCGGTTGGTAACTTTTTTTCTATACATGCTAGCGACCTGAAACTTGTTTCATCGCATTCAGCGCGTCAAATTACGCCGGAAACGGTCGTCTTTGTTTTGATATTGCTCAAAACACGAAGTCGAATTCCGTTCGTTCGTTTCGTGGATATATGTGAGTAACTTTTTTTCTATACATGCTAGCGACCTGAAACTTGTTTCATCGCATTCAGCGCGTCAAATTACGCCGGAAACGGCCGTCTTTGTTTTGATATTGCTCGATAGACGAAGTCGAATTCCGTTCGTTTGTTCCGTGGATATCGGTGAGTAACTTTTTTTCTATACATGCTAGCGACCTAAAACTTGTTTTATCGCATTCAGCCCGTCAAATTACGCCGGAAACGGTCGTCTTTGTTTTGATATTGCTTAAAACACGAAGTCGAATTCCGTTCGTTTGTTTCGTGGATATCGGTGAGTAACTTTTTTTCTATACATGCTAGCGACCTAAAACTTGTTTTATCGCATTCAGCCCGTCAAATTACGCCGGAAACGGTCGTCTTTGTTTTGATATTGCTTAAAACACGAAGTCGAATTCCGTTCGTTTGTTTCGTGGATATCGGTGAGTAACTTTTTTTCTATACATGCTAGCGACCTAAAACTTGTTTTATCGCATTCAGCGCGTCAAATTACGCCGGAAACGGCCGTCTTTGTTTTGATATTGCTCGAAACACGAAGTCGAAGTCCGTTTGTTTGTTTTTCGGATATCGGTTTGTAACTTTTTTTCTATACATGCTAGCGACCTAAAACTTGTTTCATCGCATTCAGCGCGTCAAATTACGCCGGAAACGGTCGTCTCTGTTTTGATATTGCTCAAAACACGAAGTCGAATTCCGTTCGTTTGTTTTTCAGATATCGGTTGGTAACTTTTTTTCTATACATGCTAGCGACCTGAAACTTGTTTCATCGCATTCAGCGCGTCAAGTTACGCCGGAAACGGCCGTCTTTGTTTTGATATTGCTCGATAGACGAAGTCGGAGTCCGTTTGTTTGTTTTTCAGATATTGGTTGGTAACTTTTTTTCTATACATGCTAGCGACCTAAAACTTGTTTCATCGCATTCAGCGCGTCAAATTACGCCGTAAACGGTCGTCTCTGTTTTGATATTGCTCAAAACACGAAGTCGAATTCCGTTCGTTTGTTCCGTGGATATCGGTGAGTAACTTTTTTTCTATACATGCTAGCGACCTGAAACTTGTTTCATCGCATTCAGCGCGTCAAATCACGCCGGAAACGGCCGTCTTTGTTTTGATATTGCTCGATAGACGAAGTCGAAGTCCGTTTGTTTGTTTTTCAGATATCGGTTAGTAACTTTTTTTCTATACATGCTAGCGACCTAAAACTTGTTTCATCGCATTCAGCGCGTCAAATTACGCCGGAAACGGTCGTCTCTGTTTTGATATTGCTCAAAACACGAAGTCGAATTCCGTTCGTTTGTTCCGTGGATATCGGTGAGTAACTTTTTTTCTATACATGCTAGCGACCTAAAACTTGTTTCATTGCATTCAGCGCGTCAAATTACGCCGAAAACGGCCGTCTTTGTTTTGATATTGCTCGAAACACGAAGTCGAAGTCCGTTTGTTTGTTTTTCAGATATCGGTTGGTAACTTTTTTTCTATACATGCTAGCGACCTAAAACTTGTTTTATCGCATTCAGCGCGTCAAATTACGCCGAAAACGGCCGTCTTTGTTTTGATATTGCTCGAAACACGAAGTCGAAGTCCGTTTGTTTGTTTTTCAGATATCGGTTGGTAACTTTTTTTCTATACATGCTAGCGACCTAAAACTTGTTTTATCGCATTCAGCGCGTCAAATTACGCCGGAAACGGCCGTCTTTGTTTTGATATTGCTCGATAGACGAAGTCGAAGTCCGTTTGTTTGTTTTTCAGATATCGGTTGGTAACTTTTTTTCTATACATGCTAGCGACCTAAAACTTGTTTTATCGCATTCAGCGCGTCAAATTACGCCGGAAACGGTCGTCTTTGTTTTGATATTGCTCGAAACACGAAGTCGAAGTCCGTTTGTTTGTTTTTCAGATATCGGTTGGTAACTTTTTTTCTATACATGCTAGCGACCTGAAACTTGTTTCATCGCATTCAGCGCGTCAAATTACGCCGGAAACGGTCGTCTTTGTTTTGATATTGCTCAAAACACGAAGTCGAATTCCGTTCGTTTGTTTCGTGGATATCGGTGGGTAACTTTTTTTCTATACATGCTAGCGACCTAAAACTTGTTTTATCGCATTCAGCCCGTCAAATTACGCCGGAAACGGTCGTCTTTGTTTTGATATTGCTTAAAACACGAAGTCGAATTCCGTTCGTTTGTTTCGTGGATATCGGTGAGTAACTTTTTTTCTATACATGCTAGCGACCTAAAACTTGTTTTATCGCATTCAGCGCGTCAAATTACGCCGGAAACGGCCGTCTTTGTTTTGATATTGCTCGAAACACGAAGTCGAAGTCCGTTTGTTTGTTTTTCGGATATCGGTTGGTAACTTTTTTTCTATACATGCTAGCGACCTAAAACTTGTTTCATCGCATTCAGCGCGTCAAATTACGCCGGAAACGGTCGTCTCTGTTTTGATATTGCTCAAAACACGGAGTCGAATTCCGTTCGTTTGTTTTTCAGATATCGGTTGGTAACTTTTTTTCTATACATGCTAGCGACCTGAAACTTGTTTCATCGCATTCAGCGCGTCAAGTTACGCCGGAAACGGCCGTCTTTGTTTTGATATTGCTCGATAGACGAAGTCGGAGTCCGTTTGTTTGTTTTTCAGATATCGGTTGGTAACTTTTTTTCTATACACGCTAGCGACCTAAAACTTGTTTCATCGCATTCAGCGCGTCAAATTACGCCGTAAACGGTCGTCTCTGTTTTGATATTGCTCAAAACACGAAGTCGAATTCCGTTCGTTTGTTCCGTGGATATCGGTGAGTAACTTTTTTTCTATACATGCTAGCGACCTGAAACTTGTTTCATCGCATTCAGCGCGTCAAATTACGCCGGAAACGGCCGTCTTTGTTTTGATATTGCTCAATAGACGAAGTCGGAGTCCGTTTGTTTGTTTTTCAGATATCGGTTAGTAACTTTTTTTCCATACATGCTAGCGACCTAAAACTTGTTTCATCGCATTCAGCGCGTCAAATTACGCCGGAAACGGTCGTCTCTGTTTTGATATTGCTCAAAACACGAAGTCGAATTCCGTTCGTTTGTTCCGTGGATATCGGTGAGTAACTTTTTTTCTATACATGCTAGCGACCTAAAACTTGTTTCATTGCATTCAGCGCGTCAAATTACGCCGAAAACGGCCGTCTTTGTTTTGATATTGCTCGAAACACGAAGTCGAAGTCCGTTTGTTTGTTTTTCAGATATCGGTTGGTAACTTTTTTTCTATACATGCTAGCGACCTAAAACTTGTTTTATCGCATTCAGCGCGTCAAATTACGCCGAAAACGGCCGTCTTTGTTTTGATATTGCTCGAAACACGAAGTCGAAGTCCGTTTGTTTGTTTTTCAGATATCGGTTGGTAACTTTTTTTCTATACATGCTAGCGACCTAAAACTTGTTTTATCGCATTCAGCGCGTCAAATTACGCTGGAAGCGGTCGTCTCTGTTTCGATATTGCTCAAAACACGAAGTCGAATTCCGTTCGTTTGTTCCGTGGATATCGGTGAGTAACTTTTTTTCTATACATGCTAGCGACCTGAAACTTGTTTCATCGCATTCAGCGCGTCAAATAACGCCGGAAACGGTCGTCTTTGTTTTGATATTGCTCAAAACACGAAGTCGAATTCCGTTCGTTTGTTTTTCAGATATCGGTTGGTAACTTTTTTTCTATACATGCTAGCGACCTAAAACTTGTTTTATCGCATTCAGCGCGTCAAATTACGCCGGAAACGGCCGTCTTTGTTTTGATATTGCTCGAAACACGAAGTCGAAGTCCGTTTGTTTGTTTTTCAGATATCGGTTGGTAACTTTTTTTCTATACATGCTAGCGACCCAAAACTTGTTTTATCGCATTCAGCGCGTCAAATTACGCCGGAAACGGTCGTCTCTGTTTCGATATTGCTCAAAACACGAAGTCGAATTCCGTTCGTTGTTCCGTGGATATCGGTGAGTAACTTTTTTTCTATACATGCTAGCGACCTGAAACTTGTTTCATCGCATTCAGCGCGTCAAATTACGCCGGAAACGGCCGTCTTTGTTTTGATATTGCTCGATAGACGAAGTCGGAGTCCGTTTGTTTGTTTTTCAGATATCGGTTAGTAACTTTTTTTCTATACATGCTAGCGACCTAAAACTTGTTTCATCGCATTCAGCGCGTCAAATTACGCCGGAAACGGCCGTCTTTGTTTAGATATTGCTCGAAACACGAAGTCGAAGTCCGTTTGTTTGTTTTTCAGATATCGGTTTGTAACTTTTTTTCTATACATGCTAGCGACCTGAAACTTGTTTTATCGCATTCAGCGCGTCAAATGACGCCGGAAACGGTCGTCTTTGTTTTGATATTGCTCAAAACACGAAGTCGAATTCCGTTCGTTTGTTTTTCAGATATCGGTTGGTAACTTTTTTTCTATACATGCTAGCGACCTAAAACTTGTTTTATCGCATTCAGCGCGTCAAATTACGCCGGAAACGGTCGTCTTTGTTTTGATATTGCTCAAAACACGAAGTCGAATTCCGTTCGTTTGTTCCGTGGATATCGGTGAGTAACTTTTTTTCTATACATGCTAGCGACCTGAAACTTGTTTCATCGCATTCAGCGCGTCAAATTACGCCGGAAACGGCCAACTTTGTTTTGATATTGCTCGATAGACGAAGTCGAAGTCCGTTTGTTTGTTTTTCAGATATCGGTTGGTAACTTTTTTTCTATACATGCTAGCGACCTAAAACTTGTTTTATCGCATTCAGCGCGTCAAATTACGCCGGAAGCGATCGTCTCTGTTTCGATATTGCTCAAAACACGAAGTCGAATTCCGTTCGTTTGTTCCGTGGATATCGGTGAGTAACTTTTTTTCTATACATGCTAGCGACCTGAAACTTGTTTCATCGCATTCAGCGCGTCAAATTACGCCGGAAACGGTCGTCTTTGTTTTGATATTGCTCAAAACACGAAGTCGAATTCCGTTCGTTTGTTTTTCAGATATCGGTTGGTAACTTTTTTTCTATACATGCTAGCGACCTAAAACTTGTTTTATCGCATTCAGCGCGTCAAATTACGCCGGAAACGGCCGTCTTTGTTTTGATATTGCACGAAACACGAAGTCGAAGTCCGTTTGTTTGTTTTTCAGATATCGGTTGGTAACTTTTTTTCTATACATGCTAGCGACCTGAAACTTGTTTCATCGCATTCAGCGCGTCAAATTACGCCGGAAACGGCCGTCTTTGTTTTGATATTGCTCGATAGACGAAGTCGGAGTCCGTTTGTTTGTTTTTCAGATATCGGTTAGTAACTTTTTTTCTATACATGCTAGCGACCTGAAACTTGTTTTATCGCATTCAGCGCGTCAAATTACGCCGGAAACGGTCGTCTCTGTTTCGATATTGCTCAAAACACGAAGTCGAATTCCGTTCGTTGTTCCGTGGATATCGGTGAGTAACTTTTTTTCTATACATGCTAGCGACCTGAAACTTGTTTCATCGCATTCAGCGCGTCAAATTACGCCGGAAACGGCCGTCTTTGTTTTGATATTGCTCGATAGACGAAGTCGGAGTCCGTTTGTTTGTTTTTCAGATATCGGTTAGTAACTTTTTTTCTATACATGCTAGCGACCTAAAACTTGTTTCATCGCATTCAGCGCGTCAAATTACGCCGGAAACGGCCGTCTTTGTTTAGATATTGCTCGAAACACGAAGTCGAAGTCCGTTTGTTTGTTTTTCAGATATCGGTTGGTAACTTTTTTTCTATACATGCTAGCGACCTAAAACTTGTTTTATCGCATTCAGCGCGTCAAATTACGCCGGAAACGGTCGTCTTTGTTTTGATATTGCTTAAAACACGAAGTCGAATTCCGTTCGTTTGTTCCGTGGATATCGGTGAGTAACTTTTTTTCTATACATGCTAGCGACCTGAAACTTGTTTCATCGCATTCAGCGCGTCAAATTACGCCGGAAACGGCCGTCTTTGTTTTGATATTGCTCGATAGACGAAGTCGAAGTCCGTTTGTTTGTTTTTCAGATATCGGTTGGTAACTTTTTTTCTATACATGCTAGCGACCTAAAACTTGTTTTATCGCATTCAGCGCGTCAAATTACGCCGGAAACGGTCGTCTTTGTTTTGATATTGCTCGAAACACGAAGTCGAAGTCCGTTTGTTTGTTTTTCAGATATCGGTAGGTAACTTTTTTTCTATACATGCTAGCGACCTGAAACTTGTTTCATCGCATTCAGCGCGTCAAATTACGCCGGAAACGGCCGTCTTTGTTTTGATATTGCTCGATAGACGAAGTCGGAGTCCGTTTGTTTGTTTTTCAGATATCGGTTAGTAACTTTTTTTCTATACATGCTAGCGACCTAAAACTTGTTTCATCGCATTCAGCGCGTCAAATTACGCCGGAAACGGCCGTCTTTGTTTAGATATTGCTCGAAACACGAAGTCGAAGTCCGTTTGTTTGTTTTTCAGATATCGGTTTGTAACTTTTTTTCTATACATGCTAGCGACCTGAAACTTGTTTTATCGCATTCAGCGCGTCAAATGACGCCGGAAACGGTCGTCTTTGTTTTGATATTGCTCAAAACACGAAGTCGAATTCCGTTCGTTTGTTTTTCAGATATCGGTTGGTAACTTTTTTTCTATACATGCTAGCGACCTAAAACTTGTTTCATCGCATTCAGCGCGTCAAATTACGCCGGAAACGGTCGTCTTTGTTTTGATATTGCTTAAAACACGAAGTCGAATTCCGTTCGTTTGTTCCGTGGATATCGGTGAGTAACTTTTTTTCTATACATGCTAGCGACCTGAAACTTGTTTCATCGCATTCAGCGCGTCAAATTACGCCGGAAACGGCCGTCTTTGTTTTGATATTGCTCGATAGACGAAGTCGAAGTCCGTTTGTTTGTTTTTCAGATATCGGTTGGTAACTTTTTTTCTATACATGCTAGCGACCTAAAACTTGTTTTATCGCATTCAGCGCGTCAAATTACGCCGGAAACGGTCGTCTTTGTTTTGATATTGCTCGAAACACGAAGTCGAAGTCCGTTTGTTTGTTTTTCAGATATCGGTAGGTAACTTTTTTTCTATACATGCTAGCGACCTGAAACTTGTTTCATCGCATTCAGCGCGTCAAATTACGCCGGAAACGGCCGTCTTTGTTTTGATATTGCTCGATAGACGAAGTCGGAGTCCGTTTGTTTGTTTTTCAGATATCGGTTAGTAACTTTTTTTCTATACATGCTAGCGACCTAAAACTTGTTTCATCGCATTCAGCGCGTCAAATTACGCCGGAAACGGCCGTCTTTGTTTAGATATTGCTCGAAACACGAAGTCGAAGTCCGTTTGTTTGTTTTTCAGATATCGGTTTGTAACTTTTTTTCTATACATGCTAGCGACCTGAAACTTGTTTTATCGCATTCAGCGCGTCAAATGACGCCGGAAACGGTCGTCTTTGTTTTGATATTGCTCAAAACACGAAGTCGAATCCCGTTCGTTTGTTTTTCAGATATCGGTTGGTAACTTTTTTTCTATACATGCTAGCGACCTAAAACTTGTTTTATCGCATTCAGCGCGTCAAATTACGCCGGAAACGGTCGTCTTTGTTTTGATATTGCTTAAAACACGAAGTCGAATTCCGTTCGTTTGTTCCGTGGATATCGGTGAGTAACTTTTTTTCTATACATGCTAGCGACCTGAAACTTGTTTCATCGCATTCAGCGCGTCAAATTACGCCGGAAACGGCCGTCTTTGTTTTGATATTGCTCGATAGACGAAGTCGAAGTCCGTTTGTTTGTTTTTCAGATATCGGTTGGTAACTTTTTTTCTATACATGCTAGCGACCTAAAACTTGTTTTATCGCATTCAGCGCGTCAAATCACGCCGGAAACGGTCGTCTTTGTTTTGATATTGCTCGAAACACGAAGTCGAAGTCCGTTTGTTTGTTTTTCAGATATCGGTTGGTAACTTTTTTTCTATACATGCTAGCGACCTGAAACTTGTTTCATCGCATTCAGCGCGTCAAATTACGCCGGAAACGGTCGTCTTTGTTTTGATATTGCTCAAAACACGAAGTCGAATTCCGTTCGTTCGTTTCGTGGATATATGTGAGTAACTTTTTTTCTATACATGCTAGCGACCTGAAACTTGTTTCATCGCATTCAGCGCGTCAAATTACGCCGGAAACGGCCGTCTTTGTTTTGATATTGCTCGATAGACGAAGTCGAATTCCGTTCGTTTGTTCCGTGGATATCGGTGAGTAACTTTTTTTCTATACATGCTACCGACCTGAAACTTGTTTCATCGCATTCAGCGGGTCAAATTACGCCGGAAACGGCCGTCTTTGTTTTGATATTGCTCGATAGACGAAGTCGGAGTCCGTTTGTTTGTTTTTCAGATATCGGTTAGTAACTTTTTTTCTATACATGCTAGCGACCTAAAACTTGTTTTATCGCATTCAGCGCGTCAAATTACGCCGGAAACGGTCGTCTTTGTTTTGATATTGCTCAAAACACGAAGTCGAATTCCGTTCGTTTGTTTTTCAGATATCGGTTGGTAACTTTTTTTCTATACATGCTAGCGACCTAAAACTTGTTTTATCGCATTCAGCGCGTCAAATTACGCCGCAAACGGCCGTCTCTGTTTTGATATTGCTCGAAACACGAAGTCGAAGTCCGTTTGTTTGTTTTTCAGATATCGGTTGGTAACTTTTTTTCTATACATGCTAGCGACCTAAAACTTGTTTTATCGCATTCAGCGCGTCAAATTACGCCGGAAGCGGTCGTCTCTGTTTCGATATTGCTCAAAACACGAAGTCGAATTCCGTTCGTTGTTCCGTGGATATCGGTGAGTAACTTTTTTTCTATACATGCTAGCGACCTGAAACTTGTTTCATCGCATCCGGCGCGTCAAAGTACGCCGGAAACGGCCGTCTTTGTTTTGATATTGCTCGATAGACGAAGTCGGAGTCCGTTTGTTTGTTTTTCAGATATCGGTTAGTAACTTTTTTTCTATACATGCTAGCGACCTGAAACTTGTTTTATCGCATTCAGCGCGTCAAATGACGCCGGAAACGGTCGTCTTTGTTTTGATATTGCTCAAAACACGAAGTCGAATTCCGTTCGTTTGTTTTTCAGATATCGGTTGGTAACTTTTTTTCTATACATGCTAGCGACCTAAAACTTGTTTTATCGCATTCAGCGCGTCAAATTACGCCGGAAACGGCCGTCTTTGTTTTGATATTGCTCGATAGACGAAGTCGAAGTCCGTTTGTTTGTTTTTCAGATATCGGTTGGTAACTTTTTTTCTATCCATGCTAGCGACCTGAAACTTGTTTCATCGCATTCAGCGCGTCAAATTACGCCGGAAACGGTCGTCTTTGTTTTGATATTGCTCAAAACACGAAGTCGAATTCCGTTCGTTTGTTTCGTGGATATATGTGAGTAACTTTTTTTCTATACATGCTAGCGACCTGAAACTTGTTTCATCGCATTCAGCGCGTCAAATTACGCCGGAAACGGCCGTCTTTGTTTTGATATTGCCCGATAGACGGAGTCGAATTCCGTTCGTTTGTTCCGTGGATATCGGTGAGTAACTTTTTTTCTATACATGCTACCGACCTGAAACTTGTTTCATCGCATTCAGCGCGTCAAATTACGCCGGAAGCGGCCGTCTTAGTTTTGATATTGCTCGATAGACGAAGTCGGAGTCCGTTTGTTTGTTTTTCAGATATCGGTGGGTAACTTTTTTTCTATACATGCTAGCGACCTAAAACTTGTTTTATCGCATTCAGCGCGTCAAATTACGCCGGAAGCGGTCGTCTTTGTTTTGATATTGCTCAAAACACGAAGTCGAATTCCGTTCGTTTGTTCCGTGGATATCGGTAAGTAACTTTTTTTCTATACATGCTAGCGACCTGAAACTTGTTTCATTGCATTCAGCGCGTCAAATTACGCCGGAAGCGGCCGTCTTAGTTTTGATATTGCTCGATAGACGAAGTCGGAGTCCGTTTGTTTGTTTTTCAGATATCGGTTAGTAACTTTTTTTCTATACATGCTAGCGACCTAAAACTTGTTTCATCGCATTTAGCGCGTCAAATTACGCCGGAAACGGTCGTCTTTGTTTTGATATTGCTCAAAACACGAAGTCGAATTCCGTTCGTTTGTTCCGTGGATATCGGTAAGTAACTTTTTTTCTATACATGCTAGCGACCTGAAACTTGTTTCATCGCATTCAGCGCGTCAAATTACGCCGGAAACGGCCGTCTTTGTTTTGATATTGCTCGAAACACGAAGTCGAATTCCGTTTGTTCGTTTTTCAGATATCGGTTGGTAACTTTTTTTCTATACATGCTAGCGACCCAAAACTTGTTTCATCGCATTCAGCGCGTCAAATTACACCGGAAACGGCCGTCTTTGTTTTGATATTGCTCGATAGACGAAGTCAAAGTCCGTTTGTTTGTCTTTCAGATATCGGTTAGTGACTTTTTTTCTATACATGCTGGCGACCTAAAACTTGTTATATCGCATTCAGCGCGTCAAATTACGCCGGAAACGGCCGTCTTTGTTTTGATATTGTTCGAAACACGAAGTCGAATTCCGTTTGTTTGTTTTTCAGATATCGGTTGGTAACTTTTTTTCTATACATGCTGGCGACCTAAAACTTGTTTTATCGCATTCAGCGCGTCAAATTACGCCGGAAACGGCCGTCTTTGTTTTGGTATTGCTCGAAACACGGAGTCGAAGTCCGTTTGTTTGTTTTTCAGATATCGGTTGGTAACTTCTTTTTTATAAGTGCTAGCGACCTAAAACTTGTTTTATCGCATTCAGCGCGTCAAATTACGCCGGAAACGGCCGTCTTTGTTTTGATATTGCTCAAAACACGGAGTCGAATTCCGTTTGTTTGTTTCGTGGATATCGGTGAGTAACATTTCTTCTATACAAGCTAGCGACCTAAAACTTGTTTTATCGCATTCAGCGCGTCAAATTACGCCGGAAACGGCCGTCTTTGTTTCGATATTGCTCGAAACACGGAGTCGAAGTCCGTTTGTTTGTTTTTCAGATATCGGTTGGTAACTCCTTTTCTATACGTGCTAGCGACCTAAAACTTGTTTTATCGCATTCAGCGCGTCGAATTACGCCGGAAACGGCCGTCTTTGTTTTGATATTGCTCGAAACACGAAGTCGAATTCCGTTCGTTTGTTCCGTGGATATCGGTGAGTAACTTTTTTTCTATACATGCTAGCGACCTGAAACTTGTTTTATCGCATTCAGCGCGTCAAATTACGCCGGAAACGGTCGTCCTTGTTTTGATATTGCTCAAAACACGAAGTCGAATTCCGTTCGTTTGTTTTTCAGATATCGGTTGGTAACTTTTTTTCTATACATGCTAGCGACCTAAAACTTGTTTTATCGCATTCAGCGCGTCAAATTACGCCGGAAACGGCCGTCTCTGTTTCGATATTGCTCAAAACACGAAGTCGAATTCCGTTCGTTTGTTCCGTGGATATCGGTGAGTAACTTTTTTTCTATACATGCTAGCGACCTGAAACTTAGTTCATCGCATTCAGCGCGTCAAATTACGCCGGAAACGGTCGTCTTTGTTTTGATTTTGCTCAAAACACGGAGTCGAATTCCGTTCGTTTGTTTTTCAGATATCGGTTGGTAACTTTTTTTCTATACATGCTAGCGACCTAAAACTTGTTTTATCGCATTCAGCGCGTCAAATTACGCCGGAAACGGCCGTCTTTGTTTTGATATTGCTCGAAACACGAAGTCGAAGTCCGTTTGTTTGTTTTTCAGATATCGGTTGGTAACTTTTTTTCTATACATGCTAGCGACCTAAAACTTGTCTTATCGCATCCAGCGCGTCAAATTACGCCGGAAACGGTCGTCTCTGTTTCGATATTGCTCGAAACACGAAGTCGAATTCCGTTCGTTTGTTCCGTGGATATCGGTGAGTAACTTTTTTTCTCTACATGCTAGCGACCTAAAACTTGTTTCATCGCATTCAGCGCGTCAAATTACGCCGGAAACGGCCGTCTTTGTTTTGATATTGCTCGATAGACGAAGTCGGAGTCCGTTTGTTTGTTTTTCAGATATCGGTTAGTAACTTTTTTTCTATACATGCTAGCGACCTGAAACTTGTTTTATCGCATTCAGCGCGTCAAATTACGCCGGATACGGTCGTCTCTGTTTCGATATTGCTCAAAACACGAAGTCGAATTCCGTTCGTTGTTCCGTGGATATCGGTGAGTAACTTTTTTTCTATACATGCTAGCGACCTGAAACTTGTTTCATCGCATTCAGCGCGTCAAATTACGCCGGAAACGGCCGTCTTTGTTTTGATATTGCTCGATAGACGAAGTCGGAGTCCGTTTGTTTGTTTTTCAGATATCGGTTAGTAACTTTTTTTCTATACATGCTAGCGACCTAAAACTTGTTTTATCGCATTCAGCGCGTCGAATTACGCCGGAAACGGCCGTCTTTGTTTTGATATTGCTCGAAACACGAAGTCGAATTCCGTTCGTTTGTTCCGTGGATATCGGTGAGTAACTTTTTTTCTATACATGCTAGCGACCTAAAACTTGTTTTATCGCATTCAGCGCGTCAAATTACGCCGGAAACGGTCGTCCTTGTTTTGATATTGCTCAAAACACGAAGTCGAATTCCGTTCGTTTGTTTTTCAGATATCGGTTGGTAACTTTTTTTCTATACATGCTAGCGACCTTAAACTTGTTTTATCGCATTCAGCGCGTCAAATTACGCCGGAAACGGCCGTCTCTGTTTCGATATTGCTCAAAACACGAAGTCGAATTCCGTTCGTTTGTTCCGTGGATATCGGTGAGTAACTTTTTTTCTATACATGCTAGCGACCTGAAACTTAGTTCATCGCATTCAGCGCGTCAAATTACGCCGGAAACGGTCGTCTTTGTTTTGATTTTGCTCAAAACACGGAGTCGAATTCCGTTCGTTTGTTTTTCAGATATCGGTTGGTAACTTTTTTTCTATACATGCTAGCGACCTAAAACTTGTTTTATCGCATTCAGCGCGTCAAATTACGCCGGAAACGGCCGTCTTTGTTTTGATATTGCTCGAAACACGAAGTCGAAGTCCGTTTGTTTGTTTTTCAGATATCGGTTGGTAACTTTTTTTCTATACATGCTAGCGACCTAAAACTTGTCTTATCGCATCCAGCGCGTCAAATTACGCCGGAAACGGTCGTCTCTGTTTCGATATTGCTCGAAACACGAAGTCGAATTCCGTTCGTTTGTTCCGTGGATATCGGTGAGTAACTTTTTTTCTCTACATGCTAGCGACCTAAAACTTGTTTCATCGCATTCAGCGCGTCAAATTACGCCGGAAACGGCCGTCTTTGTTTTGATATTGCTCGATAGACGAAGTCGGAGTCCGTTTGTTTGTTTTTCAGATATCGGTTAGTAACTTTTTTTCTATACATGCTAGCGACCTGAAACTTGTTTTATCGCATTCAGCGCGTCAAATTACGCCGGATACGGTCGTCTCTGTTTCGATATTGCTCAAAACACGAAGTCGAATTCCGTTCGTTGTTCCGTGGATATCGGTGAGTAACTTTTTTTCTATACATGCTAGCGACCTGAAACTTGTTTCATCGCATTCAGCGCGTCAAATTACGCCGGAAACGGCCGTCTTTGTTTTGATATTGCTCGATAGACGAAGTCGGAGTCCGTTTGTTTGTTTTTCAGATATCGGTTAGTAACTTTTTTTCTATACATGCTAGCGACCTAAAACTTGTTTCATCGCATTCAGCGCGTCAAATTACGCCGGAAACGGCCGTCTTTGTTTAGATATTGCTCGAAACACGAAGTCGAAGTCCGTTTGTTTGTTTTTCAGATATCGGTTTGTAACTTTTTTTCTATACATGCTAGCGACCTGAAACTTGTTTTATCGCATTCAGCGCGTCAAATGACGCCGGAAACGGTCGTCTTTGTTTTGATATTGCTCAAAACACGAAGTCGAATTCCGTTCGTTTGTTTTTCAGATATCGGTTGGTAACTTTTTTTCTATACATGCTAGCGACCTAAAACTTGTTTTATCGCATTCAGCGCGTCAAATTACGCCGGAAACGGTCGTCTTTGTTTTGATATTGCTTAAAACACGAAGTCGAATTCCGTTCGTTTGTTCCCTGGATATCGGTGAGTAACTTTTTTTCTATACATGCTAGCGACCTGAAACTTGTTTCATCGCATTCAGCGCGTCAAATTACGCCGGAAACGGCCGTCTTTGTTTTGATATTGCTCGATAGACGAAGTCGAAGTCCGTTTGTTTGTTTTTCAGATATCGGTTGGTAACTTTTTTTCTATACATGCTAGCGACCTAAAACTTGTTTTATCGCATTCAGCGCGTCAAATTACGCCGGAAACGGTCGTCTTTGTTTTGATATTGCTCGAAACACGAAGTCGAAGTCCGTTTGTTTGTTTTTCAGATATCGGTAGGTAACTTTTTTTCTATACATGCTAGCGACCTGAAACTTGTTTCATCGCATTCAGCGCGTCAAATTACGCCGGAAACGGCCGTCTTTGTTTTGATATTGCTCGATAGACGAAGTCGGAGTCCGTTTGTTTGTTTTTCAGATATCGGTTAGTAACTTTTTTTCTATACATGCTAGCGACCTAAAACTTGTTTCATCGCATTCAGCGCGTCAAATTACGCCGGAAACGGCCGTCTTTGTTTAGATATTGCTCGAAACACGAAGTCGAAGTCCGTTTGTTTGTTTTTCAGATATCGGTTTGTAACTTTTTTTCTATACATGCTAGCGACCTGAAACTTGTTTTATCGCATTCAGCGCGTCAAATGACGCCGGAAACGGTCGTCTTTGTTTTGATATTGCTCAAAACACGAAGTCGAATCCCGTTCGTCTGTTTTTCAGATATCGGTTGGTAACTTTTTTTCTATACATGCTAGCGACCTAAAACTTGTTTCATCGCATTCAGCGCGTCAAATTACGCCGGAAACGGCCGTCTTTGTTTAGATATTGCTCGAAACACGAAGTCGAAGTCCGTTTGTTTGTTTTTCAGATATCGGTTTGTAACTTTTTTTCTATACATGCTAGCGACCTGAAACTTGTTTTATCGCATTCAGCGCGTCAAATGACGCCGGAAACGGTCGTCTTTGTTTTGATATTGCTCAAAACACGAAGTCGAATCCCGTTCGTTTGTTTTTCAGATATCGGTTGGTAACTTTTTTTCTATACATGCTAGCGACCTAAAACTTGTTTTATCGCATTCAGCGCGTCAAATTACGCCGGAAACGGTCGTCTTTGTTTTGATATTGCTTAAAACACGAAGTCGAATTCCGTTCGTTTGTTCCGTGGATATCGGTGAGTAACTTTTTTTCTATACATGCTAGCGACCTGAAACTTGTTTCATCGCATTCAGCGCGTCAAATTACGCCGGAAACGGCCGTCTTTGTTTTGATATTGCTCGATAGACGAAGTCGAAGTCCGTTTGTTTGTTTTTCAGATATCGGTTGGTAACTTTTTTTCTATACATGCTAGCGACCTAAAACTTGTTTTATCGCATTCAGCGCGTCAAATCACGCCGGAAACGGTCGTCTTTGTTTTGATATTGCTCGAAACACGAAGTCGAAGTCCGTTTGTTTGTTTTTCAGATATCGGTTGGTAACTTTTTTTCTATACATGCTAGCGACCTGAAACTTGTTTCATCGCATTCAGCGCGTCAAATTACGCCGGAAACGGTCGTCTTTGTTTTGATATTGCTCAAAACACGAAGTCGAATTCCGTTCGTTCGTTTCGTGGATATATGTGAGTAACTTTTTTTCTATACATGCTAGCGACCTGAAACTTGTTTCATCGCATTCAGCGCGTCAAATTACGCCGGAAACGGCCGTCTTTGTTTTGATATTGCTCGATAGACGAAGTCGAATTCCGTTCGTTTGTTCCGTGGATATCGGTGAGTAACTTTTTTTCTATACATGCTACCGACCTGAAACTTGTTTCATCGCATTCAGCGGGTCAAATTACGCCGGAAACGGCCGTCTTTGTTTTGATATTGCTCGATAGACGAAGTCGGAGTCCGTTTGTTTGTTTTTCAGATATCGGTTAGTAACTTTTTTTCTATACATGCTAGCGACCTAAAACTTGTTTTATCGCATTCAGCGCGTCAAATTACGCCGGAAACGGTCGTCTTTGTTTTGATATTGCTCAAAACACGAAGTCGAATTCCGTTCGTTTGTTTTTCAGATATCGGTTGGTAACTTTTTTTCTATACATGCTAGCGACCTAAAACTTGTTTTATCGCATTCAGCGCGTCAAATTACGCCGCAAACGGCCGTCTCTGTTTTGATATTGCTCGAAACACGAAGTCGAAGTCCGTTTGTTTGTTTTTCAGATATCGGTTGGTAACTTTTTTTCTATACATGCTAGCGACCTAAAACTTGTTTTATCGCATTCAGCGCGTCAAATTACGCCGGAAGCGGTCGTCTCTGTTTCGATATTGCTCAAAACACGAAGTCGAATTCCGTTCGTTGTTCCGTGGATATCGGTGAGTAACTTTTTTTCTATACATGCTAGCGACCTGAAACTTGTTTCATCGCATCCGGCGCGTCAAAGTACGCCGGAAACGGCCGTCTTTGTTTTGATATTGCTCGATAGACGAAGTCGGAGTCCGTTTGTTTGTTTTTCAGATATCGGTTAGTAACTTTTTTTCTATACATGCTAGCGACCTGAAACTTGTTTTATCGCATTCAGCGCGTCAAATGACGCCGGAAACGGTCGTCTTTGTTTTGATATTGCTCAAAACACGAAGTCGAATTCCGTTCGTTTGTTTTTCAGATATCGGTTGGTAACTTTTTTTCTATACATGCTAGCGACCTAAAACTTGTTTTATCGCATTCAGCGCGTCAAATTACGCCGGAAACGGCCGTCTTTGTTTTGATATTGCTCGATAGACGAAGTCGAAGTCCGTTTGTTTGTTTTTCAGATATCGGTTGGTAACTTTTTTTCTATCCATGCTAGCGACCTGAAACTTGTTTCATCGCATTCAGCGCGTCAAATTACGCCGGAAACGGTCGTCTTTGTTTTGATATTGCTCAAAACACGAAGTCGAATTCCGTTCGTTTGTTTCGTGGATATATGTGAGTAACTTTTTTTCTATACATGCTAGCGACCTGAAACTTGTTTCATCGCATTCAGCGCGTCAAATTACGCCGGAAACGGCCGTCTTTGTTTTGATATTGCTCGATTGACGAAGTCGGAGTCCGTTTGTTTGTTTTTCAGATATCGGTTAGTAACTTTTTTTCTATACATGCTAGCGACCTAAAACTTGTTTTATCGCATTCAGCGCGTCAAATTACGCCGGAAACGGTCGTCTTTGTTTTGATATTGCTCGGAACACGAAGTCGAAGTCCGTTTGTTTGTTTTTCAGATATCGGTTGATAACTTTTTTTCTATACATGCTAGCGACCTAAAACTTGTTTCATCGCATTCAGCGCGTCAAATTACGCCGGAAACGGTCGTCTTTGTTTTGATATTGCTCAAAACACGAAGTCGAATTCCGTTCGTTTGTTCCGTGGATATCGGTGAGTAACTTTTTTTCTATACATGCTAGCGACCTGAAACTTGTTTCATCGCATTCAGCGCGTCAAATTACGCCGGAAACGGCCGTCTTTGTTTTGATATTGCTCGATAGACGAAGTCGAATTCCGTTCGTTTGTTCCGTGGATATCGGTGAGTAACTTTTTTTCTATACATGCTAGCGACCTAAAACTTGTTTTATCGCATTCAGCGCGTCAAATTACGCCGGAAACGGTCGTCCTTGTTTTGATATTGCTCAAAACACGAAGTCGAATTCCGTTCGTTTGTTTTTCAGATATCGGTTGGTAACTTTTTTTCTATACATGCTAGCGACCTAAAACTTGTTTTATCGCATTCAGCGCGTCAAATTACGCCGGAAACGGCCGTCTCTGTTTCGATATTGCTCAAAACACGAAGTCGAATTCCGTTCGTTTGTTCCGTGGATATCGGTGAGTAACTTTTTTTCTATACTTGCTAGCGACCTGAAACTTAGTTCATCGCATTCAGCGCGTCAAATTACGCCGAAAACGGTCGTCTTTGCTTCGATATTGCTCAAAACACGAAGTCGAATTCCGTTCGTTTGTTCCGTGGATATCGGTGAGTAACTTTTTTTCTATACATGCTAGCGACCTGAAACTTGTTTCATCGCATTCAGCGCGTCAAATTACGCCGGAAACGGCCGTCTTTGTTTTGATATTGCTCGATAGACGAAGTCGGAGTCCGTTTGTTTGTTTTTCAGATATCGGTTAGTAACTTTCTTTCTATACCTGCTAGCGACCTAAAACTTGTTTCATCGCATTCAGCGCGTCAAATTACGCCGAAAACGGCCGTCTTTGTTTTGATATTGCTCGAAACACGAAGTCGAAGTCCGTTTGTTTGTTTTTCAGATATCGGTTGGTAACTTTTTTTCTATACATGATAGCGACCTAAAACTTGTTTTATCGCTTTCAGCGCGTCAAATTACGCCGGAAACGGCCGTCTTTGTTTTGATATTGCTCGAAACACGAAGTCGAAGTCCGTTTGTTTGTTTTTCAGATATCGGTTGGTAACTTTTTTTCTATACATGCTAGCGACCTAAAACTTGTCTTATCGCATCCAGCGCGTCAAATTACGCCGGAAACGGTCCTCTCTGTTTCGATATTGCTCGAAACACGAAGTCGAATTCCGTTCGTTTGTTCCGTGGATATCGGTGAGTAACTTTTTTTCTATACATGCTAGCGACCTAAAACTTGTTTCATCGCATTCAGCGCGTCAAATTACGCCGGAAACGGCCGTCTTTGTTTTGATATTGCTCGATTGACGAAGTCGGAGTCCGTTTGTTTGTTTTTCAGATATCGGTTAGTAACTTTTTTTCTATACATGCTAGCGACCTAAAACTTGTTTTATCGCATTCAGCGCGTCAAATTACGCCGGAAACGGTCGTCTTTGTTTGGATATTGCTCGGAACACGAAGTCGAAGTCCGTTTGTTTGTTTTTCAGATATCGGTTGATAACTTTTTTTCTATACGTGCTAGCGACCTAAAACTTGTTTCATCGCATTCAGCGCGTCAAATTACGCCGGAAACGGTCGTCTTTGTTTTGATATTGCTCAAAACACGAAGTCGAATTCCGTTCGTTTGTTCCGTGGATATCGGTGAGTAACTTTTTTTCTATACATGCTAGCGACCTGAAACTTGTTTCATCGCATTCAGCGCGTCAAATTACGCCGGAAACGGCCGTCTTTGTTTTGATATTGCTCGATAGACGAAGTCGAATTCCGTTCGTTTGTTCCGTGGATATCGGTGAGTAACTTTTTTTCTATACATGCTAGCGACCTAAAACTTGTTTTATCGCATTCAGCGCGTCAAATTACGCCGGAAACGGTCGTCCTTGTTTTGATATTGCTCAAAACACGAAGTCGAATTCCGTTCGTTTGTTTTTCAGATATCGGTTGGTAACTTTTTTTCTATACATGCTAGCGACCTAAAACTTGTTTTATCGCATTCAGCGCGTCAAATTACGCCGGAAACGGCCGTCTCTGTTTCGATATTGCTCAAAACACGAAGTCGAATTCCGTTCGTTTGTTCCGTGGATATCGGTGAGTAACTTTTTTTCTATACATGCTAGCGACCTGAAACTTAGTTCATCGCATTCAGCGCGTCAAATTACGCCGAAAACGGTCGTCTTTGTTTTGATATTGCTCAAAACACGAAGTCGAATTCCGTTCGTTTGTTTTTCAGATATCGGTTGGTAACTTTTTTTCTATACATGCTAGCGACCTAAAACTTGTTTTATCGCATTCAGCGCGTCGAATTACGCCGGAAACGGCCGTCTTTGTTTTGATATTGCTCGAAACACGAAGTCGAAGTCCGTTTGTTTGTTTTTCAGATATCGGTTGGTAACTTTTTTTCTATACATGCTAGCAACCTAAAACTTGTTTCATCGCATTCAGCGCGTCAAATTACGCCGGAAACGGCCGTCTTTGTTTTGATATTGCTCGATAGACGAAGTCGAATTCCGTTCGTTTGTTCCGTGGATATCGGTGAGTAACTTTTTTTCTATACATGCTAGCGACCTGAAACTTGTTTCATCGCATTCAGCGCGTCAAATTACGCCGGAAACGGCCGTCTTTGTTTTGATATTGCTCGATAGACGAAGTCGGAGTCCGTTTGTTTGTTTTTCAGATATCGGTTAGTAACTTTTTTTCTATACATGCTAGCGACCTAAAACTTGTTTCATCGCATTCAGCGCGTCAAATTACGCCGGAAACGGCCGTCTTTGTTTTGATATTGCTCGAAACACGAAGTCGAAGTCCGTTTGTTTGTTTTTCAGATATCGGTTGGTAACTTTTTTTCTATACATGCTAGCGACCTAAAACTTGTTTTATCGCATTCAGCGCGTCAAATTACGCCGGAAACGGTCGTCTTTGTTTTGATATTGCTCAAAACACGAAGTCGAATTCCGTTTGTTTGTTTCGTGGATATCGGTGAGTAACTTTTTTTCTATACATGCTAGCGACCTGAAACTTGTTTCATCGCATTCAGCGCGTCAAATTACGCCGAAAACGGCCGTCTTTGTTTTGATATTGTTCGAAACACGAAGTCGAAGTCCGTTTGTTTGTTTTTCAGATATCGGTTGGTAACTTTTTTTCTATACGTGCTAGCGACCTGAAACTTGTTTTATCGCATTCAGCGCGTCAAATTACGCCGGAAACGGTCGTCTTTGTTTTGATATTGCTCAAAACACGAAGTCGAATTCCGTTCGTTTGTTTTTCGGATATCGGTTGGTAACTTTTTTTCCATACATGCTAGCGACCTAAAACTTGTCTTATCGCATCCAGCGCGTCAAATTACGCCGGAAACGGTCCTCTCTGTTTCGATATTGCTCGAAACACGAAGTCGAATTCCGTTCGTTTGTTCCGTGGATATCGGTGAGTAACTTTTTTTCTATACATGCTAGCGACCTAAAACTTGTTTCATCGCATTCAGCGCGTCAAATTACGCCGGAAACGGCCGTCTTTGTTTTGATATTGCTCGATTGACGAAGTCGGAGTCCGTTTGTTTGTTTTTCAGATATCGGTTAGTAACTTTTTTTCTATACATGCTAGCGACCTAAAACTTGTTTTATCGCATTCAGCGCGTCAAATTACGCCGGAAACGGTCGTCTTTGTTTTGATATTGCTCGGAACACGAAGTCGAAGTCCGTTTGTTTGTTTTTCAGATATCGGTTGATAACTTTTTTTCTATACATGCTAGCGACCTAAAACTTGTTTCATCGCATTCAGCGCGTCAAATTACGCCGGAAACGGTCGTCTTTGTTTTGATATTGCTCAAAACACGAAGTCGAATTCCGTTCGTTTGTTCCGTGGATATCGGTGAGTAACTTTTTTTCTATACATGCTAGCGACCTGAAACTTGTTTCATCGCATTCAGCGCGTCAAATTACGCCGGAAACGGCCGTCTTTGTTTTGATATTGCTCGATAGACGAAGTCGAATTCCGTTCGTTTGTTCCGTGGATATCGGTGAGTAACTTTTTTTCTATACATGCTAGCGACCTAAAACTTGTTTTATCGCATTCAGCGCGTCAAATTACGCCGGAAACGGTCGTCCTTGTTTTGATATTGCTCAAAACACGAAGTCGAATTCCGTTCGTTTGTTTTTCAGATATCGGTTGGTAACTTTTTTTCTATACATGCTAGCGACCTAAAACTTGTTTTATCGCATTCAGCGCGTCAAATTACGCCGGAAACGGCCGTCTCTGTTTCGATATTGCTCAAAACACGAAGTCGAATTCCGTTCGTTTGTTCCGTGGATATCGGTGAGTAACTTTTTTTCTATACATGCTAGCGACCTGAAACTTAGTTCATCGCATTCAGCGCGTCAAATTACGCCGGAAACGGTCGTCTTTGTTTTGATATTGCTCAAAACACGAAGTCGAATTCCGTTCGTTTGTTTTTCAGATATCGGTTGGTAACTTTTTTTCTATACATGCTAGCGACCTAAAACTTGTTTTATCGCATTCAGCGCGTCGAATTACGCCGGAAACGGCCGTCTTTGTTTTGATATTGCTCGAAACACGAAGTCGAAGTCCGTTTGTTTGTTTTTCAGATATCGGTTGGTAACTTTTTTTCTATACATGCTAGCAACCTAAAACTTGTTTCATCGCATTCAGCGCGTCAAATTACGCCGGAAACGGCCGTCTTTGTTTTGATATTGCTCGATAGACGAAGTCGAATTCCGTTCGTTTGTTCCGTGGATATCGGTGAGTAACTTTTTTTCTATACATGCTAGCGACCTGAAACTTGTTTCATCGCATTCAGCGCGTCAAATTACGCCGGAAACGGCCGTCTTTGTTTTGATATTGCTCGATAGACGAAGTCGGAGTCCGTTTGTTTGTTTTTCAGATATCGGTTAGTAACTTTTTTTCTATACATGCTAGCGACCTAAAACTTGTTTCATCGCATTCAGCGCGTCAAATTACGCCGGAAACGGCCGTCTTTGTTTTGATATTGCTCGAAACACGAAGTCGAAGTCCGTTTGTTTGTTTTTCAGATATCGGTTGGTAACTTTTTTCCTATACATGCTAGCGACCTAAAACTTGTTTCATCGCATTCAGCGCGTCAAATTACGCCGGAAACGGTCGTCTTTGTTTTGATATTGCTCAAAACACGAAGTCGAATTCCGTTCGTTTGTTTTTCGGATATCGGTTGGTAACTTTTTTTCCATACATGCTAGCGACCTAAAACTTGTCTTATCGCATCCAGCGCGTCAAATTACGCCGGAAACGGTCCTCTCTGTTTCGATATTGCTCGAAACACGAAGTCGAATTCCGTTCGTTTGTTCCGTGGATATCGGTGAGTAACTTTTTTTCTATACATGCTAGCGACCTAAAACTTGTTTCATCGCATTCAGCGCGTCAAATTACGCCGGAAACGGCCGTCTTTGTTTTGATATTGCTCGATTGACGAAGTCGGAGTCCGTTTGTTTGTTTTTCAGATATCGGTTAGTAACTTTTTTTCTATACATGCTAGCGACCTAAAACTTGTTTTATCGCATTCAGCGCGTCAAATTACGCCGGAAACGGTCGTCTTTGTTTTGATATTGCTCGGAACACGAAGTCGAAGTCCGTTTGTTTGTTTTTCAGATATCGGTTGATAACTTTTTTTCTATACATGCTAGCGACCTAAAACTTGTTTCATCGCATTCAGCGCGTCAAATTACGCCGGAAACGGTCGTCTTTGTTTTGATATTGCTCAAAACACGAAGTCGAATTCCGTTCGTTTGTTCCGTGGATATCGGTGAGTAACTTTTTTTCTATACATGCTAGCGACCTGAAACTTGTTTCATCGCATTCAGCGCGTCAAATTACGCCGGAAACGGCCGTCTTTGTTTTGATATTGCTCGATAGACGAAGTCGAATTCCGTTCGTTTGTTCCGTGGATATCGGTGAGTAACTTTTTTTCTATACATGCTAGCGACCTAAAACTTGTTTTATCGCATTCAGCGCGTCAAATTACGCCGGAAACGGTCGTCCTTGTTTTGATATTGCTCAAAACACGAAGTCGAATTCCGTTCGTTTGTTTTTCAGATATCGGTTGGTAACTTTTTTTCTATACATGCTAGCGACCTAAAACTTGTTTTATCGCATTCAGCGCGTCAAATTACGCCGGAAACGGCCGTCTCTGTTTCGATATTGCTTAAAACACGAAGTCGAATTCCGTTCGTTTGTTCCGTGGATATCGGTGAGTAACTTTTTTTCTATACATGCTAGCGACCTGAAACTTAGTTCATCGCATTCAGCGCGTCAAATTACGCCGGAAACGGTCGTCTTTGTTTTGATATTGCTCAAAACACGAAGTCGAATTCCGTTCGTTTGTTTTTCAGATATCGGTTGGTAACTTTTTTTCTATACATGCTAGCGACCTAAAACTTGTTTTATCGCATTCAGCGCGTCGAATTACGCCGGAAACGGCCGTCTTTGTTTTGATATTGCTCGAAACACGAAGTCGAAGTCCGTTTGTTTGTTTTTCAGATATCGGTTGGTAACTTTTTTTCTATACATGCTAGCAACCTAAAACTTGTTTCATCGCATTCAGCGCGTCAAATTACGCCGGAAACGGCCGTCTTTGTTTTGATATTGCTCGATAGACGAAGTCGAATTCCGTTCGTTTGTTCCGTGGATATCGGTGAGTAACTTTTTTTCTATACATGCTAGCGACCTGAAACTTGTTTCATCGCATTCAGCGCGTCAAATTACGCCGGAAACGGCCGTCTTTGTTTTGATATTGCTCGATAGACGAAGTCGGAGTCCGTTTGTTTGTTTTTCAGATATCGGTTAGTAACTTTTTTTCTATACATGCTAGCGACCTAAAACTTGTTTCATCGCATTCAGCGCGTCAAATTACGCCGGAAACGGCCGTCTTTGTTTTGATATTGCTCGAAACACGAAGTCGAAGTCCGTTTGTTTGTTTTTCAGATATCGGTTGGTAACTTTTTTCCTATACATGCTAGCGACCTAAAACTTGTTTTATCGCATTCAGCGCGTCAAATTACGCCGGAAACGGTCGTCTTTGTTTTGATATTGCTCAAAACACGAAGTCGAATTCCGTTCGTTTGTTTCGTGGATATCGGTGAGTAACTTTTTTTCTATACATGCTAGCGACCTGAAACTTGTTACATCGCATTCAGCGCGTCAAATTACGCCGAAAACGGCCGTCTTTGTTTTGATATTGTTCGAAACACGAAGTCGAAGTCCGTTTGTTTGTTTTTCAGATATCGGTTGGTAACTTTTTTTCTATACGTGCTAGCGACCTGAAACTTGTTTTATCGCATTCAGCGCGTCAAATTACGCCGGAAATGGTCGTCTTTGTTTTGATATTGCTCAAAACACGAAGTCCAATTCCGTTCGTTTGTTTTTCGGATATCGGTTGGTAACTTTTTTTCCATACATGCTAGCGACCTAAAACTTGTTTCATCGCATTCAGCTCGTCAAATTACGCCGGAAACGGTCGTCTTTGTTTTGATATTGCTTAAAACACGAAGTCGAATTCCGTTTGTTTGTTTTGTGGATATCGGTGAGTAACTTTTTTTCTATACATGCTAGCGACCTAAAACTTGTTTCATCGCATTCAGCGCGTCAAATTACGCCGGAAACGGCCGTCTTTGTTTTGATATTGCTCGAAACACGAAGTCGAAGTCCGTTTGTTTGTTTTTCAGATATCGGTGGGTAACTTTTTTTCTATACATGCTAGCGACCTAAAACTTGTTTCATCGCATTCAGCGCGTCAAATTACGCCGGAAACGGTCGTCTCTGTTTTGATATTGCTCAAAACACGAAGTCGAATTCCGTTCGTTTGTTCCGTGGATATCGGTGAGTAACTTTTTTTCTATACATGCTAGCGACCTAAAACTTGTTTCATCGCATTCAGCGCGTCAAATTACGCCGGAAACGGTCGTCTCTGTTTTGATATTGCTCAAAACACGAAGTCGAATTCCGTTCGTTTGTTCCGTGGATATCGGTGAGTAACTTTTTTTCTATACATGCTAGCGACCTGAAACTTGTTTCATCGCATTCAGCGCGTCAAATTACGCCGGAAACGGCCGTCTATGTTTTGATATTGCTCGATAGACGAAGTCGGAGTCCGTTTGTTTGTTTTTCAGATATCGGTTAGTAACTTTTTTTCTACACATGCTAGCGACCTAAAACTTGTTTCATCGCATTCAGCGCGTCAAATTTCGCCGGAAACGGCCGTCTTTGTTTTGATATTGCTTGAAACACGAAGTCGAATTCCGTTCGTTTGTTCCGTGGATATCGGTGAGTAACTTTTTTTCTATACATGCTAGCGACCTGAAACTTGTTTTATCGCATTCAGCGCGTCAAATTACGCCGGAAACGGCCGTCTTTGTTTTGATATTGCTCGATAGACGAAGTCGGAGTCCGTTTGTTTGTTTTTCAGATATCGGTTAGTAACTTTTTTTCTATACATGCTAGCGACCTAAAACTTGTTTCATCGCATTCAGCGCGTCAAATTACGCCGGAAACGGCCGTCTTTGTTTTGATATTGCTCGAAACACGAAGTCGAAGTCCGTTTGTTTGTTTTTCAGATATCGGTTGGTAACTTTTTTTCTATACATGCTAGCGACCTGAAACTTGTTTTATCGCATTCAGCGCGTCAAATTACGCCGGAAACGGTCGTCTTTGTTTTGATATTGCTCAAAACACGAAGTCGAATTCCGTTCGTTTGTTTTTCGGATATCGGTTTGTAACTTTTTTTCTATACATGCTAGCGACCTAAAACTTGTTTTATCGCATTCAGCGCGTCAAATTACGCCGGAAACGGTCGTCTTTGTTTTGATATTGCTTAAAACACGAAGTCGAATTCCGTTCGTTTGTTCCGTGGATATCGGTGAGTAACTTCTTTTCTATACATGCTAGCGACCTAAAACTTGTTTTATCGCATTCAGCGCGTCAAATTACGCCGGAAACGGCCGTCTTTGTTTTGATATTGCTCGAAACACGAAGTCGAAGTCCGTTTGTTTGTTTTTCAGATATCGGTTGGTAACTTTTTTCTATACATGCTAGCGACCTAAAACTTGTTTTATCGCATTCAGCGCGTCAAATTACGCCGGAAACGGTCGTCTTTGTTTTGATATTGCTCAAAACACGAAGTCGAATTCCGTTCGTTTGTTTCGTGGATATCGGTGAGTAACTTTTTTTCTATACATGCTAGCGACCTGAAACTTGTTTCATCGCATTCAGCGCGTCAAATTACGCCGGAAACGGCCGTTTTTGTTTTGATATTGCTCGATAGACGAATTCGGAGTCCGTTTGTTTGTTTTTCAGATATCGGTTAGTAACTTTTTTTCTAGACATGCTAGCGACCTGAAACTTGTTTCATCGCATTCAGCCCGTCAAATTACGCCGGAAACGGTCGTCTTTGTTTTGATATTGCTTAAAACACGAATTCGAATTCCGTTCGTTTGTTTCGTGGATATCGGTGAGTAACTTTTTTTCTATACATGCTAGCGACCTAAAACTTGTTTCATCGCATCCAGCCCGTCAAATTACGCCGGAAACGGTCGTCTTTGTTTTGATATTGCTTCAAACACGAAGTCGAATTCCGTTCGTTTGTTTCGTGGATATCGGTGAGTAACTTTTTTTCTATACATGCTAGCGACCTAAAACTTGTTTCATCGCATTCAGCGCGTCAAATTACGCCGGAAACGGTCGTCTTTGTTTTGATATTGCTTAAAACACGAAGTCGAATTCCGTTCGTTTGTTTCGTGGATATCGGTGAGTAACTTTTTTTCCATACATGCTAGCGACCTAAAACTTGTTATATCGCATTCAGCGCGTCAAATTACGCCGGAAACGGTCGTCTTTGTTCTGATATTGCTTAAAACACGAAGTCGAATTCCGTTCGTTTGTTCCGTGGATATCGGTGAGTAACTTCTTTTCTATACATGCTAGCGACCTAAAACTTGTTATATCGCATTCAGCGCGTCAAATTACGCCGAAAACGGTCGTCTTTGTTTTGATATTGCTTAAAACACGAAGTCGAATTCCGTTCGTTTGTTTCGTGGATATCGGTGAGTAACTTTTTTTCTATACATGCTAGCGACCTAAAACTTGTTTCATCGCATTCGGCGCGTCAAATTACGCCGAAAACGGTCGTCTTTGTTTTGATATTGCTCAAAACACGAAGTCGAATTTCGTTCGTTTGTTTCGTGGATATCGGTGGGTAACTTTTTTTCTATACATGCTAGCGACCTAAAACTTGTTTCATCGCATTCAGCGCGTCAAATTACGCCGGAAACGGCCGTCTTTGTTTTGATATTGCTCAAAACACGGAGTCGAATTCCGTTTGTTTGTTTCGAGGATATCGGTGAGTCACTTTTTTTCTATACATGCTAGCGACCTAAAACTTGTTTGATCGCATTCAGCGCGTCAAATTACGCCGAAAATGGCCGTCTTTGTTTTGATATTGCTCAAACACGAAGTCGAATTTCGTTCGTTTGTTTCGTGGATATCGGTGAGTAACTTTTTTTCTATACATGCTAGCGACCTAAAACTTGTTTCATCGCATTCAGCGCGTCAAATTACGCCGGAAACGGTCGTCTTTGTTTTAATATTGCTCAAAACACGGAGTCGAATTTCGTTCGTTTGTTTCGTGGATATCGGTGAGTAACTTTTTTTCTATACATGCTAGCGACCTAAAACTTGTTTCATCGCATTCAGCGCGTCAAATTACGCCGGAAACGGCCGTCTTTGTTTTGATATTGCTCGATAGACGAAGTCGGAGTCCGTTTGTTTGTTCTTCAGATATCGGTTGGTAACTTTTTTTCTATACATGCTAGCGACCTGAAACTTGTTTTATCGCATTCAGCGCGTCAAATTACGCCGGAAACGGTCGTCTTTGTTTTGATATTGCTCAAAACACGAAGTCGAATTCCGTTCGTTTGTTTTTCAGATATCGGTTGGTAACTTTTTTTCTATACATGCTAGCGACCTAAAACTTGTTTTATCGCATTCAGCGCGTCGAATTACGCCGGAAACGGCCGTCTTTGTTTTGATATTGCTCGAAACACGAAGTCGAAGTCCGTTTGTTTGTTTTTCAGATATCGGTTGGTAACTTTTTTTCTATACATGCTAGCAACCTAAAACTTGTTTCATCGCATTCAGCGCGTCAAATTACGCCGGAAACGGCCGTCTTTGTTTTGATATTGCTCGATAGACGAAGTCGAATTCCGTTCGTTTGTTCCGTGGATATCGGTGAGTAACTTTTTTTCTATACATGCTAGCGACCTGAAACTTGTTTCATCGCATTCAGCGCGTCAAATTACGCCGGAAACGGCCGTCTTTGTTTTGATATTGCTCGATAGACGAAGTCGGAGTCCGTTTGTTTGTTTTTCAGATATCGGTTAGTAACTTTTTTTCTATACATGCTAGCGACCTAAAACTTGTTTCATCGCATTCAGCGCGTCAAATTACGCCGGAAACGGCCGTCTTTGTTTTGATATTGCTCGAAACACGAAGTCGAAGTCCGTTTGTTTGTTTTTCAGATATCGGTTGGTAACTTTTTTCCTATACATGCTAGCGACCTAAAACTTGTTTTATCGCATTCAGCGCGTCAAATTACGCCGGAAACGGTCGTCTTTGTTTTGATATTGCTCAAAACACGAAGTCGAATTCCGTTCGTTTGTTTCGTGGATATCGGTGAGTAACTTTTTTTCTATACATGCTAGCGACCTGAAACTTGTTTCATCGCATTCAGCGCGTCAAATTACGCCGAAAACGGCCGTCTTTGTTTTGATATTGTTCGAAACACGAAGTCGAAGTCCGTTTGTTTGTTTTTCAGATATCGGTTGGTAACTTTTTTTCTATACGTGCTAGCGACCTGAAACTTGTTTTATCGCATTCAGCGCGTCAAATTACGCCGGAAACGGTCGTCTTTGTTTTGATATTGCTCAAAACACGAAGTCGAATTCCGTTCGTTTGTTTTTCGGATATCGGTTGGTAACTTTTTTTCCATACATGCTAGCGACCTAAAACTTGTTTCATCGCATTCAGCTCGTCAAATTACGCCGGAAACGGTCGTCTTTGTTTTGATATTGCTTAAAACACGAAGTCGAATTCCGTTTGTTTGTTTTGTGGATATCGGTGAGTAACTTTTTTTCTATACATGCTAGCGACCTAAAACTTGTTTCATCGCATTCAGCGCGTCAAATTACGCCGGAAACGGCCGTCTTTGTTTTGATATTGCTCGAAACACGAAGTCGAAGTCCGTTTGTTTGTTTTTCAGATATCGGTGGGTAACTTTTTTTCTATACATGCTAGCGACCTAAAACTTGTTTCATCGCATTCAGCGCGTCAAATTACGCCGGAAACGGTCGTCTCTGTTTTGATATTGCTCAAAACACGAAGTCGAATTCCGTTCGTTTGTTCCGTGGATATCGGTGAGTAACTTTTTTTCTATACATGCTAGCGACCTAAAACTTGTTTCATCGCATTCAGCGCGTCAAATTACGCCGGAAACGGTCGTCTCTGTTTTGATATTGCTCAAAACACGAAGTCGAATTCCGTTCGTTTGTTCCGTGGATATCGGTGAGTAACTTTTTTTCTATACATGCTAGCGACCTGAAACTTGTTTCATCGCATTCAGCGCGTCAAATTACGCCGGAAACGGCCGTCTATGTTTTGATATTGCTCGATAGACGAAGTCGGAGTCCGTTTGTTTGTTTTTCAGATATCGGTTAGTAACTTTTTTTCTACACATGCTAGCGACCTAAAACTTGTTTCATCGCATTCAGCGCGTCAAATTTCGCCGGAAACGGCCGTCTTTGTTTTGATATTGCTTGAAACACGAAGTCGAATTCCGTTCGTTTGTTCCGTGGATATCGGTGAGTAACTTTTTTTCTATACATGCTAGCGACCTGAAACTTGTTTTATCGCATTCAGCGCGTCAAATTACGCCGGAAACGGCCGTCTTTGTTTTGATATTGCTCGATAGACGAAGTCGGAGTCCGTTTGTTTGTTTTTCAGATATCGGTTAGTAACTTTTTTTCTATACATGCTAGCGACCTAAAACTTGTTTCATCGCATTCAGCGCGTCAAATTACGCCGGAAACGGCCGTCTTTGTTTTGATATTGCTCGAAACACGAAGTCGAAGTCCGTTTGTTTGTTTTTCAGATATCGGTTGGTAACTTTTTTTCTATACATGCTAGCGACCTGAAACTTGTTTTATCGCATTCAGCGCGTCAAATTACGCCGGAAACGGTCGTCTTTGTTTTGATATTGCTCAAAACACGAAGTCGAATTCCGTTCGTTTGTTTTTCGGATATCGGTTTGTAACTTTTTTTCTATACATGCTAGCGACCTAAAACTTGTTTTATCGCATTCAGCGCGTCAAATTACGCCGGAAACGGTCGTCTTTGTTTTGATATTGCTTAAAACACGAAGTCGAATTCCGTTCGTTTGTTCCGTGGATATCGGTGAGTAACTTCTTTTCTATACATGCTAGCGACCTAAAACTTGTTTTATCGCATTCAGCGCGTCAAATTACGCCGGAAACGGCCGTCTTTGTTTTGATATTGCTCGAAACACGAAGTCGAAGTCCGTTTGTTTGTTTTTCAGATATCGGTTGGTAACTTTTTTCTATACATGCTAGCGACCTAAAACTTGTTTTATCGCATTCAGCGCGTCAAATTACGCCGGAAACGGTCGTCTTTGTTTTGATATTGCTCAAAACACGAAGTCGAATTCCGTTCGTTTGTTTCGTGGATATCGGTGAGTAACTTTTTTTCTATACATGCTAGCGACCTGAAACTTGTTTCATCGCATTCAGCGCGTCAAATTACGCCGGAAACGGCCGTTTTTGTTTTGATATTGCTCGATAGACGAAGTCGGAGTCCGTTTGTTTGTTTTTCAGATATCGGTTAGTAACTTTTTTTCTAGACATGCTAGCGACCTGAAACTTGTTTCATCGCATTCAGCCCGTCAAATTACGCCGGAAACGGTCGTCTTTGTTTTGATATTGCTTAAAACACGAATTCGAATTCCGTTCGTTTGTTTCGTGGATATCGGTGAGTAACTTTTTTTCTATACATGCTAGCGACCTAAAACTTGTTTCATCGCATCCAGCCCGTCAAATTACGCCGGAAACGGTCGTCTTTGTTTTGATATTGCTTCAAACACGAAGTCGAATTCCGTTCGTTTGTTTCGTGGATATCGGTGAGTAACTTTTTTTCTATACATGCTAGCGACCTAAAACTTGTTTCATCGCATTCAGCGCGTCAAATTACGCCGGAAACGGTCGTCTTTGTTTTGATATTGCTTAAAACACGAAGTCGAATTCCGTTCGTTTGTTTCGTGGATATCGGTGAGTAACTTTTTTTCCATACATGCTAGCGACCTAAAACTTGTTATATCGCATTCAGCGCGTCAAATTACGCCGGAAACGGTCGTCTTTGTTCTGATATTGCTTAAAACACGAAGTCGAATTCCGTTCGTTTGTTCCGTGGATATCGGTGAGTAACTTCTTTTCTATACATGCTAGCGACCTAAAACTTGTTATATCGCATTCAGCGCGTCAAATTACGCCGAAAACGGTCGTCTTTGTTTTGATATTGCTTAAAACACGAAGTCGAATTCCGTTCGTTTGTTTCGTGGATATCGGTGAGTAACTTTTTTTCTATACATGCTAGCGACCTAAAACTTGTTTCATCGCATTCGGCGCGTCAAATTACGCCGAAAACGGTCGTCTTTGTTTTGATATTGCTCAAAACACGAAGTCGAATTTCGTTCGTTTGTTTCGTGGATATCGGTGGGTAACTTTTTTTCTATACATGCTAGCGACCTAAAACTTGTTTCATCGCATTCAGCGCGTCAAATTACGCCGGAAACGGCCGTCTTTGTTTTGATATTGCTCAAAACACGGAGTCGAATTCCGTTTGTTTGTTTCGAGGATATCGGTGAGTCACTTTTTTTCTATACATGCTAGCGACCTAAAACTTGTTTGATCGCATTCAGCGCGTCAAATTACGCCGAAAATGGCCGTCTTTGTTTTGATATTGCTCAAACACGAAGTCGAATTTCGTTCGTTTGTTTCGTGGATATCGGTGAGTAACTTTTTTTCTATACATGCTAGCGACCTAAAACTTGTTTCATCGCATTCAGCGCGTCAAATTACGCCGGAAACGGTCGTCTTTGTTTTGATATTGCTCAAAACACGGAGTCGAATTTCGTTCGTTTGTTTCGTGGATATCGGTGAGTAACTTTTTTTCTATACATGCTAGCGACCTAAAACTTGTTTCATCGCATTCAGCGCGTCAAATTACGCCGGAAACGGCCGTCTTTGTTTTGATATTGCTCGATAGACGAAGTCGGAGTCCGTTTGTTTGTTCTTCAGATATCGGTTGGTAACTTTTTTTCTATACATGCTAGCGACCTGAAACTTGTTTTATCGCATTCAGCGCGTCAAATTACGCCGGAAACGGTCGTCTTTGTTTTGATATTGCTCAAAACACGAAGTCGAATTCCGTTCGTTTGTTTTTCGGATATCGGTTGGTAACTTTTTTTCTATACATGCTAGCGACCTAAAACTTGTTTTATCGCATTCAGCGCGTCAAATTACGCCGGAAACGGCCGTCTTTGTTTTGATATTGCTCGAAACACGAAGTCGAAGTCCGTTTGTTTGTTTTTCAGATATCGGTTGGTAACTTTTTTCTATACATGCTAGCGACCTAAAACTTGTTTTATCGCATTCAGCGCGTCAAATTACGCCGGAAACGGTCGTCTTTGTTTTGATATTGCTCAAAACACGAAGTCGAATTCCGTTCGTTTGTTTCGTGGATATCGGTGAGTAACTTTTTTTCTATACATGCTAGCGACCTGAAACTTGTTTCATCGCATTCAGCGCGTCAAATTACGCCGGAAACGGCCGTCTTTGTTTTGATATTGCTCGATAGACGAAGTCGGAGTCCGTTTGTTTGTTTTTCAGATATCGGTTAGTAACTTTTTTTCTATACATGCTAGCGACCTGAAACTTGTTTCATCGCATTCAGCCCGTCAAATTACGCCGGAAACGGTCGTCTTTGTTTTGATATTGCTTAAAACACGAATTCGAATTCCGTTCGTTTGTTTCGTGGATATCAGTGAGTAACTTTTTTTCTATACATGCTAGCGACCTAAAACTTGTTTCATCGCATCCAGCCCGTCAAATTACGCCGGAAACGGTCGTCTTTGTTTTGATATTGCTTCAAACACGAAGTCGAATTCCGTTCGTTTGTTTCGTGGATATCGGTGAGTAACTTTTTTTCTATACATGCTAGCGACCTAAAACTTGTTTCATCGCATTCAGCGCGTCAAATTACGCCGGAAACGGTCGTCTTTGTTTTGATATTGCTTAAAACACGAAGTCGAATTCCGTTCGTTTGTTTCGTGGATATCGGTGAGTAACTTTTTTTCCATACATGCTAGCGACCTAAAACTTGTTATATCGCATTCAGCGCGTCAAATTACGCCGGAAACGGTCGTCTTTGTTCTGATATTGCTTAAAACACGAAGTCGAATTCCGTTCGTTTGTTCCGTGGATATCGGTGAGTAACTTCTTTTCTATACATGCTAGCGACCTAAAACTTGTTATATCGCATTCAGCGCGTCAAATTACGCCGAAAACGGTCGTCTTTGTTTTGATATTGCTTAAAACACGAAGTCGAATTCCGTTCGTTTGTTTCGTGGATATCGGTGAGTAACTTTTTTTCTATACATGCTAGCGACCTAAAACTTGTTTCATCGCATTCGGCGCGTCAAATTACGCCGAAAACGGTCGTCTTTGTTTTGATATTGCTCAAAACACGAAGTCGAATTTCGTTCGTTTGTTTCGTGGATATCGGTGGGTAACTTTTTATCTATACATGCTAGCGACCTAAAACTTGTTTCATCGCATTCAGCGCGTCAAATTACGCCGGAAACGGCCGTCTTTGTTTTGATATTGCTCGATAGACGAAGTCGGAGTCCGTTTGTTTGTTTTTCAGATATCGGTTAGTAACTTCTTTTCTATACATGCTAGCGACCTAAAACTTGTTATATCGCATTCAGCGCGTCAAATTACGCCGGAAACGGTCGTCTTTGTTCTGATATTGCTTAAAACACGAAGTCGAATTCCGTTCGTTTGTTCCGTGGATATCGGTGAGTAACTTCTTTTCTATACATGCTAGCGACCTAAAACTTGTTATATCGCATTCAGCGCGTCAAATTACGCCGGAAACGGTCGTCTTTGTTCTGATATTGCTCAAAACACGGAGTCGAATTCCGTTTGTTGGTTTCGTGGATATCGGTGAGTAACTTTTTTTCTATACATGCTAGCGACCTAAAACTTGTTTTATCGCATTCAGCGCGTCAAATTACGCCGAAAATGGCCGTCTTTGTTTTGATATTGCTCAAAACACGAAGTCGAATTTCGTTCGTTTGTTTCGTGGATATCGGTGAGTACCTTTTTTTCTATACATGCTAGCGACCTAAAACTTGTTTCATCGCATTCAGCGCGTCAAATTACGCCGGAAACGGCCGTCTTTGTTTTGATATTGCTCAAAACACGGAGTCGAATTCCGTTTGTTTGTTTCGAGGATATCGGTGAGTCACTTTTTTTCTATACATGCTAGCGACCTAAAACTTGTTTGATCGCATTCAGCGCGTCAAATTACGCCGAAAATGGCCGTCTTTGTTTTGATATTGCTCAAACACGAAGTCGAATTTCGTTCGTTTGTTTCGTGGATATCGGTGAGTAACTTTTTTTCTATACATGCTAGCGACCTAAAACTTGTTTCATCGCATTCAGCGCGTCAAATTACGCCGGTAACGGTCGTCTTTGTTTTGATATTGCTCAAAACACGAAGTCGAATTTCGTTCGTTTGTTTCGTGGATATCGGTGAGTAACTTTTTTTCTATACATGCTAGCGACCTAAAACTTGTTTCATCGCATTCAGCGCGTCAAATTACGCCGGAAACGGCCGTCTTTGTTTTGATATTGCTCGATAGACGAAGTCGGAGTCCGTTTGTTTGTTCTTCAGATATCGGTTAGTAACTTTTTTTCTATACATGCTAGCGACCTAAAACTTGTTTTATCGCATTCAGCGCGTCAAATTACGCCGGAAACGGTCGTCTTTGTTTTGATATTGCTCGAAACACGAAGTTGAATTCCGTTCGTTTGTTTTTCAAATATCGGTTGGTAACTTTTTTTCTATACATGCTAGCGACCTAAAACTTGTTTCATCGCATTCAGCGCGTTAAATTACGCCGGAAACGGTCGTCTTTGTTTCGATATTGCTCAAAACACGAAGTCGAATTCCGTTCGTTTGTTCCGTGAATATCGGTGAGTAACTTTTTTTCTATACATGCTAGCGACCTGAAACTTGTTTCATCGCATTCAGCGCGTCAAATTACGCCGGAAACGGCCGTCTTTGTTTTGATATTGCTCGATAGACGAAGTCGGAGTCCGTTTGTTTGTTTTTCAGATATCGGTTAGTAACTTTTTTTCTATACATGCTAGCGACCTAAAACTTGTTTCATCGCATTCAGCGCGTCAAATTACGCCGGAAACGGCCGTCTCTGTTTTGATATTGCTCGAAACACGAAGTCGAAGTCCGTTTGTTTGTTTTTCAGATATCGGTTGGTAACTTTTTTTTTATACATGCTAGCGACCTAAAACTTGTTATATCGCATTCAGCGCGTCAAATTACGCCGAAAACGGCCGTCTTTGTTTTGATATTGCTCAAAACACGAAGTCGAATTTCGTTCGTTTGTATCGTGGATATCGCTGAGTAACTTTTTTTTTATACATGCTAGCGACCTAAAACTTGTTTCATCGCATTCAGCGCGTCAAATTACGCCGGAAACGGCCGACTTTGTTTTGATATTGCTCGAAACACGAAGTCGAAGTCCGTTTGTTTGTTTTTCAGATATCGGTTGGTAACTTTTTTTCTATACATGCTAGCGACCTAAAACTTGTTTTATCGCATTCAGCGCGTCAAATTACGCCGGAAACGGTCGTCTTTGTTCTGATATTGCTCAAAACACGGAGTCGAATTCCGTTTGTTTGTTTCGTGGATATCGGTGAGTAACTTTTTTTCTATACATGCTAGCGACCTAAAACTTGTTTTATCGCATTCAGCGCGACAAATTACGCCGAAAACGGCCGTCTTTGTTTTGATATTGCTCAAAACACAAAGTCGAATTTCGTTCGTTCGTTTCGTGGATATCGGTGAGTAACTTTTTTTCTATACATGCTAGCGACCTAAAACTTGTTTCATCGCATTCAGCGCGTCAAATTACGCCGGAAACGGTCGTCTTTGTTTTGATATTGCTCAAAACACGAAGTCGAATTCCGTTCGTTTGTTTCGTGGATATCGGTGAGTAACTTTTTTTCTATACATGCTAGCGACCTGAAACTTGTTTCATCGCATTCAGCGCGTCAAATTACGCCGGAAACGGCCGTCTTTGTTTTGATATTGCTCGATAGACGAAGTCGGAGTCCGTTTGTTTGTTTTTCAGATATCGGTTAGTAACTTTTTTACTATACATGCTAGCGACCTCAAACATGTTTTATCGCATTCAGCGCGTCAAATTACGCCGGAAACGGCCGTCTTTGTTTTGATATTGCTCGAAACACGAAGTCGAAGTCCGTTTGTTTGTTTTTCAGATATCGGTTGGTAACTTTTTTTCTATACATGCTAGCGACCTAAAACTTGTTTTATCGCATTCAGCGCGTCAAATCACGCCGGAAACGGTCATCTTTGTTTTAATATTGCTCAAAACACGGAGTCAATTTCCGTTTGTTTGTTTTTCAGATATCGGTCAGTAACTTTTTTTCTATACATGCTAGCGACCTGAAACTTGTTTCACCGCATTCAGCGCGTCAAATTACGCCGGAAACAGCCGTCTTTGTTTTGATATTGCTCGATAGACGAAGTCGGAGTCCGTTTGTTTGTTTTTCAGATATCGGTTAGTAACTTTTTTACTATACATGCTAGCGACCTAAAACTTGTTTTATCGCATTCAGCGCGTCAAATTACGCCGGAAACGGTCGTCTTTGTTCTGATATTGCTCAAAACACGGAGTCGAATTCCGTTTGTTCGTTTTGTGGATATCGGTGAGTAACTTTTTTTCTATACATGCTAGCGACCTAAAACTTGTTTCATCGCATTCAGCGCGTCAAATTACGCCGGAAACGGCCGTCTTTGTTTTGATATTGCTCGATAGACGAAGTCGGAGTCCGTTTGTTTGTTTTTCAGATATCGGTCAGTAACTTTTTTTCTATACATGCTAGCGACCTAAAACTTGTTTCATCGCATTCAGCGCGTCAAATTACGCCGGAAACGGCCGTCTTTGTTTTGATATTGCTCGAAACACGGAGTCGAAGTCCGTTTGTTTGTTTTTCAGATATCGGTTGGTAACTTTTTTTCTATACATGCCAGCGACCTAAAACTTGTTTTATCGCATTCAGCGCGTCAAATTACGCCGGAAACGGTCGTCTTTGTTCTGATATTGCTCAAAACACGGAGTCGAATTCCGTTTGTTTGTTTCGTAAATATCGGTGAGTAACTTTTTTTCTATACATGCTAGCGACCTAAAACTTGTTTCATCGCATTCAGCGCGTCAAATTACGCCGGAGACGGCCGTCTTTGTTTTGATATTGCTCAAAACACGGAGTCGAATTCCGTTTGTTTGTTTCGTGGATATCGGTGAGTCACTTTTTTTCTATACATGCTAGCGACCTAAAACTTGTTTCATCGCATTCAGCGCGTCAAATTACGCCGGAAACGGCCGTCTTTGTTTTGATATTGCTCGATAGACGAAGTCGGAGTCCGTTTGTTTGTTTTTCAGATATCGGTGAGTAACTTTTTTTCTATACATGCTAGCGACCTAAAACTTGTTTCATCGCATTCAGCGCGTCAAATTACGCCGTAGACGGCCGTTTTTGTTTTGATATTGCTCAAAACACGGAGTCGAATTCCGTTTGTTTGTTTCGTGGATATCGGTGAGTCACTTTTTTTCTATACATGCTAGCGACCTAAAACTTGTTTTATCGCATTCAGCGCGTCAAATTACGCCGAAAATGGCCGTCTTTGTTTTGATATTGCTCAAAACACGAAGTCGAATTTCGTTC